>NC_137148.1:111534542-112154692 GCF_951394435.1 Stenella coeruleoalba
GCTTTAAACAACATAAATTTGTTTTCTCACAGTTCTAGAGGCCAGAAATTCTAGATCAAGGTGTTGGCAGGGTTGATTCCTCCTAGAGGCTCTGAGGCTGAAACTCTCCATACCCCTCTCCTAGCTTCCGGTGGTTGCTGGCAACCCTTGGTGTTCTGTGACTTGTAGACCCATGACTCCAGTCTCTGTCATCACATGGCATTCTCTCAGTATGTCTTCACATGGTCTTTTATAAGGACATTAGTCATTGCATGTAGGGCTCACTCATATCCAGTGTAATCTTAACTAATTACATCCAAGGTTCCAGGTGGACATAAATTTTGGGAAAGGGCACTATTCAACCCAGTGCAGAATCTATTGGAGGTTTCAAGGGGAGGAGGATTTACATTTTAAGATTTACATTTGTATTTCAAGAATATTGCTCCAGGATAGCAGAGAGGTCAAAACAGCTGGCTGTCCAGGTGAAGATGATGGGGGTGTCCGGGAGGTGGAGGGAGCTGTTGGGATGGGAGGGAGTCAGGTTCACCGGGAACAGGAATTCCCTGTGGTATTCCAGTCCAGCGGTTAGGACTCCACGCTTTCACTGCATGGGCCCGGCTTCGATCCCTGGTCGGGGAACTAAGATCCCACAAGCTGTGCAGAGTGGCCAGAAAAAAAAGTTCACCAGGAAGGACTGATGGGACATACTGATGGATCAGCTGTGGAGCAGATGAGGAGGGGCTGGTCCTTAAGGATGACTCCTGGGTCTCAGCACTTACACATCCCTGCTCCCTGGTCCCCACCACCACCCACATCCCTCCACAGTTCCCCCTGACCTGGCTCAGTCAGGCCTCAGAGCCTGACACTCTAGCCACAAGGCCTTGCTCTCCTCTCCCCTACCTGGCCTTACTCTGGGTTCTTGTCTTCAGCCTGTGCCCCTCTGTGATCACCTCCCACCTGGCCTATCTGCCCCTTCCTCCAGGGAACCTTCTCACCACCCCCAAGTCTGGGTCAGGGCTGCCTGGGTCAGTACTTGGTCAGCATCTCTCTGCTCTGCTGGGCAGCAAGCTCTCAGAAGAAAGGGGCCCTGGTGGCACTGCTCGTAGCTGAGCCCAGGGCCCAACACAAGCCTGTGCTTAGGGACATGTGGGAGGAGTCCAGGATCTGCAAGGAAATCAGACGGTGCCAGTGAGCTGAAGCAAGGGCAGGCCGGGCCAGGTGGCTGCCCCTTGGGGAGGTGCTGGCCACAGGAGAGCCTGGTGTTAACAGTCTAGGCTGGGGTACGGAGTACTGCTGAGAGTCCGTGCAGAACCTGTTCTCCAGAGGCCTGCTAGCCTGGTTCAGGTGTTCCAGGGTCTCCTTCACGACTAGGCTCAGGAAGGAGAGGAGGAGGCCCACGCCAGCAGAGAGGTCTGATAACGGCTACCCCAGGGCAGTAGAAGTGATGGTCATGACAACAGGCAGGGGCTCTGGAACTCTCAAGTCATGCCCAGGCAGTTTAAGGATATGAAGACTGAACTCAGCCTTGAAGACGGAACCCAGCTGGAGGTAGAATCTGGTGGGACCCGGGATTCCGGTTCCGCGCTTTCTGGCCAGCTGTCCCTGTTGCTGCTGGAGACTGTGACCCAACCTGAGGAAGTGCTAGAGCAAGGCAGTGTCCTGACGGGGAGGAGGCCTGGTCTTGGTCCCAGAGTGTGACATACCCTGAGAGCAGCCGGTGAGGGATGGCGCGCTGGGCCTAGGGAGGTGCCAGGTGGCCAGGGAGCAATGCGGCGCATCCTTCAGGTGCTTCCAGACCAGTTACAGGGTGGGCCCTGTCCCATGGGCTAAGCAAGCTGGTCTCCCAGGCCCTAAGGGGCTCTTCCTAGCTGGCCTGAGGGAGTCAGGGAGGCCCTGCCCTTCCCCACGAGGAGTTCTGTCTCTAGCCGACCGACTATGGCCGAGTGCACTTGGGCCCTTGACCAGAGCAGCTGTGGGCCTGGCTCAGGGCCAGTGCAGCAAGTGGACCCGGGTCAGCTGCGGGCTGGACCCCTGTGCATCAGGCACAGCCCGTCCGCTCAGAGCTCTTCCGCTGGAGCGCTCTCTACTCATGTGCCAGTCATTCGTGTCTCAGGGTAGGTGGTTTTTGCCCGGGTGCTTGTGGCTAAAGTTTCTTCAATGGAAAGAAGCCTTGGACAGGAGCCAAGGGGTGAACTTGGTAACCTCTCGAGGTCCCCACAAGGCTTGGGGCACTGTGTATACAGGACAGGGCAGCCACGTTGGAAGGGCCTTGGGCACTGGCGTGACTCAGCCCGGAAGTTTAGGCCGAGAAGAGGAAGGCAGTCGCCCGCCTGAGCTCCGCAGATGCTCTCCCTGCTGGCTGTGATCCGAAACACAGCCTTGGCCCCGTGGTTTGGATCAGAGTGTTGCAGCTTAGGGCTGAGGATGCATTCAGTGCCTGGGTATTGATTCCCAGATGTCCTGGGCAGGTTAGGCAGTGGTGGCCCCTCAGAGCTAGGAGGTCCGGGTGGTTGCTTGTGAGTAAGGTGGAAAACCTCTCTTGTGTTTCCTCAGGTTAGAAATCTGTGCTACATGGTGACAAGGCGCGAGAGAACGAAACACGCCATCTGCAAACTCCAGGAGCAGATATTCCACCTGCAGATGAAACTTATTGAACAGGATCTGTGTCGAGGTAGGCGTCCCCCCTGCCGGCCGCCGCCACCCCTCCTGTGCACACCCTCAAGGGGCTGGGTCCCAGTGAGGATGTGCGTCTTCGGGGCCTGATGCGGCATGTGTACAGGGTCAGGGGCCACGGGCCCCCACCCCTACCCTCTGTATCCAGTTAGTAGGCCCAGGTGGGGCCCTGCCGGGGTCCTAGGTGTGTGTTGGCAGGCAAGGAGCCAAAGATGCAATGTGGGCATCGGATCTGCCCTCGGGGAGCTTTCTGGTTCACAGGGCGCTCAGGCAGTGCTGGGCCATAGTGGTTCAGGAGGAAATTGCACGTGAACAGGTACAAACCAGAAGTCCCAGCGCCTCTGTGCTGCTGCTGGGGCAGGAAGGGCCCAAGCTGGCGAGCTTCCCTGAGCCCCTGCGTGCCTGCGTTTCGATTCTGAAGAAGGCAGCTCTTACGGTTTTGCCATCACATGCATTTAACAGATCTGGAAGTCAAAGGTCAAAGAAGCTCTGACAGTGGTCTTACTTATTTGTTGTGGATATTGCTGGACAACAGGGCCCTTCCTGGACTGTTTACATGTTAAGGAAGGCAGTGCTTAGCCCAGAAAATGGTACTCTAATGTTGAATTGTACGCAGCAGAAGTAGCTGGATGGAGAGATTTTTAAGCCAGGGGCTGCCGCTGCCAGCTCAGCCTGTGGGTCAGGCTGGGCCTGGAGTAGAGGGAGGAGAGCTGCCCGGCCACCACCAGAGCCAATGACTGAGAACCTGCTACTGCCCCACCCCTGCCCAAGAGCTGAGCTGCCTCGACTGCGCTTTGGAATCACCACCTACTCTGGCCCCAGAAGCCAGCACTGCCCAGGACAGGTGCTGGGTCATGGTGGGTCACAGCCATGTAGAGGTCAGGGCTGACCGTGTACCTCAAGGACTATGGCAGCTTCCTGGCTGCCCTTTCCAGGCTCCCTCTCATCTGTCGGTTCCTTCGGCGAGCGCTGATTGAGTATAGACAGGATGCCGGGCTCTGTGGCAGGCACTGCGAGTACCCTGCCATGGACTGAATGGACAGGCTTCCTGTCCTCGTGGAGCTCATCATCTGGAAAGACAAAGGAAAGTGGTGTCCAAGGGGCTGCCGTTGGTGCCAGTGCAGGGACAGAGGTATCAGGGTTGGCTTCATGGTGGTGGTGTTGCCGGAACATCTCAGCGTTCTTAGGACTCACTATGGCCACACATTCAACTGCAGGAAGGCGGCAGAGAGTGGTAAGGTGTGCAGTGCTCACAGGCACAGGATTCCAGAACCATGGTCCGGAGCTTGGAGGGTCGGCATCCCCGCATTGAGCCGGAGACATTCGCAGCTCCTAGACCTGAGTGGCAGCAACAGGCCACCTTTTGGTCAGGGCAGGGCATTTGGAGAGAAGATTAGTTGGCCTCTGAAGCTGATGCCCTCAGTGTTGTGACGCTTGACCCGTGGGGTGAGACATGGGCTACAGGCATATTGCTGAGGCCTGTCTGGCCAGAGGGCTAGAGGAGGTTTCCCAGGGGCAGTGTATTTAAGCTGTGAGCTGAACCAGGTGAAGGACAGGGCAGGGAAACTGCATATTTGGAGACCTGGAGGCCATAGCTGTCTTGTTAGGGAAACTGGCATATCTGCAACTAGGGCAGAAGGAAAATGTCTGAAGTGAGGCCGAGGGGTTGCCAGGGTCAGATGTGCAAGGTCTTGTGCCCTTGGAAGGAGCTCAGACCATGGTGAGGGCAGTGGGGGACTTGAGAAGCCCCTCTCTGAAGTATCTAGGCACTGGTCCCATGTGATAGATGAGAAGACTGAGGCCTGGCCTGAGGTTACACAGGGAATTAACAGCAGAGTTGGGAAGGTTCCCGGAGTTGGGGCCACATTCCTCAACCTTCTCTTAAACGCTTACTCAGGAAGCCCTCCAGCCTCTGGCTGAGAAGCTGGGAGAAGATTCCTGGCAGCTCCCCACCACCACATGTCCCTCCCCTGCTCCACTGTGTTCTACGGCTCCCCAGACCCATGTGGTCATGGACTAAAAGGATATGAGGGCCAGGTGTGTACCCTGAGTCTCCCATCAAAGCAGACCAGGAGAGCGAGGCAGGGGGCTTGCTCAAGGGCGCTGACCGCTGTGTCAGGAGTAGAACCCAAGGCTCTTGACTCCTCAGAGTGTCCTGTCCACCTTCAGGTCTGGCTCCTTGGCCTGGCATTTAAGGCCCTGCCCTGTCCACTCACCTCCAGCCTTCCCACCCACTGGGACTCTGTCCTGAGATCTTTAGGCCATATAGATCAGACGTCCAGGTCCTACAAAGCAGTCTTCCATCCTCCTCGTGGCCCTGTGCCCCTCACCAAGCCCCTCAAGGGCAGTTACCCCTCTCTCCCACACTAGCTATTCCCCGACTCACTGGAGCCCCAGTTATCCCAGGTCCCACGTGGCTCAGAGCCAGGAGGAGGTGACCTAGAAGGCAAGGCACTGGCTGATGGGGAGGACTCCTTGGATGCCACACAGTGGTCTTAGTTCCGGCTGGGCTGCTTGGGGTAACCATCTCCCTCCTGCTCTCTCTTTCCCTGACGCAGAGCGGTCTGGGAGGAGAGCAAAGGGCAAGAAGAGCGACTCGAAAAGGAAAGGCCGCGAGGGTCCGAAGGGCAGCCCCGAGAAGAAAGAGAAAGTGAAGGCAGGGTCCGACTCAGTCCTGGGGCAGCTTGGTGAGTGGCCTGGTGCACACAGCCAGGCTCATACCATCACTCCACTTGCAGCTCCCCACGAAAGGCCATGGGGACCACCAGCATCCCTGCTGCAGAGTGGGACACCCGAGAGGGGTAGCCGGGCCCTTGCTTGCCCACGCACTCCTTCCAGCCATAAAGGAGGCTGGGGTCTGGCATCCTGAGAGTTCCTCTTTTGTAGACTGGAGACTGGGCCCAAGAGCTCAGGGACTGCTAGGCCATCCTGGGCCTTCCAGGAACCCAGCATCATGCTGGGAGGTGAGGGCCTGCCATAATTCTCTGTCCCTGTCCCCCTCTGCCAGAATGTCCTCAAATGGGCCTCCCTTTAGCCCCAGGAAATCTTCTGGGAGCCACCCAGAGAGACTCATAGGACTGGCCCTGGCCCAGCCCATCTCATTGTCACAGACCTGCTGCCCCGTTAAGCACAGCAGTCCTAGAGGGACCCTCAGCCTTGGGCTTTGTCTCCTAGGATGTCACATGCTTCCTCTAGAGCACTTCTCAGGGCAGGCGTGGTGTCCCCTTCCCGACCTCACCTCTAGTGTAGAAGCCCCAGGTCGTCTTTTATTTTCCTCAGTCTCAGGAAGGAAACAACTTGGTATCTAATGGGAAGCCCAGTCTCACCAGCTGCCGCCTCCCAAGACCTCAGTAAAGGAGGGAGGGCCCATAGCTGGAGCTGGCCCTGGCATCCAAAAGGGACCTTCTACCCAGATATACCTTGCTGTCCGGTTCACGCCTGACGCCCATATCCAAGTTACCTGCTTTGGAAGCTCTGAGAAGCGACACATGAAAATCTAGTGCCCCCTGGTGGCCTGAGGGTGCTTTCCTCCCTTCCTCCATCCCTTATGCCCCCAGGATACAGGGTGATGGGCAGGCCTGGGCGTCCACCTTGTGCAATCTCGAAGGGCCCTCGCTTGGTTTCATGCTCTGCTGTTGCCACTTTGAAATTCTTAAAATTTTTGAACAGGGAGCCCACATTTTCACTTTACGCTCTGCTTCTCAAACTGTGAAGCCTGTCCCAGGAGCAGGACGTCCTTCTGGGGAGAGGGGTATTTGGTGTGGAGCCTACTTTTTGGCGGTGTTGGCAGGATGGATGGACGAAACAAGATAACTCAACAGGGTATAGCAGAGAGGGAAAGAGGGAGGAAGGTATGGTGGTGTGCAGGGGAGGGTCAGAGAGGGCTTCCTGAAGGAGAGTGGGACACGCACCTGCTGGCATCTCACCTGCCTTCTTTCTCCCTTCGGCCAGGCCTGTCCACTTCGTTCCCCATCGACGGCACCTTCTTCAACAGCTGGCTGGCGCAGTCGGTGCAGATCACGGCAGAGAACATGGCCATGAGCGAGTGGTCGTTAAACAACGGGCACCGCGAGGACCCTGCTCCGGGGCTGCTGTCGGAGGAGCTGCTGCAGGACGAGGAGACGCTGCTGAGCTTCATGCGGGACCCCTCACTGCGACCTGGCGACCCTGCCAGGAAGACCCGTGGCCGCACCCGTCTGCCTGCCAAGAAGAAGCCACCACAGGATGGGCCCGGTTCACGGACGACTCCAGACAAAACCCCCAAGAAGCCCTGGGGCCAGGATGCTGGCAGCGGCAAGGGGGGTCAGGGGCCACCTGCCAGGAAGCCACCACGGCGAACGCCTTCTCACCTGCCATCCAGTCCTACGGCCGAGGACTGTCCCGTCCCAGCAGCTCCCGAGAGCCCCCCACCGCTGGCCCCCGAGACCCCGGACGAGGCGGCCCCAATGGCTGCCGACCCGAATGTCCAAGTGCCTGGCCCTGCGGCGAGTCCCAAGCCCTCAGGCCGGCCTCGGCCGCCCCGCGAGAGCAGGGGAACCCGGAGGTCGCCAAGTGCCAGGCCTGATGCCGGGACAGGACCGCCTTCTGCTGTGGCCGAGAGGCCAAAGGTCAGCCTACACTTTGACACTGAGACTGATGGCTACTTCTCTGACGGGGAGATGAGCGACTCAGATGTGGAGGCCGAGGACAGCGGGGTGCAGCGGGGTCCCCGGGAAGCAGGGGCTGAGGAGGTGGTCCGCATGGGGGTACTGGCCTCCTAAGTCACCCCCTACCCCTGTCCTGGGCCCTGCTCTGGTCCGCCCACGAGGCCTCAGCCCAGTCACAACTGCCATTTCCAATCTCTGCTGAGTGTCTCAGACCCTCGAGGCTGCCACTCTGTTGTGGTTTTATTTTTAATATAAAGAGAGTTTCGAATTCCACACTATTGTCTTTCCTCTGTGCTGGCCTAGGACGTTAGGATTCCTTACATGGCTCTGGCCACAAGGACCACACCAGGTCCTGGGCACCATCCCTGCCGCGGCAGCATCCCCGCCCGGCCCATGCGGTATTCCTGGGCTCCTGGCTACACGTAGGCAAGGTGAAGAAGAGCTCAGGACTCCAGCCTGCTGCCACTGGGTGACACAGAGTGTCATTTGGGCATTATTATGGCAGATGGGCCAGCCCAGGGCCTGTCCCGCCTTGCCCCCAAATCCCACTGGGGTCCATCTGGGGGGTCCTGCTGCACTCCACTGATCCCCAAGGAAGTATAATAAGTGATACCCAGCCAGAGTCTACTCACTGTCACAAGCACAACGAGCTTATATGAGAAAGCACTGAGGGGGCGAAGAGGGCCTGCTGGTTCCAAGGGAACCACAGCCGTTCCTGATCAACCCACATCATCAGAGGCCTGCCCGCCCACCCCGTGACCCTCCACTCCCTTGCTGCTCTGCCCCTGCCAGCGCCCAGCCCGGCGGCTCTGGGAAGGGCTTCCCAGAATCCTTCCTGAGCTGTGCCGTTTTCTCAGGGGACTCCCAGCCAGCCAGCCGCCAGTGCCGGCGGAGGGCTGCAAGGGAGGGCCAGTGCCCAGATGGGGGGCGTGGGGCTCAGACTCGCCCACTGCAGAGAATCGCTCTGGGACTCCAACTTCCTTCCTTCCTTCGGGGCCAGTCTCGGCCGAGGTCTGATCACTCCCAGATAGCTGACCAGACCAGACCACTTGCCTTTTCAAGTTTCCCAGTCCTGCTAAGACATGAGCTTCTTCCTCAGTTTCCTTTTGGAAACTCCTCTTTCCAACAAGCAGTGGGATCCCGGGGCCCAGGACGCGTCAGTGACGGCCTGCTGGGGCTGTTTTAAGTGTTGCTGGATCTCCCTGGTTCCTCTCTCCCTCCGAGCCTTAACCCCCTTTCCCAGCCATTCCCTCCCTCCCCACCATCACCGTCCTGCCTTTCCCACCCCACCCTCTAGGTCCCAGGTAGTAGCTCTGAAGAGTTTCAGTGGAGTGGCCCCAGGGTGACAGCTCAGGGAACAAACAAAACAAGGAATTCAGTGAAAACGTGTTTTTCTTTCTTTTATGAATTACTCCTGGATCACTTCTGCCACTGGTAAAGCCAGAACTTCTCCAACAAGAACCTTGCAAAAGTCCAGTGAATCATTCTGTGGATGCCAAAGAATATTTTGACCATAATACAGCACAGCCTGGACCTGACAACTTGTCACTTGGACTATTTTTTAAACGGAGCTCTTTAGCAACCAAGTATAGAAACATGTTCATCGCACACGTCCGGGAGGCGAGCGCAAGCTCTTGGACGAGGATGCTGTTCTGCTGCTGGTGTTGGATTTCAGATCCCCAGGCTGAGCCCGCTGTGAGCTCTCCTGAACTCTGAGACTCACTGTGGGAGGAGACTGATGGCGAAACCAGCGTGGCAAAAGTGTTCCCATGGGGTTGCCCCCACGTGACACACGAAGCGCAAATCGGCGGGATGGGGAAGCGACTCGAGCACCCATCCCCGACTCCAAATTTTCAAGGTACGACAGTGGCATGATCATCGACACTCAAGTTTCATGTGAATTTTATCAAAACAGGAAACAAAGACAACGACTAAGTTTAAAGGGTCGGACAGATTTGTCCAGTCGGAGCAGACTCGGAGTGGGCTTCGAGGACTCTGGGCGTTGGGATGGCATGAGCTACCATGTAGAGTTTAGTCTGCCTGCCCGCCCGCCTTGGCAGTAGTGGCCAGTGCAGTGTCAGCATCAGCATCCCAACCCCATTCTCTGTTTACTGCCTTTGAATAGACCTTCCTTCCCCGTGCTTCGGGTCACCTCGGGCCACAACCTTGTCTGTGCTGGATTGCTCAGTCTGACCTCACAGGAAGCAAAAGGGACGAGCTTTAAAGAACAACCAAACTCTGCCGGGGGATGGGAGTGCCAGGAATGGCTCGGGTCCGGTAGACTCAGTACTTGCCTGTTTACCCTTCATCCATCCTGAGGCAGAATCTGGGCTCCCTGGGGGTGAGGGTAGGGAGAGAAGCAGGGTGGGAAGGTAGTGGGTCTGGCCAGGGTCTGGACTGGGTGGGCCAGGCCGGGCAGCCAGCACTCTTCAGAGCCTCTATTCAAGTCGGCCTCTGGATTCCGACCCTTTTCCCGATTGGCTCTTGCTTTGGATTGAACTATCCCTGGGGCCCACATCCTGCACGGAGTCCAAGTGTCTGTAAGGCTGGCTGGCCAGGGTCTCCCAGGCCACGCCCTAGAGCTGTCCTTGTCAGACAGCTGTCCACCCCTAGGATGTCCACCGGGCTGCAAAGAGGACAAGGATAACCGGTTCCCACTGCTGGCCTTTCTGCTATTAGCCACAGCCCCTTTGCTCTTTTTCCAGCCTGCCGACGGCTTTGCCGCCTCGGAGTTTAAGATGGGAAGCTGGGAAGAAGGTAGGAGGCCTTTTCCAGACCAGAGGCTGAGGCAGATCTTTTCGCTTGACTGTATGTGTCCACACTCACTGGCCCTCCTCAGGGAGGGAGAAGCTGCTCTGGAGCTCATCCGGGCTGTCATCACCACCCTCCCAATCCCCACTGCCCACCTCCTTCCCCCTCATCACAGTGAGAAAGGATAATGTGCAAGGAAAGTATTTTTATGGATCATAAATGTATTTTAGAACAAATAAGGAGAAGAAAGGTAGAAGGGTTTATTTTATTAAATGAGCTCTGACTCGCTGACAGTGTGTGAGCATTTGCAGTGTGAAGGTCTCAGGTTCCTTGGAGAAGCCACCCAGGTTTCCAAACATGGGTGTTGGACTGTGGATGTGTGAGCCTGTTCCAGAGCACACCTTGTGTGTGTCCGAGTGCAGGCGTATCTGTGTGTGTCGTGTATGGGCACACGATGGGACTTGGGGGACAATTCCTAGAGAATCACCTGCTCGGTTCTAACAGACATTGGCAGCAGCTGGATCTGGCGTTTCCTTGCTTACTGCCAGACGTGGCCAACCTCTGCCCATGCCCGAAGCTCTGTAGAATGGCCTGGGTGCCTGTAGCAAGGCCCTTGGGGAGGCCCCTTCCCATGCCTCTGGCCCAGCTGGCCACATTGGCCAAAGAGCCAGGCTGGAGTCTGGGACCTTGGTTGTTCTTTAAGGCACTTCCTGCTACTTTGTCCCTCAGCTGCACAACACTCTGTGCTCCACATCGGCTCGGGGTGGGGGGATGATATGAATGTCACAGGAGGAGACACCTTCTGTCTTTGTTTCAATGAAAGTGATGTGCCATTTGTTAATATACAAGAGAAATACTGAAAATATATTGAAAAGAGCAATTTTAAATTATTTTTGGCTTATGTTGCAATATTTATTTTCTTGTATTAGAAAAGATTCCTTTGTAGAGAAAAAATGTATTTTTCATTAACGCAAAAACCTATTTCTCCTTTTTGTACATTGTCCATGTTCGCTACCCTTCACGAGCAATAGAATGTATGGCCGCCTGGGGGTGGCCGGTGCCCGCGTGCCCTGCATGATTCTGTGTTGCCGCTGCCGCATAGCTCCCAGTCCCATCCTGTCCTGCTCACTCCTGGGGGTCTTCCAGAGCCCAGCCCCCACTAGGGCCCGTGTCTTCACGACCCCTCTGCACTCCTCATGTGTTGGCAAACGCAGTTAATAAAGCGATGTTTTCTGTGCTGGCTGGTGTGAGGCTCTGTTGCACCGGGGGCGGGGGGTAGAGGTTCGCTGAAACAGCGAGTGTTCCCCGGCTGTCCGAAGGGACGTAGCAAGTGCTCAGTAGGCACCGGGGCTGGGCATATTTCATTTTCTCCTCACTGCTTTCATCCCCTGGAGTTCAGAGTGGATGATGGAGCTTCGCAAAGCCACACCCCTGCTAAGAGGTGAAGTTCAGGGTTCAAGTCGGGACCCCTTGAGCCACCTACCTGGGGCAGTGGAAAGGTTTGGGAGGAAACTCAGGCCTCTGTCCCTAGATCAGGAAAGGCTTTTGCCCAGGCTTGTTTTTCACTCATTATTTCCTGAGTACTTACTCCGGACCAGGCTCTGTAAAGTATGGGGAATGTAGCCACCATCCATCTCTGCCCTGGGGGAGCTCACAGACCAGCAGGGACACAATGAGGGAACTGGGAGGTACTACGGAGGCCTGGGCTGATTGGACAGGGGTGCATTCAGGTTACTCTGAGGAAGCAACGCCGTTCGTCATGCATGCATTCATTCATTCACTTGACAGTTAGTCTACTGAGCATACGTCTCATTCTGCCAGTGTGCTGGGTCGCACACTGGATGGCACCAGGACCCTGCCCTCCCAGAGCTTCCAGACTCCCAGGCGTCGTAGACTTGAAGAATAACTAGTTGCTCGCCCAAGGGGAGCTGGCTGGGAGGAAGGGACCACAAGCGCTCTGGGCAGAGGGCTCGGCAAGCGCAAAGATGGATTAAGCTACGTGCAGAGGGGTTTTGAACCTCCTCTGAGAGCCCAAGGGGAGGCAGTGTGGAAAGGGGCTTGAATTGAGACTCAAGGAATCTAGCTTCTGGGGCCGCTGGCTTAGTTGTTAACCACAGAGAACTGCCCCATTTCCTCACTGATGCAGTAGAAGGTAAGTCCCCGAGGGCACCTCCAGATCCAAAGTTCTGTGATTCCCCCCGATGCAGAAAAGTGATGGAAAGAAACCTGGGGTGAGTGTATGTGCTTTGAATGCCTGTGGAGGGAGGTGTCCCTCACTGAGGGGCCACATCCCTGCTGCTGGAACCTGGGAACCCTGTCTGACAGAGCTGTGTGGGTTCTTTCAGGGCACCCAGCTGAGAGTGAGAAGGGCTCCCTCAGCATCCTCAACCGCAGTCAGCATGAGGTGCTGGTGGATCAGCCCCAGGGTTGAGGGGGCTCCTGCTCGGCCAGCCCCCCTAGCTGTGGTTTGGGGCTGTCAGCTCTCTGGGCCAGCTGCCCTGGGCTCGGCACCCCAGCCTCTCCCTCCTCCCAAATCCAGGCCCACCTGACCACAGTGCTCCAGAAGAGTGATGCAGGGGCTCCGTGGCCAGGCCTGCAGCTGCAAAGCTGTGGGGCAGGAGAGGTCAAGGTACCTGTGGGTCCAAAGCAGCAATGTGCAGTAGAAATAAAGTGTGAGCCACATATGTAATTCTAGCAGCCACATTTCTAACAAGTAAAAAGAAACAGGTAAAATGAATTTTCATAACGTATTTTATTTAATGCATTATATCCAAACTATGATCACTTGAACCTGTAATCAATATAAAATAATTACTAATGAGCCAATGGCACAGGAATCCGAAGGGAGGCCAGGTGTCCACTCCCGCCGTTTCGTTCATGCACACATGGATTCAGCACTCACGGGGCATCAGCTGCTGGGCCCTGAGGACTCTGGGATGACCACATGCCCCTCTGCAGAGACCAGGCCAGTGTGGGAGACAAACTTTAATCCGATAGTCCCAAAACCATGTGCAATGACACACAGACTGCGCGGCAGCGGGGAGGGACTCTCGTGCCCACCCTGAACTTGCCTTGTTCTTGTGAAACTCCTGCAGGGTAAGATCTGGGACGCCATCTGCTGCCCAGCCCTGATGCCGGATGATATGTGGTTTTTTTGCCACAATTTTTTTAAAAAAAGAATACTATATAGGAAAAAAAGAAAGTAACCCTGCTACATTTAATAATGTATGACTGCTTTGCTGCAACAACAAACACAATGTTAAGGAAAAAGAAGCCATTCTAAAACATTAAAAAGAAAAAAGAGGGGATTCCCTGGCGGTCTAGTGGTTAGGTCTTTGTGCTCTCACTGCCGGGGGGCCCGGCTACGATCCCGGGTTGGGGAACTATGATCTCGCAAGCTGTGCAGTGCGGCCAAAAAAATTTTGTTAATTAAAAAAATTTTAATTTTAAAAATTAAAAACAAAAAGAGTTCACATTGGGCCTCTCTGCCTTTCCTAGAGCACCCATGACTCCCCTGGGACCCCCAACTCAAACTCAAGTCTTCTTTTTACCCAACCCTCACAGTTTTTTGCACAGCACTGTAGGAAAATATGTCTGACCCAGGCTGAGGAAACCAGGGTTCTACTCTTCTCTCTGCCATTGACTTGATGTACCTCAGTTTTCCCATCTGTAAAATGGGAGAAGAGGTTGGGGATACTGCTTTCTCTAGGTCCTGGGAGGAGGGTCCATGGTCAGAGGATGTGGTCAGTGAGGATCAGGTCAGAGTCTGCCGGGGCCCTTCATTTTACCTTAAGGCCAGCTAGGTGAGGTGGGGCTGGCTGGCAGAGGGGGTTACATGAGCCTCCAGACTGAACTTGGACAGAGCAAGAGCAGGAAGACGCTGCAGGCTTTCACACAATCAGAATGCCATCATGGGCCCCGATTCATCTGTCACCAGGTGAGGGGTCAGTAGGAGCATAGCATTAGCCATAGGTGTGATCATGAGGTGAGACACAAGGTCCGGTTGGGACGGTGACAGGGTTAAGCACTGAGCAGGGCCTGCAGGCACTGGAAGGAAGGTGAGGTGTCCATCCTCCAGGCTTGGGTATGGGGCCGAGGCCTCGCTGGCAGGGCTGGGGCGGGGGGCACTCTGTGATTTGGGTGACAGCAATTGTAGGGTGGGTTTGTCCAGGTCTAGGGGTTTGGGTTCAGTGGGCAATTCCCCCTTATTCTCCCTCCATCCTCAGTTAACATTAGCTAACTGTGGCCGTTCAGGTCCAGAGAATTCATCCATGAACACACCACAAAGGAGAAAGTGACTAGAAATGGATTCTTGTGGGCCTTATGGTAATGGAGAATTAGGGACTGTGTTTTGGCCCTTTGGGCCTCAGTTTCCTCACCTGTCAAATGAGGATGAGAGTTCCTACTGGGCCCACCATGCCGGGAGGCTGAGAGTCACAAAGTGGGCATGGATGTGAAGGGAACAGAATGAGGAACCACTGACTGGGTGAGGGGAGGGGGAACAGCGGTTTAGGCAGAGGGCGCTCTAACGCTGGCAGACTGACCAGAGGCCAGGAGGCCAGAGGGATTTGTTTACTGAGTCCCGGAATCCTAGGGGCGAAGCCCCGCTGTTTACAAGTTCTCACGGGTCTTCCTACGCCCAAGCAGGACACCTGTGGTCTGGGGGCAGGGCAGGGACTGGCCACATGCGGCCTGGGCGGGGCCGGCTAAGGGCGGGTTGTAAGCACCAGGTGTTCATCAGGGAAGCCACTCACGTGATGCCTGTGCCAGTCAGCTGCCTATGCCTGAGAAACACCCACCTTCCCAGCATTCCCGGTTCCTCGGTGGCCTTCCTGAAACCTTGTAACCCAGGAGGCCCGAGGTAGCTGAATTCCTCCTGTCCGGCACCCTCACCCTCTTTTGCAAAGAAGGAACGTTCCATTGCTGGGGACTGAATGTTGGGAGCAACACGAAACTCGGAAGAGCACCAGGGTTTGCAGAAGCCAAGTAAGAAAAGTGACTCAGCAAAATAAACCATCACCTGTGGATATTCTGAACTGCTATCTTGGGACGCTGGGTGATTGCCTGGTTCTGGCGACAGGTGCTTGGTATACAAAACTTTGTTTCCCACACGCCAGCTGTAATATTCATGCTCATCAGCTTACAGAAGGAAGCCTAGGAGGCTTGGGAAGGAGCTGCCATGGACGGGCCTGATAGCTGCCTCGTCCAACGTAAGACTCCTAAATGGGTTCACGGCCAAGGGAGCAGTGTGCCCTGTAGGGACGTCAGGAACCAGAGGGGATGCTTAAATCTTAGGGACCCCTCTGCCCTCCAGGAGCACATCCTTCTGGTCAAGAAAGTGTATGGGACCAGTACCAACCTGCACCGTAAGTCCTGGGTCCTACCTGGCCCTCATCTGAGGAGCCGCATCTGGGTGATAGGACCTCAGTGTTTAGCGGGGTGGGGGGCGTGAAAGCATGTCTTCTCCACCACCTTCTCTAGGACAGCCTCTGAATTGTAGTGACAGAGAGCCTGTCACTTTATAAGCAACCCACTGCTAAGCCATCTGTATTAAATTAAAAAATGTCTTCCTTAAATTCAACTGTAACTGTCACCCTGAAACAATGTTTCTGTTCACAGGCTGTTCTGAGCCCGGGAGCCACAGAGGTCAAGTCCAGTCCAGTGTTCGCTGGGCAGCCCTTGGGCTGTGTGATGAGTTAGGACACCCTGCCCACCTGACTTTTCAAGTTCAGGACTTTTCTAGGGGATTAGAAGGCAGGGTGCTCCCCTCATCTACTTCTATTACGCTTCTCCTGCTCGATGGATGGAACCAGCAGATCCCCACACTGTGCAGGCAAAGCCAGTCCCAGGTAAGAGGTGCATGGAGAGGGGGGTCAGAGAGGGACAGATGTGGTCTCAGCTCCCCACTCCCAGCAGTACCCTCAGGGAGCCCCACTCCCTCAGCCCGATGTCTTGTAGGTTGTGTAGCTGTGTGAACAGCTCCAGCTTGTGTTTTATTTTGACCTCAAACATGTGTCTTCCCTGTTGTCAGCGCCACACATTCTGGTGCACATGCTCAGTGTGGCATTTTGGGGATACATGTCTGTCCAGATGTTCTCAGCTTCAAATAGTGTATCCTGATCTGATGGCCCCCTGAGCAGGCTCCCCTGGTGGATCCCCAGCTCCTGCCTTGGGCTGGAAAACATGGTCATACGTCATAAAATGTTGGTTTCGGAATCAGTGTTAGAAGTAGCCTACTTATCATGACAGGTGAGAAGCAGGTTGAAAGATGAGAGGGATCAGCCCCGCTCTTCTGCCTCCTCCTCAGTTCAGGCCTCATGTTCTCATCTTTCCCTCCACTGACATTTCCATCTAAGATGCTCTCCACGCAGCACCTCTTCAGGCTCTGGGCTCTACCGGCCCCAAATCACAGCGTGCCCTTTTCTGCCGTGCCTCTGTCATCGCCGTGCTGTCTGCTCGCACTGTTCTCTCACCCCTTCTCCACTAACCAGTTTATACACCTTCAAGATTCAGCTCTGGTGCCCCTTTTCTAGAAACCTCGATGGGGTTTGGGGGCCTTTCCCTTTTGCCTTCCATGGTGCCTTGGGTAGAACTCTGCCCCTTTTTCATCATTCCATGCTAGTCCCCAGGAGGCAGGTGTTGAGGAAATTCCTGCTGACTGACTGGTGGAAAGGCAGACAGAAAGTAAGGCCAAATGTCCCAACCTGAATCCAATACCAGCACAATACTTGCAAAGTCCCTGGTGATAACGGTTTTCCACACGTAAGGTTTTGTATATGCGAGAGAGAAAAAAAGAGAGAACCTGGTGAGCAGGGACCCCGCCTCCTACTTTGCCCAGCCCAGCCCTGCGTGTGGAGTGGTGGGCAAAGGCTACCCACATACCAGGTAATCAGAAGGGTCAGGCACTGCTTCTCCAAAGACGCAAGGCAAATTGAGGCCCCAGAGAATCCGAGAGGGGTCCCCATGCCACCCGACTGCCAGAGGCCTGTGGATTCTGAACCTGGCCCCAAATAGAAGCTGAGGTGGAAAAAGACTCAGACTGTTCTCTAAATATCTTCGTGCCACTGCCATCTGCTGCAGTCGGGAAAGAAAGCAGCGTCGCGTGGTTTCCTTCAGGAGCTGTCAGAGCTGTGTCCCCATGCAGTAGAGCCCCTAGTTGTAAATGAGCTCTGGGGCCCAGAACAGGGCTGGAACTCTCCTGTTCTGCCCCTTACCCAAAGAGGGGCTCTTGGCCATTCAGGTCTCGAAAGTGAAGTCCCTAGAATGGAGGAACGTCAACATGCGTTTCTCCAGACTGCAATCAATCTGGCGTGGCTTCCCAACCAAGAGGTGGATCTAGAGAGCTCAACCCAAACCCAAGGGCCAGGAGAAAACCCTAAAAACGGTGCTGTAACTCGGTAATGTGTATCATCTCTAGTTTCTGAGATTTTGCTAATCCCGGATGAAATGAGACTACAATTCCACTGATGAGGGTCACATTCAGTTCCTTTTAGCTCAAGACAGTAGTAAACCAAAATCTCCATTTTTGACCCCCAGGTGTTTCTCTGTCCACCTGTACCTCACCTCCAATTATTTCTTCCCTTTGTTTATTTTACCAGCCATGAAAGTGACACCTGTGAAGATTCTGACTGGAGGACTGTTACCCATTAACCCAGGCCCTTTCAATACAATCAGGTAAGAAAGCGCTTCAGTCTTCTTTTTGCAACATTACCAGCGTGTTCGTAGTGGCATAGTGCCATCACTGAAGTCATAGTGACTTTAATAAACATGTTAAATGGTTCACCATAGTGCCCCCAATCAAAATCCACATTCCAAAGTGAGGCTTCCTTTGTTTACTAAATAATGGCCAGAAAATTACAGTCTTGGTGTCTGATTTTAAATAAATTGAGTTAAGAGGCTTTGTAAACACAGGCTCTGACCTTTGTCAATTAACTGAATCCCCAGTTGAACCCTTTATAAGGGACGCAGCAGAAACAGGGCCTGTTCTAGGACCTTTGTTAATCATCAGGTTTCTAAGCTGTTGTTCTCACCTTTCAATTAGGAGGATGGTGGCCACCACCCAAAGGGCTTCTTTTACAGTTTCCTAGTTCCTCTATTCCCAAAAAGGTGTTTTTCACACTCTTTTGGGGGCTATGACATTGCATTACTTGTAGCTTTAGAACAAATATCAGATAGTCTAGTGGGATATTATATAGCTAAATTCAAGAAAATGAGCTAAATAAACTGGACTTTATTTTCTTAGCATTTATCCCTTCAGTGCATTCACTACCTACCTATTAGTTTCAGTTCAACAAATAACTTGAGTCCATACTAAATCTCTATTTGATGGACCCAACTGTAATAGAATCATGATTGTTTAAGAGTTAGCATAAAGCTTGATGTCCTGCACACTGTTAGTGGGAAGGTTAAAGGGATGGCTGTAGAAAGGGTTTATATTTGGGTTTAAGTCTCAAATTAGCTTGAGAACCCTTAACAAAATGATAGAATTTTTCATTCGAGTCACCTGAGGAGTTGAAAAAAGTCTGCATCCTGAGGGCAGCCTGGGCTTTGGGTGATTCTGAATTGCAGCCAAGGTTCAGAACCACCGACTACAGGTTACACTGACATAGGATTTACTAATAAATGAATTCTCAGGGGGAAAAAAAAAGATACATTTTTTTCTTCCCTGATTGGCCAATGACCATTTAGTGTTACTAGTATTTAGTGTTATATTACTGTTTTTCCTAAATGAAAATCCACACACTTTGGCACCAGGAAAACCTGAGAACCTTGTTGAAGATTTGGATTTCTGCCCTCCACCCCACCCCGGATTTACTGAATCACAGTATTTGGTGGGATTTTTTTTCTTGTGTGTTTTAAAGCCAGCTCCCCCCGCCCCCCCACCCCCGGACACACACACAGGAGATTCTGATGCATACTAAAGCTAGAGAACCTTGATGTAGATAAAACCAACCAGCTGCCTTATTTTTCACATTTCAATGGACTTGGCATTGTGTAAGTCCTACTACAGTGTGCCCATGAGTTGTTTTCAGACTTACAAGGCAAATTAGGCCTCGGTACTTAATTTAAGCAAAGGTTCCTTGGAATCCTTGCACAAAGGGTACGTTCTATAATCTTAATAATTTCGAAGTCCAAGAAATTTCTAATAAGCACAATGAAAATTACAATTGGATGGTAAAAATGGGACTTGACACCAGAGTGTTTCAAAGACCAGGTAATCATTTTATTTTTCTATTCCTGACACTCAAATTCATAAGGGGTGAAAAGACAATAGAACATAATCAAAATAACACACAAACACAATTCAAGGACATTTAACCAACTATTATAGCTGTTCTTTGTAAAATATATAAAGGTAAACAAACATCTTTATATAAATTAATGCTTAACAATCTGTATACACTGTAAAACAATTGTTAAAATTCACACTAAGATGCTAGTGCAAGCAGTGGTGTACAAAAGTGCAAACAAGGTTAGTGATGAAAAACTTATCACCGACTTACCACTTCAACATACTCTGCATTCAGTCAAATACTGAAGGCCTCACCACGGAAAACACTTTGATCACTTTTAAAGTTATGTGACTACATTCACCCTGAGTGCTCTTGCCTCAGTATGGCAACTGATTATGAGTTCAGGTTAGGAGCAGCACCAGGGAATCCAGAAACCCATGTGAAGTTGGCCATTCTGATGTGAATCCTCATACTTGATAATGAAAACAATTTCAAGGACAGCTTGTATGTCAAAAACTGTAGAACTGTCACCTCCCTCGACCCTCAAATATTTAAAACTAAAATTAAATCTAATTCCCCCGCTTCATTTAAAATACATGCTGAAGAATTCATCCACTCCAGTGTGGCTTTTCCACAGAAAATAATTCTGCATGAAATCACTCAAAAGCCTTTCCCATTTCTGTCCTAAAATCTGTTTGGGGTGCGGGCACTCCTGAAACAAAGTTTACTTTGGATAAATTTGCTTTACTGTGATTACTTTGGACTCTGTTTAAAAGTGTGGTCAAAGCCCAGAACAATCAATCAGAGGTACTAAATATATTAGCTACTTAATGTTCCAAATTATGAGGACAAAAATTAGTTCAAAATTGCATCTTCAACAGACTCTGTAGACTCCCTTTATACTCGGGGATCTTTTTATCCAGGTGTGGGCTGGGGTATGTGAGGGGTAATGGTTCCAGGGTTCAAGAGTAGAAACATGGTTTTAACAAAATTCCAATCACTTTACACAGAGGCACAGTCCCTATATTTTTAAGAGCTTGTTCTCTTTCTTTTCTTTTTCCTCTTTTTCTTTTTTTTTTTTGGTTAAAAAGCACTAATTTGCATTTCAAAAGGACAATGATGGAAATGACCAGAAACATAAATATGGAGCTTTGAGAATTTAGTCCTTAATTGAAGATATACTGTTTTCTGAACTCTCAACTATTCATTACAAAAAAAAATTTTAATGTTTATAGAAAATCTTTAATTCCCTATTAATTTTGCATCCAGAAGTTTATATTTGCTAATCTCTACTTTTTTCATGCTCTCTTGGAGACTTTTTGAAGCTTCACCAACTTTTACATACGTTTAAAATGATTCAAACAGGGACTTCCCTGGCAGTCTCCACGATTCCAATGCAGGGGACACGGTGATCCCTGGTCGGGGAACTAAGATCCCGCATGCTGCATGGCACGGCCAGAAAAAAAAAAAATCCAAACCATATACTCTAAATAAAATCAACACAAGATTTTCTGAGAGACTTCCTTTTATATTAGCTATTTTCAGTGTACTCTGGTCAAAATTTATTTGGCAATAGAAGTCTTGCAAACTTCAGTCCTGTAAGTGACTAAGACTGAAATGCTACGTTGAGCCACATACCAAGTACAGTTTCAGAAAATGTAAACCTGTCTCCTGAAACTCTCAAATCATGTCAACTAGAGGTATTCTGTTTTTAATGATGGAACTTGGGAAAATGCTGGGTTAATTAAATCATTTTGCAGAAGGCAAGAAACACTATTATCAAATATTACTCTATTTTAATGATTTACAAGTAACTTACATGCTGGAAAGCGCTACACAGAAGTGTGAGCCAGTTGAAAACTAAAGAAAAGAAATGTTCTGTGTATACATTGTAAACCACAGTAAATTTGTATATGTACACAGGCACACAAAACTAAAATTTAGATCTATGCAGGCAGTATCTGAATTCATACTTCTTTGGCACTCAAAGATACTGGGTCAACTAAGCCAATGGTGAAGAATATTTTTCCATATGCTTTAGGAAATATCTGTGCCCCAATTTTTAAAAATGCTATAATCTTCAATCTAAAAATTCACCAAGATAAACTGGAATCCATCAATTTAAACAGTTACACAAAAGTATAATTAACAGCAGTCATTGAAACAGGTGTGAGGTTGAGAAGCTCTTCTTTAAAAATACAAAAGCCAGCTGAGACCCTCTATTTTTAGTTTTGGACTTAAGATTTTAAAACATCTTTTGAACACTTCCTGATTTATATGGAATCCAATCTTAACTTGTATACAACAGTGTTAATTACATTTTCACACTCTACAGTGGGAGGAACAAAATTAACCTATGTCCCCAATACTACCATTTACCCAAAAACTACTCCGCAAATGTGCACACTTGCACAGGCACATACAGAGTATATGTTTTCCCCATGTGCTTTTACTGCTTCTTGGCATTCTCTTAACTTGCTTCTCCTGAAGGAAGCAGTGACTTAGTGTATATGCTCTGAGGAGCTCTCAGAACTAGATGGGATGCCCAATGGCTGGGGAACTCTGAGGCCCATCTCCCTGGAGCTGGCAGGAAAGTGCAGCTTCATTTCCAGAGGTTCAGGCCATAAGACTCTTACATCATTGGGAAAATATCCACAGTTTAGTGTGGTCCACAAAGTGACTTTGTTCCTTTGATCCCAGTGACAGACCTAGAATGAGAGCTCTGGAACAATATATTTTGTACCAGAAAGCAAATCCCCTCTAGAGAAACCACTAAGCTTTTTCCTTTATACCAATTTATAACACAAATAATTAACTTCTCAATTATCACAATAGATACTAGGAAATACTTGAAGAAAGGCATGTCCCTGTAAATATTGAAAAGATACCATCAACAAGAGGCAATTACTTTTAATAAGGCTTAGTTCTGTCTGGTCAAGACGTTAAAAATGAGTACTTTAAACATATCTGGCAGAATAAACCAAGAGGCTGAAATGTCATTTGCTACTTTTCCCATGGTGCTACTGATGTTTCTAGGCAGGGAGAAAGCTTTCTATTTTCATTTAGAAGGAAACTGAAAGTGAAATAGAATAGGTGAATTCCTAAGACCAAATGTCATGGTGAAATGACCTTGTTGGTTTAGCCAACTGGTAATTCCTTCCAGGCATATCCTTCAATCCTTATTTGCTTCATATATTACATTATTGATGACAGAAAGGACTACAGTAACTCTGATTTGGACAATAGCTAGAGAAAAACACTGATTCTGATATTAAAATTACTCTTGATGGAATTGGAGCAATCTATTCTCAATGGAATTGGTTAAATGTACTACAAAACCTTGGTTTATGACCAAGAGAGGAAACCTTAAGCTTGACAGTCTTTAAAAATAAATATTTGGCACTTGTCTTTCAGCGAATTATGGGAATCTCTGACATATGGAAAAAAAGAACTCAATTTCTTAGGAAATTAAAATGCTTTAAAAAGCTAACTAAAATCTTACTAGAAAGCCTGTCAATGAGGTTTGCAGACACTATCGCATGGCAAGAATTGTATCTAAAAACAAAAGCCTTTTGTGCTATAAAGTGAGAGCTAGCTGAGAATAAAAAAAAAGAAAATTAAATACATGGATTCATTTTCTTTCCACCAAGAAATAAAATACGCCAAAAATGCAAAAGAGCTGAAGGACAGGAGCAAAATCCCCAAATATCTCAGTGACAAATGAAGGAGAATAGGCTCTTTTTCCTCAGATGCACGCCTCCACAATGAGACTGTGCACAAGACCCTACTTGTCGTTTGCCCTGGAGAGTACCATTAAGTATAAAGAGACTGGGGAGTACCTCTAAATGTGGGGAGACTGGTGCCTGTCACTACTTTTGGTGAAGAGGCACAGAATACCAAACCAGTAAGATGGAGCACTTCAGAATGAGACAACTGGAATGGGCCTATCAAACCAAAAATTAACCTTGGGTTGTACCAGAAGATGTGCTTTTCTGCAGAAGGCCGATCCCACAGGGACTAGGACATGGACCCCATCAGCATTGGCAATGGTAGTGTTACAGATAAAAATACACATGATTCAGAGATAAATGTGGTATAAGGTACAACCAAACACAACTTGTCTCCTGGAAAATGCAAAAGCCTCTAGGAACTTAAGCATTATTCTAAATATTCTGAAGCAGTCTCCTTTCCCAGTCACCCCCTCATATAGATAATAGTAAACATACAAAATTTCAGAGCATACTAGCCAGATAAGACACATTAAAACGAAACATTTGCCCAATAAGGATGCCAAACATTAGGGTTTGCTTTATTGCATGACGTTTGCATAAGAAAAAATAATGAAAACTGTAAGGCATCATGCAGTCATCAATAAGCTAATTATTAACTGTTCACTTAAGATAGGTGGACACATAATCTAAAATTAAAAAACTAGTTCCAAAAAAGTACATAAAAAGTTTAACATGATGAACTTTTAAATATGGTTTACATTTGTAGTTTCATATTGTTAAAAAGTGCTTCAAAGGTAGTCTGGAAAGTTGCTCTTTAAAAATGGTGCTGGGGGTAATGTCAGATTATAAACTAAATTCTAATTATTTTAATGGAATTAGAAAGCTACATTGTGATATTCAGCTTACTTGAATCAGTCTTCAATTCTCACTCAAATTAGGTTGATAAGATATTAATAATCTAAAAAACATCTGTTTTCTAACCAACAAAAGTCTATTGAATTCAAGTTATACATGTCGAGTGATCAAATCTCTGAGTAGGCCTGAATGGTGAGACCCTGAACCGATGCGGGCTGGTGTTAATCAATGTACTGAGCCATCCAGCGGAAGCCTTCTCCATAACCTTGTCTTTTGAGCACACTACACATAAAAACTTCTAAGGGCCGGGCATTCAGTTCTTTCAGAGATACACTGCCCTAGAAGAGAAGATAGACATTATGTTGAATGACCCCTTAATGAAATAAAAGCTCCACTCCCCAGGAGAACTGCAGCTCGTACATCTTAGAACAAAGGGTGACTGTGATAAAGCCACGGCTGTTTGGCATCCAAGTACCCTCCCCTAAACGCACAGGACGTCTCCTCTCACTCTACTGGAGGACAGGATGTCTGCTCAGTGGGACAGAGGTGAGCTTGTGAGGCACACAGAATGAAAATAATCTGTGACTTAGAAAAAATTCAAGTTACCTGGGACAACTGGCTTCACTTATATTAAAAACAAACATTCTCTGAGTAGGTTTATGACTAAACAAGGCATTTCTTAAAATTAATGTGGAGCAGGGACTTCCCTGGCAGTCCAGTGGGTAAGACTCTGAGCTCCCAATGTGGGGGGCGCCAGTTCGACCCCTGGTTGGGGAACTAGGATCCCACATGCAATGCAGCATGGCAAAAAAAAAAAAATGTGCAGTTATTAAAAAGAAGAAACAGAAAATAGACCAAAGTCTACCATATCTAACATAAGAGTCTCCTTCCATAGGCTGCAATATTTCTCTACTCTGGGATTTTTCAATACTAAGGTCCTTCCCCAAAACAAATACCAGTAAAAATGAATGCAAAAATAATGTGTCTTAAAGCTTATTATAAATCATATGTTCAGAAAACCCCAACACTGTTATGGCCAAGTTTACATTTTATTTTTATCTGTGGTGAACTCTTAAACACTGAACTGAGGGCCTAAATACACTACTGGTATGCTTAAACATTCAAGTATATTATTTAGTGGCTAATTCTGAAAAATTATGACAAATAAAACTTTGAAAGCTTTCATTTAGTTTCTCATAAGCATAGGCTTTGACTTTTTTTTTTTTTTGTGGTACGTGGGACTCTCACTGTCGTGGCCTCTCCCGTTGCGGAGCACAGGCTCCAGACGCGCAGGCTCAGTGGCCATGGCTCACGGGCCCGGCCGCTCCGCGGCATGTGGGATCTTCCCGGACTGGGGCACGAACCCGTGTTCCCTGCATCGGCAGGCGGACTCTCAATCACTGCGCCACCAGGGAAGCCCGTAGGCTTTGACATTTTTGATATCACCAAGAAAAGGTTTCATTTCATTCAGTGGTAGAAAGAAAATAAATGAGGACATTAAAAAAAGACCCAAATGTATAAATGACAGTTTTTAAGGAAAAAAAATGAAAATGGGCTTATGAGGTAGGACAATAATAATTTAAAGACATCTGGTTATACACCTGAAACTAGTATAATGTTGTATGTCAACTATACCCCAATTTAAAAAAAAAAAAGCCAGACTGTACCAATTAAACTGATAAGAATAGTGTGGGAACACACTATTTCAGAAGATTAAAAAAAAATAAAATAAAAAGATATTTGTACTACTGAATGAAATATTCACACTTGTCAAAATTTTTTTTTTTTTACCTTTCCTGTTGTCTGACCATATAAACCAAACATCTCTCGCAACCTCTCTTCACTGATGGCTTCAGGTCTGTCAATCTTATTTCCAAGAATCAGTATAGGCACATTAGCAACAGTTTCATCTGTCATTAGTGACTGAAAAACAAAACAAAACAAAACGAACGACAAGATGTTGATATGAAACCATCTAAAGGTTCATTGTGACAAGCTACCAAATGGGCATCAAGGACTCATTCTCTATCATACCCGTCAGTCTGGCTTTCTTTGGCAAACTCTCCCTACATTTTAAAGTGAGCTCAACAAACCCAAAGCTCAATTCTTCTGCCTCCCTAAGTCTCCTTCTGTAAATGCTCACTCTGTGAATAGACCCAACACTTTGAAGCATGCAGACCTGGTTTCATTTCTAGTTCTGCTGCTTTTGAGTTGTGAGATCTTACACAAATAAGGCTCATTGAAGTTCAAAGAGAATTTGCAATAGTACCACCTACCTTATGGAGTTAATTTGAGAATTAAATGAGGTAATATGCACAGTGCCGGGCACAAAGTAGGAACTCAGGAATTCCCTGACCCTGTTCTAAGACCAGAGACTATCTGGACTTTTCCACATGAATAAGTACTTGTTTGCTTGCTCTAGGCAGAGGCATGGCCAGGTCAACCTTCCATCAAATCATGGACCTGCTTGTGGACCCAGATCTAGCACTGACCTTGCCTACTGCTTCTGAGCCCCTTTATGAAGCATGTGACCTGGGAGACGGGAGAGGAGGTGGCTACACATGGCCCTGATCACTCCTGGGAGCGGTGACAAAGATAGCATGTTATGCCATTTCCAGGTTCTGGCTAACTCCTGAAGAAACCAGCATCCTAGGAGGACCAGGGGCTTCAGATCAAGCCACTACAGGAATGTAGCAGACATGAAATATACTACAAGGGCACACTCTGCACAGAGTGAACCCAAGCCTTCAGGAAGGAAGTCTGCATTAGTACCTCCTCAATAGCTACAATTACTCCAAGCTACTCCCTCTACATTCTAAGTAGAATAATCTCAGAACTCCACAAATTGTCAGGAGTTACATCAGAGGCTGCAAAAAAGCCACACTCTGATACCTACATATCCAGCCTATTTCCTCAGGCTTACCAGAGTGATTCAACTATGTTTAGTTTTAATTATTTAACTTACATCAAGTTCTTCTTTTGATTCTAACAGCCTTTCATGGTCTGCACAATCCACCAGAAATACAATGCCATTGATAGCAGGCAGGTAGTTTTTCCACACTCTTCGAGCTAATAAAAACAATCAGGAGTTAGATTTTATTTGCTGGTCAAACCTAGCAGATAGTTTGAGGCAAGAGTCCAACAAGATATCAAGTGTAATTATCCCTTAGCTGCTGCTACTTCATTATATACTCAAGTCAATCTTTCACCCAATATTGCCAAAATCTTTCCAGGTGACCAAAGAAGAAATAACAGGTTTTCCTTGATTGTGGGCAAGTCAAATACTTCACTCTGCCCCAATTTTCCTATGTTAGAAGAAGAATTAATATTTGCTACTAATGGACAAGGATGCACATTAAGTTCATTGGAGGGACCACTACTATTTCTTATATGCAGTATTCATTTTTTTGACATTCCTAGTTTATCAGTTTTTTGCCAGTGATAAATCTGGAGTCAGTGACAGAAGGAAATTAGTATCGGGTACAGACTTGTTAAGTTAAAATAATAAACTGTTCTACTCATAACAGAAATTAAAGTTTATGAAACCATTAGGGTAATTTTTGCCATGACATTCTCTTTAGAGGGGAAAACAGTTTTGGGGGTACCCTAGGGGAAGGTAACTTTATTTTCTGACTTCAGTTTTATAATATACCTTAAAATAATATAGAAATGAAGTCTCAAACTCCATTAGGTTCTAAATCTAACGATTATATTCCAGGAATTAGTTTATGTATATTTTAAACAATTGATATATGTCTCAAATGTGCTTTCACTAGCCACAGGCTTTGTAATATTCATTATTTATGAATTACCATGTGGTGGATACTGCTAAGTCCTTTTGGGGATATTAAAAAATAACTAGGATTTCAGTCCCATTAAGTTTAGTAGAGGAAATAAGACAGTCGTTCCACACTTGCAGATATGTATACAAACGCACTAATTGCTACGTAAGTATAGTTGAGAGCACTCCCAGCTGGGAGTGGCTTCTCAGGGGAGGCAGCGGGACTTACACTGGGCCCTGAAGGTGGGTTACCTATGTGCAGATGGGGATGGCATAAGCACAGAGGTGGGAGAACACCAAGATGGTTTGGTTTGGTTGGAGTAAAGAGAATGGGAAAGGGTATAGTGGGAAATAAAGACTCAAAAAGTAAAGTGCGATCAGATCATAGAGATCCTGAGTGCCAGGTCAGTGAGTTTGGCCTTTATTTTATAGGTAATGAGTTAGCCACTGAAGGTTTTTCATACAGAGCAATAACATATTCATAACATGATTACGACAGTAAGCGAAAGGGGGACTGGAGCAGGGAAAGAATGGAGGCTAAATTTTACTCATATGCTTTACCACCAAAAGCAATTCAGACTTAAATTGGAGTACCATGAAAATCATCCTTTGCATTTAAAGCGTTTATCTAGGGGTAATAACTCCTAAATTTTAAGTCTACTCTGGCTTTCTTTGAATAGAATGAGGTTTCATGCACTGGAACATAATGGTCACATTTTTATTAAATAAAACAAAGCAATAGAATCTCACCTTGAACATGTCCACCCAGATCAAAAGTTGTAAATGTCATGCCAGCAATGGTTAGTTCTTCTGACGCTAAATAATAATACAAAATATTTTAACAACATGAAGATTAGACATCCATTCCTGGTATATATTGCCACTTAAAGTTTGATTTACTTTAATTGCAAATAAGGTCAACTCAAAAAGCAATTCTCTGTTGTAACTACTATATTCCCTTTCATATTGCCAATATAATGCACGTAAATGGTAATATTCATTTCTAGTATTCACTACCCACCACAAATCCAACACTTACTTATTTTTCCTTCTCTATCCTGCTGAAATTGACAATTATTTACTGTGAATTCAAGTGACTGCTCCAACCTAATAATTTTTCCTGTAATTCATCTTAAACGATAAAGGTGAAATAACAGTATTCTCTCATGGCTGTCATATTTCACAGGTGACAGTCTTTAATGACAAACACAATTATAATAAAAAATTTGGCTATTATTTCTTCAAATATTTTTTCTGCTCCCTTCCTTCCCCTTCTGGGACTTCAATGAGAGGTTTGCTAGACTACTTAATATTGTCCCACAAGTCACTGAGGCTCCGTTGATTTTTTTTTTTCAGTCATTTTTCTCTGTGTTTCTTTTAGTTTCTATTGCATTGACTTAAGTTCACTGGTCTTTCCTTCTGCAGTATTGGCACTAATTTGCTATTAATCCTTGGGACTTCCCTGGTGGTCCAGTGGTTAAGATCTGTGTTCCACTGCAGGGGTGCGGGTTCAACCCCTGGTCGGGGAACTAAGATTCCACATGCCGTGCAGTGTGGGACACCCTCCACCCCACAAAAAAAATTGCTATTAATCCTATCTAGTGAAAATTTCATTTCAGATATTTTATTTTTCTTTTCTATAAGTTCCATTTGGTTCTGTCTTATATCTTCCATTTCTCTCCTCATTATGTTCATGTTCCCCTTAAATCCTTTTTTTTTTTTTTTTTTTTTTTTTTTTGCAGTATGCGGGCCTCTCACTGCCGTGGCCTCTCCCGCCGCGGACCACAGGCTCCGGGCGCGCAGGCTCAGCGGCCATGGCTCACGGGCCCAGCCGCTCCGCGGCATGTGGGATCTTCCCGGACCGGGGCACGAACCCGTGTCCCCTGCATCGACAGGCGGACTCCCAACCACTGCGCCACCAGGGCAGCCCTGCAGATCGGTTTTTAAGTTTTGTAGGGCAGACCTAAGTAGCCTTTACTTTGGAGCTACTTTAGCCCCATTACTAAGATATGATCCTTTGGAGTATTCAACAATGTCTCTCCTTTTTGGCTGGTGCGAACTTGGATTCCCGGCCCCATGTGAGCTCTGGGAATTATTTGGCTAACAACTCCACTATAACTGTTCTTCCAGAAATTATTCTTTGACTGGCCATGTGTATTTCACTCTATGTATGCACAGATCAGTAATCAGCCATGAAAATATCTGGAGTTCTGGGATTTACCTGGTGGTCCAGTGGTTAAGGCTCCATGCTTCTACTGCAGGGGGCCCATGTTTGATCCCTGGTCAGGGAACTAGATCCCGAATGCATGCCACAACTAAGAGTTCGCATGCCACAACTAACACCCGGCGCAGCCTAAATAAATAAATATATATTTTTAATTTCTGGAGTTCCTTCTCTGCAGAGCTCCTTCCTCTGTGGTAATCTGCCCAGCAAATTCTAGTCACCTCAGCCTCCCCAAATTCTGGTCTCTGTCTCCTCAACTCAGTAAGACTACTAGGTTGTTTGGGTTTCCTCTCCCTACACCATGATCTGAAAATTACCTCCTGTGATAAAACTTGAAAAGAGAAGCATTTGTTTTTCTTCTCTCAGGAATCATAGCCCTGTGCTATGTTGTAGTAGATATTTTTGTCCAGTTTTCTAGTCATTTACAGTGGGATGGTAATTCCAGACTCTGTTATTCCCTCATGGCCAAAAGCAGAAGACCCCCTACAATTACAATGAAAGGTTCAGTATAATTGTTAACTATTCAATATAACTATGAGACCCCAGAGTAGTTTATCTTGCTAAAAAATTCTGTATGAAGACTGCCAACTGAATGAATAAGTAATACAATTTGTGTTCAAAGCATGATCCTTTCCATAAGGAAAAGATAATGCTTGGATGTGGTTGGCAAACTACCCTATGGTTACAATCCCCAGTACACTCGTGCTTTCTAAAAGAAGTCCCAATTTGATTAAGATACAGAACACTGTTAACATCCCAGCAAGTTCCCTCTTGCCCCTTCCCAGTCTACACCTCCACTCCCAGAAGCAAGCACTGATCTGAATTCTATCACCACAGGTTTGTTTTGCCTGTTTTAGAATTTTATATAAATGGTATCATATAGTACATAAATTCTGTGACCAGCCTCTTCCATGCAATATAATATGCATCATATGTATCAGCAGTTTATGCCTCTTTCTTGTTGAGTAGAATCCCATTGTTTATCCATTCTTTTTTTGAAGGACATCTGAGCTGTTTCCAGTTTGGGGCTACTACAGATAAATAAAACTGGTATAATAAACATTCTTGGATGAGAATTTTGGTGAACACGTTTTTAATTTCTCCTAGATAAATACCTAGCAATAGAACTGCCAGATCATAGGGTAGATATATGTTACCTTTTTCACATATGCTTTTTCTTTTTAAATTTTTATTGGAGTATAGTTGATTTGCAATGTTGTGCTAGTTTCAGGTGTACAGCAAAGTGAATCAGTTATACGTATATACCCATTCTTTTTCAGATTCTTTTTTTTTAAAGATTTTTTAAAGATTTATTTATCTATTTAAAAGATATATTATTTATTAATTTATTTTGGCTGTGCCAGGTCTTAGTTGCAGCACATGGGATCTTCGTTACCGCATGTGGGATCTTTAGTTGTGGCATGCAGGATCATTTGTTGCGGTATGCAGACTTCTTAGTTGTGGGATCTAGTTCCCTGACCAGGGATCGAACCCGGGCCCCCTGCACTGGGAACATGGAATCTTACCCACTGGACCACTAGGGAAGTTCCTATTTATTTATTTATTTTGGTTGAGCTGGGTCTTAGCTGAGGCACATGTGACCTTCGTTGCCGTGTGCGGGATCTTTAGTTCTGGCATGCGGAATCTTTCACTGCGGCATTTGAACTCTTAGTTGCGGCAGGCATATGGGATCTAGTTCCCTGAACAGGGATTGAACCCAGGCCTCCTGTGTTGGGAGCGAGGCATCTTAGCTACTGGACCACCAGGGAAGTTCCCAAATTCTTTTCCCATATAGGTTATTACAGGATATTGAGTAGAGTTCCCTGTTAGTTATCTATTTTTTTAAATTTCTTTTTAAAAAATTAATTTATTTTTATTTTTGGCTGCATTGGGTCTTCATTGCTGCACGCGGGCTTTCTTTAGTTGCGGTGATTGGGGACTAATCTTCGTTGCGGTGCATGGGCTTCTCTTGTTGCGGAGCACAGGCTCTAGGCACGTGGGCTTCAGTAATTGTGGCACGCGGGCTTAGTAGTTGTGGCTCGCGGGCTCTAGAGCGCAGGCTCAGTAGTTGTGGCTCACGGGCTTAGTTGCTATGCGGCATGTGGGATCTTCCCGGACAAGAGCTCGAACCTGTGTCCCCTGCATTGGCAGGCAGATTCTTTTTGTTTTTTTTTGAATTTTATTTTATTTTATTTTTTATACAGCAGGTTATTATTCGTTTTCCATTTTATACACATCAGTGTATACATGTCAATCCCAATCTCCCAATTCATCACACCTTCCCGCCCTCCGGCCGCCACTTCCCCGCCTTGGTATCCATACGTTTGTCCTCTACATCTGTGTCTTTATTTCTGCCCTGCAAACTGGTTCATCTGTACCATTCTTCTAGGTTCCACATATATGCGTTAATGTACAATATTTGTTTTTCTCTTTCTGACTTACTTCACTCTGTATGACAGTCTCTAGATCCATCCACACCTCTACAAATGACCCAATTTCGTTCCTTTTTATGGCTGAGTAATATTCCATTGTATTTATGTACCACATCTTCTTTATCCATTCATCTGTCGATGGGCATTTAGGTTGCTTCCATGACCTGGCTATTGTAAATAGTGCTGCATTGAAGATTGGGGTGCATGTGTCTTTTTGAATTATGGTTTTCTCTGGGTATATGCCCAGTAGTGGGACTGCTGTGTCATATGCTAATTCTAGTTTTAGTTTTTTAAGGAACCTCCATACTGTTCTCCATAGTGGCTGTATCAATTTACATTCCCACCAACAGTGCAAGAAGGTTCCCTTTTCTCCACACCCTCTCCAGCATTTGTTGTTTGTAGATTTTCTGGTGATGCCCGTTCTAACTGGTGTGAGGTGATACCTCACTGTAGTTTTGATTTGCATTTCTCTAATAATTAGTGATGTTGAGCAGCTTTTCATGTGCTTCTTGGCCATCTGTATGTCTTCTTTGGAGAAATGTCTGTGTAGGTCTTCTGCCCATTTTTTGATTGGGTTGCTTGTTTTTTTAATATTGAGCTGGCAGTGGGATTCTTAACCACTGCACCACCAGGGAAGTCCATAGTTATCTATTTTATATATAGTAGTGTGTATATGTTAATCCCAATCTCCTAATTTATCACTTCCCCCCACGTTTCCCCTTTGGTAACCATAAGTTTGATTGCAAGATCTGTGAGTCTGTTTCTGGTTTGTAAATAAGTTCGTTTGTATCATTTTTAAATTAGATAGATTCCACATATAAGTGATATCATATGATATTTGTCTTTGTCTCACTTTACTTCACTTAGTAGGATAATCTCTAGGTCCATCCATGCTGCTGCAAATGGCATTATTTTGTTCTTTTTTATGGCTAAGTAATATTCCACTGTATATATGTACCACATCTTCTTTATCCATTCCTCTATCGATGGACATTTAAATTGCTTCCATGTCTTGGCTATTGTAAATAGTGCTGCAATGAACATTCAGGTTCATGTATCTTTTTGGATTATGGTTTTCTCTGGATATATGCCCAGGAGTGGGATTGCTGGATCATACAGTAGTTCTATATTTAGTTTTTTAAGAAACCTCCATACTGTCCTCCATAGTGGCTGTACCAATTTACATTCCCACCAACAGTGCAAGAGGGTTCCCTTTTCTCCACACCCTCTCCAGCTCTTATTGTTTGTAGATATTTGATGATGGCTATTCTGACCAGTGTGAGGTGATATGTCATTGTAGTTTTGACTTGCATTTCTCTAATAATTAGTAATGTTGAACATCTTTTCTTGGGCTTTTTGACCATCTGTCTGTCTTCTTTGGAGAAATGTCCATTTAGATCTTCTGCCAATTTTTTGATTGGGTTGTTTGTTTTTATGATACTGAGTGGCATGAGCTGTTTATATATTCTGGAGATTAATCCCTTGTTGGTCTCTTCATTTGCAAATACTTTCTCCCATTCTGTGGGTTGTCTTTTTGTTTTATTTATGGTTTCCTTTGCTGTGCAAAAGCTTTTACACTTAATTAGGTCCCATTTGTTTATTTTTGTTTTTATTTTCATTACTCTAGGAGGTGAATCAAAAAAGATATTGTGGGACTTCCCTCCTGGTGCAGTGGTTAAGAATCTGCCTGCCAATGCAGGGGACATGGGTTTGAGCCCTGGTCCGGGAAGATCCCACATGCTGTGGAGCAGCTAAGCCCGTGAGCCACAACTACTGAGCCTGAGCTCTAGAGCCCGCAAGCCACAGCTACTGAGCCCGCGAGCCACAACTACTGAAGCCTGCACACCCTAGAGCCTGTGCTCCGCAACAAGAGAAGCCACTGCAATGAGAAGCCCATGCACTGCAAATAAAGAGTAGCCCCCACTCGCCACAACTAGAGAAAGCCTGCGTGTAGCAACAAAGACCCAACACAGCCAAAAATAAATTAATTAATTAAAAAAAAGATATTGCTGAGATTTATGTCAGAGAGTGTTCTGCCTATGTTTTTCTCTAAGAGTTTTATAGTATCCAGCCTTACATTTAGGTCTTTAACCATCTTGAGTTTATTTTTGTGTATAATGTTAGAGAGTATTTTTAGTTTCATTCTTAAAAATATGCAATGCAAAAAAAAAATATGGAATGCTTCACGAATTTGTGTGTCATTCTTGTGCAGGGGCCATGCTAATCTTCTCTGTATCATTCCAATTTTAGTATATGTGCTGCCGAAGTGAGTACACACGTTTTTTGATTAATTGAAAAATATTAGTTGAAATGAATGTGAGCCACAGGAAGGTTGAGATAGCATCTGTTTTGTGCCACTGCTTTTACTCCTAGTACTTAGAACAATGTCTGCCATAGAGCAGGTGCTCAAAAAATATTTGTTAAATAAATTAAAAAGGGCAACATCATAAAATTTTTTAAATGACTTACACCTAATATAAGACCACTGTGTAATCTCTTCCATTTCTATTGCTTTTGCAGATAATTTTGTATACTCAATTTCACCATGATCATTTTTCTTTAATAGTATTGTTCTTGTATCAGAATCTTATTTGTCAAGCCCCACTTTCCTCTCCTAATATAAAAAAAAAAGTATCAATTTTACAAAATCTTCCTTTTCCAACTTCACTCACTAACAGCTTTAGAGATAAAATGGTAATTTGTTTTGCTCTATTTTCCTTCTTTGTTCATTGTATATTTACTGAACTAAATTAACTATCATATTATCTACTTTTTAGTCCAGTTCTCAATTTTATACTCATTATTAAGGCCAACACTCATTATTTCATAATTAATCTATGGATTAACTTATCTTTAAACTCTCTGTGTACTTGATTCATCATCTTTTCAACAGTAAAAGTAAGTTCACAGGTATTTTAAGATTAGATTTCTGTTTCTAATAATTTTATCACTTTAACATTAACTTTACTTTCTCAAACAGTACCTATTACATAACCTTATATACAGGATGATACGTATTAAGTGATTTATAGAATCATTATTAATGTCTTTCAGGTAGCCTTTCTAAAAGGAAGCACAGTAAATTATTTTTTAATTATTTTAAAACTTTCTAGGGAATTCCCTGGCCGTCCAGTGGTTACAACTCGGTGCTTTCACTGCCGTGGGCCCAGGTTCAGTCCCTGGTTGGGGAACTAAGACCCTGCAAGCCATGGGGTGTGGCCAAAAAGAACACCAAAAACCAAAAACCTTTCTATAAGTGTATCAATACATGCCCTGTTTTTTGGAATAATTCTATGGTCTTTATATTAGAAATAGTTCAGGTTGTTAGGACTGGAAAAATAACTGGTTAACAAGTTGAGAGCTACCAGCAAAGTATAAGACTATAATCTGTCCATTGAATAATGATTAAAATAGTACAGTTCTAAAATTTGAAAGAAATTTAGGTTATGTAACAAGCTAATGGTGACTATTTATAACCTAAGCAATATGTTGTTGAATATCATATCATAATCCCTGAGGCAATAACTTTTTAATTCCTCTAGCTGGACAATGGTATACTAACTTATACGAAGATATGAGTATTATTTCAAGATCTAAATATACTCCCTAGAGTTGGGTCACTTATTATTTACTATACTATTTTAAGAACAGGTGAAATGACCTGATCATAATTTATCCACCATAAAAACAAACAAAACCTTTTGGTTAGGGCCTATGAATTGGTATCACTTGATCAAGTAATATATTGTGTGGGAGAATATACTTACTGGGGTGTAACGTTGGGACATGTTGTCCAAGTCTATCATCTTTTAGCATGTGTAGCAATGTTGTTTTTCCCGCATTATCCAATCCAAGAAATACCAATTTACCAGTTTTCTTATATAATCCTGCAGAATAAGAGCTATGATTAGTCAAAGTGATATCTGACAGACTACACAAATAAAATGACTTTAAAAAGAAGTATAATATAATATTCACAATTTAGTTATTTAGATACTTTTCCTAATTACCCCAGATTTTTGATAAAGAAACATTAACCTTTTGAACTTTTAATATTTTATAAATTGGCCTGAAAAAGCTTGGATATCTAACCTATTTTTAGTTTTGAAGAGCTATTTTAAATTTATTATGATTTGGGAAGTCAAATCATTATAAAACTAAACTTTGCCCCGATCAATAAATGTGTGTGTGACCTAAACTTATCTTGCAATGCCAGAATGCCAATTCCCTTGACAATTTATCTTAAATCCTCTTTTATTTTATTTTAGTTTATCCCTTGATAAATATCTGTGTCCTCTACTAGAGAAACACTCATAAAATACTTGACATCATGTATTTATGAAACTAGACCAAAAGAAAAATTAAAGAGTATTTTTCTACAGATAAAAATAAATTAACTATTTTTGACAATAAAAATTACAGTGAGTTTTTTTCAGTAAAAAAGTTTAGTTCACTGTCAAATTTCCCTGAGAATAAGGTTAAACTATTCACATGATTGCATAACACTAAGCAACAACATAAATATCCAAGCACATAATTTTAAATATATCAGTCAAGCACTGATGGATAAAGGGATAAACAGATAAAGACAGCATTGACCAATTTACAGTAGACTGGCATTTACTGCAAAGTTCCATATTGAGGTGTGTGTGTGTGTGTGTGTGTGTGTGTGTGTATTTTAAAGACTTTTCTTAGAGCACTTTTAGGTTTACAACAAAACTGAAAGGAACGTACAGAGATTTCCCATATACCTCTGTCCCCACACATACATATCCTCCCCCAAGAGGATAAAAGCTTAATGACACATATTCAACAGTATACAGAGTATTTTCACCGCCCTAAAAAGTCCTCTGTGCTCTGCCTATACATCCCATCCCACCCAAGGCCCAGCAACCAGTGATCTTTTTATTGTCTCCATATTTTTGCCTCTTCTAGAATGTCATAGAATGTCATGTAGTTGGAATCACTCAGTATGTAGCCTTTTCAGATTGGCTTCTTTCACTCAGTAATATGCATTTTAGTTTCTTCCATGTATTTTCATGGCTTGATAGTCCATTTCTTTTTAGTGCTGAATAATATTCCATTGTCTGGCTATACCATAGTTTATCCATTCACCCACTAGAGGACATCTTGGTTGCTTCCAAGTTTTGGCAGTTATGACTAAAGCTGCCTCAAACACCTGTGTGCAGGTTTTCGGGTGGGCGTAGGTTTTCAGGTGGATGTAAGTTTTCAACTCCTTTGGGTAAATACCAAGGACCACAATTGCTGGATTGAATGGTAAGAGTATGTTTAGTTTTATAAGAAACCAACGAACTGTCTTCCGAAGTGGCTGTACCATTTTTCATTCCCACCAGCAATGAATGAGAGTTTCTGTTGTTTCACATCCTCACCAGTATTTGGTGTTGTCAGGATCTGGATTTGGGGCATTCTAATAGGTGTGTAGTGGTATTGAAATTTATTTTTCATGTCTTTAATTGTCTAATACCCATGGAATTCCATGAGGACAGGGAATGCAGCAGCAGCTCAAAAAATACTTAATCAATAAATGAAATTTTTAAGACATTAGGCAATTACAGATTCAGGCCATCCATTTTCTAATAAGTTCGTGCCAAAATAACATCTAGTTCTTTACCCACATTTAAGTTTAAGAAGTAAATTATTTAAGTCCTAATCTTTTGATCACATATTGACCAACAATTCCAATCCTAAAGAAAAGATTGTTTTCCATATTTACTTGAGCTGGGATACTACATCTCTCCTTTAATTATAAATCTGACTAATAATCTCCTTAAACATTTCTATTTCTTAAAAGATTTCTATATAGACTGTTTCTAACCAATGCACTCAATCTTACCACGCTTTTTAAAAAAATATTTAATTTTATTTATTTTTGGCTGCGTTGGGTCTTTGTTGCTGTGCACGGGCTTTCTCTAGTTGTGGCGAGCGGGAGCTACTCTTTGTTGTGGTGCGCGGGCTTCTCATTGCAGTGGCTTCTCATTGCAGTGGCTTCTCGTGTTGTGGAGCATGGGCTCTAGAGCACAGGCTCAGTAGTTGTGGCATGTGGGCTCAGTAGTTGTGGCGCACGGGTTTAGTTGCTCCACGGCACGTGAGATCCTCCCAGACCAGGGATCAAACCCGTGTCCCCTGTATTGGCAGGAAGATTCCTATCCACTGTGCCACCAGGGAAGTCCCTACCACCCTAACTTTTAAATAGTAAAAGTGTACAGGATAATATACTAAAAGGGAACAACTACAGCATTTAATCTTTAAACTGAGTTGGACTAAATTCTTATTTTGTGGTAGGCACTGTTAAGCACCTGCAAACATTTCACTTAATGCTCAACTCTGTGAAGTAGCATTATTATCCTCTTTTTTACAGAGGGGAAATGAAGACTCAGAGTTAACTTGCTCAAATGCCGAAGTCAGATCTGAGATTTGAACCTATGTTTGATCCCAAAGCTTTGGTTCATTTTCATTTCTCTATACTGCTTCCTAAAGTTAGCACTATTAACCTTCTTGTTCCTGATTGTGATGCAATCTATTTTGCCTTTTCAACATAATTCAGCATAGATTCATTGTTCTATAAACTGAGATATAGATTCCAACGTGTTATAACCCAAAGCCCCAGCAAAATAAAGTTTAAAAGCCTCTATTTCTGACCCAGTTCTTGCAAATATGTGACAAAATATTTCAGTCTGATAAAAAGATTTAAGAATTCTCTTGGAGGTAGTATAGAGAGATCTGACATTTGACCTGTAGTAGAGCAACAGTATAAAATAATGTGAGGAATTATATTTTTAAAAAGAAAAAAAACCACTCTGGGTTTTTAAAAATTTGCAACTAAGGTTCAACTAAGAAATAAAAATACAGTGACAAAATTTGATCTTACATTTTTATCCTTTCAATATATAGTAGTCAAACAAAATTTATATTTCCCAATCAAAATTTATTTCCTCAGTCAAGATTATGTTTGTGGAGAAAGAAATATTTATATAGGAGATATCATTCCATAAGTATGGTTGTGGCCAGTTTAGAACTATGTTGACCACTCTGTAATTACAGGAAATGCTTCTCTTTCTGCCAGTTTACAAGATGATGGTTATAAAGAGACTAAACTTAGGACAAAATTTGAAAATACGAGACTAGAAATATTTTCATTAATTATTACAATAATAAAATTGTGTATATCCCAACATAAAAGTTAATCAAAAGCCTGGTTCAGGGGGGAAAAAAAAGCCTGTTTCATCAAAAAATGTGACAAGTCAAGGGTGTCAATAAAAGAATGGGAAGCAAAGATTTTTCCTATCTTTAAAATCTATAAAGAGAGGAAAATCACTAGTCAGAATTGCTGGGTAAACAAGACTCATTTAGTAGGTTATAAAATGCCATTTATAATATATGAGGTACTTTATGGAACATGCATTTTTATAATAATAATAAAAAAAGAAACAATGCATTGGATTCCGGTGAGGATTACATGAGGTAAAGCATGTAAAACTCTTGTGCAAACTGGCTAATAAATGGTAGCTATTCCTGTTAATAATATGCTTATCAACAACCTTAAAAGATAGGAATTATTATTATTTTACAGATAAGGAAATTAAGGCTAAAGTGGAGAAAAGAGTTTGTCTAAGATTACTTTGCAACAGGTATAATGAGTAATTGAACATGTTTGTATGTTTCCAGAGCCCATATTTGTAATTACTGGGTTACATACAAAGAGGCTCTGTACAAATAAAAGACACTTTTATATAAGTAGGATTAAATGGGATAACAAAAGAGAACAAAGGGCCAACATTACCTAAAAACTGTAGCACACTGCTGAAACCACTGTAAATCCAGTCAAATATGAAGGACATAGCCAAATCTTATAGGGTCTGGAAAAAAAAGTGTTTTGAATTTAGTAGTCAACATTAAACACCAACAACATTAAACATCAACTGTGAGTAAATAATCCTACAACCTTACTACAAAGAATTAAACACTCTTTTCCATGCCAGTCTAACCTGATCTATACTGATGAATAAAAAACAAAGTGTCATTAAAATACCAAGTAGAGACCATTCTTTGCCCCTCAAAGTAGCAAACATGAAAAAATTATAACAGTCAAGACTAGAAAAAATGTGGTAAAAGAAGCATTATTAGTGGCAGTATAAATTGGTACAAATCTTTTTCAAAACCAATTTGACAATAATGTATCTGTTGATACCATTTGACCCAAGAATTCTACTTTTAGAAATTGTCCTAAATATGGAAAAGCTTATGTATAAAGATGTTCATCAAAGTGTTCCATAAGAAAATTTTTAGAAATAATCTATGTTCAATAGTAAATTAAATATAGTATCTATGGCATATGAAATATTTACCAAAACCTTGGAGTGGGGGATGGGAGAGAAGGGAGAAAAGAGGAGAAGAAAGGAAATTGATCATGAAATAAGTTTCCGAGTCTGATTTTACCTATGTGGAGTAAAAACCCTTTTTCTTTTTCTTTTGTTCTTTTGTAGCAGTTGGTACCAGACAGTAAATTTCTGGGTTTGTTATCTTTCTGCATTTTTCAAATTTTAATCATGTTACTAAATGTAAAAAAAAAAAAAAAAAAAAGATTAAATCACAGTAGAAAATACAGAGCATAGTTCAATTCAGCATTTACTTGACATGTACTTGATAAACTAATATAGCTAATATGGAAAATAAGAGAAAAAAAGCCTCTTTAGAAAAAAAAAATCACTTATACAAAAATATGCTTTCAGATCAACAAAGTTCATTTTCTAGAGCTGAACAAAAAAACCCAGGCCCCAAACTTGGGCCAAGTCCAAAAAGTTTGAAGGGCTGTGCTATCTTTGATATTCTTCAGACTAAGTATGACACACAACACTGCTTTCTATAACTGCCTCTCCCTCCAGTGGGCTGCCAAACTGGACACAGATGGGCCCACCAAACTCAATATTCCTTGAGGGTAAGATGTTGAGAGCACATCACCTTGAGAGTCAGAAACAGAGAAAAGAGACAGCCTACCTCCAGTCTGTACAAGGCCTAGCAGTGTTTACTAGGAAATCCCCTGGATCCTGGCAATAGATTCTCCCCTCTTCTATTAACTTCTTACTTGAATTAGCGTAAGCAGAATTTTGTTCTTGCAATCAGTTGATTCCTGATTAAGACAGAGTGACTGGCAAACTATGAATAGTTTCATTTGTCAGTGTCACAAGAATGAGAACTACAACAGCAACATGAATATATAAGAATCTATTATCTTAGAAGTTCTCATTTTACTCAAGTTGAAAATTACACCTCCTACTATTATCATTTTAGGTCATATAGAAATTGAAACTTAAAGTCAGAGAAAATATATACAGGTGGCTTGTCTTTTCTGAAGATTCTGAGGTATATGCTTTTCAAAGGGAATCATAATAATTTTCACTGTAGAGAATCAAATAAAGCAGTGGTGTGTTGAGATATTTAATTTAATTTAATATATATTTACCTAGTTCATATTACATCCAAAGTCCGGAGCTAGACATCATGGGGAATACAAATATTGATGACAAACATGGCTCTTTCTCTCAAAAAGATTATACAGTGATAAATTAGCTACACAAATGCAATTAAACTGAAAAATGTTAAAACTGAATAGGATATTATCTAAAATGGTAACAACTCACCCTATAGAGTTTCAAGACTCATTCAAACACAAGGGGAAAAAAATGCCTATACTCTAAGTCCTAAGCTACTAGGGGAGTAATGATCATAAGAGCATAAAAACAAAATAATAAAAATAAATAACAGAGATATGAGGTATTTATGTGCATACCAACAGAAAGAGGTATGGTATGCTCACAAATGCACTTTATATTTTGTATGAAAAAAGAGAAAACCAGTCCTGCTTGTCTCTACATCCGAAGTCCTATTTCCATAGTTCTATGGTGACACCAGGGTATAGCTAAGGAAAGGTTTCTTAGATGGTGTTTAGCCTGAATGGGTACAGCGAAAAGTCGGGAATTGTTAGATAATATTACTGGGGTTAGGGGACCGCAAACTGAGAGTAAAAAATCAACTGGTGCTAATTAGTGATGCAGAAGCCAGATTGATAAACAAATCTGAGACTAAATTTAGACATTAGGTCTTCATGCCTGCTACTTTTAATATATGAACATAAGAAACGATGCTGAATCCGCCTTTCAACTTAATAAAACAAAGCAAAACAAACAAACAAAAAATATCAGCTACCATTTATTGAACCCCTACGAGCATTATGGTCTAGAGGTTAAGAGCAGGAGCTCTGGTGCTAGGACTTTAATATCTACTTTAGGTAAGTTACTTCACGTTCCTCATCTGTAAAATGGGGATAACAATATTACCTGAGATGGTTATTGTGAAGATTAATTACTACACGCAAAGCATTTAGTATTTCGCATGGAGGAAGCATTTAATTTTAGCTGCTGTTATTATTATTTCTTCTACTACATGGCCCACAGTACTAGACACTTTACAGATATCACCACTAAATACCCCAACAACCTTTCAGAGTACATATATTATTGTTCGCATTTTACAGAAGAAGCTGAAGTTACAGTAAGTAAAACTCAACTATTAATGATAGGCACAACTAAGTTTCAAACATGAGTTGAACTTCCACGTCCATCCCCTTTCCTTTACATTGCATTGGCTCTCTAAAGCTTTATAATAATAGTTTTAAAGGTTTAAATTTATTTAAGTCATTACATACCATTTTTTAATAACTCCAGCTCATGACTCTGACATGTAATTCCTTCCTCTCCCTCACATCCAACACCCAGTCATTCCTTAGTTCTATCAATTTCTGCACTGAAGTCTCAAGCTTTCTTTGATGCTCACAGGAGCCACCTAGTCAAAAGCCTTATTGTCACTTTCCAAAACTACCATCTTAACATCAAAATGTGTTTCTACCCATCTGTACATGCCCTCCAGAGTAGCTTCCCCAAAATGTCATCTTGGACTTGTTGCATAGTCAGGGTGACTATAACTCCCAGTTTGCTGGGGATAGTCTCAGCAAAGTTATTTCAGTGTAATTATTAACAGTGCTTCCTCTTACTCTCAAAAGGGTCCTGATTTAGGTTAAATTATATGGCCACTCTATGCTTGTGGATGGAGAGTCACTGGAGGTTTGTGAGCTGAGAAATGATACATTCAAACTCCTAGGCCAGTATTCCACATTCCACTCTTAGCTACCTTTCCAAGTTTAATACATATTACTTCCCTACTTGTAGCTTTCCCCAGACCAAAGTAAACTGCTTGCCATTCACCACTGGTGACCTGGACTTTACTACCTTAAAACCTCTGCTCATTATCCTTCCCAGCATCAGAATGTTCTCCCACTATCTCTGCTAAAGTCTCCTTGCCTCCAGCACCAGCCAAATGCTATGAAAGAAATTAATTCTCACTTGAGGGACAGATATAGATGGAAGAACCAAAAGAACCCAGGAAGGGTAAAAGAACTAGAAGAGAGAGGCAAGGAAAGAAGTCAAATTAAATGCATTTAAACACATTAAATTAAATTAATTAAATGCATTTAAACACATTAAATGCAGAGATGTCACAGCTAGCTTTGGTGACAAGAAGACAACAGTTGACAGCATGAGTAGCCTGCAGTGGAGCGGTAGGTAGTACAGGAGAGCCTATGGCCGGTACTGAAAGCACAGCAGAGCTGTGTGACCTTGAACAAGTTAAAATCTCTCAGGGTGTTTTAAGAGCAAATGAGATACAATGTACAAAGTAAGTATCAATATTTAAAACCTGGCTTCTGTCATTATTGAGAAGAGAATGGGACAGGAGGTTAACAGGTGGAGGCAGTGAGGAAATTCTTCTGTCATTCTTTTTCTTTTCTTTTTTTTTTTTTTGCGGTACGCGGGCCTCTCACTGTTGTGGCCTCTCCCATTGCGGAGCACAGGCTCCGGACGCGCAGGCTCAGGGGCCATGGCTCACGGGCCCAGCCGCTCTGCGGCATGTGGGATCTTCCCGGACCGGGGCACGAACCCGTGTCCCCTGCATCGGCAGGCGGACTCTCAACCACTGCGCCACCAGGGAAGTCCTAGGAAAGTCTTCTTTCAAAAAGTTTGAAATGGGATGAGGGAAATGAGGTTTTCTTCTTAAGGAAGGGTGAGGCTTGAGAATGTTGATAAATTGAAAGGAAGGAGCTAGTGGCAAGGAAGAGGTTAAAGATGAGAAAGAGAAGGAATTAACCAAAAGGGTCAAAGTCTCAAGAGGAGCCTGGGCAGAGAGCACACTTTCTCTAAGATGAGAAGGAAGGAAGGCCAGGAAAGATGAAGAAGGGGTGCTACTGAGCCCGCGCGCCTGGATCCCGTGCTCCGCAACAAGAGAAGCCACCGCAATGAGAAGCCTGCACACCGCAACAGAGTAGCCCCCGCTCGCCGCAACTAGAGAAAGCCTGCACAGCAACGAAGACCCAACACATCCAAAATTAAATTAAATTAAAAAAAAAAAAAGAATAGCTACTGTGGGGAAAAGATCGAATTAAAAGATTGCTAAAAAGAGCCAGGGACTTCCCTGGTGGCGCAGTGGTTAAGAATCCGCCTGCCAATGCAGGAGACGCGGGTTCGAGCCCTGGTCTGGGAAGATCCCACATGCCGCGGAGCAACTAAGCCCGTGCGCCACAGCTACTGAGCCTGCGCTCTAGAGCCCATGAGCCACAACTACTGAGCCCACATGCCACAACTACTGAAGCCCGCGTGCCTAGAACCCGTGTTCCGCAACAAGAGAAGGCACCGCAATGAGAAGCCTGCGCACCACAACGAAGAATAGCCCCCGCTCACCACAACTAGAGAAAGCCCTCACGCAGCAACAAAGACCCAACGCAGCCAAAAATAAATAAATAAAAAATTAATTAAAAAAATAAAAAGAGCCAGTTGCTAGGGTTGAAAAACATTCACAGCAGTACCAATCTGTACTGATTTCTATCCCTCACCCCCCCACCGCAAGCAATGCTCAGCCTTAGAGAACAAGGAGCGAATGGGGTTTAGGGACTTACAGAACAGCAAATGAAAAAAAGATAGGGGAGCAGGAATTTGACATTACTAGCAACAGAGACTGAAGTAATCTGATCAGAAGTTCAGTCTGAGTGGATAAGGTATAAACACAAATAGAGCATGGAATGGGGTGGGGATCAAAGGCAGGCTCCTCACAGAATAGAAATGGAAGAATAGGGGAAGAGTCTAGCTAAATAGCAGGTGTAGATGTAGTAAAAGGGTGCGAGAAGTGAAAGGTGGGTCAGAATTGTGCCTGCACAGTGGAGGAAAATGTGGGGTTCAGAATTCAAGAAAGGATTGGGTCTGGGTGGTGGCCAGCTCCAAGGCCTGGCTCTGGCATAGGCAGCTGAAGAGAATTAGGGGTGAAGGATTCGGGAAGCTGGGCTATTCCACACTGACAGGCAGTGGAATCATCTAGAAGATTGGAGGGTAGCGTTTTAGAAAGCAAGACTGTGAATCAAGTGGCAAAATCCTTACTGAAGATGACTGTTGGTAGGTGAGAGCCACAAGGACTCAGGGAGGGTAGAGTGGGTAAGCCATGCAGGTAAATGGATTTTTTTGCATAAGGATGGTACCAATTTGCTTTTGTATAATTTGTCCCAAGATAACAAATTTAATAACATATATGGGGAAACTCTTCTTTAGAAATTAATGAGATATTTACATTTCTATAAAGTCACGGTTTCTGAGATCCTTAAACAGAAACTCCTTAAGCTAGGAGTCATTAGTCATTTTAAAGTAGAGGGAGTAAAGTAAGTCAGAAAGAGAAAAACAAATACTGTACGCTAACACATATACATGGAATCTAAAAAAATTTTTTAAAAAAGTTCTGATGAACCTAGGGGCAGGACAGGGATAAAGAGGCCAACATAGAGAATGGACTTGAGGATGGTGCGGGGGGCAGGGTAAGCTGGGACAAAGTGAGAGAGTGGTATGGACATAGATACACTACCAAATGTAAAACCCATAGCTAGTGGGAAGCAGCTGCATAGCACAGGGAGATCAGCTTGGTGCTTTGTGTCCACCTAGAGGGGTGGGATAGGGAGGGTGGGAGGGAGATGCAAGAGGGAGGAGATATGGGGATATATGTATATGTATAGCTGATTCACTTTGTTATACAGCAGAGACTAACACACCATTGCAAAGCAATTATACTCCAATAAAGATGTTAAAAACAATAAAGTAGAGGTAAAAATGCCAACTAAGAATAAAAGTTACTTAGCCACAAACAGATACCTGAGCCCTGAGAACAGGTTACACAACACCATGAACACACTATTAAGACATGTGAAAAGCAAAGGTCAAGAACAAGGAAACATATACACGTCAGCAGATTTATTTATTGCATGAACACCAAAAAGGAAAAGTTGCTAAGCAGATTAGAAAAGTGATCTACTCAAGTAACATGAAAATCAGTGCAAAGGGTGTAATGGAACAGAAGTTCTCAGATTATAAATAACTTCTGAAAGCCTTGCCCCATTAAACTCATAAGGACAACTCCATTTTTATGAAATGTCCAGAATAGGCAAGTCTTTAGAGTACACAGATTAGTGGTTGTCAGATTGGGGGGAAGGTGAAATGGGGAGTGGCTGCTAATAAGTACTGGGTTTCTTTTGGGGGTAATGAAAATGTTCTGGAGTTACTGGTTATGGTTGCACAACATGATGAACTAAAAAAACACTGAATTGTACACTTATAAAGGTAAGAAGTGTATGTACAAGTACCCTTTATGGTATGCATTCTCTCTCAATAAAGTTATTATTAAAAAATAAAGAAAATTATATGTTGAAAATTTACATGGGCTTTTAATATTTATAACTAATATAAGTAATTTAGCAAAATCATTTAGGTATGAACTTTTTTTTTTTTTTTGCGGTACACGGGCCTGTCACTGCTGTGGCCTCTCCCGTTGTGGAGCACAGGCTCCGGATGCACAGGCTCAGCAGCCATGGCTCACAGGCCCAGCCGCTCAGCGGCATGTGGGATCCCCCCGGACCGGGGCACGAACCCGTCTCTCCTGCATCGGCAGGCAGACTCTCAACCACTGCACCACCAGGGAAGCCCTAGTTATGAACTTTTTAAAAATATACATAAGGGAAAAAAATACACATAAGATGACAAGATATAAATACTCCAAAAAGTAGTGCTGGTAGAAAATAAAAAATATTCTAAGGAGGTAAATCCTATTCAGAATAGAATTCTAGAATCAATACATTAATAACTTTGGGAAGCAAAGCATGGTAGAGCTGTGATAAAATGGATGGAGTGCCTGTCCTAGAATTTAAAAAATCTAAACTGAATGTGCATGTTTTTTTTTTTTTTGGCCACACCATGCAGCAAGGGGAACTTCCCCGAACAGGGATGGAACCTGTGACCCCTGCAGTGGAAGCTCGGAGTCTTAATCCCTGGACCACCAGGTAAGTCCTGAATGTGCATCTTTCGAAATACCATAATTTCATTCTGGGAAACCCAATCTTTCTGAATGCCAGTTTGCTTCTCCATATAAGGGAAATACCACCTGCCTCACGGAATGTTAAGAATGATTAACTATGATAATGTACATGAAAACACTTTGAATACTACCCCATATAAGTGGTATTAATTCTTTCAAACTAAGTTGATTAAAATTCAAATCACAAAACTTTAAATGCCAATTTTCAAGTTAACTTCAATATTAACAACTATTAATATGAAAAAGTTTTTTTTCATAATGTTCTGATTTTACTTTAAATATTAATAGCACCATCACTGTCACCAGAAAAGACATTAGAAGAGTTTCCTTCAAATCCAGGTAAGGAAATTTCACTAGGAGAGATTAATCACAATTTTCTACACAATTTTGTCAGGCTTATGATTAAAATATGTACAAATTCCGTAAGATTAGTATACTATCTGTAAACTAATTTAGGAACTATACATACCTCTCTCTCAGATTCAAACAGTACTAGAAATACAAAGGCCAAACTCTGCTTGACCATGTTTTGTAGAATTTCAGCAAGGCCCTATGCCTTTCAGTCGTCCCTTGGTGTCCTAGAGGATTGGTTCCAGGCCCCTACACCCCATCCTCAAGTGCCTTATATAAAATGTCATAGTATTTACATATAATCCACGCACATCCTCTAGTATACTTTAAATGATCTCTCAATTACTTATAATATCTAATACAATGTAAATAATAAGCAAATAGTTGTAAATACAATGTAAATGCCATGTAAATAGTCGCCAGCACTTGGCCAATTCAAGTTTTGCTTTCTCAAACTTTCTGGAATTTTTTCCCCCAAATATTTTCCACCCATGGTTGAATCCTTAGAGTGGAACCCGTGGATATGGAGGGCCAACTCTGCTAAAAGTATGGACAGTGACAATGTTGAATATTTTAAGACAATGTTACTTTATAAATACTCACCCCTAAAATTGTTAAATTTTCTTTTTACAAACTTTATGGAAACGGTGATGCAAATAAAAAAACTCTAGAAAACATTTTAGGATTGAATGTATAGCAATTATAATAATGGAACTAAAAACTAAACCTTTTAGTTCGTGTAATGAACAAAAAGTACATAATCAATTTTCCTTTAAGGGAAAGTGATGCTCAATTGAAATAAGGTTAAATCTATGACAAATATAAATAGGATTTTTTAAGAGGAAAGGAAAAAAACCTCTGTATTAAAAAAGTTGCGCACCTAAGTACTGAACTTGGCTATAATGAATTAAGAAAAAAGAAAACTGACATAAGCAATGACAAATTTAATCATTAAAATACTTTTGACTCAAATTGTTCTAAAAGCTATATACAAGGAAGAGAAACTTTTCAATACCATGATTTGAAAATTATTTGCTTAGTAATGTTTTGCAGAAAAATAATTTAAATGAGTTTCAGCCAAGTGTACTTAAAGAAGAGGGTGGAGAAATAATGAATCATTACTACAGAATTCTGATTTATAAGCTTCAAATGACGTGGCAGTGATTTTCATTTCTGATAGCCTACTCTTCGGTCTCAATTCTTGCTTGAAGTGCAAGGCAAAGGAAGGTTAAAATGTACCCTATTAAAACTGCTAATCTGCATAATTAATGATAATGCTTCTTTAATATTTCTAAAATGAAGGCAACACCTTCCTCTTCTGCAAACTCAGAAAACACCAATGAACTATCCTAAAGTTTTTAAAGTTCAAAATATTTTGGTGACGAACGCAAGCCCACTAAAACAACGTTTGATATACACATTGCTTTGAAATATCAGCACCACTAATTATTGATAAAATGTAAACCTTCCTGTATTCCTCATGTGTAAAATAGAGATGATACTATTACTTCCTCATTGGATTGCTGTGTGCATAGCTAGCGCCTTACACATAGTAGAAAACAAATGTTCTTTTCCTTCTTTCATTTGCTTCTTTAAAATTACTCTAATTCGTATTCTAACACTGAACACAGGACATTCTTCAGCGTGAGACACAGTGGTAGTATAGATCTTGATATATCAAGAAAAACGTGCAACTAATATTAGGTTTAGTTTTTCAAATTAAAAGGATTTCTTCACCTCATTTTGCCCCATGTACCTAACACCTTAAATTCCTGACGCGTTTGGTTTTTTTGGTCATCAATGTTAGAGTTTTCGCTGTTGTCAAAATCAATTTCTATCTTGTTAGAAACTCGTGAAATAATCCCTAAATCATTGCAGTTTTCCCCCAACAGTTTATCTTTTTCCCAGTCAGCTGGGACTTGGGCTATGGGAAGACGTTACCCACTAGTGGGAAAGGAAGTTCGATTTGTTCCCGCACTAAGTGGGAGAGCTGAGAACAACACGCCGCGTCACAGCCTCTTGAGCTGTCAATGATCCCGCCGCCTTCACCTTACTCGGTGAGGAAACTGAGGCCGAGGGGAAGGAAGGGCTTGCCTGCAGTTCAGAGTCATCTCGTTCATTCCTGAAATAACACACCGTTTGACAGCAGCGGTGTCCTATCCGGATGACCGTCAGAGAGGCCCCGCGAAGCACGAAAGGAGCCCGTCCTCTTTCCCGCCGCCAGATTCCAGGGCAGAAAACAGGAGCCCCTTCCTCGCCCGGCTACAGGCAGGGGCATTGGGTGGGCCCAGGCGCGAAAGGCGCTCCTTCCCCGGGGTCCACAGCTGCCGCCCGCCGGTTCTCCGGGGAGGAGAGGCCGCCACTTACCTGCGATTGGAGAGAACACAATTCCTTGCTTGGCGTCGACCCTACTCACTCCGACACCGAACTGCAAAGCGCGATGGCTGCCGCGGCCCTAGTCTGCGCTAGCTCCTTCCGGGCCGGTGGGTGCTTCTCTCCCGAAGGTTCGCAGGACAGCAGCGCCGTGCGCCTCTAGTTCCGCCTCCTGGCGGTTCCGCGGCCAGTCCCACTGCTGAATGCTCCCAGAACTGGGGCCTGCTCCCCATACACGCCTGAAGGGGCTGCACGGGCTGTGGGCCTAGGCAGAGAAGGTAACACCGGTTCCTAGCTTGGGGAGATTATACGTGACATGCTTTTCTGAAAAAATACATTTTCAAAGTGCACCTGTTTCTTGAGTTCAACAAGTAATTTACAAAATGTAACTATGTAACTATGAGCTTTAAACAAGACTGTCTTGACCCCGGCCGTTCTTTGCTCATGGATGTTACTTTTCTTCAATGTATTCAAATGGGAATACTTGAGTGCCTTGAATGAAAGTGTGATTATAGCACTTCCAAGATTGCTCTTAAGCCTAGGATTCTAGGTGATGCGGACAGAACAAGGAGGTGTTTGGGGACTGAAGCAGAGTTATTTGATAGATTCCCAACAAAGCCTGTAACTGGCTCAGCTGGATCTCCCCCTCTTTCGTTCCAGCCTCAGGAAATGCCTTACTCCATTGGTCCTCCCTTTGCACTTGTCATTCTTTCTGCCAGAACTGCTTCTCCAGATCTCTCCTCTCCACCCAGCTAACTCCTACACACTCTTCAAGTCTCAGCACAGATAGCTCTCTCATCAAAGCCTCCCTCTCAGACTTGGTTAAGCCCTCTATTTCAGGTTTCCCCAGCAACTGTACAATTTACCTTATCATTGAAGTTATCTTGCTTATAATTTTACAATTAAATATGTATGATTATTTATCTATAGCCTCCCCCAACAGGCATTCTAGAAACTTCCTTAGGTCAAGAACCATATCTGCCTTTCCTCTCTTGAACCTGTTTTCAGTGCTTGGCATACAATAGGTGCTTAATACATATGAGCTAGTGATTCATTCATAATATGAAGGACTCCTAGGTACATTTTTGTCCTCAAGGGGTTAAAGAATTTCCCTGGAGTCCATTGGTCTAGGTGGAGGAGCCTGCTGTTCCAGTCTGGGTTCACCTCTATTCTCCTTTCCACTCACCTAGTCTTAAATTCAGTTTGGTTTAATAAATATTTTTAAGTAGCTTGAGGCCCTTCACCAGGCTCCTCAAGATTACTCCACAGCTCTTTTCCTGGATTGCCTTTCTTTCCTGATATCCCTGGCATTTTAGTGACCCTTTAGATAGAAATCTAAATTATGGTTCCTGCTGACTTCAGCAACAGATTGTAAATTGACTAGGAATGGGGGAATGACAATAAGCAAGACAGTCTCTTTCCTCCAGGGCCTTTCGGTTTGGTGGGGAGATGTGTTTGTTCACAACTAACTATAAAAGAAGGTAGGAGGAGAGAAAGGATAGCAAAGTACAAACTTATGGTAGGGGTGAGGAAGTGGAGAGGCAGGAGATATCAATGTTTGAGGAGAGTCTAAAGGATACATAAGATATTTACCCCCAATCTTTTTGAAGATTGTTATTGTTATAAAAATAATACTTAGTCATGGTTAAAAAGTTTGGAAAATCCAGAAAAACATAATGGAAACAAAAATCACCCTCTGTCACACCTCACAGATATAACCAGTTTTATAAGATTATAATCATACTATGAACAGTTTTGTAAAACATTTCAAATTAAAAACATTCCCATGTAATTAAGTATTCTTCTAAATCATGAATTTTAATGACTGCATTTTTATTTATTTATTTTTGGCTGCGTTGGGTCTTCATTGCTGCACATGGGCTTTCTTTAGTTGAGGCGAGTGGGGGCTACTCTTCATTGTGGTGCACGGGCTTCTCATTGCAGTGGCTTCTTTTGTTGCGGAGCATGGGCTCTAGGCGTCCGGGCTTCAGTAGTTGTGGCTCGCAGGCTCCAGAATGCAGGCTCAGTAGTTGTGGCACATGGGCCCAGTTGCTACGGGCCCAGTTGCTCCGCAGCTTGTGGGATCTTCCCGGACCAGGGCTCAAACCCATGTCCCCTGCACCGGCAGGCAGATTCTTAACCACTGTCCCACCAGGAAAGCCCAATGGCTGCATTTTTAATAGAGTATAATAGTTAAGAGTACAACCCTTAGCTGTAGACTATGGTTCTAACATTATTAGCCATTTGAAGTTTCCGTTCCTGTATATGTAAAATGGGGATTAATATCCAGCAGGGATAATATATCATAATGAGAGAATAACATTCTGAAAGGAATAGAGATGGGAAAAACATCAGGCAAGTATTATGGTTTGACTAAATAGCTTTCAACTGGACTACCAGGGACCTTGACTCCCAAACTGTAGAGCCTTTCAGAGGTTCTGAGCAGAACAGGAACATGGTCAGTCATATTTTTGAAAGTTTGCTCTGGCAGCAGTGCGTGGGTTGTATTGGAACAGGTCAGGACTGAAAGCTGAGATCAGTAATAAGACAGCTGCAATCACAGAGGTGAGAGGTAACGTGGGGCGGTGCTGGGTCAGTGGGAGCAAAGAAATAGGGAGTCAGACATGCTTGATTACATGTTGGTAGCAAAAGTAAAGGAAATACCAAAGTTTTAACTTGGATTAGTGAGTCTACTTCTCTCTCCACTACAACCACCTTACTGCAGGCCACCATCATCTGTGGCCTGGGTTACTGCAACAACTCTTCTTTCCCCACCAGTCAATTACCCTCACAGCTGTTGCACTGATTTTTTTTTAATGGATTCATCTTAAAGCATGAATTAGATCAAATTACTCCGCTGTTTACAATTCTTCGATTGCTTCCCAAAGTCTGTAAACTCTTTACAATGCCTTATAAGGCTCTTGCTGCTCTGCCTCCTGTGTTTCTCGAATTTCACCTTGTGCCATTCTACCTTGTTCACCACAGCAAGCTCATTCCTCCCTCTGGGCTTTTGTAGGTGCTGTTCCCTTTGCCCAGTGTCCTTCTTCTCCCCACCTTCTCCCTTTGTATGGGTAGCTTCCTCGTCCTTTAGATCACAGCTTAAATGTTACCTCATGTCCTAACCCTCCTATCCAAATCAGATCCTTGCTTCCTATTCTCTATCTCACTACCAATATCTCAACAGCCCTTATCAAATTCGAAATTTATAAAGATATATTTATTTACATTTTTATTGCATTTCCTCCACTGTAAACTCCACATAAGGAAGAGATCCTATCTATCCTGTTCTGTTTTTGCTTGGTGCCTGACATATGGAAGGCATTTAATCAATATTTGTTGAATGAATGAATAAATCAGTGAAAGAGCTGATGAGTAGAAAGTACGATGAAAAGATAGGTTTAAAGGGGAATTTATATCTCAGATCTCTGATACCATGGTGCCAGGTTGTGTGTAGATGGGGCAGGGACAGAGCGATATCTTTAGAGTTAGAAAAGGAAAAAGAGTTGGCATTTGATATTGTACCTCCAGTGCTACTCAGGGGCGATAGGGTCTGACCAGAGGCTGACACTATTTCAACTACACTACCAGGTCAGTATCAGATGGGACACAATGCAGCGTAATAGTTAAGAATAAAAGAATTAGAGAACAACATAGTTTAGAAACAAGTGCTAGTGGTGTGGTTTGGGCTACAGTTGCAATATGAACTTACAGTAGTGAATTAGTGAGGCTCAAAATATTCAGAATAGAAGATTGGAACAGATGACGCTTTAAATTTATCCATTCAAAAATGTTTATTGAATACCTGTCAAGTGTAAGGCCCCAAGCCAAGTGCTGAGAATACAGAGGTAAATAGGACACTGGCCCTGGGCTCTACTTTCTTACACTCTAAATAAGGAGACAGACATGAAATCAAAACGATTACCTTGGGCTTCCTTGGTGGCGCAGTGGTTAAGAATCCTCCTGCCAATGGAGTGGACACGGGTTTGAGCCCTGGTCCGGGAAGATCCCACATCCCGCGGAGCAACTAAGCCCGTGCGCCACAACTACTGAGCCTGCACTCTAGAGCCCGTGAGCCACAACTACTAAAGCCCGCGTGCCTAGAGCCCGTGCTCCGCAACAAGAGAAGCCACCGCAATGAGAAGCCCGCGCACTGCAATGAAGAGTAGCCCCTGCTCTCCGCAACTAGAGAAAGCCCACGCACAGCAACAAAGACCCAATGCAGCCAAACATAACTAACTAAATAAAATAAACTTATATAAAAAAAGGTTACCTTAGAATTGTCACGATATGTATAGAATTTTATTCCACTGAAGAAAGATAAACATAAACACAAGTATATAACAATGATGAGAAGTGCTATGAAGAAAAAAAAGCAGGGTAAGAGGGATAGAAAGTGAGCACAGAGGGTATGTTGTTATATAGGGTGCTCAGTAAGGGCCTCACCATAAGGTATCATTTGACTAAAGAAGGGGTGAGAGATTGAGCTAGATGGGTGTCTTGAAGAAGAGCATCCTGGGTAATGGACATAAGTATTAAGGCAGACTTGTGCTTGGGTAGCTAGAGAGATAGCAAGTGCTGAGTGAGAGGCAGTGTAGAAGATGATGAGGAGAGAGAAGTAGTAATGTCAAGTCATCTGAGGCCTTGTAGGCTATGAGTAGGACTTTGGATTTTACTCAGAATGAGATGAGAAAAGCCATGCAGAGAAACTTTAACTTGATGGAGCAGGCAAAGGGAGCAATTACAGGTTTAGGGGTATAGGAAAATAAAAATGGAGTCAGTACTTAGGAGCTCAATTCAGCAGGAAGGATGGTTGGGAGAGATTGAAACCAGTAAGACCATCCCAATAGCTCAGGTGCAAGATGATAATAACTAACCAGAGTGGGCAGTGAGAACTACATAAAGATGAAAAGTTTTCAAAGAAAGCAATGGGATTTACTGGCTTGGTGTGGGATGACTGTACTTGTAATGTACCTTCAGAGCTACTGACTTCAGATACAGACAGATGTCCTGTGAGAGGCAAATGAGGCCAGAGGAACTGTTCCTAAAGTGGAGCCACAAGAGAGTTTCAGAACAAACCTGCTGTTTGTAATTGAAACTAGTTTGTTTGTTTGAAATAGAAATAGAAAAAAAACCCAAAAAAACTAGGAGACCTAAAATAATTTCCCTTATCCTGAAAAGTAAACAGGATTGATCCTGCTTATCAGCTGACAGTTCAATAGTCGCGAGCAGGCAGGCAAAGTGGACTTAGGCTGGTGTGAGCCAAAGTCCACTTCTGCAAATCAGCAAATTTTATTAGGAATGCATCTCCCTCTTTTGGGTCTAAATAAGTAATCAAATTTAATGAAATATTCTTTGTACAGTGTTGTCTCCTTACTCAAACACTTTTGTGTCACTTATTTTGTTGTATATCATTTTCTTAAATAGGGTTGAAGGCTCTGAAAATAATGTGCAGAAAATGTGATACATAGATAAAAATATGAAGGGGCATATACAGTAGAAGGGTCCTGTTGTTCTGAAAATCAGGATAAGAAAGTAGAATATATTACTGACATTAGCTTAGAAAAGTGTATGGTAGTGTAGGGTAGATATAAATAATTGACCAAAGAAATATCGATACCCTTAACAACTGGTAATAGCACTAATAATTTTTCCATAAAATTTATGTGGCCAACTTAAAGAAGCCAGAGAAGGATTTGGTAATGTGTGGATAATATTTAATAGGAAAAGCACTTAACTGTTTAAATATGTTGTCTCACCTCAGTTATTTACACTTATCTTCCAACTATTCCTAAGGGTGTGCAGATGACAAATTATGTGTTTTTCCTCAATATTTTAAAGCTGACTACATTGAAAATGTAAAAAACACTTGAAAGACTTAACCATTAATTTTGTTTCTTGTCTTTGGAGTGGGGGTGATAATAGCAACAGGGATACTTAGGGGTGGAACACATTTTAGAAGAAGCACTGTTTACTTATTAGCAAATTATTTATGTTTATTTAACCTGATTTAACCAGAGGTTATCTACTTTTTAAAATGGCTAATTCTTCTTCATCAGTATTTTTTTTCTCAATACAGATATTGCTTAAACAGAACAAAGTCCAGAGAAACCTTGATTTAACCAAATCAAATTCCTGTGCCAAGGTCAACAAACCAAGATCATTTAAAAGTTGAATTAAAAAAAAAAAAAAGAATTCAACTGAAGCAAGTTTGAGACCAGGCCTAAGGATTTGCTCTTTTGAAGAGTGACGCTGACTTTCTGTCTGACCTCAGGGAGGTTCAGTTCCTGAGGTTTCTCTTTAAACCATTAAGAGGCTTGTGTTTGTGTATCTCTTCAAGTGTTCTTGGGATACGTGATTTGGGATTTGGTTATAGGGGCTCTAAGCTGAAAACAGTTTGACCGAAAGTATCATCATCCTAAAGAAGTCTTGTATACTGTACAAAGGAGTTTAATTTTTCATACACAGCAAACACATTTTTACACATCTGAGGCAAATGATAAAAAAAGGATAAAAGTTAACATTTAGTGTTTTGAATTCTTACTGTTCATTTTTCAGGCATCACACAGCAGTTTAGTTCTTACTCTTTTTGCATGTAATATAACATTTCATAATAGGCATTTGATATTAAGTGAATTAAGTAAGATGTACTTCACCCTTCACCGGTTTTGAAACTGTTGTTATGACATTTTAATGAACAGTACAAATCTGCAGTCTAAAGAAGGGCTTGATCATCAGCTCAGAACAGGAAAACCTAAGTAAAATGAAGGTGGCTAAGATGACTACTGAGATCATTAATTATGTTGTCTAATCACTCCAGTTTCTACCTCCCTTTGGCCTCAAAAGTTAAAAAAAAATCTTCTACTTGTAAGAAAAAAAAAAGTCTCCTTGACTAGAAAGGAAGTTTGAATGTTGTACCTTACTGCAAACTCTTAGAAGAGGAAATAAAACTGCCATTTAAATATGCTGTTAATGAACTTTGGCGTGACTATGCTATATGAATCAGCGAGTTTCAAAATTAAAATGACTTCTGAATCCTCCGGTCAAAAAGCAAAGGCCTCCTCTTCGAGTTGATTACTCTGAACACATGTACATAATTAACCACTCCTTTTTTAAAAATCCCTTACAATTTACACCTGGAATATGATGATGAAATGTGAAATGAAATACTGCAACGAACATTAATCGGCTCAGCTACTCGGCACAGTCTCAGCAGAGGACGATGACGTCTGTCCTCCCAGGTAATCTTCACAAAAACTCGAGGAGAGGAACTGTCATTCCCACCCCACGAAAGCTTCCACTCAAACCCTGACTGCCCTCACATCCCGGCCGTGCCGGCTAGATGACGTTCATCACGGCGGGGATTTCCGTATCGGTGACACACGCCACTTCCGGCCGACGGTGAGAGTGACGTGGCAGGAGAGGCCGAGCTCCGTCCTTTGGCCCGGGACACCCGGAGCTGTCAGGTGGCTTCAGGGCAGCCCTGCGGGGAAAGAAGAGCTCACCTATACGGGCGGCAGCTGCAAGGCCGGAGGCGGAAGTGCCACGTGTCCCGATTGCGCCTGCGCGGCCGGGGGCTGACAGGCAGTTCCGGCCGGGGCCTCCCTACGTCTCTCTCCGCTTGGCTGCTGCCTACCAGCCCGGCGTTCTCGGCCCCACCGGCCCGACTTCCAAGCCTCAGCCCCCAGACCAAGCAGTCACCGCCGGCGGGCTAGGGAGAATGCGGCGCCATGCCTAGGGCTTCCTGCGCCGCCCTCTCTCTATCCCGCCTTCAGTTCTAAGTCGTTAGCCCCTTCCCTCCGCTTCCAGCAGTCGTCTTTCAACTCTCGGCTTGGCGCTGCCGCAGACGCCAACCAGCCCCTTCCAACCCCGATAAACATCGTCGTCATGTCCCAGCCCGGGATACCGGCCTCTGGCGGCGCCCCCATTGGCCTCCAGGCCCAGAACGGGGCCGCCCGGGCCTCGGGGTCTCCCTACACTAACGGTAAGTGCCGCCCGGGGGTGGGAGGTGGGGACGGGGCGCTGGGGACGGCAAAGTTTGGGCCCCGGCTCGAGCTGACCTTTGGTTGCTGCCGCCGTCTGAGGGGAGGGTGACTTTTCTGCCCGTGTCAGGAACGGCTGGAGGTGGGAGGCAGAGCCACGGACACCGCGGCTCGTCTTTGTTTTCCATATTTATTTATTTATTCTTTCGTTCAGCACACAGTCACTGAGCACTTGCTGTATGTAACGCCCTGGGTATACATGGGTGAAGAATACAGATTCGGTCCGTACCTCAGAACTGGCATACAAGGCTCATAGTGCCTGTTTATGTGCCTTTCCCCTCCTCGCCTCTTCACCCATGTCTTCTAGAGAGCAGAGTTTGGGGTCTGATTCATTTCGGTCCCGTCGGGCCTGCAGTGACGTGAGGGTCATACTCAGTGTGAATTTGCGGAGACGAATGGATGCTTGTGCTTTGGCGAGACCTCCTTAGGGCCTGCTTCATCTCTCCCTGAACCTTCCCCGAATTGTACTTAGGCCCCCTCGTTCAGTTTTTCAGCTTTAGAAGGGGAGATCTCCTGTTTGATTTCCAGAGGTCTTTACATCACTTGGAAAGTGGTTGGACACAAGTCTCTGAACCTCTGACCAGAGTGTACATGTGGCACTATAATTTGTCATTTGGTGTGAGGGTGTCTTCTAATTTTATACCCCTTCTAGGATTCTTTAAATTGTCGTGTGTTGTGATTTGCTAAGTTTATTATAATCGTTATAATAAAGACAGATTTTCTGCCAACAGTTTGCCAAGTTACCAATTTACTTATAAATCTTTGGTTCTTGGAAACAAAACTGGTAGAATAATATTAAAATGCTTAAGTTGTCCATTGGAATCTAAGATTGCTGTGACGTTCGAGAAAATAATCAATGACTAAAATAGCTAATTTACATTGTTTTTAGAGACTACTGTTTTCTTTACAAAGAAGGCTCTAAAAGACTTTTAAAAATGTCTATGAGTAGGCAGGTATGTAGGCAGAAGCAAGAATAAGTGGGGGTAAGCACTGAAATGGTGTTAAGTTGCATCAGTTGTTCTTTTTCAAATTTACGGTAACATTATGTAAACTACATTTTATTCTAGGCTCTTTAGTTACATTTTCACCGAGGATGAAATTATTTTAAGACATTTCACTTTAAGGTCAAAACTCTTAAGCAAGATGTCATATGACTGTGGCTTTTTCTTATAATCTATAAATTGCAGTTTTACATGAGCTTTAAATGGCAAATCTTGTAAATATGCATGTAAACTTATATGTAAGTATATTTTTGATAATTTTGAAATGTTAAAGCAATTTAGCCACTGTATGTACTGTGTTGGAGATGTTGTCACTATGTTGGTTTGATCCAGTCCAACAGACATTTGTTGCACACTTAAGTTCTGTCCTTAGGAATGTAAAAGAGAGTAAGAAAAGAGTCCCTGTATACAGGTTGCTCAGAGCCAATTCTGGAGTCAGATAGGGAAGGAAATCATAGGATTGCAAATATGTACCCCGACTTTTTAAAAAATATATATTTATTATTTATTTATTTATTTTTGGCTGTGTTGGATCTTTGTTGAGGCACGCAGGATCTTTCTTTGCTGTGTGCAGGCTCTTCGTTGCGGTGCTCGGGCTTCTCTCTAGTGTGGCATGCAGATTTTCTCTTCTGTAGTTGTGGCACGCAGGCTCCACAGCGTGTGGGCTCTGTAGTTGTGGCGTGTGGGTTCCAGAGCGTGTGGGCTCTTTAGTTTGCGGCACAAGGGCTCTAGTTGAGGCGCGTGAGCACAGTAATTGTGGCATGCAGGCTTAGTTGCCCCGCAACATGCGGGATCTTAGTTCCCTGACCAGGGATTGAATCTGAGTCCCCTGAATTGTAAGGTGGATTCTTTATCACTGGACCACCAGGGAAGTCCGTATCCCCCACTTTTTAAAAAATAAGTTTCAGGGGCTTCCCTGGTGGCGCAGTGGTTGAGAGTCCGCCTGCCGATGCAGGCAACACAGGTTCGTGCCCCGGTCCGGGAAGATCCCACATGCCGCGGAGCGGCTGGGCCCGTGAGCCATGGCCGCTGAGCCTGCGCGTCCGGAGCCTGTGCTCCGCAACGGGAGAGGCCACAACAGTGAGAGGCCCGCGTACCACAAAAAAAAAAAAAAAGTTTCAAGTGCATAACATTATAATTTGACATCTGTATACACTACAAAGTGATCACCACCACAAGTCTAGTTACCATCCATCACCATACACAGTTGGCCCTTTCACCCATTTCATCCATCTCCCAACCCCCTTCCCCTCTGGTAACCACTAATCTGATCTCTATATTGATGAGTTTTTGTTTTATTTTGTCTCTTCACTTGCTTTGTTTTTTTAGATTCGAAATATGAGTGAAATTATATGCTATTTGTCTTTGTCTGCTTATTTCACTTAGCATAGTACCTTCAAGTTCCATCCACGTTCTTGTAAATGGCAGGATTTCATTCTTTTTATGCATGAGTAATATTCCATTGTGTGTGTGCGTATTTATCACATCTTCTTTATCCATTCATCTGCTGATGGACACTTACGTTGTTTCCATATCTTGGCTGTTGTAAATAATGCTTCAGGGAACACGGGGGTACATATATCTGTCTGAATTAGTGTTTTTGTGTTCTTCAAATAATGCCCGGAAGTGGAATAGCTGGGTCATGTGGTATATACCCTTGTTAAGATATAATTTTGACATTCTTTTTATAAGCCCCATTTCTAAAGTTTTTTGAAAAAGTATTCTCAGTAAAATGGCTAATGTCCTGTATTGGGTTCCTTTATTGTTCATCCCACTAATAATAAAGAGAGTAGGGATGTGGTGGAGAATTGGAGGGGAGGATATTTCTCTAGAAGGTGAAAAAAAAGTTCAGTGCTGGAATCTAATTTTTTTGGTTAATTCTTTCTAGGCACTTATTGCTGTTTAAATATTCTATTGAATTCTCTTACGCTTCAGGTTTGATGTAGCTTGCTTAAATTACATATTACAGTCTAGTTGGATCTTTTGTTTTGTTTTTAGATTATAATCTAAAAGGTGACTGAGGAGTCACCTTTTTCACTTTTCTGTAACTTACTTTCATATTGTATAGTGTCATTATATTACAGGATGCCTCAATCTGGACATTTCTTTATGTGGTTGATTGTTACATTGCACTACAATCCAAAGTTTGTCTAGACAGGTTTTTCTAAGTCTCTGTGTAGATTTGTGTACACTTATTTCCTTTGTAGAAATTGATGGTGAAATTGCAAGACTACTTAAACTGGCAGATCTTCATCTGATTACCATGTAATAAGGGCTAAAGGCAAATCATTACTCCCACTTTTTAAAACAATTGTTTAATTTATTTATTTGTTTGCACAGGGTCTTAGTTGTGGCAGGCTAGCTCCTTAGTTGCAGCTCGAGGGCTCCTTAGTTGTGACATGCAAACTCCTAGTTGTGGCATGCACTTGGGGTCTAGTTCCCTGGCCAGGGATCGAACCCGGGCCCCCTGCATTGGGAGCACAGAGTCTTAACCATGGCGCCACCAGGGAAGTCCCATGCCTCCCACTTCTAATTAGCTTCCTTATTGACTATTTGAGTCAATTTGCCAAGGCAGTTAGAAACTATAGTTTTATTAATAGTATTTTTTTGTAATATTATGTAATATTCAACTTTTTCCCTTATAGATTAAGAGTGAGAAGGATATTCTACACCCTCTCTCCCACCCAGATTACCCTGTTATAAAATAATATTAGCTTTCCCTCTAGACTGTAAGTCCTATGAGGACAAGAATATCTGTTTTTGCACATCATCCTCTCTCCAGCAGACTCACACGGTTTCTAGCACATTTAAGGAATTACCAGTTTTATCGAATGAATATCTTAGAATTGGGTATTTTGCAGTTTAGTTCACTAAACACGTGTCAACTTGTTCATGATGAGATTTGAGCTCATTTTCAACTTCTTTTTTTTTCTGGTGAAATTTTCTGTGGATTTTTGTACAGTAGTATCTGCTAAAACACAGTAGAATATGGGGGGGGTTGGTCATCAGTTTAAATGCTAGACTTGTGCTCATCTCTCTATTTTAGGCATGACAGAAATGTAAATCTCTTTTAGTTTCACTATGAGGAAAACCGTATTTATGATGTTGTATTTTTCATATAGGAAGTCTTTAGTCGTGATCAAAGCATGTTGAGAATAAGATTGGCATGTGGTCTATAATACTGATTGTTGTGGCTGAGTTCCCTTTAATGTTTTCTGTGGGCACAGTAACTTTGGACTCTCATAAGACTCTTTGCATACCTCTAATAGAACTTACTGCATTGGGCTTCTGGTTAGTCTCTGCTGTTAGACTGGGAACTCCTGAAAGACATAAAATAGTAATAGTAAGCACTAACATTTACTGTTTACTTACTGTATGCCCAGTCACTGTGCTAGGTTGCATTATATGCATCATTTCATTTAATCCTCACAACAGCTCTATGATAAGAGAACTGTTAGGTTTACTGACCAGGAAACTGAGATGAGTGGTCAAGCAACTGGTTCAAGGTCACACAGCTAATACGTTGTGGAACCTAGATTTTAAACTAGGCAGTCTTATTTAACCACTGTTATTCAGCTTACCTGGTAGTTATGCCTGAATCAAGGATCAGAACCTTCTCTTTGGTTTCTTTATGTAGGTGGATACATATAATTAGAGTAAACATTTGCTGATATTTTTTGAGATTGCCACCTAGCTTAGTTTCCTTTGGATTGTAATTAATATATGACCTGACCTTCACTTTTGTTAGTATTGAGTCCATTTCTTTGCTGTTTCAGTATCACATTTCATAAACGTCTTGTAGACCCTGAAATTGCCCATACCCCCACTTTGATTCTTAATATTTGCTCTTCCTCTTTGATCGCTTTCTTAAAACCCGTATGTCTAGTGACTGACTCACAAGCTGTTTTCATGCAGTAGCATCCATTTGTTGTACTTACAGTTTCAATTGGTAACTTTTTAAGTGATCAGAATGTATTTTGATGTGTGAGATCTTTCCCCCCTTACCTTACTATTAAATTTATGTGAAAAGGTAGTTCATTCATTGTGTTCTTGTGACTGTTCAGTAGGCTTCCTTGAAGAAACTTGTAAAGTTAACCTTTATTTTGTATTCATTGAGATAGTGTATCAGAAGTATCTTTTAAGTTTTACATTCTAGATTTCATGAATAATAATATGTCAATCATTTTTATATGTCACTGGTTTCTAAAGTTCACAAAGTTCATTTTGAAGTATGTGAGGATCACCAGTACATGAAAATTTTACTAGTGTAAATTCTGGGATTCCATTGAGTCCTATAGAATAGGAATTTACAAAGGTAGAACCTAGTATCTCTTTGTTTTTGAAGCTGCTGTTTGGGTGATTGAGAAGCAATCACCTGCATCTATTTTTTTTTTTTCTTTTTTTTTTTTTGCGGTACGCGGGCCTCTCACTGTTGTGGCCTCTCCCGTTGCGGAGCACAGGCTCCGGACGCGCAGGCTCAGCGGCCATGGCTCACGGGCCCAGCCGCTCCGCGGCATGTGGGATCTTCCCGGACCGGGGCATGAACCCGTGTCCCCTGCATCGGCAGGTGGACTCTCAATCACTGCGCCACCAGGGAAGCCCCACCTGCATCTATTTTAATCTCTCATTTGTTTCTTTTCTACTGTTTCTAATTTGGCTTCTACTTCTATACATCCACCAAAACTGCCCTTAATAAGGCCACAAATGACTTCTTGGTTATTAAGTATGTAAAATATTTTTCTTTTAATTGCTATCTTTTAATTGCTCTCTTTTTCCTAAAATGTTGGTGTTCCTCAGAGCTTTCTGACCTGGTTCCCTTCTTCTTCTTTTTTTCTTAAAAAAAACAAAAAACAATAAACACAGTAAACATTTATTATTTCACATAGTTTCTGTGGCTGGCTCTTTTCTTACTCTGCACATACTCCCTGCATGATATTATTAATTCTCATGATAGCAAATATTGTACATATGCCAGTGAGTTCCAAAGTTATATAATAAGCTGAAACCCATATAGCTAGGTGTCTTTCTATTGGACATTTCCACTTGAATCTCTTGGTGACACCTAAAGTATGTTGAAAATAATTCTACATTCCCTCTTCACTTTGCTATTCCCTGCCTTCCCCAGTTCTTTTCTCCTCCTTCTGTCCCAGTGAATGGCACTGCCATCTACTGACTTGCACAGGTCAGAATCCTGGGAATCATCCTTGGTTCCTTCCCCACTTCAATTCCACATCAATTCGTATATTCAGTCTCCATATTCAATTCCACATCAAATTTCATTGGTTCAACTTCCTCTATCAGTTTTTTTTTTTTTTTGGCCACACTGCGTGGCTTTTGGAATCTTAGTTATATATACTATATACCATCTTAATAGGGGAAGGGGAGAGAGAGAAGGGTACTTATGGGAAAACAATTTTTAGGAAAGATAAATTGGTGCTTAGTAGCATAGATGGGAGACTTGATCATTTTGTGACAGGGTATGTTTAGGTGTGGTGTGGAGAATTATCATCTCAGGTAATGAGGCAGTCTTCTTTGGTTGCTCCTTGGGAGGAGATATATGACAACTTAATCCTTTTGAGTTCTTTTGGGAAGCTCTGCTTTTGGGCAGGTAAATGATTCCCAAAACTCATGCCCTGTACTCAAAATAATTTTTATGCCATGGTGGTATATTCTGGACCCCTTTAATGTCTCTGATCTATTATTTTGATGGGCTACATAATTTATTAATGACTTCAAAATAATACAATTAAAATCCATTTAGTGAAAACTTCATTACGTATTTACTACTACATTTCTAATGAACTATTGCAAGTTGATACATATAAAAATAAAAATTTCACATTATAAGTCACTCAAAATGGATCTATGATAATGACTACTACAAAGCAGTTTCTTTTGTATTTGTCTTTCTACTATTTGCATATTCTTTTCATTTTCTTCGTTGATATACTGTAAGACTTTTGCTTATTTTGTGCATTTTGTTGATACTTGGCTTTCACTTGGCTGCACTTGGCTTGAAGGCCTCTGGCATATTGGCCTGTGATAAAACAATAAATAAAAATACGAGAGTGGGCCATGAAATCTTGTGGCAATACAAGGTGTGAGATGTTGGTTTTTATCCAGATGACCCAAAATATGCTTATAAGTTAACTTTTTACAAATGTTTTCATTGATTCAAACACCTCTGTATTCCCACTGCTGCTGTTTAGTCAATTATTTCTTACCTGGATTACTGCTATAGACTCCAGTCTCTTCCAATCTCTGATCTCTCCTCCAATCCCCAAGAGGTTCTTTTATGTCCTAACCTCCTGTCTCACTTCAGTCACTTGACTCTGCGGTGCCATACTGATTTTTCAGACTGCCCTTTCATGGCCACAGGTGATTGCACATGTTGTTCCTTTTTCTGGGAACACCCTTGACAGTCCTTTTCCTGGGGCTAACTCCTGTTATCTCTTAAGATTTCACTCTGTTTTGTCCCTGCCTGGTTATATGTCTTCCTGTTTGGACTATAGCTACTTGAGGGCAGGGATGGAGTGGACCTTACTCACCTTGTATCCTCAGTAGATATTTAGTAAAATCTGTCTTTTCAATTAGTCAATGAATGGAGTGTTCCTAACCATTTGTAATAAAATGAATGATTAGCCTAAATATAGTGTTGACAATAAAATTAATTAATAGTCTAAGATCTAAGAAAGAAATGAAAATTTTATTCCACCTAACCTGAGGATTATAACCTGGAAGACAGTCGTTTAGAGAGCTCTGAGGAATATTCCACCTGTTAGAGGTCAAAGTACAGTTATATACCTTTTTGTGACAAAGGAGTATACATCAAATCACGTACAGTTTACATAATCCAGATCTGGATGTACAAAGCTAGTAGTAGAGTGTTCTTGGCAGAGTAAAAAGTGAAGAACCCTACAGTAGAAGCATTTTTAAGCTTGTTGAAGGAACGTTAAGAAGGTGGATGTGGCTGGAGCTGAGCAGAGAGGAAGAGTAGGAAGTTCTTTGAATAGCTTGCTAGTAATGGCCTTTGGCCATTAAAACAGAGTAATTGATTACTCTGTTCACATAGTGACCTTACCATAATCAGTTACTAAACTCAAAGAATTGGTGTTCCATTATACAGACAGGGCTTTCAGTCTCTAGTGGAAATTATTCATTAAGCCATTTTGGATTATATGATAAACTGTTATAAGGTAGAATTGTAAAGGTATGTGTTTATTTGGAACTGCAAATCTGCTCCAAGTCGGCTTAAATACAGCCTGCATAGACATCTTTCCAAAGTTAGAGATATCAGATAAAAAGACCCCTTGGCCTATACAGATGAACAGATATTATTCACTAATAGCAAAGTCAAATTAGGATGGAAACAGCCTAATAAGAGAAGAACCATGCATAATTAATACAACAAAGATAGAACTAATGAATCTGTGGTTCAAGACATTGGCTTACTGTCTGAGTTGACATAGTCTATGTTAAACCTAATCTTAAAGAAAAATTGAACTTTATATTAAAATTTGCTTAAAGAACAAGTGAAAAACAAATAGAATCAGAAAACTACAGGCTACTTACTTCCAGATCAGAAAGAACATATGTATTATCCTGGCACTGTTTCATTAAAATAAAATGAATGTTCAATATTTAAAAAAAAGAAAGTCGGAAATGAGACCAGAAAGGAGGCCAGGGACATAGAGGATGTTATAAGCTAAGATAAAGACTTTGAAAGTTTTGAGTAGGAAGTTGATATGATCCATGTTTTAAAAGGTAATAGGATGTGTAGGAAATAAATCATAGAGGGATAAAGGAGGATGCAAACGTATCAGTTGGTCACGGGCTTTCAGACTTTGACTATAATCTACAATAAGAAATATTTTAATGACCCAGTATATATATTCATATATGTATGTATTTGTAATGAAACCTCACAGTACTTGCCTTATTACATATAATGTCCTGCGATATTTTTCATTCTTAACTATGTTCTTTTTCATTACTAAAAAGATAGTTTGTAACCCATTGATATTTTCCATTCTTCTTTTAAAATTAATTAATTTTATTTTTTGGCTGCATTGGGTCTTCATTGCTGCGTGCAGGGTTTCTCTAGTTGCGGTTAGCAGGGGCTACTTTTCATTGCGGTGTGCCTGCTTCTCAATGCAGTGGCTTCTCTTGTTACGGAGCACGGGCTCTAGGCGCTTGGGCTTCAGTAGTTGTGGCCTGTGGGCTCAGTATTTGTGGCTCATGGGCTCTAGAGCACAGGTTCAGTAGTTGTGGTGCATGGGCTTAGTTGCTTTGTGGCATGTGGGATCTTCCTGGACCAGGGCTCAAACCCGTGTCCCCTGCATTGGCAGGTGGATTCTTAACCACTGCACCACCAGGGAAGTCCGATATTTTCCATTCTTAACTATCTTTTTTTTTTTTTTTAACTAGCTTCATTCACTTTATTTTTCTCATAGAAAACTATGTGGTGGCTACAGCTTGAGCCTGTGTCCTCTGCATGGAAACTCTGGTGTGGGTCTTTACAAGATGGTCAGTGAATTCCTGATACGGAGACTTGGTGAACACCGTCTCTTTCCAGAGATCAGAAGTGAGATAACTGTAGGTCTTGGAAATGCCATCAAAAGTGGCCTTGGTCGGCTTCCCTGGTGGCGCAGTGGTTGAGAGTCCGCCTGCCGATGCAGGGGACACGCGTACGTGCCCCGGTCTGGGAAGATCCCACATGCTGCGGAGCGGCTGGGCCCGTGAGCCATGGCCGCTGAGCCTGCGCGTCCGGAGCCTGTGCTCCGCAACGGGAGAGGCCACAACAGTGAGAGGCCCACGTACCGCAAAAAGAAAAAAAAAAAAAAGAAGTGGCTTTGGTGAAGTTGCCCAGGGTGGCGGTGCAGCCCCTGGCAGAGGTGTAGCAGTCATCAGTTCCAGCCATCATCAGTAGCTTCTTGGGCACAGGACTGAGAGGATGCCATTGCACCTGGGGGCAGGGATGAAGTGCACCAGCGCAGAGCCACAGCGGCCAGTCACCTTGCAAGGGCTAGTATGGGGCTTGCCAATCTTGTTCCCCCAGTAGCCTCACTGCACGGGAACGATGGAGAGCTTGGCCAGAATGATGGTCCCACAGATGGCATTACTAAAAAGATAGTTTGTAACTCATTGATTTCATAACTCATTAATTAATTGTATCCACTGTTTGAAACAGTGTTAATGTACTATGACAAAGCATCCTTGTACAATGAGAACATTTGTAGAGACTCATATGTAAGGTGACTTCTTTTTTGAGAAATAATTTTTGAGGAAAATGTCACCTTATAATTGGACATTTATGGTGCTTTGAATAATAGATACCCTTTTAACTACTTAGAAGTGAAAATAAATGTTCTATTCATAGTATTTACAAACTACAAAATCCCTAACAACAAGTTAACCAAATTTAATTAATTAATTTTTAAGTTTAAAAAAATTATTTTACTTTATTTATTTTTGGCTGTGCTGGGTCTTCGTTGCTGTGCACAGGCTTTCTCTAGTTGTGGCAAGTGGGGGCTACTCTTTGTTGCAGTGCGCTGGCTTCTCATTGTGGTGGTTTCTCTTGTTGCAGAGCACAGGCTCTAGGCACACGGGCTCGCGGGCTCTAGAGCGCAGGCTCAGTAGTTGTGGCACATGGGTTTAGTTGCTGGACCAGGGACACCAGGGACACCAGATCTTCCTGGACCAGGGACACCAGGGAACCCGTGTCTCCTGCATTGGCAGGCGGATTCTTAACCACTGCGCCACCAGGGAAGCCCCTAAATTTAATTTAAATAAGGTATAAGACATCTTTACGAAAAAAGCATGAAATATAATTGGAAGATATAAAACAAGTTTTGAATAAATGGAGAGATATATACCATGTTTATGGTAGAAAGGAAGTTGTTTTTGTTTTTGTTTCTTTCCAGCTGTGCTGCATGGCTTGTGGGATCTTAGTTCCCTGACCAGGGATTGAACCCTGGCCCTCGGCAGTGAAAGTGCAGAGTCCTAACCACTGGACCGCCAGGGAATTCCTGAAAGATTTTCTATCATAAAATGTCAAACAATCCAAAATGAATATATAAATCAAATGTAATTCCTATTGACATTTTACTTTTTTTGTGTGGGAGACTGCATAAACTAGTCTTATATTTTTGTGTATGTCTGAAAATTTTCATAATAAAAAGGTTTATAAGAAAGATACCATACTTACCTCTCTATAACTTCCCTTTTTTCTCTTAGTATTCTTTTTTTTTTCTTTTTTTGCCATACGCAGGCCTCTCACTGTTGCGGCCTCTCCCATTGCGGAGCACAGGCTCCGGACGCACAGGCTCAGCGGCCATGGCTCACGGGCCTAGCCGCTCTGCGGCATGTGGGATCTTCCTGGACCGGGGCACGAACCCGTGTCCCCTGCATCAGCAGGTGGACTCTCAACAACTGCGCCACCAGGGAAGCCCTCTCTTAGTATTCTTTTTGTAATTTATTTCAGTTGGTAGATGTACATCTGGTTTATTCATTTTATTGATAATTAGCCCATTGTGTGACTAATCTACAATTTATTTATTCAGTCTCCTGCTGATGGATATTTAATTTGTTTCCAATTTTCCATTATTATAAACATTGCTGCAACTAACACATATGGATCTATTTCTTTTGTCCTGGAAGGATACCTGTTTTTTTTTTTTTTTGCAGAGCAATGCGTATAGACTCTCTCTCCCCAGCTACATATTACTTATGTGTGTATGCTTTTGTAGGCCTCCTAATCCTACCTCTCTCTATATGTGCATATGCTTATGTATGTTTGTATAAGTATTGTGTAATTTATGAAACGATTCAAATTAGGCTGATGATATTTGTACATTGCTTGCATGGATTGAGGGGGTATGATTGGAAGATACGTATTTTCTTTTTATACCTTTTGAATGTAAAAAGTCCAAAGAAATTAGGTTTGTATGCGTGCCATCTTTTGAAAAATATTCATCTTATTTCTTTTCATTGTTTAGTTTTATGGGCAAAAATGACAGCATATTCCTTAGAAGTGGTGATTCTAGAGATTAATATTTTTTAATTAATTAATTAATTTTTGGCTGTGTTGGGTCTTCATTTCTGTGTGAGGGCTTTCTCCAGTTGTGGCAAGCGGGGACCACTCTTCATCGCGGTGCACGGGCCTCTCACTGTCACAGCCTCTCCCGTTGTGGAGCACAGGCTCCAGACGCGCAGGCTCAGTAATTGTGGCTCACGGGCTTAGTTGCTCCGCGGCATGTGGGATCTTCCAAGACGAAGGCTCGAACCCGTGTCCCCTGCATTGGCAGGCAGATTCCTAACCACTGCGCCACCAGGGAAGCCCTAGAGATTAATTTTTTAATAACAGCTTTAAAATGTACAGGTCAATGATTTTTAGTGTATTCACTGAAAATTGCAACCATCACTACAATCAGTTTTAAAATATCTTTATCACCCCCAAAAAAGAAACCCCATACCCATTAGCAGTTACTACCCATTCCCTCCTTCCAGCTGTTGTAACCACAAATCTACCTCTGTGTTTGTGGGTTTTCCTGTTCTGAACATTTTATATAAATGTTTTATACAGTGTATGATCTTTTGTGACTAATGCCTTTCAGTTAGTATAAAGTTGGGACTTCCCTGGTGGTCCAGTGGTTAAGAATCCGTCTTGCAATGCAGGGGACGCCGGTTAGATCCCTGGTTGGAAAACTAAGATCCCACGTGCCGCGAGGCAGCTAAGCCTGTGAGCCACAACTACTGAGCCCACACCCACAGCTAGAGAGCCTGTGTGCTGCAACTACAGAGCCCACACGCTCTGGAGCCCGTGTGCCACAACTAGAGAGAAGCCCGTGCACTGCAATGAGGAGCCCATGTGCCACAATGAAGGATCCCACGAGCCACAACTAAGACCTGATGCAATAAATAAATAAACAAACATAAAATGTTAAAAAAACACTAATAATCTCAATAGTCTTTAAAAAAATAAAGTTTTCAAGGTTCATCTGTATTATAGCATGTCATCAGTACTTCGTTCCTTTTTATGACCAAATAATATACCATTGTATGGTTATGCCTCTTTTGTTTATCTGTTCATTAGTTGATGGACATTTGGGTTGTTTCTCCTTTTTGGATATTACAAATAATGATGTTATGAACATTTGTGTACAAGGTTTTATGCAGACTAGGAGTGGAATTGCTGGATTACATAACTATATTTAACATTTGAAGAACTGCCAAACTATTTTCCAATGTAGTTGTACCGTTTTACATTTCCACTAGCAATGTATGAGCTTTCCAGTTTCTCCACATCCTTGTCAACAGTTGTCACTTTCCAGCTTTTTCTTTATAACCGTCCGAGTTGGTGTGAGTGGTATCTCACTGTTTTTTTTTTTTTTCTTGGCTGCGTTGGGTCTTTGTTGCTGCGCGTGGGCTTTCTCTAGTTGTAGTGAGTGGGAGCTACTCTTCGTTGTGGTGTGCAGGCTTCTCGTTGCAATGGCTTCTCTTGTTGTGGAGCACGGGCTCTAGGTGTGCCAGCTTCAGTAGTTGCAGCATGTGGGCTTCAGTAGTTGTGGCTCGTGGGGTCTAGAGCACAGGCTCAGTAGTTGTGGTGCACAGGCTTAGTTGCTCTGTGGCATGTTGGATCTTCCTGGACCAGGGATCGAACCCATGTCCCCTGCATTGGCAGGCGGATTCTTAACCACTGCGCCACCCTCATTGTGGTTTTGATTTGCAGTTCTCTAATGACTAATAATGTTGAACATTTTTGCATGTGCTTACTGGCCATTTGTTTACCTCTTTGGAAATATATTTGAATGCTATTTAAAGCCTTTGCTCATTTTTTTAAACATTTTTATTGGCGTATAATTGCTACGCAATGGTGTGTTAGTTTCTGCTTTATAACAAAGTGAATCAGCCATACATACACATATATCCCCATATCTCCTCCCTCTTCCGTCTCCCTCCCATCCTTCCTATCCCACCCCTCTAGGTGGTCACAAAGCACCGAGCTGATCTCCCTGTGTTATGTGGCTGCTTCCCACTAGCTATTGATTTTACATTTGGTAGTGTATATATGTCCACGCCACTCTCTCACTTTGTCCCAGCTTACCCTTCCCCCTTCCCTTGTCCTCAAGTCCATTCTCTACATCTGCGTCTTTATTCCTCTCCTGCCCCTAGGTTCATCAGAACAATTTTTTTCTTTTTTCTTTTATATTCCATATATATGTGTTAGCATACGGTATTTGTTTTTCTCTTTCTGGCTTACTTCACTCTGTATGACAGATTGTAGGTCCATCCACCTCACTACAAATAACTCAATTTTGTTTCTTTTTATGGCTGAGTAATATTCCATTGTATATATGTGCCACATCTTCTGTATCCATTCATCTGTTCTTTGGTCATTTTTAATTAGGTTATTTGTCTTTTCATTGTTGGGTTGTAAGAGCACCATATGTTTTACTGTATTTTTTAAAGTATTGCTTTATTTGTTTGTAAAACTAATTTTTCCTCCTCTTATTGGAAGGTCCTGTCCAAAATGCACTGATGTCTTCACAAGTGTCAGTGAGCCAAGGATATAATTCTCAGCTTCCAGAATCCTACCCTCATCTAATACCAGCAAAGACTTTGAATCCAGTCTCTGGACAGTCTAACTCTGGTGGTTCCCAGACTGTTTCTCCACTAAGTAATTATCAGGGACCTGGACAGACTGTTTATAGACCATCTGTGGCTTCTAATCCAGTGACACCTTCACTCCGTAGTGGTCCTGTTCCCCAAATGCCACTACCTACTTCTCAGAACCCAGCTGCTACACCAATGCCTTCTGGTAGCTTTCTTCCTGGAGCCAACATACCACCACCCTTGAATTGGCAATATAACTATTCGTCACAGACAAACCATTGTCCTCGTGCGTCATCCCAACCGACCATGTCTGGGAATGCAAATTTGACAAGTCCTCAATATGTTTCTTCTGGAGATGCTTCACTTCAAAACAACTTCATAAAATCAGGTAGAGTTCTTACAGGACTGCTTAAAATGTAGAGATGGGAAAATTTTGCTTGTTTAAATGTTTTTAAATGACTATTTCAACCTTAAAATCATATGGAAGGCTATTGATTTTTTTGATCATTGTTAATCTTTAAGTAGATTACTTCTGTAACCTTTGGGTCAACTTAAAATCATGATTGTTCCTGCTTTGCTTCTTTCCTTTGAAGGTATCCTCTGAATTTCTTTGAGTCACCCATGATATTTCAGGGTTTCAGGTATGCATGCAGAACCACTTAAGTACTGGCCATTACTTTTATTAATGGGTTTCCATCTTGTATTCTAGGGAAGCTTAATCCCTGTGGTCTCTCTTTGGACTTGATCTAAGGCTTGTCTTGTCTATTTGTTATGGCATGGACAATTTTTGGCTCCAGAAACCAGAGAATCCGGAGGGGCAGGTGAAAACAGACAGTACTTTTGGAGTGAGGAGTATTATTGAGCACATCTGTGATCAGAAAGCAGTGCACAGAGATTTATCTCTGTTTTTTTTTAGGCGTTTTATAACTTTAGTTCCTACATTCAGGTGTTTGATCAATTTTGAGTTAATTTTTGTGTGGTGTTAGTAGGTAGGGATTCAGCTTCATTCTTGTGCATGTGGATATACAGTTGTCCCAGGACTATTTGATGGAAAGACTGTTCTTCCTCCCATTGAATGATCTTGACACCCTTGTTGAAAATCAGTTGATCATAAATGTAGGGTTTATTTCTGTACTCTGAATTCTGTTCCATTGATCTATATGTGTATTTTTATACTAGTACCAAACATCTTGATTAGCGTAGCTTTGTAGTAAGGTTTGAATTGTAAAGATTGACCCCTCCACCTTTTTAGGTTTTTTTTCAAGATTGTTTTGGCTGTCCTAGGTCCCTTGCATTTCCATAAGAATTTTAGGATTAGCTTGTCAATTTTTGCAATAAAAAGACAGCTGTGATTTTGATAGGGATTGTGCTGAATCTGTACATCAATTTGGGAAGAAAGCTATATACTCTTGGACTGACTTTGATCATTTTATTTTTTACCCTCAGTGCTTGGTCATATACAGTTCAAAAGTAGGTTCATTTAACCGTTTCACTATTCCCTTTTTTATATTAAAATTTGTCTTAAACACTTATCAACATTAATAGTGTTACTTTGAAAAGCATTTCAGATTCTGTATTAGGATCTGCAGGTTGATTATGCTCAGGAGACATCCTCAAGGAAATGAACTAGTAAAAGTTTCCAAGTGTAATAGTAATATCAGTCATTACCTTTTTATATTCATATGTATTTCTGCATCTAGATACTACATGCACTTCATCAGTTTTGTAGTTTGTTAACTGCTGAAACTATTTTTCTTAGCCTCTTGACTAGCCACTGGCCCTGGTGAATGCATTTTGGACTTGTAAAGATTAAGCCTGCTTCTAGAAACTTAGTTTCTTTGGAGAGATCTTCTGATCCATAATTGTTAGACCTAAAATCCTTCTAATTACTCTTATTCTTATTCATTTGACACCATGAGTGAGCATCAATCGCTTGAAGTTAATGAACATTCACTTCTTTTTTAAGGTAACATTTATTATATAGAATTTTAGGTAACATTTTAGGTAACATTTTTAGGTAACATTTATATAGGTATCATTTACTGAATGTTTGTTATTTTCCAACACTTTACCAAACTTTAATGTGTTTTATCTTATTTAATCTTTACAGTAGTACGTTTTACAGATAAGGAATGTGAGGCTTGAATAATTTTCCCAAAGCCACAAGAAAATAGGTTGGGAAAAGGTACTATTTAAAATTAGGTGTAGCCTCTCATTAAAAAGCACGTGATCAATAATCTGAAATATTTTTTTGGCTATAACAGAAGCCCTCAGGTAGAGCACCTTGATTACAGCACAGGTGTGGTGAAAGAGACATAAGGAAGTGCCAAAACTTATGAAGGTTTCTATATAAAAGAAGGGGAAAGAAAGATACATAAACTAATAAAATGAACCTACAAGGGATGTATGACTCCCTTCTCTTTTCTTAATGAGAACTCTAAAAAACTTCCCCAGTTTTTACCTCTGTTTTTTCATCATTGTTAGTAGGTGCCTGATTGTCTGATCTCAGAACTGTATCTAGGAATTTCCTTGGTGGTCCAGTGGTTGGGACTTCGCCTTCCAAAGCAGGGGGTGCCAGTTCGATCCCTGGTCAGGGAGCTAAGATCCCACATTCCTTGCGGCCAAAAAACCAAAAAACCCCATAAAACAGAAGCAATATTGTAACAGATTCAATAAAGACTTTAAAAATGGTCCACATCAAAAAAATCTAAAAAAAAAAAACTGTATCTAAGTTATGCAAATTTCTAATTCACGTATTAAAATTCTCTGACTTTTTTTTTCTAATGGGACACCTTTTAGCATGTAATTAGTTTTAGGGATCTCAGAAGGCAGATTCTGAAACTCTAACTATTAGTGTTCTAAATAAGAGTCATTCAACTTGAAAAAATAATGTCTATTTTATGAAATGTAGCCTATTCTGGATTCAACAATATTCCTCTTAAAGCTGTGAAAAATCTCTATCAGCTCACTTGTATTCTGTTAAACATTAGGTTGTTACATCTTTGTGGCCAGATGTATCAAACATTCTTATTCATGCTGAGTTGCAAATGTACCTTGCCCTTTTGTTCCTTTGACTTGTCTCTATTGCCATAGATACGTATGGGTGCTTCTTTGATAAGGGAGTTACATGGCAGTAATCTTTGTCTTCACCTTTGACAACAGGGCACTGATTAGTCTTGTTGGGAGATCATTTTTCAATTTGGCCCTGGAGAATTTGAACAGTATTGAAGAAACATAATGAAATTTTTCATATTTAGGTATCTTTATTCCTTTGATTTTACAAAATACAGGGTTTTACAAAATACAGGTAGAATATATTATATGTAAAATTTATTACCTATTTCACTTACAAATTCAGAGGATTAAAAGTCTTGTAATGAAAAATTAAATCACATGTATTTTATCAGTAGTATTATCAGTAGTATTTTATCTACTTTATAGACTTTGTTCCTCCTCTTTAGCAAATGAGAAGGTGGAAGCAGTATTATTGATTTGAATGAACAGGTGGTTGTGGGTTTTGGAATTTTCCATGTCACACAGAAGAATTTCCCCAAGGGTAACTGACAATGTTTTTACAGTAGTCAGAACTTACTGTCCTAATAGAAAATTGGTGAAATTGAGGCAGTGAGATGCTGGTAGATACAAGGACAAATACCATGTCATTTCTTAGTTTTGTTTGATGGGTACTTTTAAACCTCTTGGATATCAGTGTTTCATAAGGTTTATACGTAAACTTTGGATCATTTCCTGATTTTTAAGCCTAGGGAGTGTTCTTAATATAGTATTTAAGCAATTATTGAAAGTAAACTACTTTTAATTATTATTAGGTAAACACTGAACAGTGTACACATTTATTATCTATTTTAACAGGTTATACCCCCAATAAAAATGAAGCAAAATGAAATAAAACTTGGAAAATTTAGGATAACCACAATAGTTTGTAGTTTTAGAAAGCTAACTCTAAACCTAATTGATGATAGTGAATGGACTATATTGATAGGTATTCATAAACTTTTATTAATGTTAATTTCTACTGGAATATTTGATGTGGCCTGTTGAAACTGACCAGTTAATGAAAAATTAATCAATAAACAGGGCATTGTATCTACTGTATAAGTGATTTGATGCTGACTTTATATTTATACTGCTCTAATAATCGACAGGTAAGAATTATGGTAGGAGAGACTTGGAAATGTGTAAAGTATGCATATAAATTAGAAAATCATTCATCTGGGAGGTTAACTTATTTCTAGTAATTTTTGGTTTGTAGTTGAAATATAGATTTGGAAGTTACTTAGATTCGGTAAAAGGCCGTTTTGGCATTTTTCTTAAGTTCTTAAGTGTCATGTGAAAAACCACTGTTTCCATAGGATCTGCACCCCCCTTAGTGAATCCACCTCTGCCTACCACTTTTCAACCAGGAACTCCTCTTGGGCCCCCTCCAACTGGAGCACCACCTCCAGTGAGGGCCCTTACGCCTCAGAAATCAACACATAGAGCTGTGCCCCAGCCCACCTTTAATTCAGCTAGCAACCAAGAAGGTAAGCAAGACAAAAACCAAGTCGCGTCCTAAAGTTTTGACTCAGGGTGGAAAGATGAATATTATCTGAATTCCGTGCATTCAAGTCATATTCTAACAGAAAATCTAGTTTTTTTGGTTAGGGATGCGCCTCAGGAATTTAGAGTTTAAAAAAGTTTCTCGGTATTCCACTGCCCCATTCTGGGCTGTGGAATAGCTTTTGGGATCACTGTTGACTTTTTTTGTTGCTGTGCAGATTTTAAAAATCGTGGCTATAAAGTTACATGTCTTTTGGGAGAGGGAGGCGAGAGAGGAAATTTTGCTTTTCTGGACATGATGTTAGAACTATCCTTTTAATACATTAGCCCTTTTTTATGAAGCAGTATTTTGCTTGCCACTCTTACTGTAAATGTAACAAATATTTATGAGCCTAAATAAAAAGTCAAATATACAAACATTTTGATGTTTTATAATTTTAAAGCATTGTCTTCAGAGGTAACTTTAACATATAAGTTTATTAATTTAAACAAAATATTTTATAAAATAAGAAATTTGATTTTAGCCATAATATAACCATTGCAACAAGATTGGAAATAGGAAAACAGAAGAGGAGGGGAAAAAACCACTGCCCATATCCTACTACTCAATATAATCAATATTATCATTTTTGTATTTTCTTCTACCATTTCCTCTTTTTAGTATTGTTAGTAGGGAAAAAACTGACCTGTGTATAATTTGAAAAGAATGGTGTTAACAATGAGTAACAAAATGATAAAGCCGTGTCCCAGTGGTTGCCACCTGATAATTTTGAATATCAAGCTACAATAAGTATTTAAACTTTAAATCAACTAAAAATATGCTCAATGTTTTTGTTTCTACAAAACAGTTTTACTAAGGTTTTCTGTATCAACTCATGGCTAAAGACCTGGTGGTCTTGAGAATTGGAAAGGAATTACTAACTTTATGAAACCATTAAACTTATCTATTTGGTGTTAAAACTGTTAAGTTAGCACCTTTATACTTAGGTGCTAGAGGTTGATACTATTCATTGATTTTAGTTTCTTCTGTACACAAATTAGAGCTAATAAATAGCAGAGGTACATAATGATAAATTTTTATTATTCATTTTAGTGGTTGTTTGCTAGACCAAAGCAATTGTTCTAATTAATATATATCACCTTAAAGTTAACTCCAGATTCTGCTCTGTTCCATATTTTTATTTTTTAAAATTTTTTTCTTGTATTCTATTTTTTTTTGAATTTTATTTTATTTTTTTATACAGCAGGTTCTTATTAGTCATCCATTTTATACACATCAGTGTATACATGTCAATCCCAATCTCCCAATTCATACCCCCTCCCTCGCCACTTTCCCCCCTTGGTGTCCATACATTTGTTCTTTGTGTCTCAATTTCTGCCCTGCAAACCGGTTTTTCTAGGTTCCACATATATGCGTTAATATATGATATTTGTTTTTCTTGCTGCCTTACTTACTTTTTTTTTTTTTTTTTTTGCGGTACGCGGGCCTCTCACTGTTGTGGCCTCTCCCGTTGTGCACAGTCTCCGGACGTGCAGCCTCAGTGGCCATGGCTCACGGGCCTAGCCGCTCCACGGCACGTGGGATCTTCCCGGACCGGGGCATGAACCCATGTCCCCTGCATCGGCAGGCGGACTCTCAACCACTGTGCCACCAGGGAAGCCCTTACTTACATATTTTTTTAAAAAGGTTTTTATCCTCATAAATTTATTTCATCCTTAAATAGTATTGATTTTGGTGACTTATTTTAGTGTGTACTGCTCCTTAGAAGTTTTTAATGCTGCTCTCACAACTAGTAAAATCTTTCAGGTAGTATATAATTTTATAAACTACACAAAGTACCATTCTTTTTGGAAGCTTATAAAATTATTTGAAACTTTTATATATTTTGTATATTTAAAATCTTACATTGTTTGAAATTTTTATTTCAACATTTAACATTTCCTGGGTTGTGGTTTAAACTATTTGTCATTTGGAAAGTTATCATAAATTTTAAACGTTAGCTCAAATCTTGCAAAAATTATAATAATGGTTCTAATTTAAATATTGTTAATAAACTTCGTCCTTAGGTATTATACCAAATACCAATAATGGATCTATGGTGGTTCACAATAGTTATGATGAAATTGAAGGCGGTGGCTTCTTGGGTGAGATGCTATGAAAGTTTTTTTGTTTTTTTAAGTATGTGTTCCTTGTAGGAAACAAAGAAGAAAACTTCATAATTATGTCACACAGTGATACCTACTGTTAGCATTTTTAATCTCCATGTGTTTAGATTTTTTGTTAGGTTTTTATCCCCTTTAGGACTGGGATTATGGGCTTTATTATTATTATGTTATGACCGAAGAGTATTTTTTTCAATTCAATCTATTTAAATTTACTTATCCAGTTGAACATTTAGTATGTTTTAATTAAAGTTGTTTTGACTTAAATTTTAGTCTGAATACAAAGTTTAGTACATGATATGAGATATGAGAGTAAATTAATTATACTAAACTTATTTTTGTGTGTTTACAGCTGTAGTCCACTTTAGCTAGATTTTAATCATTGCTCTTACTTTGTTACTAGTGTTTATTTGTTTTACTTTACAAAATTGATGAATGAAAGTATTAAATTACCCAAAGGATTTTAGAGTTATGATTTCTATAATTTAATGGATGTGTGTGTTGATTTAAAGTACTCTGGAGTGTTAAATAGAACTTAAAAGTTACCTTGTTTCTAGCAACACCACAGCTTACTAGTAAGAATCCTACAATGAGCCGAAGTGTTGGATATTCATATCCCTCCTTACCACCTGGTTATCAGAACACAATACCACCTAGTGCAACAGGAATGCCACCCTCTTCCTTGAATTATCCAAGTGGTCCACAGGCATTTACTCAGGTATACTTTTTGTTTTTGTTTTTTTACCTGTATTCCACTTCAGTTTAAACTGTATTCACATGAAAAAATTTTAGGAAGGTATGATGAAAATTTTTAACCAGTTAGAATGGTAATAAATATTTCATAAGGCCTTCGTCCTGTTACATATCTCCAGAACCAAAAAATTGACCAGGAAATCTAGATTACAGTGTTGTTATATAGAGAGAAATTAAGTAACCAAGTCCTTATACTCTTCTCTTTTCAACTGAAGACATTATAAAGGCTACTTACTTTGAAATTATATATCTTTAGACTCCTTTAGGTGCTAATCATTTACCTGCAAGCATGAGTGGATTAAGTCTACATCCAGAGGGGCTATGGGTTATCAATCTACTTCAAGAAAGAAACATGCTTCCATTGACACCTTTGCAGCCTCCTGTTCCAAATTTGCATGAAGATATTCAGAAACTCAACTGTAACCCAGAGTAAGGCTTCAAACAGTGCTGCTTATTAAATATGACATTTTACTTGTTCTAAAATTCTTCCAGATTATTTTTGAGCTTCATGTGTTACGAACAAGCTATACAAATGTATTAATTTATGAAAGTAGTTCTGCATGCAGAAAACAGCGCTTTGTTAGTTGCTTACTTGATATTTGAAATATTCTAAGTCAAGAAATAAAGGGCTTCCCCGGTGGCACAGTGGTTGAGAGTCTGCCTGCCGATGCAGGGGACGCAGGTTCGTGTCCCGGTCCGGGAAGATCCCACATGCCGCGGAGCGGTTGGGCCCTTGAGCCATGGCCGCTGAGCCTGCGCGTCCGGAGCCTGTGCTCCGCAACGGGAGAGGCCACAGCAGTGGGAGGCCTGCGTACCACAAAAAAAGAAAGAAATAGAGTTGTAACCCCTGATCTGATAGCTACTCTTATCAGCTCTAATGGGACTATGATATTCATTATCATTATGGTGATTACATTATATTTTCAGAGTCCAAAGGACAGAGACTTGATTCTATATAATCCTTTATTTGCTCTCATTTTAAATTGTTTTTCATAACCAACATAATTATAATACTCTTTTCTCTCTTAAAATTGATTGTGAGTTTAAGTGTATATGAAGACTTTCTGATAAACTGAATTTTGTTATTTTTATTTATTTTAAAAATTTATTATTTATTTGGCTGCATTGGGTCTTAGTTGCAGCATGTGGGATCTTTGTTGTGGCATGTGGGATCTTTCGTTGCGGTGTGGGGGCTCTTCTCTAGTTGTTGTGCACAGGCTCCAGAGCGTGTGGGCTCAGTAGTTGCAGCGCTCGGGCTCCAGAGTGCGTGGGCTCTCTAGTTATGGTGTGTGGGCTCCAGAGCACATGGGCTTAGTTGCCCTGCAGTATGTGGGATCTTAGTTGCCCAACCAGGGATCAAACCATTGTCCCCTGCATTGGAAGGTGGATTCTTTTTTTAAAAAAATTATTTATTTATTTATTTATTTGTTTATTTTGGCTGTGTTGGGTCTTCGTTTCTGTTCATGGGCTTTCTTTAGTTGCGGCGAGCGGGGGCCACTCTTCATCGCGGTGCGCGGGCCTCTCACTGTCGCGGCCTCTCTTGTTGCGGAGCACAAGCTCCAGACGCGCAGGCTCAGTAGTTATGGCTCACGGGCCTAGTTGCTCCGCGGCATGTGGGATCATCCCAGACCAGGGCTCGAACCCGTGTCCCCTGCATTGGCAGGCAGACTCTCAACCACTGCGCCACCAGGGAAGCCCCTGGAAGGCGGATTCTTAACCACTGGACCACCAGGGAAGTCCCTGAATTTTTTTTTTAATTAATTAATTTTTATTTTTGGCTGTGTTGGGTCTTCATTGCTACATGTGGGCTTTCTCTAGTTGTGGTGAGCGGGGGCTACTCTTCGTTGTGGCGCACGGGCTTCTCACTGCAGTGGCTTCTTTTGTTGCAGAGCACAGGCTTTAGGTGCACGGGCTTCAGTAGTTGTGGCATACGGGCTCAGTAGTTGTGGCACATGGGCTCAGTAGTTGTGGCTCGCGGGCTCTAGAGCGCAGGCTCAGTAGTTGTAGCACAGGGGCTTAGTTGCTCCGCGGCATGTGGGATATTCCCTGCGTTGGCAGGCGGATTCTTAACTACTGAGCCACCAGAATTGGGAAGCCCAATTTTGTTATTTTTAAATAGTCTTTTAAAAGCCATCAGTAAAACTGAGCTTTTCAGTAATACACTTAACTTTTTTTTTAAGATTTATTTATTTATTTATTTATTTATTTAATTTATTTTTGGCTGCATTGGGTCTTAGTTGCAGTACTCAGAATTTTCCTTGAGGCATGCAGGATCCTTCATTTCAGTGCGCGGGCTCTTCGTTGTGGTGCACGGGCTTCTCGTTGTGGCGAGTAGCTTTTCTCTTCTGTAGTGGCATGCAGGCTCCAGGGCGCATGGGCTCTGTATTTGTGGCATGCAGGATCTAGTTGAGGCGTACGTGAGCTCAGTAGTTGTGGCACGCAGGCTTAGTTGCCCTGAGGCGTGTTGGATCTTAGTTTTCTGACCAGGGATTGAACCCGTGTCCCCTGCATTGTAAGGCAGATTCTTTACCACTGGACCACCAGGGAAAGTCCCAGTAATACGCTTAACTTTGCATGTGCAAATTTGGGTCATCACCTTTAAATTCCAGTGCCATCTAGATTTATATAAAGAAAACTAAGTTCTTTGGTAGTCTAGACTGTCTTATGCACAAGCTGAGAAGAAAATTTGTTTTAGTTATATAAAATGGGATTATAACCGTCCACCCTTTCTTTGTGAATAGGATTTAAATATTTAAAAAGGATAAGATTTGTGAGGGCCTATTGAAATACTTCATTTGTAATCTGATCCAATGTTAAAATGTGTACCTTTTAAGTCTTTTTATTTTTGTCCAAAAATAGTCATAGTAATAACTGACAAATGATTTTTACATTGATATAGGTTATTCCGATGCACACTGACTAGCATTCCTCAGACTCAGGCCTTACTGAATAAAGCCAAACTTCCTTTGGGACTGCTGCTTCATCCTTTTAAAGACCTAGTGGTATGTTTTACTAGCGAAAGTAAATGTTTTGTGGAAAATTATCTTGGTGGTAAGGAATTTTTTATAATAGTGCAAGAATTTGTTTGAGCTATCTTTAGGAATTTGACCATTGGCCGATTCCTTTATTTGTATTTCAGCCAAAAATATTATCAAACGCTTTCACAAAGAGATAAAATAAACATATTGTTGAAAAATTCAGGAGGTACTGAATAGAATAGAGGTACTGAAGAAAATAAATAAATGAACCATACTATTTTAACAAGTTGTAAATTGTTTACCCATTAAAATACTTTATCCATTCTCCCAGTTCTTCCATTCTTGGAGTAAAATCTGTTGCTTTAAGAAGCTGTTTCCAAAAAGAAGAAGAAAAGAAAAAAAGCCCTTCTACTTTTGTCCTAAGGCTCTGGGACCTTGACATGTGACCTCATACGGGTTGAGAGAATCAGTCCATAAGTGAAGTGACTTTCCCAATACAAACCTCCTTTTGGTAATAGGATTGTATTGCCTTTACTGATTTTTGACTTTAACTTTACATCTTTTAAAACGTAGGATAAACTTTAAATAGGAGCATAATTGCAAAGTCCAATAAAATATTTAAATATAATTTAACCATACCTTACTTTGTGACAGTTCTTTTATGAGAACTTAGTAGCCTGTTAATATAACATGAAGAAGCTTCCTAATGATTTAATTAGTCATTTTTTTAGAATATTGATCCTTCCTTCACCATTCATCTCACAGATATGTTGTAAATTTACTATGTTGGTTTTGCAATGTAAACTTTTAATGAGAAAATAAATACTTTTTAAAAGGCAAAATTTAATGAGAATGGTCCTGGGGAAAATCACTAGGGTTTAAGAACCAGTACATTTCATTACATAATTTTGTGTTTGGCAGCTTGGACACATTTTTTTACCCTAGTTTTTTCTCTAAAATTATAATATCCCAACAATTATTTGGAAGGTATGGATTAAGTGCTTGACCTTTAGACATGATCATCATTGTCTTTAATAATTTAGTCCTTTTTTTTCAGCAATTGCCTGTGGTTACCTCTAGTACAATTGTGAGATGCCGTTCATGCAGGACATACATCAACCCTTTTGTCAGCTTTCTTGATCAAAGGAGATGGAAATGTAACTTATGTTACCGAGTCAATGATGGTATGTTTTTTTTTTTTCAAACATTTAAACATTTCTACATGCATTGTAGGGAAATCAGATAACACAAATGTGAAGTTAAAAAACAAAACAAAACCCGGTCTTATTTACCCGTAATCCTTTCGCTCAGATATAACTTCTTTTAACTATTTTCTAGGCATTTATACTTATATATAAATAATAATATACTTCTTAAGCAAAAAATGTGATACTACTACTTTGATACCACTTTTTTACATTTATTCTGTTGGGTATATAATAAATGGCATATTTCATGGTATTATTTAAGCCTGTAATTTAAGAAATATTTTTATTTAGAAATTGTCCCATGCCTTTTCCCTAGGGTGAAAGAAAATAAGCCCACAGAGTAGCTGCCATTAGCTTCATTCACTGCTGTATGAAGGGAGGTGGGCAGTGCTAGAAGGTTAGTTGAATGTAGTTTTTTTAGTAGCTGATGAGGAGGGGATCTTCTTCAGTAACCGTTTCACAATTTATATTTGAGGAATATCATCTAACCAACAACATTCTATTAGGATTAGAGAAGAAAAAAAGGGCATGCCGTTACCCACAATGAAAATTTGGTCTCTGTTTAGAAGGAAATTTCATTAAGCATTGGGAAATAGAGGAACTTGAGAGATTTTTTTTTTTTTTTTTTTTTTTTTTTTTTTTTTGCGGTATGCGGGCCTCTCACTGTTGTAGCCTCTCCCATTGCGGAGCACAGTCTCCGGACGTGCAGGCTCAGCGGCCATGGCTCATGGGCCCAGCCACTCCGCGGTATGTGGGATCTTCCCAGACCAGGGCACGAACCCATATCCCCTGCATCGGCAGGCGGACACTTGAGAGATTTTTTATAACCATTTTTATTGTTTGTGTTTTTAGAGTAGAAGAAGTGAGGGTAGAAAAAGAGCATTCTTTTTACTCTGTAATAATGTAGAAAATGTATGTATTTATAGTGTTTAGTACACTTTTAAAATCTTATGTATATATGCTTCAATATATGAAATTAAATTATAATAAGGGTTGAAGTCACTTTTGTGTGCAGCCCCGACCATTTCATGAACTATGGCTTACCCTTTAGCATATATAGGAATTTGAATTTTTACACAGTTCCTGGGAAGATAGATGAAATGATAATTATGAGGGGGGGATTTTTTCAGAAACCAACGCCTGTGGCCGTAATATGTCTCTGGTCAAAAATGTGTTAATTTAGAAAATACTCTTTGAGCACTAGTGTTTTATAGGCAGTAGGCAACTGATATTCCATAGAGGTCTTATAACTATTGAAACTCACCATACCCTTAGGCTTTAACCTTTGAAGTATTTTACCATAGCTTTCTAGGGGCAACCAGAGTCTGTACATTTCATACGTCAAATGTTATTATCCATGTACCACTGTGAAATTTAAGACAAAGTTTAGTCTTGCATTTAAGAAAATAATTGGCATTTAATGAATTTTTATCATCCTTTCAAACTACTTTAGGAAAGCAGCTTTCCAAGAATTAAGAGAAAAAAGGATATTAGAAGATAGGGAAAGAAAAATCATAGTGCTTGTGGTTGTAAGAGCAAAACATACTTAGTGCCATTCAGTGTGGAGGGGAATTGAATGGGACTCAAAAACAAAGTGTATTTAACCCTTAATATTTAGTCTATATTGAATTATTTATAAATTCCTAAATTAAAAAAAACAGCCAAACGCAAGCTATATTAAACTTAATCCTTTCAGTTTTAACATTATATATTGTTAACTCACATAGTTCCTGAAGAATTCATGTACAACCCTTTGACCAGAGTCTATGGAGAACCTCATAGAAGACCTGAAGTTCAAAATGCTACTATTGAGTTTATGGCTCCTTCAGAATACATGGTAAACTTTCATTTTTTATATAGCACAAATATTTCATTATACCTGGTTTTAAATAAAATATAAAGTCCTTTAACCAAAATTTTATATTTTTAATTTATAAAAGTTATCCTTGTTCATTATAAAAGTAGTTAATTTATATATAAGGGTAAGTTTGAAAAGTAAAAGTGTAAAGTTCCACTTATGTTTCTTGGGCATCCATCCAGAAATTTGCAATATATTATTGGGATCATACTTACTTTTAGGTCACTTCCAGTTTTTTCTGTTACAAATAATGATGTGATGCACATCATCTTTGCAACTACTTTTATACACTTGTGTGAATATCTGAGGTCTTGCATTTGAAAAGATAATAATTATGCCTAATGTTTAACTAGCACTATGCATTTTATAAAGCACTTATATATTTTTGATTATCACAAATAACTCTTAAGCTGTTAATCCTGTTTTACGGATGTGAAACAAATTTAGTTAGGTGACTTTCCAGATCTTCTTTAGCAGGTGCTAGAGGTCTCATAAAAATTTAGGATTTTTGATTTGATTTCCCTTTCCGCATGCAATAATTGCCTCTAAGGAAAGGGAATATGAAGATAAGATTTAATACCAACTTTTAATATTTTATTTTAGTATATTTTTGTGGAATAGTCTCTATCTGGTCAATTGGGGCCATTTAGTATAGATATTTTGAAGATTCAGTCTCTTTTCATCACATAGAAATTTCAGTGTAGAAAACATTTTTGTGACACTTAAATGGCTGGTGATCGCTTTCTGTAGTGTAGCTGTCCCTCTGTTGAATTAAAACCAAAAAATCAGAAGCATTTGTTCTTTTGAATTGGCCTTCCTGGGTTTCTTTAACTCCCAGGTTTTGTAAAAATGGCTTCCTTTAAATTTGGAAATTTGCCTATAGCAAGAGGTTTTCTTCCTTCCTGACTTACCTCTTGGGCAACAGATTCTATGGATTTTGCAAGTGATATGTGCAAAATAATATAAAAGTTAATATACTACACGTGGAGTTCTGATTGTGGTTATTTGGTGCTTTTTATTTTATTTTATTATTTTTATTGAAAACTTAAAATACTTTTTATTTTGAGACAATTTTAGACTTATATAAGGATGGCAAAAATAGCACAAAGAGTCCACCCAGCTACCCCTAATGTAAACATTTTATGTAGCTCTAGGACAGTCATCAAGCTTAAATTAACACTAGCACAACACTATGAATGAAACTACGGACTTCACTTGGATTTCACTAGTTTTTCCACTTAACATCCTTTCTCTGTCCCAGGATTCAATCCACATTGCATTTAGTTTCTGTTCCTTTAGTCTGCTCTCATCTGTGGCAGTTCCTTAGCTTTTCCTTGTCTTTCATGACGAGCTTTTTTTTTTAAATTAATTTTTATTGGAATATAGTTGCTTTACAATGTTGTGTTAGTTTCTGCTGTACAGCAAAGTGAATCAGTTACACGTATATCCCCTCTTTTTTAGATTTCCTTCCCATTTAGGTCACCACAGATCACTGCGTAGGGTTCCCTGTGCTAAACAGTAGGTGCTCATTAGTTATCTATTTTATGCACAGTAGTGTATATCAGTCAATCCCAATCTCCCATTTTGTACCTGCCTCCCCACCCTGCCCCGGCTTTTTACTGAATTGAAAACAAATCTTTGAACTTGGAAGTTTAAAATATACTTGTACATTTTTCTGGAACTTGGCTGAAGTGTGTTGATTAAATAACCAGCTCAGGCTAACTTGATATGTCATTTTCAGAGCTGTACATTTCCCTAAATTGTGAAATATAATGTACGTATGGAAAAGCCTATAAAATATAAATATATAGGTTACCAAATAATCATAGCACCACTGTTGCACCACATAGGTCAAGAAATTGAACATTACCGATGCTCATAAATACCTTTCTGATCACATTTCTTCCTCTTCCTGTCCTAGAAAAAAATACTCCTCTGACCTATGATAATCATATCCTCATTGTCCTTTTTCTAAGTATGCATCTGAAGAAAACTTCTTTCCATATTATTTTCTTAATGTATTATTATTTATTGTGGTCTCCACTTAATCTGTAAATACTGCTTATTTTATTCTTTTGCTATATAGACACAACAAATGGTAAGTTTAAATTTAATTCTATTAATTGTATTTAATGAGATCCTTTTTCTCCTTCAGTTACGACCACCTCAACCTCCAGTGTACCTTTTTGTATTTGATGTGTCTCACAATGCAGTTGAAACTGGATACTTGAATTCAGTTTGCCAGAGTTTGTTAGACAATCTGGATTTGTAAGTATCTTAATTCAGGTTAAATTATAAATGGTGTTTGTAAAATGAATAAGTAGTTTCAAACTATATTTTAAAAGTTATGTAATTATGTTCTAAAAGTCCACTTAAATCAGTAGATAACTTTAGGCCTCACTTTCTCTGAGAAACATTAATTTATTTTAACTTTTTATTATGGAAAAATTTCAAATATGTAGTAAATAGAAAGAATGTAATGAAGTTCCAGGTACCCATCCTTCAACTTCAATATTTTTAGCATTCAGCTGTTCTTGCCTCATCTAACCCTGCCCTTCCCCCTTTTTTCCCTAGAGTGTTTTATTACAAATCTCAGTCAGTATATCATTTACCTAGAAATACTTGGAATTATTTTTAACCCTAACTAAGATATGAGAATCACATCAAACAAAATTAGCAATAATTCCATAATGTGATATAATACCCAGTTCAATTTTTGTTCCTGGTTGTCTCCAGAATGTCTTTTTACGGTGGGTTTGTTGAAATAAGAATCTAAACAGTATCTACACATTGCATTTGCTGGTCATATCTCTTAAGCCTCTTAAAATAACTGTACTTTAAGTGGTTCTTAGATACTTAGTGTAACACATAAAAGCTAATGTGACCTTTCAGTGTAATGAAATACTATTGTGCTCTTGTGTGTAAGGAAGAATGTGTAGGACCAAATCTCATCAGAAGTGGACTAACTCCCTCACCTTGGCGAAGGGCATTCTTGTTCTTATCAGCATTTGTATTTTTAATGTTGTAGGTTATGTATGGGGATTGTCTGTTGATGAGAGAGTTCACTGACTCACCCAAGCATGAACAACAAAAATGAAAACTAGTTTGTCTTTCCCCTTATGAAACTATGGTCTACATATTTAAGTTCTTCAAAAACAGATCTTTCTGTTGATCATCTTAAATGAATGCATTAAACAATATAAAAAGAGGTTTGGGCAATGTTTTTTTAAAGATATGCTGTTCATAAATTTATATTACATTTTAGAGTTGGTGTTTGGTAATTTTTTTGAAGTATTTTTTATAAATTAAAATCATCTACAAACTTCTGTATATACTTTCCACTATTTTTTATATCTCATTTCCTAAGTGATATAACTTTATATAGTATAATGAGTTTTGGATTGCTGTATTATTGCTGGGTTTTGTTGATTGTTTGACTTATATATAGTGTTTTCTTTTGAGTAGTGTATGTTTTCATGGTGATTAAACATTGCACGGGTTAAAAACATTTATGTTGGGGCAGTTTTCATAACACAGAAGTAGATATTTGTATTTAACTCTTTGCAGATATTTTAGGTATATATGTATATGGGAAAACTACAAAATACTCTTCTGAATTTGTTTTTAGGCTTCCTGGCAACACTAGGACAAAAATTGGCTTCATAACATTTGATAGTACAATCCACTTCTACAGCCTTCAAGAAGGTCTATCTCAACCTCAGATGCTAATAGTTTCAGATATTGAAGGTATATATTATATACTTAAAATTATTGAACTGCCTGAGGAGCTTTTAGTTTTAGAAATATTTCGTGACTGTTCAACAAACTAGCAGCATATGGTATGATTCTACTATACTGAGGAAAACCTTGAGTATAAAATCATAAGATTTTTGGAATTATAAGAGTCCCTCAGGGCTTCCCTGTTGGTGCAGTGGTTGAGAGTCCGCCTGCCGATACAGGGGACACGGGTTCGTGCCCCGGTCTGAGAAGATCCCACATGCCGCGGAGCGGCTGGGCCCGTGAGCCATGGCCGCTGAGCCTGCGTGTCTGGAGCCTGTGCTCTGCAACGGGAGAGGCCACAACAGTGAGAGGCCCACGTACCGCAAAAAAAAAAAAAAAGAGTCCCTCAGTCAAATCTCTCATTTTATAGAAGAGGAAACAGAATTATGGAGGTAAAGTGAGTTCTGAACAAGTCAACAAAAAACAAGTTAATGTTAAAGCTCATTCAAAAAGTATTTGAGGATAGACCTAGATTAATTGAACAGAATAGAGAGCCCAGAAATAAGCCCTCACAAATATGTTCAGTTGATTTTTGATAAGGACGCCAAGACCATTCAATGGGGAAAAGACAGTCTTTTCAACAAATGGTTCTGGGAAAACCAAACATGCAAAAGAATGAAGTTAGACCCTTACCATAAACCATATAAAAAAAAATTAACTCAGTGGATCAAAGACTTAAACTTAAGAACTAAAACTGTAAAACTCTTAGAAGGAAACATAGGGGAAAATCTTAATGACATTGGGTTTGGCAGTGATTTCTTGGATATGACACTAAAAGCAGAAGCAACAAAAGAAAAAATAAATAAGTTGGATGTTATCACTGTTAAAATACTTTTGTACATGAAAAAAAACTGTCAAGAGAGTAAAAAGTCACAAAATGGGAGAAAATATATGCATATGCAAATAACACATATGATGAAGGATTAATATAAAGAGCTTCTCAACTCAGCAACAACAAGAAGAAAACACAATTCAAAAATGGATGAAGGACTCAGATAGACAATTCTCCAAAGATGTACAAATGGCCAATAAACACGTGAAAAAATGCTCAACATTATTAGTCACTAAAGAAATGTAAATCAAAATCACAATGAGATACCACTTCACATCCACTAGAATGGTTATTATTTTTTTAAAAATGGAAAATAACAAGGGCTGGCAAGGATGTGGAAACATTGGAACTGTTGTATATTGCTGGTGGGAATGTAGCATGGTGCAGTATTATGGAAAACAATTTGGCAGTTCCTCAAAAAGTTAGACATAGAATTACCATTATGATCTACCAATTCTGCTTCCCAGTATATACCTAAAAGAATTGAAAGCAGAAACTCAAACAAATACTCATATACCAATGTTCATAGCAACATTATTCACAGTAGCCAAAAGTTGGAAACAACCTAAGTATCCATCAAGAGATGATTCGTTAAATAATGTGGTATATACATATAATGGAATATTTTTCATCCCTAAGAATGAAATTCTGATGCATGCTACAACATGAATGAACCTTGAAAACATTATATCAATACTAAGTTAAATAAACCGGATGCAAAAGGACAAAGATTATATGATTCCGCTTGTATGAGGTACCGGGAATGGGTGAATTCATAGAGATATAGGTTAGAAAGTAGATTATAGATTACCAGGAGCTTGTGGGAAGGGAGAAATTATTTAATGGGTACTGTTTAGGATGATGAAAATGTTCTGAAAATACATAATGATGATGGTTACACAACATTGTGAATGTACTTAATACTACTGAATTGTACACTTAAAAATGATTAAGGTGATACATTTTGTATATTATGTATATTTTACCACAGTTTAAAAAATTAACTCCAAATGGATCATAGATCTGAGTATGAGACTAAAACTATAAAATTGTTAAAAGAAAACATAGAAGTAAGTCTTTTTGACCTTGAATTAGGCAGTGATTTCTTAGATATAACACCAAAAACACAAATACCAAAAGAAAAAACAGATAAGTTGGGCTTCCTAACAATTAAAAACCTTTGGATAAACAGCATGGTCCTACAGTAGAGCACAGGGAACTATATTCAATATCCTCTGATAAACCAAAATGGAAAAGAAAATGTATATGTATAACTGAATCACTTTGCTGTACAGCAGAAATTAGCACAACATTGTAAATCAACTATACTTCAATAAACTAAAAAAACATAAAAATTTTTAAAAATTAAAAAAGATTAAAACCTTTTGTGTTTCAAAGGATGCCATCATGAAAGTGAAGAATGAGAGAATGAGAGAAAATATTTGCAAGTTATGTATCTGATCAAAATTTATATCTAGATTATGTAAAAAACTTCTACAACTTATTAAAAAGACAACCTAATTAAAAAGTGGGCAAAGGATTTGAATAGACATTTTTCTATTCAATACACCATATTCAATATTCTGTATATGCAATTGGCTCATAATCCCTTGAAAAGATGCTCCACATCATGAGTTATCAGGGAAATGCAAATGAAAACCACAGTGAAATGCCACATCACACCAGTTAAATTCTCAAAGCCAAAATTTTTTGTTGCTCTGAGCATATCTGAATAGCTGGGAAGGTTCCATGAGTATTGGTTTTGGGGTTACAAATAAATTTTAATAAGTAGGCAAGTTTGCAACTATAAAATCTATGAATTAGGAGAATTGACTGTACAACTTTAAAATTAAATAGTTGAATAGAGCCCCCTTCTGTCTTGGTTGTTCCAGGTCTCACAACAGAGCAGCCACGTCAGTCATTCATTTCCCTTATCTATTTACCCAGCTACTTATTTGGCATAAAATAAAATCACTGAACAGGTGATTCTGATGATGGGCCAAGTTGTGAATTTACTGATATGGTCCAGCTTCTCAATTTTATACATGAGCTGATAAACGGAATATCCCTTGCTGGATGTCACATAGCAAAAATTTTTTTAAAGGACAGTAACAAGTATTTGCAAGGATGTGGAGAAATTGGAACCCTCATTCACTAGTAGTAGGAATGGAAAATGGTGCTGCCATTAGGGAAATCATTTTGTCAGTTCCTCTAGAAGTTAAACATAGAGTTACCATATAACCAGCAATTTTACTTAATAGGTATATGCTCAAGAAAATTAAAAACATGTCTATACTATAAAGCAACTACACTTCAATTTTTTAAAATTGCTAAATACGAATTAATAAAAATAAAACAATACAGAACATGTCCACACAAAAATGTGTATGTGAATGTTGGTAGCAACTCAGCCAAGAAGTGGAAACAACCCAACATAAACAAAACGTAGAATATCCATACAATGAAATGTTTTGTTACTCAGCAATAAAAAAGAATAAAGTACTGATAAATGCTACAACATGGATGAACCTTGAACACATGAAGCTAAGTGTAAGAAGCCAGTCACAAAGGACCTCATAGTGTGACTCCGTTAATATGAAATGTCGAGAATAGGCCAATCCAGAGACAGAAAGTGGCTGCCTAGAGCTGTGGGAGTTGACGGGGAATTGAGGAATGACTGGTAATTGGTGTGGGGTTCCCTTTTGGGATGATGAAAAGGATCTGGAATTAGTTGTGTTAGTTGTACAACTATGCATATATTAAAAATCACTGAATTGTATCTTCTGCAAGGGTAAATTTTATGGTATGTGAATTATATCTTAAAACTTTTATTAAAATCTGTTTAATTTTAAAGAAAAAGGTAGAAATCTAAACAATAGTACATTTTTTATATGATAGTTAAAGTATTTAATGTTTCAAATTATTTGTTGGTGTTATTTTTCATGAACATTATGATGAGCCTATTTTTGTAATTTTTTAATAAAAAATAGTACAAAAATGTAGAAAGTGAGACCCCCTCATAATCCTGCATCACCACCCACATTTCCTTCCCAGTTGCTTCCTTCTAAGAAAGGATATTTAATTCCTAAGAAAGAATAAATTTGAATCCTGAGAAGCTCTTCTGATGTGGCCATTTAGCATACCTCCTGATTCACTTGACCTCGTGGTCCCATAAGTATAATGGGGGCCTTCTTTATGAGAAAGTATGTGCCTTATGAATGACAGAGCTGTTGGTGGGCTGTATTACTTCCATGTCAAGACACAGAATTCTTGTGTGTCATCTTAGTCAACTTTTTTTTTTAATGCCAAGAGTGTTTCTTTGGCTGGCTTCTGGGGCTAAGCAAGAATTCTAAAGCAGGATTCTAAATTGTCTTTAACCTAAGAAGCAGAGTACTTGTACAAACCCTTACTGAGTGCTTGTGGGTCAGTGTTTTCTATTTGGGAGGCTATTTACCTTTTACATGGTAATAGATAAGCTGCAGTAAAAGCCTAAATCAGTGCTCTTTTGGTGACTGAACATACGTAGACATTGCTGTACAAATGGAGAAGGTGGCTCTTCTCTAAGTATGGGGGTGGTTAATTATATCACTGTTATGTATTTGGAACATCTTTAACAATTAAGTTTTGTTTAAGAGAAATATTTATTTGTTCTTTCAGATGTTTTTATACCTATGCCAGAGAACTTATTAGTAAATTTAAATGAAAGTAAAGAGGTAAGGGACACTTTCCTATCTGACATGTTTAATTGAAATGTTGAAGGAATATATTTTTAAAACGAACTTTAAGTAGAATTTTGCTTCTCTCTGTGACATTTCTAAGATGTATAGCATTTTATATTTGCAGTTAGTTAAAATTCATCAGATGAACAGCTTTTGATTTTGCCCTTGAACTGATGGCTTTTAAGTTTAATGTATCCATTTTTAGTAGGGTAGAAGATAAGCCTATTCCATAAATGAGAGAAACCTGAAGGAAACCTGCCTTGCCAGCCATTTGGGAAATTGGGAGGGTTGCTGAGATAAGCTTCTGGTCACTACATAGAAGCACTTTAGGCTGCTTTCAGTGCCCTTTGCTTTTCTGATTCACAGAGTGTCATTGGGGTCAGTTCAGAAGAAACTCTTATTACCTGCCTGGAAATTGCCATGACATAATACAGTGAGAGGTGAACAGAATGTGTCTGAAGGGGGGATGTTGTCTACCCTGTACATGCATATATGCCGTAGGGGTAACATTTTAACTAGCAAGTCTATGGTCTCAGCTGTTGGCAATGGTGACTTCGCCATAGTGTGAAGTATTTTTTTCCCATTAACTCTCTTTATTTGTACAACCTAACCTGAATAGGTAGTTGTTATTTGTTTTGTTTTTCTTTTGTAGTAATATTACTAGTTGGCAAATTTACTGGCTATCTTAGATTTTGCAGTAGGGAAGAGTTAAACGCACTTTGGAACTGAAAAGAATAAAGTGTATAGAGGTGATTGAGAAGGCCATATTTCATGGCATTTAAATATGTAAAATCTCTAAACTGTGATGGTTCTTTTGGATACATTTGGACTTATAGTCTTGCTGGACTACTGCATGTGCAAGAACTGTAAGGCCCCAATTTTGATTTGTCTTGCTTGCCAATTTATAATGTTGACTTAAAATGGCTTTCTTGTCATTTGACCAACTTCATTGTTTACTGTACTGTCTGTAGATTCTCTGACCATCATCATGACTCAATGTCTTGTCTATTGTATGAGTTAGTGACTTAACGTGAAAAAAAATTTTTTTTATTGTAACACTCTTGAGTTTTCTTGCTTTATTTCACAAGCTCGTCCAAGATTTACTGAAAACTTTGCCGCAAATGTTCACCAAGACCCTGGAGACCCAGAGTGCCTTGGGTCCAGCCCTTCAGGCTGCCTTTAAGCTGATGTCCCCAACTGGTGGTCGAATGTCTGTTTTTCAAACACAACTCCCAACTCTTGGAGTGGGAGCCCTGAAACCACGAGAGGAACCCAACCAAAGGTCATCTGCTAAGGTTAGAAAGTCATCAAGTGCATGATAAGATTTATGCTGGTGTTTTGTCCCTTTGAGTACAGAGCTTATTTCAAATTTATTTTTCAGTTGTGAAAAGGAGGGAATATAAGGAAATGGATAAAGCGTTTCTCCTCTTTTATGTAGACATTTCTATTTTATTACATTATTTTCTATCTGATTCACCCTTACCTTATGTATAGATCTTTAGCAGGCCATAGCAATGCCACCTGCCTTTGATGAGAAAGTCAGGCAGACTAAGAGAATATGCTTGCCAGGGACAAAGTAGAACCTGGATGATGAATAAAAAGTAGTCATGGTTCGGTATATTGACTGCCATGGATTGCTTTTGAGCACCTTGTGTGTGTAAACTTGTTTGAGATGTGTATTTCTCAAAAGATTATGATAGTGTGGCCATATACTGTAATGATTAAGGTGTCAGTCTTGGAATAAGTCTGCCTAAGTCTCACTGCTTTTTAGATGTGTGAGCTTGAATAGTTACATAATATCTTTGCCCCTCTTTTTCCTTATATTTATAAAATGAAAATATCGATAGTACCCATCTCCTATGATAGATGAAAAGTATTACATATGAATTTAGAAGCTTCTAGCATAATAAGCATTTAATAGATTATCAAAATTAGTATAATAGGTGTATTTCTTTTTAAAAGTAAAAAAAAATAGTAAATTCTTAAGCAGGACATGTTTCATACTGAAAAAAGAGGAAATATCACGGAACAAAAGGATTTTGTAGAATGCCCAAGGATAATTGTTAACCCTTGGTATATATGGATAGGTGTATAAATTTTATGACAATTTAATGATTTAAAATTTTTTCTCTTTGTAATTATGAATAGGAAATTCACTTGACACCATCAACTGACTTCTATAAGAAATTAGCCTTGGACTGTTCTGGTCAGCAGGTAGCTGTTGACTTATTCCTTCTCAGTGGACAGTATTCTGATTTGGCTTCTCTGGGTAAGTTCTTCCTAGTGATTATTTTTCTCATGTGAATGTCAAAATGGTATTTTTATGACGATATGTTAAAGAGAGGACAAAGTGAAAGAATTCTTATTCCCTTGGGAAGTTAGTTTAGTTTATAATAAACCTTATAGTCTTATACTCTGAATATTTATAATAGAGAAATTTCTATATTACTATTTAAAGGGATGAAATAATTCTTTTTTGCCAATATCTTAGGAGACTAAGGAAAGATTGATTCAAATGTTTGTAGTTACTCTGGTGTAGTAATAGTAGTTAATGGCAGAATTTAAAAGGAGTATGTGTTCTCTTCCAGGTTGTATTTCTCGGTATTCAGCAGGTAGTGTCTATTATTATCCCTCTTACCACCATCAGCACAACCCAGTGCAAGTGCAGAAATTACAGAAGGAACTACAGAGATACCTCACTCGGAAGATTGGCTTTGAGGCAGTCATGAGGATTCGGTGCACCAAAGGTGGGGGCACTATTTTTTTTTTACACTTACAAAGACGTAAATGTTGCTTTTGATATGAATAAATATACACATATATTCACCTGGTCTTTTCTCATAAGATTTGTTCTTCTAAAAAAAAAATGATTTGTTCTTCTAAGGTATTGTACTTACTTTGATGGACTATGCAATTAAGAATAGAGAAGACACATATTGAAAAACTAAGGACTATTTTTTTATAAGAATTGCTATTTTTTTAATGTATTATTTTATTTATTTATTAATTTTTTTGGCTGTGTTGGGTCTTCGTTGCTGCAAGCGGGCTTTCTCTAGTTGCAGCGAGTGGGCTTCTCATTGCGGTGGCTTCTCTTGTTGCAGAGTGCGGGCTCTAGGTGCGCTGGCTTCAGTAGTTGTGGCTCACAGGCTCTAGAGCCCAGGCTCAGTAGTTGTGGCACATGGGCTTAGTTGCTCCACGGCATGTGGGATCTTCCCGGACCAGGGCTCGAACCTGCGTCCCCTGCATTGGCTGGCGGATTCTTAACCACTGCGCCACCTGGGAAGCCCTAGGGACTATTTTGAATATACTAAAAACCACTGAATTGTACACTTGAAAAGTGTGGGGTTTTTTGTATGTGAATTGTATCTCAGTGAAAAAATATCTCATCTCCAAAGAAAATAAAACATATTACTGATGGATTTTTATTCCACTTATTGAACAGTAGTAGTGGAAGATCTTTTTTTTTACAACTATTTTTTTTAAATTAATTAATTTATTTTTGGCTGTGTTGGGTCTTCGTTTCTGTGCTAGGACTTTCTCTAGTTGCGGTGAGTGGGAACCACTCTTCATCGCGGTGCGTGGACCTCTCACTGTCGCAGCCTCTCTTGTTGTGGAGCACAAGCTCCAGATGCGCAGGCTCAGTAGCTGTGGCTCACGGGCCTAGTTGCTCTGCGGCATGTGGGATCTTCCCAGACCAGGGCTTGGACCCGTGTCCCCTGCATTGGCAGGCAGATTCTCAACCACTGCGCCACCAGGGAAGCCCACAACTATTTTTTAAAATTGTGGTAAAACAGATATAACATAAAGTTTACCATTTTACAGGACTCCCCTGGTGGTCCAGTGGTTAAAACTCCATGCTTCCGACGCAGGGGCTCAGGTTCAATCCCTGGTCGGGAAACTAAGATCCCACATGCTGCACAGTGCAGCCAAAAAATTAAAAATTAAAATTTTTTTTTTACCATTTTACCATTTTTAAGTATACATTTGAGTGGCATTAAGTACATTCTCATTGTTGTGCAGCCATCACCACCATCCATCTCCAGAAGTCGGGTATCTTTTAGTTTGTGTTCTTCTCATTCTGCACCTGCTACTAATACCTTGCCACACTGTTGCTTTGGAAATAGTCTCACAGTTTCAGAATGCGTATGTTCAATATGTTTTTCAGGATAAATGTTTTGTGGTTGCTAAATGTGACAACTATTTTCTTATGAAAGTGGGAAATTATAATTCTTGATATTTCATTTCTCCACATTATCGACCTGTTTCTACTCTTTTATTCAGATTTTAAAATATTACTGCTCTGTAAAGGGGTATGAAGCAATAATTTTTTACAGTGGAAAGATTATGTGAAATATGTAGCAAAAAATAGGTATCAAAAGATAAGGATCCACAAACCTGTCCACTAGATAGATGTTAAAATCTGTTGATCAAATGACGTGTCAAATGAAGTATCAGATAAACACTTAAGAGGTTGCCACATCTCCAAACAGCACACAGATATTGGTGTCACCCATAACAGATCAGTTTCCACTATAGCATTCTGTTTCCTTTTTTTTAATAGAAGCTTTATTGAGATAAAATTTACATATCTTACAATTTACCCATTTGAAATGTACAATTCAGTGGTTTTAAATATATTCACCATGATATTACCATGATCAATTTTAGAACACTTTCATCATTCCAGTACAGCTACCCTGTACTGATTAGGAGTCACTTTTCATTCCCCCACCTAGTCGACTGCCAGTCTACTTTCTGTCTCTGGACTCACCTGTTCTGGGTATTTCATATTAATGGAGTCATACAATATGAGGTCCTCTGTAACTGGCTTCTTACACTTTAATGTTTTCAAGGTTCATCCATGTTATAGCATATATCAGTATTTCACTACCCCCCCCTTAAAAAATATTTCATTTGTTTTTATTTCTCATAGTATTCCATTGTATAGATACCTCATTTTGTTTATCCTTTCATCAGTTGATGAATATTTGGGTTGTTTCCACTTTTTGGGTATTATGAATAGTATTGCTATGAACTTTTTTTTTTTTTTTTTTAAATTTTGACCACACTGTGTAGCACGTGGGATCTTAGTTCCCCAAGCAGGGGTAGCACGTGGGATCTTAGTTCCCCAAGCAGGGGTCGAACCCACGCCCCCTGCAGTGGAAGCGCGGAGCCCTAACCACTGGACTGCCAGGGATGTCCCTTGCTATGAACATGTGTGTAGAGGGTTTTGGACCTGTTTTCATTTCTCGCAGGTCTATACCTAAGGTATATACTTGAGTCATAAGGTAGCTATGTTTAGCTTTTTGAGGAACAGCCGGACTGTTTTCTAGAAGTTGCACCATTTTACATTCCCACTAACAGTGAAAGTACTGATTTCTTCACATCCTTTTCAAAACTTGTTATTGTCCTGTTTTTTTTTAGCCATCTTAGTGGGTGTGACGTGGTATCTTGTTGAGGTTTTGATTTGTATTTCCCTGTTCATGAATGAGGTTGAACATCTTTTCTTGTGCTTATTGGTTATTTATCTTCTTTGGAGAAATGTCTATGCAGATCCTTTTTCCATTTAAAAACTTGGTATGTTTGTCTTTTTATTATTGAGTTTTAAGTGTTCTTTATATGTTTTTAGATACAAGGCCTCTATCAAATATATGATTTGCAAAATACTTTCTCCATTTTGTGGGTTGCCTTTTTCACTTTCTTAATGGTACCCTTTGAGGCACAATTGTTTTTAATTTTGGTGATGTCCCATTTATCAACTTTTTCTGTTTGTGTTTTTGGTATCTTAATGTAGCATTAAACCACTGCTTAATCCAAGGTCATGAACATTTATATGTATGTTGTCTTCTAAGACTTTTATAGTTATAATTCTTATATTTAAGTCTTCGATTTATTTTTAGTTAATTTTTGTATTTGATGAGGTAGGTGTTTGACTTCATTCTTTTGCATCTGGATATACATTTGTCCCAGCACCTTTTGTTAAAAAGACTATTCTCTCGGGCTTCCCTGGTGGCGCAGTGGTTGGGAGTCCGCCTGCCGATGCAGGGGACACAGGTTCGTGCCCCGGTCTGGGAAGATCCCACGTGCCGCCGAGCAGCTGGGCCCGTGAGCCATGGCCGCTGAGCCTGTGCGTCCGGAGCCTGTGCTCCGCAACGGGAGAGGCCGCAGCGGTGAGAGGCCCACATACCGCAAAAAAAAAAAAAAAAAAAAGACTTCTCTTCCTATTGAAATGTCTTGGTGTCCATGGCCCCTTGTTGAAAATTAGTTGATGATAAATGTGAGGGTTTGTTTCTGGATTCTGAATTTTATTCTTTTAATCTATGTCTGTCTTATGCCAGTACCAAACTTTCTTGACTGTTGTGACTTTGTAATAAGTTTGAAATTAGGAAGTATGAGTCCTCCCAACTTTTCTCTTCCTTACCAAGATGGTTATGATATTCTGGGTCCCTTGCATTTCCGTATGAATTTTAGTTTCATCTTGTCAGTTTCTGCAAAGAAGCCAGCTGGTATTGGATAGGAATTGTATATAATAGGTTAATTTGGGGAATATTGGCATCTTAACAATAATAAGTCTTCCCATCCAAAAACATGGTATGTCTCTTCTTTAATTTTTTCAACAATATTTTGCAGTTTTCAGAATGTAAGTTTTGCATTTCTTTTGTTAAATTTATTCCTAAATATTTTTTCCATTATATTTTAAATAGAATTATTTTTAAAATTTATTTCTCCTATAAATATAATTAATTCTTTGTATACTGATCTTGTATCCAGCAACCTTGTTGAACTTGCTTCTTAATTCTAATAGTTTTTTAGTATTTATGTTTTAAAGGGCCCATTTGTCATATCCCATTCATTCAAGATTGATGGACCTCAGAAATGATTATTTCTGCAGATATTGGCTCTAAATTAAGGGGAATGTACATCCTAAAAGTGCTTTTAAGACTTTTTCTACTTGGCAGGACAGAAGCTATTTTATATGTACCAAACTTTGCATAAAGAGCTTGGACATAGAAATCAACCTATGCCCTCTTTCTAGAGTGCTTAATTTACTAAATCTTTGTGGTTAATTTGTTTAGGTTTCTCTCTCTTTTAATGATAAATTACATTAAATTCATATTACATGAAATAATATGCTCTTGGTAAAGCTACAAAAAAAAAAGGTACAGTACAAAAAGGTATAAAATGAGAAATTAAACTTAAACCAGTATAGTCTACCTCAGAGTTTCTCATATGCCCTTGAAAAAGTTTTCCCGTTCATATATAAGCATGGGAATATATTTTCGCCTTCAAATAAAAGCAGCGAGGGGGCTTCCCTGGTGGCGCAGTGGTTGAGAGTCCGCCTGCTGATGCAGGGGACACGGGTTTGTGCCCCGGTCCGGGAAGATCCCACATGCCGCGGAGCGGCTGGGCCCGTGAGCCATGGCCGCTGAGCCTGCACGTCCGGAGCCTGTGCTTCGCAACGGGAGAGGCCACAACAGTGAGAGGCCCGCGTACTGCAAAAAAAAAGAAAAGAAAATATACCTGTTATTTGTAAAAAATGAAAACATTATTGATAAAGCTAAAGTCCTCTTGTATAAGCTTGTGTGTGTGTTATTTCACTTTCACTCCATCCTTATGTAGTCACTATAACCACATTGTGGTAATGCTAAGTTTTTCTATACGTTTACATACATATGTACCTCTCCATGGAAAATATATAGTACAGTGTAGTAGCATAAATAACGTTGTACATGTTTTCAGCAAGTCTTGGGCCTCTCACTGTTGTGGCCTCTCCCGTTGCGGAGCACAGACTCTGGACGCGCAGGCTCAGCGGCCATGGCTCACGGGCCTAGCCGCTCTGCGGCATGTGGGATCTTCCCGGACCAGGGCACGAACCCATGTCCCCTGCATCGGCAGGCGGACTCTCAACCACTGCGCCACCAGGGAAGCCCAGCAAGTCTTGAAGATCTAATAATATTAGTTTATGTAGATCTGTCTCATGCTTTTTAACTTCTACCCAGTACTCAGTAGAATGTAAAAATCACAATTTAGTTATTTTCCTACTGGTTGTCATTGAAGATATTTCTGATTTTTTTTTTGTTATGATTAATTTTTTTTGCACATATAAATTTGGCACTCAATTGTATCTATAGAATAAATTCTTTTTTTTTTTTTTGAGTTGTCAAGTGTGAGCAAATACCAGTTGTGAGATTTGTTAGTAGAAACACTGTTACGAGGATATTTTATGAGGATATTCTAGGATAAATTCTTAGTTATGGAATTACTGGAGTCGAAGTAAGTACCCATTTAGAATTTTGGTAGATATTGCCAAATTATTATCGAAAAAAGTTTTTTGAAAATTTGAATTCATTTAAGAAGATATCTTTTATTCCTTCTCCACTCTCACTAACTACTATGTATTCTTTAATATGATTCTGCTTCCAGTTACAATGTGTGGGTTGTTTTTCTCCACACTACCAAGCAGTTAACTCAGTTCTGACATCGTCTGTGTGGAGCTAACATCAGATCCCACAGGTTACGGGCTCAGTCTCACAAGACCGTCTCCCATCCTTCCCCCCGCCCAACCCCATTTCAGAAACCAGTTGCAAGTCCAGTTTGTTACCTGTGCTTCTGACCAACTGGCTATAGATTGGATGTTCCAACAAATCCCTCCTTTGGTTGAAATTATTGGCTAGAGTGGCTTATAGAACTCAGAGAAACATTTTAATTACTAGATTACTGGTTTATTTTAAATAACTCAAGAACAGCAAAATAGAAAAGATGCATAGAGCAAGATATAGGGAAAGGGCATGGAGCTTCTGGAGCTTGCTTGCTCTCTTTGAGAGCTTCACTCTCCCCAAATCTCCACGTATTCACAATCCCGGAGCTCTCTAAAGGACCCCATCCTTTTGGGGTTTTATGGAGGCTTTATTACATAGTCATGACTGATAAATCACTGACATTTGGTGATTGATTCAACCTCTAGCGCCTCTCCCCTCCCTGGAGATAGTGGTGGGGGGTTGAACTGGAAGATCTAACCCTCTTATCATATGGTTGAATCCTCTGACAACCAGCCCCCATCCTTAGGTTACCTGAGTGCTTTCCAAAAACCACTTTGTTAACATAGCAAAAGATACCTTTATGACTCTCAACACTTAGGGAATTCTAAGGGTTTTAGGAGCTCTGTGCCAGAAACTGGTGAAGACCAAGTATATATTTCTTATAAACCACAATATCACATTTAAACTTTTTAATTTACTCTGTGCTATTCTGATAAGTGACAAGGATAAAATGTAAATATATGTAGGTGCATATAAATCATTTTGATATATTTTTCTTTTCTAGGTCTTTCCATTCATACTTTCCATGGGAACTTCTTTGTTCGGTCCACAGACTTACTGTCTTTACCTAATGTAAACCCAGATGCTGGGTATGCAGTACAAATGTCAGTGGAAGAGAGTCTTAATGACACTCAGTTGGTTTCCTTTCAGTCAGCACTCTTGTACACATCCAGCAAAGGTAAGTTTTTTTGTTTGTTTTACTGTGGCAAAAACACATAACATGAGATCTATCCTCTTAACAAAATTAAAGTCTAAAATACCATATTGTTAACTATAAGCACAATGATATAGCAAAGGTAAGATTTTTGATTTGGCCATGTAGTCTATGGCTTGTGATAAACTCCTTGAGAGTCTACTTAGTGTCTGAAATATGTTCTGGTAATACAATAGTCAATAAAACTGACTTAAAAACCTTTTTCTCATAGGCTTATTCTAGTAGGGGAGACAAACAATAAAGAGGATACGTAAGTAAAATAGTAGTATGTTACATCGTAATATCAGTTAACGAGAAACAGCATGTGAAGGGTTTAAGAAGTGCTGAGGGGATGGTTTTTTAAGATAGGGTTGTCAGGAAAGGTCTCACAGAGGGTGATGTTTGAGTTAAGTTTTGAAGGAGCTCAAATGGAAGATAAACACTTTTTAAGGGTATAATTTGTTTAGTACTAATTAATTTATAATGTGTTTTGTCCTAAAGATGATGTGAAGGCTGGTTAAATTTATTTTTATTATTTTAAAGATTCACAGCTCTCACCCTATTCTGTTTTGTCTCCTTAAAAAAGGTTTTGGAAGTGTTTCTGTGCTATGTCTACTGACCTTCACAGCCCCACCAAAATCTATAAAAAGTGTATAATACAGATATTTTAATGAAAACCTTTAGTATGAGAGAAGTCCAGTTTTTGTACTATGATTGTAATACTGCATACTATAAATGTAAAAGTAAGATGGATTTCTGTCTCTAGGTATCATTTTTTATTTGACAGAAGAACATCCCAATCCTTTTTCTGCTCATTGATTTTTCTTAACATTTAAAAAGAAAAAGTAATATATAATTGACCTGTGGTAAAATCTACCATTTTAATGTATAGTTCCACAAGTTTTGACAAGTGTGTGTGTGACCACCACCACAATTTAGGTATCACAGTCTGTTCCATTACCCCTCAAATCTCCTTGTGTTTTTGTAGTCATTTCTCTCCCATCCCCAGCCCCTTGCAACCATTGATCTGTTTTCTGACTCTGTAGTTTTGCCTTTGTAAGACTGTCTTGTGAATAGAATCATACAGTAGGTAGCGTTTTGTATCTGGCTCTTTCACTTAGCATAGTGCATTTGAGATTATCCATATTGTTGCATCCAGCAGTAGTTATTTTTTATCCCTAAGTAGTATTCCATTGTACCCAGTTTGTTTATTCACTTTCCAGGTGAGGTACATTTGGGTTGTTTCCAGTTTTTGGCAGTTTCAAATATATCCCCTATAAACATTTGCATTGGATTTTTGTGTGAGCATAAATTGTGATTTCACTTCGGTTAATACTTTTTCAGTGTTTTCGACAGATGGCTAGGTTGTATGGTGAGCTTATGTTTAACTTTTTAGGAAGTTGCCAAACTGTTTCCTAAGTGGCTGTACCATTTTGCATTCTCACCAGCAGTGTATGAGAGTTCCAGCTGCTCTGCATCCTCACCAGCATTTGCTGTTATCAGTGTTTAGTTTTTGTTTGTTGTGTTTGGTTTGAGGTTTTTGGTTTGTTTTGTTTATCTCTTTTGCCATTTTAATAAAGTATAGTGATACCACTTTTAGTTTTATTTCATGTTTCCCTAATAACTAACATTGGATGTCTTTTTATATATTTACTATTTGAAGTTTAGTTTATTTCTAATGTTTTGTTTTTATGGAAAATGTGATTATAATATCTATCCATGTCCACAAATCTTTGTCATTTCTGAAAATTTCCCTAAGATGGATTTCTAGGATTGGAAATAAAAAGTATAGAGATCAACTGTTTAGAAAAATCTTGGTATTGTCAGATTGCTTTTCAGAAATATTTTACCAATTTGTAGTCCCATCCAGTGCCCTTTTCATTTCAGCCTCTGATTTTGTGTGCATGTATCTGTGTGTGTCTGTATCTATGTTGCCAATATGATAGGCTAAACACTGTATCTTATTCCCTTTAGTTATCAATGTTTTTATCTAGACTAGAAACACTAAACAATGTTACCCTTTTTTGTAGATATCACTTCTTCTCTTTAAAAGTAATTTGTATGAGCTCCTCCTAGATACAGTTTCGTTAGTCTTCATGTGTCCCTGCAGGTTGTAGTGTGGGTATCCTCTCTAGTTTTTTTACTTGTTCTTTGTTGTTCAAGGTCTTGCTCATTAGAAATGTTTTAAAGATTGACATGATATTTGATATTTTATGGCTCTCAAAAGATTTTCATTTTTGTTTCTTGTATTTATTGATTTTTATTGTTGTGGGTAATTACCAAAGAGGAAGTATTGTGACTATTAGTTGATTTCTTTCATTTTTTTTTTTTTAATGAAAGCTTTATTTGTTTGTCTGTTTGTTTATAATTTGGCTGTGCTGAGCGGCTTTAGTCTATTTCTTTTAAACTTTTTTCCTGTGATTAAAAAGAAACATAAAATTTCTCTGGACTTTAAATATCAAAACAAACTCTAGAACACATCTTGGAGTAGTGTTGTCTTACAGTATGTATATTTTCCCAAAATTGTGTTTACGGAAAAGGATAAAGTAACCAAAAAATTCAGAAAAGAAGTTTTTAAGAAGGTAGCATGTTACCATCATTTGGATATGATCCCTGTGGTCTTTTCAGTAATACCTTGAAGAAAAATAATTTTGTAGTAAAAAAGATAAAAGAAATAATGCTTTAGAGTTTTCACGAATTAAAGTTTTGATACTATCCCTGCTTACTATATATAACCCTGTTTGGTTCCAAATTGAAAAGAACTGATTTTTCCGAGTAACTTTAATACTAACTATTTTTTATAGTGCTGTCCCTCACTATCATTTGTGTGTTTTGTCCAAAGGTGAAAGAAGAATTCGTGTTCATACTTTGTGTTTGCCAGTAGTTTCAACTCTAAATGAAGTCTTTCTTGGAGCTGATGTTCAAGCAATTTCAGGCTTATTGGCCAATATGGGTAAGAATTGTTGTCACCTATTGCAGATATATTGCAAGTAGTAACATTTGAAATGTCCACATAGTTTTGTTTTCCTTTAAATAATTAGCTTTATGATTTCAATATTTTGGATCCAGTGTATGCCTGCTAAGTAAATGGATCTGCTGCAGATAACTTGATCTTTTTTTTTTAATTTAAACAGTTTTATTGAAATGTAGTTTCAGCTTATTGAGATATAAGTGATATAACAATCACTTAACCCATTTAAGTATACAATTCCATTGTTTTGAGTATATATACAGATTTGTGTGGCCATCATCTCAATCCGGTTTTAAAACATTTCCGTCACCCCAAAAGAACCTCATGTCCATTAACACTTACTGCTCACTCCCTTCTTCTTCCCTCACTGGCCTTAGGCAATCACTAAACTGTTTTCTGCCTCACAATCTGCCTGCTACGGACTTAAATAACCATGTTTTCCTTAATGTCTTCCATCTCAGAGTTGCTTTCTTGGATTTTTTTTTTTGGATCCTTTTTTCAAATACATAGAGCTTAACATCATTTTGTTTCTTGCTCCCTTTCTCCTTCAGGGATGACTACCAGTGGGTCCATTTGCTTCAAACTCAAATCTGCCTATAATAGGAATAATTACCTATTTTCTTGAATTTCCTATTGGGAAAATTTTTCTTTAATGGAACAGGGTAAAGAATCTAACCTCACTTTAGTCTCATGTGTTGTCAAAAGTTAAAAATTGTGACCTAAGAAATTTGAGGATCATTGCCTTTATATTTTGTTGAACTGCTATGTTTTGGTAACAGTGTGATTATTATTATTTTCAGCAACAACTATATATCAGGCAGTATTTGTGGATTAAAAAAAATCTTCACAACAAATATTAGTTCTGTTATTAAGTTTGGTTGATCCCAGTATGCACTTTTTTCACATTTTGTCAAAATCTTTAAAATCAGGATGTCTTCAGTTGATAAAGTCTTAGAGTTACTGTTGATCAGGTAACAGTAGTCTTCATTCTTTCTTGCTTATGTACAAATTTGGTCATAGCAGTTAATAACATCACTTCATTGAGTGTTTTTTTTTTTTTTTTTTTTTGTGGTACGCGGGCCTCTCACTGTTGTGGCCTCTCCCATTGCGGAGCACAGGCTCCGGACGCACAGGCTCAGCGGCCACAGCTCACGGGCCCAGCTGCTCCGTGGCATGTGGGATCTTCCCAGACGGGGGCACAAACCCGTGTCCCCTGCATTGGCAGGCGGACTCTCAACCACTGCGCCACCAGGGAAGCCCGAGTGTATTTTTGATAACACATGAATTGAGTTTAGTTGTAGTTTGAGAAGTCTTCAAAACAATTAGAGTGTTTTTAGTATTGAAGAAATTTTTTGAGTATAAAGAAAAGCATAAAACAGTGGCATGACAGATGATGAAGATCATCTAAATAGCTAAGAGTTCTTTCAATAAATATGAAATAAAAATTCTCTGTGGGGCTTCCCTAGTGGCGCAGTGGTTGAGAGTCCACGTGCCGATGCCGGGGACACGGGTTCGTGCCCCGGTCCGGGAGGATCCCACATGCCGCAGAGCGGCTGGGCCTGTGAGCCATGGCCGCTGAGCCTGCGTGTCCGGAGCCTGTGCTCCGCAACGGGAGAGGCCACAACAGTGAGAGGCCCGTGTACCGCAAAAAAAAAAAAAAAAAAAAATTCTCTGTGTTAAGAAAGCATGTGTGTTTGATTGCAGAGTTTTTTCTTTGTCAATGATACATAAAATAAAATGGTGGGTTACAATTAATAACACCTTAGATTTGGCGAAATACAGTTTTCCCATTTTACAGGTAAGGATACTGAGGCTCATGAAAGTTAAATTACTTGCCAAATATTCATACTGCTAGGAAATAGCAGAACAACATTTCAACACATGTTGGTTTGATTTTCCAAAGAATGTGCTTTTAACTGCTATGTTTGATTCCTTGTGTATGTAATAACTTGAGAGAGAATTTGTATAATTTTAAAAAAACTTTTCTTTCCTTAACAGTGGGGTAGCTAAACTTCTATCTTTTTTCTCTTTTGTCCCTACCTCAACCTCTGTTAGCTGTTGACAGGTCTGTGACTGCCAGTCTGAGTGATGCTCGGGACGCCCTAGTGAATGCTGTCATAGACTCTCTTTCAGCTTATCGTTCTTCAGTCCTAAGTAACCAGCAGCATGGACTTATGGTTCCTTTTTCTTTGCGGCTTTTCCCACTGTTTGTGTTGGCTCTCCTTAAACAGGTAAAAGAATCAGAATCAGAAACTAACACAGTGAAAATGTCAACAGCCAAAGTTTTTGTCCTGTGAACCACTGAACATTGTATATATAACTTTACATCAGTTAAGTTTTCTGAGGACAGGGACCTTAACTCCTATTGTATCTTAAAGGATTTGTAACCAAAAAAATTTACAAAATACTGATTTAAAGTATGTGCCTTCTTTGTAAGAGATGCTCACTGATGAAGTATTCACTGATGTTATCGAAGATGCAAATGATCAGTTTTCCAGTTTTTCAAAACAGGAACTGTTTATTTTACTGCTAGAGCAACAAGTCACACACGAGACTCTTCTTACGATGCTTTCCTGCTCCCTACAATATTTCAGCCATATTTCATTTCTTTTTTTTTGTAATGCAATTACTATTTATTTATTTAGGCTGCGTTGGGTCTTCATTGCTGCGCACGGGCTTTCTCTGGTTGCAGCGAGCGGGGGCTACTCTTCATTGCGGTGCATGGGCTTCTCATTGCAGTGGCTTCTCTTGTTGAGCACAGGCTCTAGGCGCACGGGCTCAGTAGTTGTGGTGCATGGGCTCAGTAGTTGTGGCACATAGGCTTAGTTGCTCTGCAGCATGTGGGATCTTCCTGGACCAGGGCTCGAACCTGTGTCCCCTGCATTGGCCGGCGGATTCTTTAACCACTGCGCCACCAGGGAAGTCCCACATTTCATTTCTTAATCTTAGAAATGCCTTCTCATACATGTGTACCTATTTCCATGATGTGCGTTATGCTTTCCTGTCCTTGTCTTTGAGCTCAAATGTTGTCCCTCTGGCAGTTGCCTTTCCTTCTGTGACCCGGTAGCTCTTTGTGCATATATTTATTTATAGAGGACATTTAAAAACATATTTATTATTTATTTTTTAATTTTTTATATTATTATTTACTTGTCTCCCCTGCCTACCTTTTGCCCATATCCCTGGCTCCTGAAAAAAGAAAAAAGGGAAACTCTAGCCTGGTGGAGGAGGCTTATTTTTCCAATGACCAAAATATAATGTCCTTAGAAAACAAACGTGGTTACCAAAGGGGATAGCGGGGATTGCGGGGGAGATAAATTAGGAGTTTGGGATTAACATACGCACTACTATATATAAGATAGGTAAATAACAAGGACCTACTGTATAGCACAGGGAACTATACTTAATATCTTATAATAACCTATACTGGGCTTCCCTGGTGGCGCAGTGGTTAGGAATCTGCCTGCTAATGCAGGGGACATGGGTTCCAGCCCTGGTTCAGGAAGATCCCACATGCCGCGGAGCAACTAAGCCTGTGGGCCACAACTACTGAGCCTGTGCTCTAGAGCCCGCGAACCACAACTACTGAGCCTGCATGCCACAACTACTGAAGCCTGCGCCTAGAGCCCGTTCTCCACAACAAGAGAAGCCACCGCAATGAGAAGCCCGTGCACCACAACGAAGAGTAGCCCCCACTCGCCGCAACTAGAGAAAGCCTGTGCACAGCAATGAAGACCCAATGCAGCCAAAAATAAATAAATAAAATAAATATATATATTAAAAAAGTAACCTATACTGGAAAAGAATCTGAAAAAGAGGAAACTGAATCACTTTGCTGCACACTTGAAACTAACACATTGTAAATTAACTATACTTCAGTTAATAAAAAATGTCTAAACTTGTAGACTTGGTATAACTTTCCCTTATAAAATTTTATTAAAAAGTTCATGTTAACAGATTACCTGGGGAACCATCCCAGATTCCAGGATGAATTAAGGACTGCTCTTGTCAATTTGTATACTTTCTGAACTCCAGCATTGGCCTGTCAGGTGTATGTTGTCTCTTCCAGGCAAGAAGGGCAACCTGTTACACATTGATAGAAATAGCTTTTGAATCTACTTCTAGTTTCTTTAACTCAAATTATGTATTTCCACTTCTGAAAATAATGTAAATACACAGAGGTTACGTAAATACTTAAATTTTAACATTTAAGAATCTGAGCTCTTCCCTCTTCAGGTCTTTCATTAAATGCTGTCCTTCACTGAGGCCTGCCTTCTGTCATCTCCCCATTTAATATGCAGTACTGTCATCCCATCCCACCCTGACATTCTTTATCTCTCTTTCTTCCTTTGTTTTTCTCCATAGCACTTAACACTGAAATACCACATATTTTGCTTGTTTATTATTTACTTCTCCCTTACTAGGATTTTTGTCCACAAGGACAAGGATTTTTAACTTGTTTGTCTACCACTTTGTCCCTGCATCTAGAGCAGTTCTTAGTACATAGTAGGCAGTCAGTAGATATTTTTTGAATGAATAAATGGAACTTCTTTCATTTCCCATAGTACTCTTTCTTTAAGAACCTTTTCTCTTCTTGCTTATTTATAGTCAGTGCATTTGGGTTTTTTATTTGTTTTTTTAAAAATAATTATTTATTTATTTGGCTGCACTGGGTCTTCATTGCGGCATGCAAGATCTTCATTGCGGCATGCGGGATCTTTAGTTGTGGAATGCAGGATCTAGTTCCCTGACCAGGGATTGAACCCAGGCCCCCTGCATAAGGAGCACAGAGTCTTAGCCACTGGACCACCAGGGAAGTCCCAGTGCATTTGTTTTAAGGCATACTTTCATTGCTGTTCTCTCTCCCTCTTTCTATTCCTTTCCATCAATAGAAATGGCTAAAACCTTACCTCAGAACTTCATTATTCTTCATGGAGCTAATATTCCAGTTGAAACTCACAATTACTTATTATCTGTATGCTGCTAAGCAGTTGTCTTCAAATTATTAATTTTCCTGATTTGTGAGCTTTGTTACATTATTTAATTTCTCTGTGGGAGAAACAAGGATAGTTAACCACCATTAATCATCACCCAGCTTTTACAGAAACTTAGATCTTTGGTCCTTCATATTTCATATATGTCTTTATTTTGTCATCTGCAATATAACTTTACCCTCCTTGCAATGTTATTTAGTTTTTTACATCACTATTGCTATACGGTAGATAGAGTGTTTAGATCGATTTCATTGATTAGGAAACAAATGCTGGAGAGATTAAATGACTTTGCCATGGTCAGATAATTAATTTGTCAAGACTTTCAGGTGAGGATATAGCCACGATTTAATAGATGTGTGTGACTTATTAAGGTGTATATATATATATATATATATATATATATGTGTGTGTATATATATATATGTTTTTTTTTTTTGTCTGCGTTGAGTCTTCATTTCTGCAAGTGGGCTTTCTCTAGTTGTGGTGAGCAGGGGCTACTCTTCTTTGCGGTGCACGTGCTTCTCATGCGGTGGCTTCTCGTTGTGGAGCACAGGCTCCAGGTGTACGGGCTTCAGTAGTTGTGGCTTGCGGGCTGTAGAGTGCAGGCTCAGTAGCTGTGGGCTTAGTTGCTCTGCGGCATGTGGGATCTTCCTGGACTAGGGATTGAACCCGCGTCCCCTGCATTGGCAGGTGGATTCTTAACCACTGTGCCACCAGTGAAGTCCCAAGATATATTTTTGAAAGAATAATTAACGGTAAATTTGTTAATTCTGTCTGAAGATATTCTTTTAACAACTGATATTTGCAAAATGTATATGTATTTGTTAAATACCTTTTCTTTTTTTTAATGGGGATGTATTATTTTTTTATAGAAATCATTTCAGACTGGGACAAATGCATGTCTAGATGAACGCATTTTTGCTATGTGTCAAGTGAAAAATCAGCCTTTGGTTTACCTTATGCTCACAACTCATCCCAGTTTGTATAGAGTTGACAATCTCTCAGATGAGGTAAGATTGATTCATTTTTTAGTTGCTTTTACTTGAAGGTTTATAAGCCTAATTATATTGAATCCACTGCAGAAATGAAGAAAGGTGTTTTCTTTTTTAAAGCTTTTTATTTTATTCCTATATAAAGAAAGTTTGGTTTTGGAAAGCTCCTGAATATAGTACCTTTATTTATTAAAATAATAAACTTTACTGTTTATTTAAGACAAATCTTTAGAGCAGATCTAAGTAAATGAAGAGATTGTCAGATTGACCAGAGCAACCTATGATTTATTTATTTAAGCAAATTGATCTGAAAGGAGTATCCCTAGAGTAAAATTACACTTAATTTAAATACCTCAAGTCAATGTTTAGTGTAATGGTGTCCCTCAATTAAAGAGAAAATATTTATCTGGTAAGTTGTAACATTATTTTCCCTTCATAGGAAATTAACCTGAGTTGAAGCTACAAGCATGAAAATGTTAAATCATAACCTTTCTTCCTACATTGTGATCAAATTAGGATATATATGTTGGAAGTAATATTTTGGTTAAAACCTTTTCGGAGTTTAAAGATGTTAGGGTACCTTGCATAATAAAGAAGAAATTACGTGTGAAATTTGAGGTAACTTTTTAGCAAATGAAAACTGTTGATGACATTATTAGTTTGTATTACAAAAATAATAACTCAAGATTAATCCTGTGTTTGACAAGTTCAACTAACTGGACCTGTCTTTTTCTCACATTAAAAAAAAGCAAATTAACATAAATACAAATGCAATATATTAGATGCGTATAATACAGAAACCACTAGAAAGAAGAAAAATAAATCACTCATATACATTCAAAGACAAGCACTACTAGGACTTTCGGTGGTGTATTTATCAGGACTCTCTTTTCTGCAAGTAAGCTTAGGAAGGAAAGGGGACTGATGTGGCACTCAAACACAAACCACATGAAAGGCTAGGGTATAACTAAACTCAGGTCTAGCTCAGATTCATAGACTCTCTTGCATTGCCTCATTGTTTCAGATTGGCCTTTTCTACCAGACTAGAAAACAGAGCCACTGATAGCTTCCCATCTTTATCACCAGAGAAGGACAAGGCTCTCTTTTCTTAGTTCACATTAATTTCTGAATGGCTGTATTTAAGTTATAGTCTCTTTAGCTGCCCACACACCCTAAGGCCAGAGGTCTTAAGGTGCTGTGATTAATAGTTCCTGGTAGAGCTAAAGTCTTATCAAGTTAGTACCCCTTGACGGGTCAGTATTTTATTTACTTTCTCCTTTAGATAAGGTTAATTAAGTACCAAGTTTTAGTACTTAAATCAACTTTTTGTCAAAAATGAATAGTTATAAATATTTAAAGGGGTGTGTGTGTGTGTGTGTGTGTGTGTGTGTGTGTGTGTGTTTTAAGATGGCAGTACTATACTCAATTATAAATGAAAACCTTCCATTTCTGGCCTTAATAAATATTAAATTGGAGAAAAACTCATTTGCATTAGACTTACTCTTCCCTCAGGATGTGTACATTGATCTAAGCCACGCAATCATCTGTTATTATTAACTAAATTCCAGACTTTATTTGGATCTTACTAATGTCATTTATCCATTCAGGATACATGATATTGATTGCATTTATTGTATTAGTTTTTAAAATAATAATTAAGATCAGAAATTATTTTGGCTTTATTGGGATTCATGGTGACTTTGTTTAGATAAGTGATACATATTTCTTCCTCTTCTTTATATTTAAATATGAATAATTGTGATTTACCTAAATAAGTTCCAAAGTCTCAGAGGTAACACTCATTAAAATTTTTGTTTGTTTAATTGTGGCTCCCTATTACTGGTATCTAAAAGCTTTAACCTTTTTTTTACTTTATTTATTTATGTATTTATTTATTTTTAACATCTTTATTGGAGTATAATTGCTTTACAGTGTTGTGTTAGTTTCTGCTGTATAACAAAGTGAATCAGCTATATGTATACATATATCCTCATATCCCCTCCCTCTTGCATCTCCCTCCCACCCTCCCTATCCCACCCCTCTAGGTGGTCACCAAGCACTGAGCTGATCTCCCTGTGCTATGCGGCTGCTTCCCACTAGCTGTCTGTTTTACATTTGGTAGTGTATATATGTCCATGCCACTCTCTCACTTCGTCCCAACTTACCCTTCCCCCTCCCTGTGTCCTCAAGTCCATTCTCTACGTCTGCGTCTTTATTCCTGTCCTGACCCTAGGTTCCTCAGAACCTTTTTTTTCTTTTTAGATTCCGTATATATGTGTTAGCATACAGTATTTGTTTTTCTCTTTCTGATTTACTTCACTCTGTGTGACAGACTCTATGTCCCTCCACCTCACTATAAATAACTCAATTTTGTTTCTTTTTATGGCTGAGTAATATTCCATTGTATATATGTTCCACATCTTTATCCATTGATCTGTTGATGGACACTTAGGTTGCTTCCGTGTCCTGGCTATTGTAAATACTGCTGCAATGAACATTGTGGTACATGATTAAAAGCTTTAATCTTTTGCTTAATTCTTTAGGGTGCAATCAACATCAATGATCGCACTATACCTCAGCCACCTATTCTTCAGCTTTCAGTGGAGAAGCTGAGCAGGGATGGAGCTTTCCTCATGGATGCAGGCTCTGTGAGTAGTCTTGACTGCGCTGGATTCTTCTCTCTGCATACTACTACCTTCATTCCTCTTGATATCTCTCTTCCTTAACAGATTATATGCTGTTTAATCTGTATATTTTTGTATTAGCCACTTATCCCTCCATAGTCTCCTTTCATGCCAAGCATAAAATGTCTCATCATGGTAAATGGTAGTTATCATTACTTCAGTTGAAGGCTGTACAATCTCAGTAAACGTACTCATCTTTCTGATCTTTTGAAACATAGTCAGTGGTTAAAGGTAAGTCAACAGCTCACTGTTAAGCTACATCTCAAAATAGTTTTCTTCCCGTCCATAGGTACTAATGCTTTGGGTTGGAAGAAATTGTCGACAGAATTTTCTCAGTCAAGTTCTAGGAGTTGAAAACTATGCATTAATTCCACAGACTATGGTAAGATTATGTAATTATAGTGATTGTAATAGGCTTAAAGGCATTTCAAATGTGGCAAAAACATGAACATCCTATTTTGAAATCATAGCTATATTTTAAAGGCATTCTTTACGTTATTTTGCATCTTTGACTGACTTATTCTTATGTGTGTGTACTATTTTAGGGAGAAAGTAAGGAATTTAGTTAATGGCCAAAAAAGTTTGCTGCTGTTGGCATTAGTGTTAGGGCTCTTTTGTTTCTGTGTTTTTGCAGGTGATTTCATTGTTCTTTGGCAGGGTCCTTTTAACCGCTGCTTTGGAGTAAGAACTAAGCTAATTTCCACACAAGCAAATGACTTGTGACCAGTGTCAGTAGAATTTATATTGATTATTGGACAGTGTAATAGTGGACTCTCTGTCACTAGCTCTGTGACCTTTGTCAAGTCACTAACCTTGACCAGGTTTGTCAAACCTGGTCAAGCCTCGTTTGTAAGATAAGAATGCTATTGCTTATGGAGGAGTATTTGAAATAACACATGAGAAAGCATGTGTGAAACTATGTACTATTTGGATAGCTGTGAATTTTAAAGTTAGAATTAATTATAACATGGTCTTATTTCACATCATATTTTTCAGTTTCAACTCTCAGTTTGTCACCAGCTTTGGAATATGTTTTATGTCAGCATCTTTTCATATTTATGGGTTTAACTTCATTTATAAAAGTCATTAGGAGATTTATATATTTAAAAGACATGTATGTCAGGATTCTATCTAGGATAAGCAGTAGCTTAATGGCTGGTCTGGATGACTAGGCATTTTAAGTAATGAGGAGATAAGAAATGGATATATTTGTAATAACTGCCTGAATGGATCAGTTAATTCTAGATGTTATAATGTATAGTCTATGGCAACTTCAGTGGAACAGTGGCAGAATTGAGAATTGCAACAGAGACCAAATGACCTGCCAACCTAAAATATTTATTATCTGTCCCTTTAAGAAGTTTCCAACCCCTTACTAGAAAACTGTGGTATGCAGAATCTCAGGCTCCTCCCCAGACCTCCTAAATCAATGTCTGCAGTTCAGCAAGATCCCCAGGTGATTCTTACACAAGATAAAGTTTGAAAAACACTGTAGATGGTTAGAATAAGTTGGATGTTGCTGGTTTTTGTTTAATAGACAGACCTTCCAGAACTTGATACACCAGAATCTGCCAGAACAATAGCTTTCATCTCTTGGCTTAGAGAACAGAGACCATTTTACCCAATACTTTATGTAATAAGGTAAGTTGAATTTGTCATTTACTGATAGTGAAACAATTTGGCCTTGCAAGGACCTGTTTTGAGTCCTTGTGACTCAAATATGTGTGACCTTTTGCTTAAGCAAACTCTTGATTGATTGATTGATTGATTTGGCCACACTGAGCAGCTTACAGGATGTTAGTTCCCCGACCAGGGTTGGAACCCGGCCCCGGCAGTGAAAGTGCAAAGTCCTACCCACTGGACTGCCAGGGAATTCCCGCAAACTCTTTAGAAGAATATAGAAAAAGAAATTTTTTTTAATAAATATTACTAAGTTATGCTTTATATCCAGTTATTAGCAAAATGTGTGTCAAAAGCTTTGTGACAAATCCACTGTTTATGTTACTATTACATTTTGTCTAATGTATGTAAATATTTGTCTTTTATTCCTAAGGGATGAGAGTCCAATGAAAGCAAACTTCCTTCAAAACATGGTAGAAGACAGAACAGAATCTGCATTATCATATTATGAATTCCTCTTGCATATACAACAGCAAGTGAATAAATGAACAAATGAAGATACTTAGTAATTTCTAAGGAAAGTTACAATAATGCAGAACACCTGAAAATGTGTAATACTTTCCTTTCCTATTAGGTTTGTGGACTAATGTGATGATTATATGTTCTCACTGTGATCTCAACAAACTATAGGAAATAAAGGAACACAGCAAACATGCGACTCTGAAATACTGTATTTTTTAAATCAAAATATATCTATATACGATTGGATACCTTTTTTCCTTTGCTGCCAATTATGTTTGAGTTGTTATGGATTGAAATAAGACAGTATTGCAGAGGCAAAGTACATTTTGTAAAATAAAGACTTCTGTGTTCCAAATGTATATTTCTCGTTTTTTTCTGAATTTTTGGCTGCTACATTTAAAACCTCACAAGACTAAATGTTGCAGGGAAGTTACAAATCCATTGATAATGATCTTTTTAAAATCAAAAAATTTCTTAAGTAAATAATATGTTGGAAAACTAGAATCCATCCCTCACAGTTGTTTTTTTAAGGAAGAAAAAGGATCATTATGTTAACTAAGACTAGAGTAAACTAACTCTAGTCTAGCTTGAGAAGACTATGAAGTGATACAGTCAAGCTTTAAAATCTGTCAGTATTCTCTATACTTGAAGAAGAATGTCCCTGATTTGAGGTGAAAACTATATGTAGTTTTCTGATTTGACTGCAGAAGACTTGGTTGGATACACTGTCTTATTCTGCAGTGAAAAGAATCTGAGCTGTCTTCATAAATATGTTGGGACTTGCAATGATAATAAGGAGATGAGAAACTTAGTTATCTTGATCCTTTAAGTGGGTTTTATTTGGTACATTTTTGCTCTGTGATGTATAATAAAAGCATTATATTGGTGAAATGAGTATGAATGAAAGAAATTAAAGGTTTCTTAAATGCTGTCTCAAATGCATCAGTAACATTTTTCTAAGGAGTCCAATAATTAAATTGGAAGCTGCTCATAAGATTTATTCTTGGATATTAAAAATTAAAGCATGAATGCCACTGTTTGGTTTAGTGGATATTAAGATTACACAAATCTGATTTATGAAAATTACAAAAGAAACTTGATTCCTGAACATGCTTAAGAAACTGCTTTTTGATTTGGCCAGAGAAATATTATAGTCAAAACTATTCAGTGAATTTTGTTTACAAATAGGTAAATTATACATCTGTATGTTTAAAGTGCCGTGATAAAATATCTTTAAAAGAGTTTGGTCCAGTTTTCACAGATTCATCTTGTCTTATATGAACTTCTTAAAGTAAAAGTTGTTCATGAATAGTACTTGATGAAAAGATTTTTGTTTCTTTGTTTTAATGGGTTAGAAAAATGTGTTTACAATCTTGATCTCATATGATCACCAATGAAATAGTAACTTTCAGGTTTACATCAATATGAGCTGACTTTAACTGAATTGTTTTGGGGTAGGGAAGAAACAGGTCCCACTAGAGTATATACTACTGCTTGCCAGCAAGATCAAAATAATTGTGTTCTATAAAAATATTATCTCCCTTAAGCAGTGTTAAGGTTTATTTTCAGTATGCAAGTGGTACATTGAACTGGAAATTTTCTTGAAAGCTGCTTCATTTATTAGGAAGCAATTTTCAAATTGTAGCTAGTTAGAATACATTTATATTTTCCCCTCTTCTGAAGAAACTGAGTCATTATTATGCACTGATGTTTCTTAAAATAACTAAAATTCTGTTCATAATGTGAATTTTAAATGTTGATATTGTAGGTTCTTTTTTAATAGTAGTAAAGAATCTTCCAGAGGGAAAAGTTTGTGCTCCTAGGGACAATAATCTTCCTTGTGCCTCACTTTTATCACAAGAGTGGGTATGACTCTTGTTATTACAACATGCTTTGTTAGTGTATTACACAAATTTACTTTAAAAAATTATTTTAGATATTGCATAACATGTGCAATCCAGAATAATTTTATAATAGTCAGGTCATAAAAAACATAACTTTAGTAAGGATTCACAATATTTGTTCTCCCAGTAATGAGGGAATGAATGAAACTTTTGGAGATATTGATATGAAGCAATTATTTTTTGCAATATTGAATGTGTTGTTTAGTTTAGTTGTTTTTTTTTTTTAAATTAGGGCACTACCTGCTATCTCATCTTGTATTACTTTTTGATGTAAAGCAACTAATATTTACACTATGCCATATTTTTTTTATTGTAGTTGTAAATTATGAAAGACCCTTGAATTTTCTACAGATCTGCAGCTACTAAAATAACTGACAAGGGCAATCTTGGTATTTAAATCTGAGCATGGCAGTTCTACCATAAAAAGTACTCTATTTTTCTAATTTCTAGGATTTTTAAAATAACATTTCTGTAAGTCTGGCACATTAATATTCCCTCAAGCTGTAGCATTTATTTTAGTTTGCATATATTTTATTGTTTTAATTTAATGTAATATATTGAGTCTAATAGACTGTTTTACAATAATTAGAATAAAAGATTTTCTTCTAATCAAAGATGAATAACAGCTGTTATCTAGGGGACCACTAAATGTGATTTCAAGATTTCGTTAACTATTACAAATATAATCCTTATATAGAAATTTTAATTTTGTAAAGTAGTGTATAATATTGTAACATTAAATTCTTGTTTTCAAATTAAAAAATGTATTGATCTTCAATGTGCTGTGTTAAATCTTGCTTCTCTGAAACGTTAGAGACAAGATGTCTTCCTTTTTACAGTTTGTAATTTTCACTGTTTTATTCCTGTAAAAAAAAAAAGTCATTTGTAACCCATGCAAATAACCGTTTGAACTGTGCTAACTTATCAATTTGGCTATTCAATAAAGTTAATTGAAAGAGCTAACATACTGTGATTAGTTATTTAAATTGGTATGAATAACTTGACAGTCACTGAGTAGTGCTATGTTTTGCACCCAAATTAAGTAAATGGAAAACTATTGCTGAAGGTTCTTTAAACCTGAGTCAGTGTCTGGGAAGTCACAATCCAAATTCTGGATGCTCACTCTTCAAGAACAGCTAGGTTTAAAATATTAGATTGGGGGCTTCCCTGGTGGCACAGTGGTTGAGAGTCCTCCTGCCAATGCAGGGGACACGGGTTCGTGCCCCGGTCCGGGAAGATCCCACATGCCGCAGAGTGGCTGGGCCCGTGAGCCATGGCCGCTGAGCCTGCGCGTCCGGAGCCTGTGCTCCGCAACGGGAGAGGCCACAACAGTGAGAGGCCCACATACCGCAAAAAAAAAATAATTAAAATAAAATTCTAGATTGAAAGCGTTTTCAATTTTTTAATTCTCAATATGTTTAAGATACTACTTCACTGTCTTGTGGACCCTTTTGTTACTGATAAGATGCCTACTGTAAGTCTAATTGTTTATTTGAAGATAATCTGTTAGCTTTTAAGATTTTTCTTTTATCCTTAATATTCTATACTTTTAATACTCTGAGTTTACTGTTTACCCTGCTTGCTTTTCAGAGCATGCTTTAATCTGGAGATCCTTGTCTATCTTCAATTCTGGAAAATTCTCAGTTACGTTTAAAATTTTTATTTATTTTTAAAACTTAGGTATAATTGACATATATTTTCTCTTAAAATATTTGCTTCTGTCATTCCCTCTATTCTTTTTTTACCTTCAGAATTCCTTTTTTTAAAAAAAATATATTTATTTATTTTAAAATTTATTTTGGCTGCTCGGGTCTTAGTTGCGGCACATGGGCTCTTTGTTGCGGCATGCAGACTTCTTAGTTGTGGCATGCGTGAGGGATCTAGTTCCTTGACCAGGGATGGAACCCGGGCCCCGGGAGTGCATTGGGAGTGCAGAGTCTTACCCACTGGACCACCAGGGAAGTCTCCAGAATTCCTCTTGTGACTAATTCCTCTGTGACTACGTCCAGTTGGAGTTAAATCTCATCTATTGATTTTTATATTTGTATAACTAACCTTATTTTTGATTAATTTCTGCCTATTTTGTTCAATAATGTATTAAAATTGTTCTATAACATTCTTTCTGGAGTGAATTCCAATTTTTAATTTGGGTGGCAGAATTTAAATGTTGTATTTCTTCATGTTTGTTAGAATTTGGGTTTCTAGGCTTATTTGATTGGGAGGGTTGTTATTTTCATTTTAGCACATCTCTCTCAGTCCAAGCTTTCCCCCTCCCTGTCTATGGGTTTTCTAGTTGCTTTTTCCCAAAACTAGGGCTCATGGAGGTATTTTAGGGCTCCTGCCGTGATTTGGGGATATCACCATTCCAGTCACCAACAGTGGGAAGTCTAGTTGTTGCCCTCTCTTCTGTCTCTCTGTTTATTAAGCTGAAGTCCAATAGCAAATGATATTTTGAATATTTTTCAGGGAGGGCAGACCTCAAGCAGTGAGTTTGTCCTGTTCATCCCTTTATCTCACGTGGAGCACTTTCAGGTCCTCTTACACGCTACCATTGCCAGCTTCTGGATCTGCAGCCCAACAGGCACCTGACTTTAGCTCCACTGTGCTGTTTCTGATACTTTGATCTGCTGAGATGTTTCTCTTGTTTTTGAGGCCAGCTATCTTTTTTTTTCCCTTTATGTTTTTTAAAAAAATATTTATTTATTTGGCTGCATCGGGTCTTAGTTGCAGGTGCACGGGATCTTCGTTGCGGTGTGTGGGCTTAGTTGCTCTGTGGCTTGTGGGATCCTAGTTCCCTGACCAGGGATTGAACCTGCGTCCCCTGCATTGGAAGGCGGATTCTTAACCACTGGACCACGAGGGAAGTCCCTCTCTTTATGTTCTTAACTGTTACTGATTGTTATATGTAGTAGAGAGGTGTCCAAGCATGAACTTACTGTCTATATTTAACCCGAGAATTTGAATTCTACTTTTATTACTTATGACTCAATATGTTCATACATATTTGTCAGTTTGTAGCTACAATTTGTCAATAAAGTATTAATATTAGCCTACCTAAACAATGCTGGGATCAAATAAAAATTATACATAAAACTCATTGAAAATGCCAAGATTTGGCACAAAAGAAAAATTTCTGCAACTATTCAGGTAAATTTAATCTAGAGCTCTCAGTGCTAAGCATGGGGCAAAGTGGTCAATTTTTAAAAATGGAAAAAAAAATTTTTTTAATTTAAAAAATTTTTAAAAGAATATAAAAACGAGACCAAAAAAATAACACACACACAAGAAAAAGAGATGGAGGTGGGCTTGCCCTTGTAAAGTCTATAGTGAGGGAGACAGAAATTAAGACAAGAATCATTAAGTATGCACATCATTTAGTAAGGAATCATATACCACTGAGAAGCACAAGGAAATTTAATAACTATGGAAACCCCATAGGGAAATGGTTTCCCAGAAATAAGTAAGCATGTAATATGAAATCTTGACACTTTAAACTCTTACCTGACTCCATCAGCCATCATACATCAACACATCTATCAAAATATCCATTTGGTTTCTATATGCTATCTCAAGTGAAAAAAATCTTTTGTCTACCATGGAACTGTATTTGGTCTTGACTCATCAGGATTTTACCTCATCAAGTTGTGCACACTTATTACTAGTACTTAATTATTTCAACTGTAGAAGTTTTTAAGGCACAGTCTGGGCCTCAGTGATGTAGATCTGTACAGATATGCAGGGAAACCTTTTCTAATGCTTTAAAATTACTAGCTAGGGCATGTCCCTGAGATTTAGCTATCATCCAATCAAGGGGGAATGTTCAATGTTTATACCTGAGTTCCTTACGTTGTTGAACCCAAAAGATAAGTTGCTGTTTGTTTTTACACTTTTTTTCATAATCCTTTTCTGTCTGAGACAGGGTCAGATGACTAACAGTTAAAAACAGTATTTTATTACCTTCTATCTAAGCAGGGTTTTCACCCACTTGCTGACTTTGAGCAGGCTTCATTGCAGGGGACACACTAGGCTGCCTCACCCCCTGCAGCCTCAGGTACGAACTGGCCATGGCGTCCTCTCAGCAAGGGTTGACAAGGGATTTAATTCCTTCATTCATTTACTCATTCACTTAGTCATTACTGTGCACCAGGGCTGCATTATGACTTTTGTGGGCTGTGGATATTTTGCTTTTGTGGGCTCCTTCCTCTATAAAAGCATATTTAAAATTATATTTTATGACTGTGTTAGTATGAGAATGACTACAATCCAGGCTTGATTCATCATTATACAAAAATTATTACTACACTTTTCTTCTGATTTAAAAAAAATATTCAAATAAATGAACTTATTTAGAAAACAGACTCACAAAGAAAACAAACTCATGGTTACCAAAGGGCAAGGGAGGGATAAATTGGGAGTATGGGGTTAACAGATGCAGACTTCCATATATAAAATAGATAAACAGCAAGGGTTTACTGTATAGCACAGGGAACTATATTCAATATCTTGTAACAAACTATAATGGAAAAGAATAATGTAAAAAAGAACATAGACATGTACATATATATATGTCACTATGTATAACCAGATCACTTTGCTGTACACCTGAAACTAATACAATATTGTAAATCAACTATACTTCCATTAAAAAAATTCAAAACAAAACATTTTCTTGGGCCCCTATTGTGGGCCCTCACCATGGCCTAATGGATAAGGCAACCCTGTTAAGCGCTCACACTGTTCTAGGAGTTGCAGCCGTGAACAAAACACATTACTTGTCTTCATGGAGCTTACATTTTAGTAAGAAGCAGATAATAAACACAAGTACATTCAGCTTTCGAGTCGGTTATAACTGTTGAGAAAAGGCACATAAGGAGAATAAGGAGTGTTGAGAAGAGGTGGAAATTTAAATAGAACGGAAAGGGAAGGCTTCACTGGGAAAGTCTTGAACAAAGACACGAGGAAAGCCTGGAACGAACCAGGTGTGTATTTGGTAGTAGCACTGCTGAAGATGAGGAATCAGCACCAATAACAAATCCCAACCGCAAGGGTCCCTAAAGCGTCGCTCTCGGAGTTACGCATTCCCGAAGCCTATAAGCGAGGCCGAAGAAAATCACTGGAAACCAGTGCCTGCCGCTGCAATCTCCATTTTACTTCCTGGCACCAGGTAGGAAGAGTTTATTCCTCGCTCCCATACGTTTTCCGTGCGTCAGGCTAGGTGCCGGTTTTCTTCACTTCCGAGGGAACGCCACAGGGGACCGCTGGTAGGGGGAGAGGAGCAACGAGGGCCAGCCCAGGCGGGAGGAACTGAAGCTTCCAGCGATGCCCTCACTCAAGATGGCGGCGCAAGGCTCGCGCTTGGTCCCGTCAGGAGGCGCGCGTGCTTAGGCTGCATATGCGGCCAAGCGCTAGGGCAGGGGGCGGGTCTACAGAGGTAGAGGGACGCTTGCTCTGCGGCCCGGCCAGGAGTCTTCGTCGCCGTGGCTCCCGCTGCTGTCACCGTCACCACTCCCGGATTGTGGAGGGGAAGATGGAGCCGGTCACCATCGCTACCGACAGCGGGGACCGGCCGGGGGCCCCGGCGGGCTCAGGCCTGTCGGCTTCCCAGCGTCGGGCCGAGCTGCGGCGGAGAAAGCTGCTCATGAACTCGGAACAGCGCATCAACCGAATCATGGGCTTTCACAGGCCGGGGAGCGGCGCCGGTGAGAACCTCCGTTTCCCCACAGTCTCCTGCCCATCCCTTTTGAGTCTTCGGGATCATTCTTCCTTTCCCTTCTCCACCCTGCTGACCTTTTTGACCAAACCCTGCTTTCTGATCTCCCCCTCTGGCCCCGTCCCTTTGATGATATCCCCAGTTCGCACTTCGTAACCCCACGACGTTTCTAGTCTCTTTCCTCAGTTTTCCGGGGGCTCCGCCCTTAGGTTGTCTCCACCTCCGCCGCGGGCTGCGAAACTCTCGCTCCTGAGACCCTCTGCCCTGGTGCCCTTTGCCCAGTTACCCTGAGACGGCCCCCTTCCTCCTTCCCCACTCCCTCGCCTCTCTTGAAGTGCACACATTTTATCCCTAGACTGCTCTGTCTATTGTGCCCGTCGGGAAGATTGCCTGCCTTTATTTCCTTTACAAATGCTTTCCCTTCCAGTGCATTCCCTGGCTTGTACCTTCGTTTGCCTTTTGCTGTAACTCTGTCGGCCTGCATGAGCTTGTCTTTACTGAACTGCCGCCTGGTTCTTCCTTGGATCAGAGATTCTTACGGTTAAATCCTAGTGTCTGTGTTCGGTGCTCTCCACACTGTCATCTACAGGTCTTCTTAAACAGGTGAAAAAAATTGGAGGGACCGTTCTTTAGAAACCCAACAAGTGGGACGTGCCCATCTGAGGCCTTATCTCCTAGTGTGCTGAGATTGATGTGAGTGATGTCAGGAACTGCATTTAACACTGAAAAGAGCTCCTCATTTCTCCCCCAATGACATGTACAATGAGTTTCTTAAAATTTTTTTTCATGTGAATATTTACTGAACACTCAGTATGAGCTAGTGTTCTCTAAATTTCCATTGAGCGTTGCCTTTAATATTTGGCCTTTAGTCACTGATTGCATGTTCCTTAGATCCTTGTGACTTCTGCTCTGTGGGGCTTTAGATATATAGCTCTGAACTTTTAGACAGTTTACAGGTTTGCGACTGAAAACTGCCAAGAGAGGTAAGAGCCCTATTTCAAATTCTAGAACAATCGTTAGAAGACGCATTTTCCCCTTTAATGATTAATAGTAGAATATTTATTCTTTCCTAAAGCTTCTACTTTGTTATTTTGCTTTGAAATTTTTATTTTATCTGTCATTAAAGGTTTTTTTCCCCCTTTGTTTTGTTTTAAACCGGAACAGCATCTTAAAACTGCTTAAATACCTGCTAATGGCTGCCAGATTACAGTAGGATTACGTAAACTGTAGCTGTAGTATATGCCACACCCTGTGCTGACAGGACTCTGGATTCAGAAATGTAATATTAAAAATACAGATTAAAAAAAATCTCCATCCCTGTCTTTCCCAATTTGTATAATAGCGTTATCTTCTACCTCCAAAGTTTGGGGTATGTCCTCTGAAGGAATACTCTTTTTGACATTTTGAGTGTGTAGAGGAAGGAACTAGTTTCTCTTATGAAGAACCAGTATTAAATTCAGAGGCTGTGAAGTTCTAGCTCTAGTGGCATATTTTTAAATAGTAATAAGAAAGATGTTTGCCAGTATGTAATACTTAAGTCTTCTAAATTTCTTTTCTCAGAAGAAGAAAGTCAAACAAAATCAAAGCAGCAGGACAGTGATAAACTGAACTCCCTCACCATTCCTTCAGTTTCAAAGCGAGTAGTGCTGGGTGATTCGGTCAGTACAGGAACAACTGACCAGCAGAGTGGTGTGGCCGAGGTAAAGGGGACTCAGCTGGGAGACAAATTGGACTCTTTCATTAAACCTCCTGAGTGCAGTATGGATGTAAGCCTTGAGCTCCGGCAGCGCAACAGAGAAGACCTGACAGCAGACACTGTCCAGAGGGGTTCTCGCCATGGCCTAGAACAGTACCTCTCCAGATTTGAAGAAGCAATGAAGCTAAGGAAACAGTTGATTAGTGAAAAACCCAACCAAGAGGATGGAAATACAACTGAAGAATTTGACTCTTTTCGAATATTTAGATTGGTGGGATGTGCTCTTCTTGCCTTTGGAGTCAGAGCTTTTGTTTGCAAATATTTGGTAAGAAACAGTGGAAAAAGCAAATTGATTATAATAATGAGTGCTTTTGTAAGATTCATTGCCAACAGTAACTTAATATTTACTAGATTCATGTGGATGTTTGGAGATGTGTTATAAACTGCTATTCGCCTTAGGTATAGAATGAGGTGTTCTGGTTAAATACAGAGCCTGATAATAATTGCTAAAATCTTTCTACATGCTAAGTAACATTCTAAGTGCTTTACATATATTAATTCATTTAACCTCATTCTTGAACCAGGTATCATTTTTTTTAAACATCTTTATTGGAATATAATTGCTTTATAATGGTGTGTTAGTTTCTGCTTTATAACAAAGTGAGTCAGCTATACATATACATATATCCCCATATCCCCTCCCTCTTGCATCTCCCTCCCGCCCTCCCTATCCCACCCCTCTAGGTGGTCACCAAGCACTGAGCTGATCTCCCTGTGCTATGCGGCTGCTTCCCACTAGCTATCTGTTTTACATTTGGTAGTGTATATATGTCCATGCCAGTCTCTCACTTCGTCCCAGCTTACCCTTCCCCCTCCCCATGTCCTCAAGTCCATTCTCTATGTCTGCATCTTTATTCCTGTACTGCCCCTAGTGAACCAGGTATCATTTGAATCTGTTTTATAGATGAAGGAATGAAGACTCAGAGAGGTGCAATCATTTGTCCAGGGTCACACTACTAAGTGACAGCTGGGATTAAACCCAAGCACTTTGATTCCAAAACCAAAGAGTAAATTACCTACATATATAGAGATATTAATTACCACTTTTCAAATTTGAAATATTAAAATGCAGTTCCTATGGTCCTGGATGTGATGTAATTTTTTTATGGTTCAGAAGGCATTCTGCATTTTATAGTGTAGTATTATCATAGGAGCAGTCCATTTTTTGTTGTACCTTCATATGCCATGGCTGTTCAGTGAAAGTTGGGATTTATTGGTCCTTTGTTTCATAGTATGTGGAGGAAAGAAGAAAAGCGTAACAGTGTCTTGCTCTTTGAGGTGTTTCCATTCAGTAGACATTTTAAGAATACCTACCAAATACCAGCCACATTAAGTAAATTTTCAGATAATTAAGGTTTATGTTATTAAGAAAAAAAGTTTTTATTATTATTATTTTTAAAATTTATTTATTTTATTTATTTATTTTTGGCTGTGTTGGGTCTTGGTTGCTGCACGCGGGCTTTCTCTAGTTAGGGCGATCGGGGGCTACTCTTTGTTGCGGTGCACGGGCTTCTCATTGTGGTGGCTTCTCTTGCTGCGGAACACAGGCTCCAGGCACGTGGACTTCTCTAGTTGTGGCTCGCGGGCTCTAGAGTGCAGGCTCAGTAGTTTTGGCTCATAGGCTTAGTTGCTCTGCGGCATGTGGGATCTTCCTGGACCAGGGCTCGAACCCGCGTCCCCTGCATTGGCAGGTGGATTCTTAACCACTGTGCCACCAGGGAAGCCCAGAAAAAAAGTTTTTAAAAGTCTGTTTTTTTAATGGAAATTCCCATCTTTTAAAAAAAAAATTAATTTATTTTTGCCTGCATTGGGTCTTTGTTGCTGCACGTAGCCTTTCTCTAGTTGCGGCAAGTGGGGGCTATTCTTTTTTGTGGTGTGCATGCTTCTCGTTGCAGTGGCTTCTCTTGTTACAGAGCGTGGGCTCTAGGCACATGGACTTCAATAGTTGTGGCACGTGGGCTCAGTACTTGTGGCTTGCAGGCTCAGTAGTTGTGGCACACAGGCTTAGTTGCTCCACGGCATGTGGGATCTTCCCGGACCGAGGCTCGAACCTGTGTCCCCTGCGTTGGCAGGCAGATTCTTAACCACTGTGCCACCGAGGAAGTCCCTAAAAGTCTATTTTTATGCCAGTTTTTTCTTAAAGAGAATCTGTTGAACAGATTTGATTTTTTTTTTCCTGATGATAAATTGGCATCATAGCTTTCAGCGTTTAGTGAGATGTATAGCTACTTTTTTTGTCTTATCTAAAGGGCTCTGTACTTCCATGCTTTTAAAATTATGTCCTATTTTTGTACCTCATTTCGTGTGAGGTTTTTTGGCTTTCTGGGTGTTTTTTTTGCTGTCACATTTTCAGCTATTAATCACTGCTCTCACTATTCTTCCATCTAGTAATATTTGCTCCTTCACTCCCTATTTTAACTTTAGAAATAAATGTAAATTAGGTATTATTTTGATCTTTTCTGTTTTATTGTGTGAGAAGTGAGATAACCAAGCCATTTTATCTATAATAAAAACACCTCGTCATTTGAGGGCCAGAGATGAATTCATTCCTTGCCCTGAAGTGTGAGTGAGGTATGTATGGCATCTCTTTTGAGTATTGAGCCTTTTAGGTATGCTTTCAAACTGTCAGTTAATTACCTCTAGATGAGAGAGATGTTACTGCATGATGATTATACATCAATCACCGCTGAGAAGTTACCTTTTAAATTATTTAAAAGATAAGTTTTTAAGAGAGAGGGAATTTTGGAGGATGTTGATAGAATGTGACTTGAGAAACACGTTTTATGTTAAGGAAATCAAATCTCTTTATTTTTGTCACTCTTTTGCAGAAACAATCCTTTCAGCCACTAAAATTAAATATTTTATTACAGTTTTTTTGCTTGGAATTTTATAACTGCTGTTAGTTTGATTTATTGTGATTTGAATGATTATGTTGGAAATATGTAACTTTATCTTCTGTCTTCACAGTCCATATTTGCTCCATTTCTTACTTTACAACTTGCATACATGGGACTATACAAATATTTTCCTAAGGTAAATTAAAATTTTTTCTGAATTATGGTGATATATTTAGATTGATTAACAACTAGATGATTTTAAGAACTTAAAATTATTTATACTTATGGTCTGAATCAGTGCTATTCAAAGAGTGATTGGCTCACAAGTGCAGATCTTCAAACTATTCGTTTCTGTTTGTAATAAGTTCAGTTCAGAAAGTGAGTAATTAGAAACTTGTATAGCAATATGACATTGCCATAACATTTTTATCATATTTTACAAAAATGTTGGTCCACCATGGAATAGGGGAAAACCCTCATGACAGAGTTTGAATAGTACTTGTCTAAGAAAGTATTCAACTTAGTTACTTAGTAAGTTTAGTAATACATTTTGTTTTTAACAAAGGAAGTTATTTTTAAAATGGGTTCAGTTATCTTACTGTGCTCCTTACTGAACACTTAATGACAGCGCGCTTTATCTTTAATGCCAAGGGTCTGATATTTGTAAGAAATATTTGGCCACACTTACAGAGCAGAATCATGGGGAGTATCAGTGTTTATCTGGTCAGCTTGACTCCAATTATGCTATACAGTTTTATGGAACTTGCCTTGCCATTAGAGAAGATAACCTTACTTGTGTAATTGAGTTTTTGTGTGAGATTTTTGCTTAAAAATGGCTACTTTACTGTTTGCTTAGTCATTTGTAATGCACTGATAGACCTCATGTGTGTGTTTAATGGGTTTGAAACATATTTTTGAGGGGTCAAATAGTCAAATCCACAAAGTAAAAGAGTAAAGAAAGGTATGTAATTTTATTTATTTATTATTTTATTTTTAAAATAAATTTATCTATTTATTTATTTTAGTTCTGGCTGCTTTGGGTCTTTACTGTGTGCGGGCTTTCTTTAGTTGTGGCGGGTGGGGGCTACTCTTCATTGCAGTTCACGGGCCTCTCACTGCGATGGCTTCTCTTGTTGCGGAGCACCAGCTCTAGGTGCGCGGGCGTCAGTAGTTGTGGCGTGCAGGCTCAGTAACTGGCTCGTGGGCTCTAGAGCGCAGGCTCAGTAGTTGTGGCGCACGGGCTTAGTTGCCCCGCGGCATGTGGGATCTTCCTGGACCAGGGCTCTAACCCGTGTCCCCTGCACTGGCAGGCGGATTCTTAACCACTGTGCCACCAGGGAAGCCCTGTAATTTTATTTTTTAATTAAAACTTTTTTTATGATACAGATGTATATTCATTGATCCCCTCCAAAAAAACTTTTTTTATGATACAGATGTATATTCATTGATCCCCCCCTTGATTCTGTTCCTTTGATTCTGTTAATTAAAGCATTTGTTTAGAAATTTACCCTTGAAACACTGATTTTACTTTTGCAATAGCAAAAGTTTGGAAACAACCTAAATGTCTACTGAAAAGTGACTAGTTAAAAAAAATTATGGCCTATCCATTCAGAATGATAAAGGTCTCCATGTACTGATAATGTTAAGCTCGCCAAGAAATATTAAGATATAAAAATACAGAATAACATCTATAGTATACTCCTTTTTTTTGTAAAAAGGAGGAAAATCGTATGTATTTCATTTTGCTTGTATATGTGTAAAGAAACTCTGGAAGAATATTACATGAAATTTTTAACGGTGGTTATTTGTGATAGAGTGTGTGTTGGTTACTAGGTAAATGGGGAGAGAAAAGGAAGGGAGATTACTGTATAATTTTCTTTCAACAAAATATTTTGTTGTTAACAGGTTTCAACAGAAAAGTTGAAAGAATTGTGCAGTGAACACCCGTTTATGCTTACCACCTAGATTCTGTAGTGAACATTTCATTATATTTATCATATATTCACCCAATTTTCTATCCATTTTCAATACATCTTTTTTTAATACATCTTTTTTCTTGATGCATTTCAAAGTATGTTGTAGATGAAGACATCAGTATATTTTACCCCTACACATTTCAGTTTATATATATATATATATATATATATATATATACATACACACACACAATTCAGTGTTTCTTTATGGTTATTTTTCGTTATTTTGAGGTAAAATTTTCATACGGTGAAATGCTCAAGTCTTTATTATACCATTTAATGAGTTTTGACAACCCGTGAAACCCAAATCCTTTAAGATTTAGAACATTACTGTCAGGAAGTTCCATCATGTCCTTTTCCAGGCAGTCCCAACCCCTGCACCATGAAGGTCTGATTTTCTTTTTCCCACTGTAGATTAGTTTTGGTTGTTTTAGTACTTATTTTAAATGGGATCATTCCTGTTTGTACTTCTTTGTGCAAGGCTTCTTTCATTCAGCATCATATTTTTGATATTCATCCATAAGTAGTTCATTCTCTTTCTCTCTCTCTCTTTTTTTTTTTTTCCCTGAGTAATGCTCCAGTTGAGTGAGTGTATCCATTAATTTGTCTAATTACCTATTGCTGGACGTCTTGGTTGTTTCCAATTTTTGGTTAATATGTCTAAAGCAACAAAGAACTTTCCTGAGTGGGTTTTTTTGTGGACATAGGCTTTGATTTCTCTTGGGTAACTATAGCTTTTTATATTTAAAATGTTTTGAACCATGTGATTGGATTTGGTGATACCAAATCAATAAATTAAATGAAAATTCAGCCTTGAATCTCTTAAAGAATGAGACTAGAAAATTATATTAGGAAATAAATGTTCAGTGATATTCTGCTGCATATGTAAGCAAATGTGAATTCGTTTGGATGGCAATTAGGGCTGACTCTACAGAATGTTCCTTTGATTCTGTTACAAATTATTCACTGTCCTCCAGTACACCTATTACTCTTCTGACTTTTGTTGTCATGAGACTTAACCTTATAATAAGATTTATCTTCTCACTTTTGCTCATCTTAATCTTGCTCATTCTTAAAGGCCTGTTTTTAATTCCACTTCCTTCTGAAATCCTTCCCTGTGCTTTACTTATACGTAAAAACCCTGGAGTAATTTCTGTCTCCTTTGAGCCACTATAGCACACGTCATCCATGTCATTCCTTTAGCAATTATTTATGTCCTGTCTGGTAATGCTTTTCCTGTTTTTGTCTTGAGCTTTTGTATGTATCTTAAATTATTATTTATATCTTGCCTCCAAGATAAGACTTTTTTTAAAAACTTTTGATAGCAAGAATGGTGTCTTTTCCCTATTGCCTAGCAGTTTGCTGCTTTACATATTATATGCTCAGTAAATGTTTCTTCATATATTATTGATTGATATTTTGAAACTTCATTAACAGTTTTGAAATCAGTTAGGCAAAAATAGCAGCACTGATGTTTTTATAGAGCTTAAGTAGTCTTCTGAAAGCTGTAAGATTTATTGAAGTCTTTCTCTATGCAGGGTGAAAAGAAGATAAAGACAACAGTGCTAACAGCTGCGCTTCTGTTATCCGGAATTCCTGCTGAAGTGATAAATCGATCAATGGATACTTATAGCAAAATGGGCGAAGTTTTCACAGATCTCTGTGTCTACTTTTTCACTTTTATCTTTTGTCATGAACTGCTTGATTATTTGGGCTCTGAAGTACCATGAAGCCTGCAGAACTCAGAAAGAGAAGCTTACAAAAAAAATTTCTCTTCTATATTGCAGTGACTCTAAAGGAAACATATTGGTTTACACCTTTATGAAATTCTTTTACTTTTTGAGGTTTTAAAACCACTTGATTAGGAATGGAATGGCAGGTTCCCTGACTGGAAAGGGTTGAGTTTGTATTAATACTGATGTGAAGATTAGAGTACCAATGTCAGTAATCGATTTTTCTTGTTTAATTAGAATTCCTAGTCTACACCTTTCCCTAACTTCTCAGATTTGTAATTCCTCTTTGAGAGCTGAGCTAGTGCTTTAAGGAGAGCAGATGAATGTCGTCTCAGCCAGCCCCAAGGACTGAATCTTGTATTTGTATTGTTCTGTCCTGAGAAATGGAGCCATCTTAAAAATAAAATGAAAGAAATTGAATTGTCTAGTGTTAAGTTTGCACATTTTAATTTATAATGGCTGAATAAGGTAGCCAATTTTATCTTTTCTCGTTGAGTCAGTATCTTAATTTTTTTTTTTTTTTGCGGTATGCAGGCCTCTCACCCCGTGGCCTCTCCCGTCACGGAGCACAGGCTCCAGACGTGCAGGTCCAGAGGCCATGGCTCACGGGCCCAGCCGCTCCGCGGCATGTGGGATCCTTCCGGACCAGGGCACGAACCCGTGTCCCCTGCATCGGCAGGTGGACTCTCAACCACTGCGCCACCAGGGAAGCCCCAGTATCTTAATTTTTATTCCAGCATAAATATTTAATGGAGGAAATGATTAAGATTCATACGTGTGAAATTAAAAGGTATTTATGAAATCTTTATTAATTTTAATTTATGAAAAATTTTATTACCAAACTCAGAATTGGAAATTTTTACTTTTGAGTTTTAGATTTTCAGAAGTATGTTTTTTAAGCAATAGGCATAGAATGATTAGATATAAAAATCGAATTTGAAGAATTGACTGAAGTATTCAACCCAATAGCATAAATACTCTTTTAACTAATGTAGTAACACTGTCATATTTGGAAGGTTTGACTTAAAAGAGTATAAAGCATAAGTTTTTTATCACTTGGTATTATATTTCACTAGTTTTTTTGTATCGTCTGTTTGATTAATTCTTGTGATATAGACTTTTTTTTTTATTACTCACAAAGTTTTTTTATTTTGAACCACAGTGATGGAGAGTAAGTATAACAATTTGTCTATTCGTTTGACTTAGGGTAAGATTACAAGCACACATTTTTCCTAATTCCATACAAATCTAATATGCAGAGGATTGGATAGTATTCTTGAATTTGTCACACTCTCCCCAATCCCTGGGAAGACACTAGGGGTTTTCAATTGCACATTTTATTTCTTCCATTTTGTCACTTTACACATGCAAGTTTTAGTAATTGTAGGTCATTATCAAATTTATTTCAAAGAGAAGACATGAGTATTTGCTTAAGCATGTTGAATAATGTCAAATGGAAATGCAGGTTTATTAGTGTTTGGAATAATTAAGAGGAATTTTTTTTACTTAGAAATTTCAGGGATTTGAAATGTTTATGAGTTAAAACTAGATTGACAGGGCTTCCCTGGTGGCGCAGTGGTTGAGAGTCCGCCTGCCGATGCAGGGGACATGGGTTTGTGCCCCGGTCCGGGAAGATCCCACATGCCGCAGAGCGGCTGGGCCCGTGAGCTATGGCCGCTGAGCCTGCGCGTCTGGAGCCTGTGCTCCGCAAAGGGAGAGGCCACAACAGTGAGAGGCCCGCGTACCGCTAAAAAATAAAAAAAACAAACAAACTAGATTGACAAGGATGGTTGTTGAGGATCTCCCTGGTGGTCCAGTGGTTAAGACTCTGTGCTTCCACTGCAGGGGGCGTGGGTTCCGTCCCTGGTCTGGGAGGTTCCTCATGTTGTGAAGTGCAGCCAAAAAAGAAAACAACAACAAAGGATGGTCGTTGAGAGGTGACATCTTTGGCTATAGATTTTTAGTCTTATTAGCTGTATAAACGGATGTGTGTACACACAGTTGGTGTAAAAACAGCAAGAGGGTTATGAGATTCAGAGGTAGGTTAGTTAGAATCAAAATCTGCTTTGGAAGCCAGGGCAGTTTGCTAAATAAGTGATGTATTGGAGACATAGTAGACTATAATTACTTCTTTTACCTCTGCTAATAGATAAAAGTAGTTTCTTCAAGGACATAGAAATGCTGTGAACTTACTGTAAATATGCTGTGGGCACAAAAAGCCAGTTAGAATTGTCACGTGAATATGTTCTCTTAAAAGGGAGTTAGAGGTACTTCCCTGGTGGTCCAGTGTTTAAGATTCTGCACTCTCAGTGTGGGGGGCTGGGGTTCGATCCCTGGTCAGGGAACTAGATCCTGCATGCATGCTGCAACTGAAGATCCTGCATGCTGCAACTAAAGACCTGGGGCAGCCACTAAATAAATGAATATTAAAAAAGAAAATAAAACTATTTTTTAAAAAGGAGTTAGAAATGAAGTATCTTGGAAAGAGCTCTGGCCTGGGTATCAGATGCCTGGGTTCTGGTTCCAGTTTAGATTCCAAGAAGATTAGTGATCTGGGATTAAATTTGTTTCCCATGTCTCAGTATTCTCCCTTAAAATCAAGAAATTTGAGTAAGTGATTTAAAAAATCTGTTCCAGCTATATCAATTTTTGCATGGCGTCATCCAGTTCCTTGGCTTCAAATACCGTATACAGAAAGTCCCTGAGTTAGGGTGGTTTGACTTACAAGTTTTTGACTTTATGTTGGTGTCAAAGTGACACATTCGTTAGAAACCGCGCTTTGAATTTCGAATTTTGATCTCTTCCTGGGCTAGCCATCTGCAGTATGATACTCTATAGTGACGCTGGGCAGTGGCAGAGAGCTGCAGATCCCAGTCCATGATGATCCACTTAAAACTGTTCTGCTTTTCACTTTCAGTATAATATTCAATAAATTACATGAGATATTCAACATTTTATTATAAAATAGGCTTTGTGTTAGATGATTCTGCTCAACTGCAGGCTAATGTGTGTGTTCTGACACGTTTAAGGTAGGCTAGGCTAAGTTATTTTTTATTTTATTTTTTATTTTTTTTAGGCTAAGTTATGATGGGTAGGTTAGGCATATTAAAATGCATTTTCCGCTTGCAGTATTTTAAACTTAAGATGGGTTTATCAGGATGTAATCCCATCCTAAGTTGAGGAAGATCTGTATTATACATTCTATAAAGTGCTTATGACCCTTATCTCTCCAATCTCTATTTCTCCTTTGAACTCCAGACTCATATATTTCCTTTCAGCCATTATCTCCTTCTGGATATCTGGTAGGCAGAAACACTGATTTTCTCTCCTTTTCCCACCAAATCTGCTGCACCCAGGCCTTTTTCATCTCCACAAATTCACCACAATCCAGAGTAGCTCGGATCAAAACCTGGGAGTCATCTTTATTCCTCCCTTACCCTTGCAGTTCACATCCATTTTATCAATTGGTGTTTGGAAAGCTGCCTGTGGAATACATCCAGAATCTGACCACTTGTCAGTGTCTCCACACTCCTTACCTTCAGCCCTCATACAAGCAATTTACAATGGCTCTCATACCTGACCCTCATTGGTGTCCATTCTGTCATATATTGGCTCAGGCCTTCCTTACTCGGCATGGTCTGCCCTGCAGCCACAGGTGGGCAATAAATCACAGAGGAAGAGCAGAAGCCAGTCTTAGAGTCTTAAACTCGTTGGTTTCATTTTTTAAAAATTCAAATTTATCGAGGTAAGATTTACATACAATAAAACACACCAATTTAAAGCATACAGTTCAGGGAACTCACTGGCCGTCCAGTGGTTAGGACTCCACGCTTCCGCTGCAGGGCCCCCGGGTTGGGGAACTAAGATCCCGCAGGCTGTGGGGCACGGCCAAAAAAAATAACAATAAAATAAAAATAAAGCGTACAGTTCAATGAATCTTGACAAACATCCATGCAATGACTGCCACAGTCAAAATATGGAACTTTTCTATCATATGTATGTGTAAGAACATAAAATAGTACAGAAGCACGTAAAGTAAGTGAGAGCCTGTCCCCAACGCCTTTACAGCTTTCTGCTAAAACAACATTGCAGCGTAAGTTCCACTAGGCGAGTCGTTCTTCGCCTTGACCGGACTGTACTTCAGAATCACCTGGGAAGCTTTAAAATTCCCAGTGCACTGGAAGCACTCCAGACCAATCAGATTAGAGTATCAGAATGGAACACACGCATCCGTATATGTATTTTTAAGCTCCCAAGCGCAGGCAGTGTTGAGAACCATAATCTTGTGTAACGTATTTTTAGCTCTTCGACCTCTTCACCAAGTTAACTCCTATTCAGTCTTCAAATCATACCTCAAAGGTCACTTCCTTAGGGAACTCTTTTTCTGAACCCCTTTCCTATGGTAGAATCTCTTTTCTGTTATATTACATCTGCTTGTGTTTTTGTTAATGCCTATGTCTGCCACGCGATTGAAAGCTCGTTGGAAGGTAGAACATGCCTGACACGTAACAATATGTTTAAATGAATGCACGTAGAAATGATGAGAGTGAATGGAGATGTTTGTAGCATCGCTTAGATGTCAGTACACTTCCTGGGGCAGCTCGGGGTTGCTTATGGCGTTTCAGTGCCCCCTGTAGGAAAGACCCTCCCAGGGCTTGCATGGCGGCCGAAGCACCACCCTCTACCGCACCAAGGCGCGGGGGCTTCCGCGGCTGTGCAGGGAAAACCCGGCCGAGGCAACCTCTTTAGGCGCAGCCGGCACTGTGCGGCCTCCAGACGAGAGGGGCCGCTGTGGAACGATAGCCGCTTCCGGCCCGCTTTTTCCTTCCTCCTGCCGCTGGCGCCAGCACGTCCTGTTTTCGTTGGCCGCGTTCGGATGGTGGCTACCGCTGTGGCTGCTGCAGCTTGTTAGTGCTGTTCCTCGCCCGGCGTGCTGAGGGTTGTGCGGCCTCCTACTTTGCCCGGTTCTCCTGCGCGTGATCCCGAAGGGCGCCGCTTTCCCGCGGCCTGCGGCATGGGCCGGGAGTCACGGTGAGGCGGCGCGCTGGGCGGGCGAGCGGGCGAGTCCCTTCCTCAGGCGGGATCGAGGTGGCCGCGGGGCCGGGCCTGGCCCGGTGCGACCCCACGTGCGGCCAGCGCTGCCCGCGGCTACTAGAGGGGCTGGGGGACCTCGGCTGAGGCAGTGGGTGTGCTTGAGTCGGCGGCGGGCACAGGGTTCACTTACACGGCCATCGGCCGGTTCGAGCCCTTGGAGCGGGAACACACCTCCGGGACGTCAACTACATCCCGCCATTTCCGCGGAGCTTACCCGTATCGCCTTAGTCAATAGCGACCTTAGTTGAATTTCTCACCACTTCGCGTTTGCAACATTTCTTTGGCCCCTGTCGCTCTCTACTTTAGTTTTTTGTGCGCGTGTGGTATTTTCTTAATTGAAAGGAGCGTGTGGCCAAACATTTTTACATCGCCTTCAATACTACGTGACTAGGTTTGTTTTGGACTACAGTAAATGCTTGTTGCATGGGCGTTTATTTCGCAGATAGATTTAAAATGTCTTTGTTATGTGTTTTTTATCCTTTTTAAACTGAGAACTGGGAGGTTTTATTAGAACTCTGATATCTCTTCAACATTTCAGATTGTTACTTGATTTGGGACCTTGAGATTTTTATCTTAAATGTGCGTATTTGCTTAATGTTTAGCTGTGACTGAAAGATCATTTATATCTAGGATATAAATAATAAGTAAGTAAGGTAATAGTAGTTTACTGAGGTATAATTAATATTCAGGGAAATGGTCAACGCTTAAGGGTAGAGCTGGTGAAATTTAGCTCATATATGAACCGTGTAACCATCACCTGGATAAAGAGTATTTCCATAACTACAGAAAATTCGTGTAAAGGTCTTTTAAATGTCTGTGAAAGCATTGCTGTTCATCTGGCCACCCAGACCGGAAACCTGGAAGTGATATTTATTTGACTGATTCTTCTCTCTTGCTGCCTACATCTAATTAGATACTGCACCCAGTCACCATTCCTGCTCTCCCTGACTTAATTCAGGCTCTAATCATGTATTACTCAGACTGCTACACCTGCCTCAAGTTACCTTCCTCTGATCTTGCGCTCCCAGTTGATTCCACACTGCAGCCAGAGTGACACTTCTGAAATTAACATAAGATTATGTCATTTCCTTGCTTTCATGTCTGTTGGTTCTTACTGCTTCCAAGATGAAGTGAGACTCTTCAGCACAGCCTTCAGGGCCCTTCCCAAGAAGGTCCTTTCTATGTCTTCGGCCTTCTCCCCCACTTTTCTGCCTTGCCTGGCTTGTGTACTAGATTTGCTGTTGCACTTGACATTTAATTAGTCATTAAAATATCCAGAGTTTGACACGTCTCAACAATTCTACACGAGACATTCTGATCCAAGTCAACGCTGTCTCTTACTTGTACGATTGCTGTAGCATTCTACCTGTTTTCCCTGCTTCTGTCCTTGCCTTTGTTTGGTTTGTTCTCCCCTCAGCAGCCAGAGTAATGCTTTAAAAATAGTAGAGAGGTTATGTCACGCCTCTGCTTAAAATCTTCCAATAGTTTCTCATCTTTTCTCAAAGTAAAAGAGAAAGTCCTTATAATGGCCTATAAGGCTCTCCACATTTGGCTACCATGCTGTACCTCTGACCTCATCTCATGACACTTTCTCTCACTCATTCAACTCCAACCACATCTGGTTCCTTGCTGTTCCGTAAACACACCAATCAAGGTTCCTCTTCAGGGTCTTTGCACTTACTGCGCCTTTTGCCTGGAAAGTTTCTCCCTCACATATCTCCATGGTTCCTTCCTTTACTTCCTTCAAACCTCTGAAATGGCACTTCATTAGTGAGGCCTTCTCTAATCACCTGGTGTAAAGGAGCAAACTTTCTACCTCCCACTGTCTCTCTTTTTCCTTTACTTTCATCGGTTTTTCTCCGTACCACCAAATACATATTGTATACTTATTTCTTTACTTGCCTGTCCTCTCTTCCTTTACCAGAATGCAAGCTGCTTGAGACCCAAAGGCAGGAACTTGGTCTCTTTGGCTTACTGTCCTTTCTTCTTTTTCAGGACAGTATGCTGTAGCAGAAGAGTTCATTCTTTCCCCCTACTTTTAAAAAAGTTTACGTATAAGAAGTCCTTTCAATGTTTAATTTATCTGTTGAGATTTTTTTTAGAAAATAATAAAATAAATAAAATGTAATAGAAGCTGTGTTTGCTAAGCTTAATCTTTAACTTAATAATCTAGCCACTATCGGAAGCGATCAGCATCACGGGGACGCTCTGGAAGTCGATCTAGAAGTCGCTCACCCTCAGACAAAAGAAGTAAACGTGGAGATGACAGAAGGTCTAGAAGCAGGGATAGAGATAGAAGGAGAGAGAGGTCTCGTAGCAGGGATAAAAGAAGATCTCGGTCAAGAGACAGGAAGCGTCTGAGGTAAGACATTAATCTCCACAGGACTCTTGATAAATTGGACCTTCTCAGCTAAATCAGGCTTCTTCAAAAATTTTGGACTAGAATTTAGTGGCCCCTTTGCAGGCCCTCTGCTTTTACCCCAGCTTGTTTGATGAGGTACAGAAGTGATTTGCCTAGAACAAGAACTTTCAAACAGTATTTTTTTTCCCCTTTCCACTGTCATTTTCAACAGTGAAGTAAAAGCTAATGTAATATGCCATCAGGGGGGTTCTAGTCTAATCCTGTCCCAAGAAAGCTGACCCCTGTCTTCAGAGCAACTGCTAGAGCTGACAGGAGAAGGAAACAGGGCAGAGCCATCTCCATACTCTGTTTGAAACTATTTTAAAGACCTTTTTTAGATTTAACCAAAGAACATCCTAATTTTTTAAAACTTGATTAAATATTCCATGGTACCACCCAAGCAGCCATAACTTCTAGAGGTAGAAAACAGTCTCTAAATAAAAGTAATCTTCCCCACACCAAAAAAAGATTTCTCATTAAAATGGGAAAGAAGACGAGGTTATACAGGTGCTGTGAACTGATCACAGAAAGAACTTTGACTTTATCTTTTTCAGACATTGGAAGGAGAGATTGCAAAAGTGTCACCTGGTACTTAGGGAAAATATTCACTCGTAACAATGTGGATAACACTAACTTATTCAATTTTATATTATGTGGTACCAGGAACAGTTTCATACAATTCAGTCAAGTACTTGTTAAGTGAAATTGGTCGTTAAAGATTTGGTCTTTGACTTTTTGGTGTGAAAGAATCACAAGATTTTAGAGCAAGAAGGATTTTGAGATTATTTGGGGAAGTCTCCATATTTTACAGATGAGGAAACTGAGACCCAGAGAGTTGATCTGCCCTATGTATGTCACTAATTAGTAGTACCAGGGTAGAAATTCTTGTCTCCTAATTTTCATATCTGTGATCTTTCCACAGCCCCATTCTGCCCATCCTTATACTTAGGTTTCAGCTGTCTTTGAAATTTAGATTTTCTGCTATAGGTCATAAATTTCAAACAGCTCTTGTTACATATTTCCTCTGTTTTTCAACAAACATCGCTTTGAAATTAGTATCATTTATTTCATTGACCGCTTGTAAGGACTGGCTTTACTTTTTCCCTGTTTAGCTGATGTGATAGTTAATTGAAATCTGTCTTTAATAGTGGTAATAATTAAGAAGCTTCTTTCAACATGAGGCAGAACCATGGTCTGAAGTAGACGTTCCACTTGGTCATAGAATAAATGAAGTGTCCCCTTTCAGGCGTTCCAGAAGTAGAGAGAGAGATCGAAGTCGAGAGCGAAGAAGATCTCGAAGTCGAGACAGGAGACGTTCGAGGAGTAGAAGCCGGGGCCGGAGATCCCGATCCTCCAGTCCTGGCAATAAAAGCAAGAAAGCTGAGAATAGGTAGGTTGGGAACTGTCTCTCTTCCCTACAGTTTTTTAAAAAAATCTTTATAAATACTGAATTTGGCTGCTGCCGTGAGCTGTTAGCTGAATTATTTCAATAGGTTATAAAGCTTGTAATGCTTTTAGAAAATGCTAGATTCTATTAGTTTTAACACTCATAATGCATTGTTCTTTTATTTAATATCTGCTATTAATGGTCAGAAATGCATTTTATATACATCTTTGTGGGAACTATGTTTTTTCCTTTGAAATTATTTTCTTGGCATTTCCAATGTTGATTGACAAATAACTTTTTTACTTATGGTGTGTATTGCTGATTTGCTATTCATAATGGGTGAACTTTGCTTTTGTAAGTTAAATGTACCTGTTTCCTTAAGATGTCAGTACCATTCAATTTTGAGATATTATTTATGTCTATTAGACATAATACATTTACTCTTTTTGTTTCTCTTGTTAGTGGTTTGTTCTTTGCCATTATTGTTTCTAAAGTGGTGTCATGGGATGTATGGATTTGTTCTGTTTGCTCTGTTTTCTCCATATTAGTTAATGAGGATTTTTTCCATGTCATTTATTTTACTTTATAATGCCCATTGGGATTATTTTAAATTTTAAAATATAAATTCAGAGAAATGAGTGAAATATAAACATGCAGCTTATTAAATAATTATAAAGCAAGATCCATGTAACTGCCACCAAAGTCAAGAAATAGAACATTTTCCGTACCCCCGGAAGCCTTCCATGTCCCTTCCCTAACCCAGCTCCCTCCTTCCCTATATAAAGACACTCCTGGGGACTTCCCTGATGGCACAGTGGTTGAGAGTCCGCCTGCCAATGCAGGGGACATGGGTTCGTGCCCTGGTCCGGGAAGATCCCACATGCTGTGGAGTGGCTGGGCCTGTGAGCCATGGCCGCTGAGCCTGCGCATCCAGAGCCTGTGCTCCGCAACGGGAGAGGCCACAGCAGTGAGAGGCCCGCGTCCACACACAAAAAAAACCACTCCTGACTTTTGTGCTAGTAATTTGTGTCCTAATTGTTTCCTTATAGTTTTACCACCTGTGTGTATAACTGGAAAAAGAATAGTCTAGATTTATATGTTTTTTAACTTTACATGAATGAGTCTTGTCTTCTTTTGCGTTTTTGCTCAACGTCGAGAGTTATCTGTGTTGCTCATAACAGTAGTTTATTCTTATTGCTGAACACTATTCTGTGGTATAAATATACCACTATTTATTTATCCATTCTACTGAGGTGGATGTTTGGGTTGTTTTAACTTTGGGGCTATTATGAACATTTTTGTATATATATCCTAGTATACATGTGTATGAGTTTCCCTTGGGTATATATATATAGGAGTGAAGTTACATGGTCATAGAATAAACATAGCTTCATTTTAACTAAGTAATCCGAAATGCTTTCCAAGGAGTTTGTACTAATTATACTTCCAGCAGTATATGAGAATTGTATCCCTCCATACCCTTGCCAGTATTAGGTATTGTCAGTCCTTTTGATTTTTGTTTATTTGTTAGACATGTAATAGCAATATCATTATGGTTTTAATTTGCATTTCCTTGATTACTAATGAAGTTGAACACTTTTTCATATGTTTCTTGGTCATTCAGATTTCCTTTTTTCTAAAGTACATGTTTAAATGTTTTGCTCATTTTCCTATTGGGTTGTTTCTGTCGTTAAAACTTGATTTATAGGGGGGTTTTGTTTTTAAATATTCTGGATAGTTGTTTTTTGTCATTTATTTGAGGGGCAGATATATTACTCTGGTTTGTCTTTTTACTCTGTAATGATACTTTTGAGGAACAAAGACTTAAGAAAGAAGAAACATTCATAAAATGAAGAAAATTAATAAGATGATTGAGGAAAACCTGACAAGGGCAGTGTGAAAAAAGATTATAGGCTATACTCAGTCTAAACATAAAGGATTAGCATGCTGCTTTTAACAATATATAAAAAAGATAATACAATCATAAACTAGTTGGATTTATTCCAGGAATGGAAGGTTAGTTTAACATTGGAAAATCAATCAGTATGATCCTCTACATTAATAAGATTCAAGGAGAAAAGTCTTGGTTATCTAAGTAGATTCAGGAAAAGCATCTTATTAACTTCAACATACATTGGTGTTTAAAAGTTCTTAGCAGACATGAATAGAAAAGTATTTGATAAGCTGATTATAAAATTAAGAATGCAAAGGGCATAAACACTTTTGAAGAACAAGTTATGAGGGCTTGCACTACCAGGTATCAAGACTTGTCATAAAGTTATAGAAATTAAGAGTGTTGCTTTATTGTAAGGATAGACAAGTAGATCACTGGAACCATATAAAGAACTCAGAATCAGATCCACGCATATAAGGTCATTCGATAAATGACAGTGGTGACATTGTAAATAGTAGGAAAAAGATTTTCCAATAAATGGTGTTAGGGACATTTGCTTTCCTTAATAAAATAGGACCGGCTACCTCATTCTGTGCGCAAAAAGCATTTCCAAACAGATTAAAAACCAAATTAGATGGCAAAGCTATAAACTTTTTAGGAGTTTGTACTAGAGAATATCTTCTTTACCTCTAGAGTATCTTCATCAAAGTTGGAAAAATTTCTAAGATGCTTTAAAAAGCACCAATCATAAAGGAGGGAAAAAGGTCAACTAATTTGATTACATTACAATTAAGGGATTTTACTCATTATTAGATGCCCTAAGTAGGGTCAAAATGCAAGCCTATTGGGATTTTTTTTTTTTGCGGTATGCAGGCCTCTCACTGCTGTGGCCTCTCCCGTTGCGGAGCACAGGCTCCGGACGCGCAGGCTCAGCGGCCATGGCTCACGGGCCCAGCTGCTGCGCGGCATGTGGGATCTTCCTGGATCCGGGCACGAACCCGTGTTCCCTGCGTCAGCAGGCAGACTCTAAACCACTGCGCCACCAGGGAAGCCCCGCCTGTTGGGATTTTAAATATTATTACATATATCAGTTGTCTTGTAGACTATTAATGTCTTCGTGTATTTCTCCATTTGTTAAATTTTAATTTTGTTATTTAAATTTTGTAATTATTTTTATATGCTGTGTCCAGTTTTCCTTTGGTCAATTTCCAGATATCTAATAATATTTGTAGTTAGTTTCATGGGATTAATTCTTCATTTTATTTCCAAAGTGTTTATTAATGGTATATAAAAATTCAGTTGACTCTTACATAAAAAGTAAAATACAAGTCTAAGTATTCTAAAATTAATGTTTCCAAAAACAAATAGATGATGTCCCTCTCTGTCTCTCTCTTTTTTGGTAGGTCTAGGTCCAAAGAGAAAACAGATAGTGGGGAAAGTTCTAAAGAGAAGAAAAAAGACAAAGATGACAAAGAGGATGAAAAAGAAAAGGATGCCGGTGTATGTTTACTAACATAAGTAATCGTATAATATCAAATTTGTTCCTGTAGTGACAAATTCTTGTTTTTTAATGCTGTGTGTTTTATTTTTAAGTAGATGATAATAGATTTGTAAAATAAACAGGTAAAATAATAGTTGTCCCATGAGAAAATTTTTCAGAAAAAAGTTGCATATCTATACAAATTATCTAATTTTATGTGCAAAATGTGATCATACTATATGCACTATTCTGTGCCTTGCTTTTTGTCACTTTTAAATTATGAATTATTTTATGAATATGTAAGGTCTTAAGAGTAATAAATAGCAGTATACGAACTATCTAACTTAAGAAGTAGAATGCCTTTCTGTTTTCATTTGTTAAATATTGGATATCTTTCTGTAGCTGAATACAGAGGTAGAGCTTGTTGTTTGTAATGCCTGCATAGTGTTTTGTTGAAAAAAAGTAGATGGATATTTAGGCTGTCTCCAGTCTGTAGTTATAAACAATGATATATTAATCCTTGTACACATGTGTTTTGTGAATATAGTATAGGGTAAATTGGTATCAGTAAAATAAATGACTTTGTCAATGGGTATATATATATAGCTTTCCCTCAGTATCCTAGGGGCATTGGTTATAGGACCCCTGCAGATACCAAAATCTTCAGATGTTCAAGTCCCTTATATAAAATGATGTAGTATAACTTACACATATCCTCCCCGCATACATTGTCATCTCTAGATTACTTATGATACCTAATATGGTGTAAATGCTGTGTGAATAGTTGTAAACATAATGTAAATGCTACGTGAACAGTTGCCAGCATGGGGCAAATTCAAGTTTTGATTTTTGGAACTTTCTGGAATTTTTTTTCCTGAATACTTTTGATCCACAGTTTGTTGAATTCTGAGGATGTGGACTCACAGACACAGAGGGCTGGCTGTATACATTTAACATTTTGATGAATAGTATCAAATTGCTCTCCAAAAAAGTTGTATAAGTTTTACGATTTTAGACATATGAAAATGTCTGTTTCTTCACATTCTTGCTAACATGGATATTTCAAAATTTAATTTTTGCCAGTGTAGTTGGTTTCTTGTTATTTTGAGTTGCATATCTTTAAATATGAGTAAATATTTTTAAGTGCTATGAACATAATGTAAACTAATAATTAAATAAGGTATTTTAAGTTTATTTACTATTTGCACTTTTCTTAGAATGTCTAGTCATATCTTTTGCCCATTTTAGAATATATTATAGCTTCACTTTTTTTTCTTTTTTTTTTTGAGTTCTATTTGTTTAGTGTTTTTTTTTTTTAAGGGACCTGCTTTCTGAGCAGTGTATCTAAGAAAAGATATAACACAAGAAGTCTGGGAGTCTGGTTTCTGATCTAGTTTCTACTAGTCTTGAATGAGTGGGTGATCTTGAGAAAAACACATAAGCTTTCTGGGGCTCATCTTCAGAGAGGATGGAATTATAAAGGATATAAATTCAGGATCAAAGCTTTTTGCTTGTTTAAGAAATAAACTTATTATGTTAATACAAACATAATATAACTGTATTATAAAATACTTGGAAAGTCAGAAATAATTCTCTGTAATCCTAGGTGCCCAAAAGGCCATCATCATTATCATTTATTAATATTTTCTTTGACTTTTATACATGTGTATTTCCATAACTACCTGTAAGGTAGCGTGTCTAAAATTTTGATTTCTATAATGCTTAATCTTTAAGTCCCTGATTATGACTGTGCAAATGATTTGCTCTCTCCTTTTAAGAGTATTATTAATAATCTTGATACAGGGTTTAGAATGGCTGTTCCTAGGAAACCTAGACCTAAAGGCTAAAAGATCAAAACTTCTTAATCATGTTGATAAATAGCTTTCATTTACTCAGTAATTTGTAATAGAAAATTGGTTTTCATGGAGGCAGTCTTGGAGGAGTTTGGAGGATTTAAAGTTGAGAATAACTAATAACTAGGGAACTTTGCTTGCTAGTTCATTTAGTTTCCACTTAGAGGGAGAAATTGAATTCATGTGTGCATATTGCTTGTAACTAAAATGAGATTAATTTATGGTGTTTGAAGTGTGTCTGCTTTCTTAGTTGAAGATACTTTTTATTGTGATTTCATTTTGCTAGTTTATTCCTGAATATATTTAAAAGATGTATGATCTAAATCTGGTCTAAATTTAGGAGTTTTGTGTACATCTATTTTCAGGAGTTTTGTGTACATCTATTTTTCCTTTTTTTATACTTTGGAGAAGTTATCTGGAATGTCACTTGGAGTAAAATTGTTGATCCTTATTTCCCTCTCTCTATTTCTCTTTTTTTTCCCCTAAGAACTTTGACCAGAATAAGCTAGAAGAAGAAATGAGAAAGCGAAAAGAAAGGGTAGAGAAATGGCGGGAAGAACAACGTAAAAAGGCCATGGAAAACATAGGGGAACTGAAAAAGGAAATTGAAGAGATGAAACAAGGGAAAAAGTGGAGTTTAGAAGATGATGATGGTATATTGATTTGTTAGACTAATAGACTATATAACAATTCATGTAGAATATTCTAGAATTATGAGTAATAGGCCATTTTTATTGTGGAAAAACATAATGTTTACTATTTTAACCATTTTTAAGTGTACAATTCAGTGATAATTAAGCACATTTGTGCAACCTTCACCACTGTCCATTTCCAGAACTAAACAAAAACTCTGTATCTCATTCAACAATAATTCTCCATCCTGTCCCCCTCCCCCCCATTTCTGGTAACTTCAAATCCACTTTCTGATTCTGTGAATTGCCTATTTTAGGTACCTCATATAAGTGGAATCATACAATATTTGTCTTTTTGTGTCTGGCTTATTTCACTTAGCAAAGTGTCTTCAAGTTTCATCCATGTTGTAGCATGTCTCAGAATTTCCTTCTTTTTTAAGGCTGGATAGTATTACATGGTACATATATACTGCATTTTGTTTACCTATTCATCTGTTGCTGCATATATAAGTTTCCGTCTTTTGGGTATTGTGAATAATGCTTCTGTGAGAATTGGTGTGCAAGTATCTGATTGAGTCCCAACTTTCAGTTCTTTTGGGTATATACCTAGAAGTAGAATCACTAGTTTCATTTTGAGATTTTTAAACGCCCCTTTTAATGTTTACATTAAATTTTAAAATTGTATAGTAGTGTTTGGTAAGGATCACTGATTTTACCTTAGAGTGGAGAGTTAGGTGCTTATGGGCATAGTCAGTAAATAGCTCTTTAATTTTTTACTTCCAATGTTAGTAATGAGGGTGAGTTAAGGGCATGTTTTCAAGTCCCTCTGATTTTTTCATAAATTATAAGAGAAACATTTCCCCTCCACATCTGATATTGATGTTTAAGATTTTAGTAAAGTGGAAGAGTGTGAGATATTATAGGAAAAGGGAATTTTCCTCCATTTTCTGTGAAAATTCCTGTGAATTTTTCATTTTCTGTGAAAGTTGAACTAAATAGATGAATGGATTATACCTTTAAGTGGTGATGATATCTTAGTTATGTAAAAAACATTAGATTGTCTTTAATTAAGAATGTGCTATTATTTTTTCTTTGTGTCATTTAAAGAAAGATAATTGCAAGAAATAAACATACCATTTTAGCAGACAGAGTTTTTAGTTCTGCTTCTGCTAGTGTAGTTGTAAAACAATACTGGAGATCCATTTTTTAGACATATTAGTCTTTCTTCCTCTTTTCAGTTTAATAATTTATAATTTATTTCTTTTATTAGTATTATTCAAAACTAATACCTGCTGGATTTAAAACCTTGCCAGTGTGAGTATTTGAACTGCGTTGTGCCTGTGTTAATTGGTAAGGAAGGTGTTTGGGTAGTAAGAGAAAAGGCTTTAATTGGGGGGGGGGTGTGGTCTCATTGTGAAGTATTTCCTTTTGAAACACAAATTCAAAGAAAGTGTGTTCTGATATTTTAGATGATGAAGATGATCCTGCAGAGGCTGAAAAGGAAGGAAATGAAATGGAGGGTGAGGAGTTAGATCCATTAGATGCTTACATGGAAGAAGTGAAAGAGGAAGTAAAAAAGTTTAATATGAGAAGTGTGAAAGGTGGTGGGGGAAATGAAAAGGTATGGAATTTTCTCCTATTTTTAGAGATTTACATTCCTAATTGGGTAACTTGAATTCACTGGTGCATTGACCTACTGCTGACATGCATGGCTTTATAAAGTTAATGATTTTGTTTCCTTCCCCATCTCAGAAGTGTCAATGCTTTTCTAAATAGCAGAGATACTCGTGAATTTTAACTGCAAATGTTCTTTTAGAAGTCACTGTTAACTGCCATCATCTTTGTTTAGTATTTTTTCTTACTTGTTGCCTTCTCAGTAGGTCCTCTTCAGTAGGTCCTCTTCAGTAAGCCCTGAATAGGTCCTTCTCCAGCACTCCCATCTTTTATGCTCCTGATCCTCTTTACTCTAGTTTTTCTTTTTCTTAATAGCATTTATTACCTTTTGAAAAAGTATATAAATTAATTTTTTGTTGTGTTTATTCCTTCTTCTAAAACCGTCCCAAGAGCAGTGATCTTTACCGTACCTGTCTTGTTTATTGATTTATCCTAAGGTCCCAGAATAGTATTTGGCTTGTTGAATGAGTGAAAAGTACCATTTAGTAGTATTTTTAAAATAAATTATATTACATAATATTATATAAAATTATATATTATATACTGCATTACCTATATTATTAATGTGTTACAAAATATAATGCAATTGTATTACATTTAAAAAAAATTTTTTTTAAATATTTATTTGGTTGCATCGGGTCTTAGTTGCGGCATGCAGGATCTTCGTTGCGGCGTGTGGGCTTCTCTAGTTGCGGCGTTGTGGGCTTCTCTAGTTGTGGCGTGCGGGCTCAGTAGTTGCGGCATGTGGGATCTTAGTTCCCCGACCAGGGATCAAACCCACATCCCCTGCATTGGAAGGCAGATTCTTAACCACTGGACCACCAGGGAAGTACCTACATTTTTAAATTCAAGCAAGTCAGTAAGGAGAAGGCAGACCACTTTTTGTTTTTTCATTAGGTTGTCACTAACAACTAAGTTAATTCAAATTATAAATTGTGACAGTTATCATTGTGTTTCATTTGGTGTATAATTTGTGTTTCAACTTTACGTTTTATATTCTTTTTTTAGAAGTCTGGGCCAACAGTCACAAAAGTTGTCACTGTTGTCACAACCAAAAAAGCAGTCGTAGATTCTGATAAGAAGAAAGGTGAGCTAATGGAGAATGACCAGGATGCCATGGAGGTAATTATTCATTAATTTTTATTTATTTATTTATTTATGGCTGCGTTGGGTCTTCGTTGCTGTGTGCGGGCCTTCTCTGGTTGTGGTGAGTGGGGGCTACTCCCCGCTGCGGTGCATGGGCCTCTCATTACAGTGGCTTCTCTTGCTGCAGAGCATGGGCTCTAGGCGCCCAGGCCTCAGGAGTTGTGGCACGCAGGCTCTAGAGCACAGGCTCAGTAGTTGTGGCACATGGGCTTAGTTGCTCCGCAGCATGTGTGATCCTCCCGGACCAGAGCTCGAACCCGTGTCCCCTGCATTGGCAGATGGGCTCTCAACCACTGCGCCACCAGGGAAGCCCCCTTCATTCATTTTTGACTTTGTTTGCGATACTGTCCTAGAAGTATTTATAAGAAAGCATTGATGGAAGTGTGCTTTTCAGTTACTCTTAGGAGAAATTCTTGCAATTCTCAACAGTATTGTAGCCGCATATTCAAATTGGTAGAACATTCTAACATCTTTGACCTCTTGCTGTATGCCCACTTTTTTTTTTTAATTGAAGTATAGTTGATTTATAATACAGTGTTAGTTTCAGGTATACAGCAAAGTGATTCAGATATATATATCTGTCTATAGGTATATATACATATATATATATACATACACACAAACATATACATATATACACGTGTGTATATATATATATATATATATATATATATATATATATATATATTTTTTTTTTTTTAGATTCTTTTCCATTTTCGGTTGTTACATGATATTGCATATAGTTCCCTGTGCTATATACAGTGAATCCTTGTTGTTTATTTTATGTATAGCAGTTTGTGTCTGTTAATCCCATACTCCTAATTTATCCCTCCCCTTCCCCTTTCCCCTTTGATAGCCCTAAGTTTGTTTTCTGCGTCTGTTTCTGTTTTGCAAATAAATTCATTTGTATTATTTTTTAGATTCCACGTATAAGTGATCTCATATAATATTTGTCTTTCTCTGTCTGACTAAATTCACATAGTATGATATTCTCTAGGTTCATCCGTGTTGCTGCACAAGTGTATGCCCACTTTTTGATTCCCGCTTGTCCCTCATCAGCTCATCCCAGACATAGAATAGGGAGAGAAGAAATGAAGTGACGGAATAAATTAAACTTTTTTTTCCTATTAGCACTCATTGTAAAGATTTATATAGAGAAAACTATAGGAAAACTTTATTAAAGCCGTGTTAAAATTATTTTTTTATTTTAGCTTTATATTGTTATTATAGCTTTCTATAAGGGCAAAGAAAAAATAAACTAAGTTGGAAAATTCAGAAAATAAAGTAAAAGCCAAAGAATATTTTCTAGGAGAGGAGGATCTTTAAAACTAGGAATATTTCTTCCCATAGGAGAAAGTAGTAATGGATTTAGCTCTTAATTTTTCTTTTTTAATTATAGTATTCTTCAGAGGAGGAAGAAGTTGATCTTCAGACTGCCCTTACAGGTTATCAGACAAAGCAGAGAAAGCTTCTAGAACCAGTGGATCATGGAAAAATTGAATATGAACAATTCAGAAAAAACTTTTATGTTGAAGTTCCAGAACTGGCAAAAATGTCTCAAGAGGGTAGAATTTTTTTATTCATTTATTGGTTATTGTGGGAACAGAGGGAGTACACTTCACCTTGCCTGAGAGGAATGTTGATAGGCCTGTGAGTTGATGCATGAGTAGGAGGAATTTGCCTGGCTTACCTGGAGAAATGAGAGGGAACTAGAAGGCGAGAAGTCATTCTAGAGGGTAGGACAACATCCGCAAAGATTTGGAGCAGTGAGGAATTAGTGTGTTTTTGGAAACATTAAAAAAAATGAGGAAAAATTAGTTTGGCTCATGTAGTTGAGATTTTTAGCATCGAAAATACTCTTCATGTGAAGTTAGCAAATAAAATATTGTTAATCTTTTCTGATATTTGAGAGTTAGGAACCAATGTGAATCTGTGTGATATTGATAGAATAAGGATAATCTGGGCAACCCTTGCTTAAAGAACAAGTGGTTGTATTACTTGCCAATCATTGTTCTTTTATTGCTGGTACAATTTAAGTCAAAATAAAAGCCAAATTGTAGAAATTGGAGTGTTTCTTTTGTTCCTAATTGGTTGCAACAGTAATCGCTTTAGTTGTCTCTCTGAGCTGTTCAGTGCTTTGTCACGTAGCTTTTCTATGGAATTATCTTCAGGAACACTAGAAAAGAATTGAAAATTTTTAATCTTACCATGCCTCACTGAAAAGTAGAAGGCACTATTAGAACAATATTTAAGAGTTTTTAATCTGGATTTTGTTTTGTAGAAGTGAATGTATTTCGGTTGGAAATGGAGGGCATTATTGTCAAGGGAAAAGGTTGCCCCAAACCAATTAAATCTTGGGTTCAGTGTGGGATTTCTATGAAGATCTTAAATTCTCTCAAAAAGTAAGTGTTCGGTAGTTGTCCACATTTTTCAATATCTTGCTACTAAAAATAGCCCTTTACGCAAATAATTCCTCTGCTTACATTTTTACTCTAATGGGAAAACTTGATTATTTTTTCTTAAACAGCTTTATTGAGATATAATTTACATACCATAAAATTTACCCTTTAAGTTTACAATTTGATGATTTTTAGTATATTTATGGAGTTGTGCAGTCATTACCGTAATCTAATTTTAGAATATTTTCATTATCCCTGAAAGAGGCCTGGATCCATTAGTAGTCAGTTTTCTCCTTTCTCCTCCACATTAGGCAACCTCTCATCTACTATTTTTATAGATTTTTCTATTCTGGACATTTCATATAAATAAGATCATACTAATATAGTCTTTTGTGACTGGCTTCTTTCAATTAGCGTAGTATTTTCAAATATTTCTACATCATCCATGATGTAGAATGTCTCAGTACTTCATTCCTTTTCATTGTATGGATATACGTTTTGGAAAACTTTTATTTACAGTTTGAGGGACCCAGAGATCACAGTTCTTACCTTGTCTTCCTTTGGTTTGCTTTTTAAGGCATGGTTATGAAAAGCCTACGCCAATCCAAACCCAGGCGATTCCTGCTATAATGTCTGGACGAGATTTGATTGGTATTGCCAAGACAGGAAGTGGAAAGACCATTGCCTTTCTGTTGCCTATGTTTAGACACATCATGGATCAGAGGTCATTAGAAGAAGGAGAGGGGCCAATAGGTACAATTCCTTTCATTAAACTATTTTTTCAGTTAACAACTTCGTTGTCCGTTAATCAGAAAGACCTGATGCTTTGTAATGTTAATTATAACAATAAAGATGTCTTTATGTACATTTCCTTTATAAATTTGGCACTTTGGGGCTGATTTCCCCTTACCAGCAGGTGGAGTGAGAATCTTCAGAGCTCTGGAGTGACATCTCAGAAGTACAAAAACAGCCTCTCCTGGCACAGCTCAGTTTTTAAACTCTGACTCGGCAGGTAGACTCCTCGTGCATCTATCTGTTTATTTATGTTGAGGTTTGTTCTTAGCCCGTATCAGTGGATCTATCAACTCAACATAGAAGACTGTAGGGAAGTGTATTTTTCTTTTCTTTCTTTTTTCGGCCTTAAAAGGCTGTAGTGCCAACATTTCATTCAGGATTAGGTCTTTAGATTCAGTTTTCTTGATTCATTTGGCAGAGATCTCTTCTCCAAATTTGAGTAGGGTTTTGGAAAGTTGTTCAACTCCTCTCTTGGCAACAGAGGGCACAGTATATTTCTCCTCTGTCTGTGCCCCTCAGACCAAGGTTGTTTCCGGAAGCCACGGCATGGCTCTTCAGCACAGTGAGTCACTTGATTATCTTTGCTCTGTGATTTGCAGTTGAGAATGATTTGCATTCTTTTCAACCAAGTATTTTCCTGATGGTTGAGTAAGGTATTTAACTCTCATTTATCTTCCTATAGCATGTTCTTAAAACCTTCTTAAAATTATCCTTCAGCACAATCTCTGCTATTACAAAACTTTTGAAATAGGATTTTCAAAGGTGCATAAAACAAATTAAAACAAAATTTAGACTATGATCTGAACTTGATTGCAGAGGTTAAATTTAACACTATAAATCTTAGCCTCTCAAGAATTTTGGTGGTTAGGCTTTTGACATTTATCTTTTCAGCTGTCATCATGACTCCAACTCGAGAACTGGCTTTACAAATTACTAAAGAATGTAAGAAGTTTTCGAAGACCTTGGGCCTTAGAGTGGTCTGTGTTTATGGAGGAACAGGAATCAGTGAGCAGGTAGTTATAAAAGGAACATTCAGTTTTTGCAGTCTTTTTAAAAATTGAATGACTTAATAATGTAAAAGTGATTTTTTGCTTTAGTGTTTTCTGTATTGATTGCTTCTAAAATCTTTAAAATGAGGTGTGAAAATAATAGTAAGAATGAATTATGTTAAAGTTATATTTTAGAATTTTTGAGTCATTTTCGTATCTTAGCTTTCCCATGCTTGTCTTTCCCCGCTCAAGGAAGCAGATTATTTTTTCCATTTTACAGATGTTCAGAAAGGTTAAGTTGACCAAAGTCTTTAGCTTAGTAAGACTTTGTCCTAGAATCTAGGTCTTACGATTCCTGGACCAACATTTATTTTCTCTAATCTAAATGACATCTTTAAAAGGTGGTTTTGAGTGGGATGTATTAATATCAGAGTTTCATCTGCATTCTTAAATGATTTTAGTGAGAATTATTTAAACATACCTTCATTCACTCTCTTTAGATTGGCATTTCTCCATGTGTCTTCTAAAGAATGCTAGTCATCAGATATTTTGCTTTAACTAGAAGAAGGAAAAATACTGGGTTCTGTGGTCAAATAAGTTTTGGAAATGTTGGACTATGTAAAGTTAAAATTTTCTTTTCTGCAAGACTTGTTAGTTGTTAATAAGCTAATGTATATCGTGATGCTAGAAAAAAATGGGATAAATTAAGTGGCATTTTCTGAACATATTTAACCCCCAAACCACCAGGACTTCTCAGATTTTAGGCACATCTTGGGAATATTTGCTTCTGTTATCCCAATGCTATTTTAAACGCTTGAACTTAGTTTTCTAAGTTTATCTGTGTCAGTTTTTTTGGCCATAGCCTGTAGTAAATACAGTTACAAAATAAGGTGGTACATGCATGCATATTTATATAGAAGTCAAACAAAGTTTTATAATGTCTAACAAAGTCTAGTGTTTTCCATTCTATTTCATTTTTAAAATGCAGGTTGTGACTTACTGATTTTGTGATTCACTAATGGAAACAAATCTCAATTTGAAAAACATTGATCTATCAAATTCTTTATTTACTGCTCTCTCATATTCCTTTCTTGGTTTTGAGGAGTTGTGTCAAATTAAAATTGGTAAAAACCTGTGGTTTTCATTGATTTCAAAGTTACAGCATCATGTGGTCTTTCTGCTGCTTCCTATTCCTTTATTAGTGCTCCAGCATTCCAAAGAATTAAGCAGGAGGCTTTGGTGTCTTCTAATCAGACCTGGCTGTCTTATGTTATGGAGCTCTGCAAGGACCTCAGTCAGTATTTTCAAGTTTGTAAAGAAGCATTAGTGATAAATACACTATAAAATTTCATCTTTTCTTATTAGATTGCTGAGCTGAAAAGAGGTGCTGAAATTATTGTTTGCACACCTGGTCGAATGATTGACATGTTAGCAGCTAACAGTGGTAAGTCAGGGGTGTTGGGGTTTTTTTGTTGTTGTTGTTCGTTTTTTTGTTCTCTTTTCTCCTTTTTGAATTCTGTACATTTTTGTTAAAGCAGAAACAAGAAACCACCAAAGGTTTCTACATTTCTTCTTGAAGCTGTAATATCTTGAAATTTGTATTGTAACAAGCTTTTGTTGCAAGTATTCATAATATTTTTGCAATTTAATTAAAAAAATTTTTTTTCACAACTACTCCATCTGATTTTTTTTTTTTTTTTTAGCACTTAACATGGATTCTTAATTCAATTTTGGCCTAGCTTTGCTTCTAAAAGGGTGGGGGACTATTTCTTTTTAATTGTACAATTTAGACATTTTCTCCATAGGAGCTAGTACTTTCTTACAATACTAGATAAGTTAAGATCTTGCAGCTTCAAGAAAATTTATCTTTTGTAAATTTGCATGTTTTTAGCTCAAATATTGTGCTTTGTTAAATTATTCCCTATCAAAACTGTTACTAAACTGTTGACATTATTTAACTTCTGTGGAGAAAGGCCCTTCAAGATTTATAGAACTGGGCTTCCGAGACTTAAACCATCAAAGGTAGGTAATTTAATGCTGTTCCCAATCTTGCAAAACTAATTGGGGCTGCACATGTTAGTATGGAATACTTAAATATTAGAAAGCATTTATTTTGGCACATTTCTGTTTTTTGAAGAAAATGCTTTCAAACGTTTCCATTGTAGTATTCAGTATATATATATCATAGAGTATTTAAAACTTTGAGTAATGCATGTTTCTAATAGCATTTTGCTTGGATTTCTGTGTACTCTTAATTCTAATTCTACATGAAGTTGGTAAAGTGACATTGGTATTGATAAGTCATTGTGCTTGTATAGCATATGAAAAGTTTTGGGTTGAATGCTAATGAAATAATTCCTTGTTTTTTCTCAATGCTGCATTGATTGTCTCCTCCTGAAATTCATCTTGATTAATTTTATCTTTTCCCTTTATCTGTCCTTTTGGTTTATATTTAATAACTGTTTTATACATGTTTTTGCCAGGTGATTGAATCAACAATTGATAGAAATGCTTGTGTTAATCCTTTAGAAAGGGTTTCCTGTCTATGTATTTAGTTTTTTCTGGCTAAGAAGCCAGTTGCATTTATTTAAACCAGTGGGAGCACTGTGTAAAATAGGATTTGTATCTTTGTATAGAAAAATGTATCTATGTAATACATTGATTTTTAAAATTTTTGTGTAATATGTTAGTTACCTAGTGATATTGAATAGCTTCTTATTTATGTTTTGACATGCCCGTTAGAAGCTTCTAACTGTATATAAGTAGGTTATGTACTACATAAAGTATTGTAAAGAGAGATTTTCTGCGTCTGAAATAGTTAGCACTGGAACTTGCTTTCCACACATACGCTGTAATCTCTAATATGTTTTTTCCTAGGTGATGCTGTCAGATAATGGCTGATGTGGCTCGATGCTCCATCTCAGTCTTAGTTTTATGATGTGTTTTGGAGAGGGCTGTTTTCTGAATTTTACAGGTTCTTCAGGCCCTATGATGGTATGCAAGAGACGAGTTTGACAAAATAAAGGGCCTCATATACCCATTGTCAGAAAGTATTTGCCAGTAGATAAGATATTGTAAACCAAAATTTCTTTTCACTGTTTAAAGATACCTAACTCACCCCTCTGGTTAAGTCAGGCATTTTAGTTCCCTTTACAGTTTTTTAAAGATTTTGGTAGTCATAAAATGAATTGTGACTGATTTTTAGTTTTCTTTTTGTCTTTATTTTTTTTCCTCATGTTAGGTCGGGTTACAAATCTTCGAAGAGTGACTTATGTTGTTTTAGATGAAGCAGACAGAATGTTTGACATGGGTTTTGAACCACAGGTATTTATTAAATTTCTTAGTGTTTTGAACTATAAAGTAAACCTTGTAACTGCCATGAGCATGAAATATTTGTATGGTTTCTGAAATGCTCACACACATTTCTGTTGTGTGGTGATACAGTGGATTGAGGACATAGGGAATTGAAGTAGATATTTATGTTTTGGATTCTTCATTAAACTTGTTCAGGAGGTATTTGTGCAGGCTTTCCTAAGCCATCTAAAACCATCATTGGTAAAATTAGAAGTGGAGTCCTAATAGAAACTTAAGCTTTCATATTTTATAGTTTTCATTGTACTTCCAAATAAATTGCTTTAATTCATGCTTTTCACTACCTCATGATCTAGATAGCACAGGTTGTTTACATTCTCCAGATGTAAAAACTAAGGCCCAAAGCATTTGTCTAGCTTAGATTTTATATTCTTCATGTGTGCAGTTTTGTTCAATACAAAATTATAGTGATAAAAGCCTAAAGGCTACACACACACAAAAAAAAGCCTAAAGAAAAACATGTTAAAAGGTGGTAGAGGGGATTCCCTGGTGGTCCAGTGGGTAAGACTCCATGCTTCCAATGCATGGTGTCCAGGTTCGATCCCTGGTTGGGGAACAAGATCCCGCATGCATGCTGCAACTAAGAGCCGGCATGCCACAACTAAGACCTGGCGCAGCAATCAATCAGTCAATCAACCAGTCAATAAGTAAATAATTAATTAATTAATTTTTTAAAAGGTGGTAGAAATTTTTCTTAGCAAGAGGAGCTGTATGAGTAGTCAATGGGCTATGGATGCCAAAAAAATGCTTTTAAATCACTGCAGTAATAGAAATGGAATATTGGAAAGGGATATGGTTAAAGTGTTCATTCTTTTCCGTTTATTCATGTATTCTCCAAAAATGTATTACCTGTCATATGATAATGCATGTATTGTGTTTAGATTTAGGGACCACATTCTAAATGAGATACAGAGGAGCATATAAGAATAAACAGGACTATGGTAATACCTGAGCCGAGAAACAGTTAAAGGAATGAGGAATATTTAGCTTGAAGTAGGGGATTTGGTAGCATCCTTTAACTCTTTGAATAAAGTCTATCACATGAAAGAAGCATTAAATTTATCCTTTGGGTCCCAACAAGTAGGACTGGGATAGTGGGGAAGCTATAGGGAGCTTGATCTGAGCGTAATGTGAAAAAGGACTGGATAAGCATTTTGGGGAGATTAAACAGGTTACTTTGTAGGAGGGAGATATTGAATATGCTTTTTAATTATGTGTTCTAGTAGAGACAGCAGGTCCATTTGTAGAAAGAGAGTAGAGGGAGTTGAAGAAGTCAGGTGGAATATGGAGCTTGGTGCCCTTTCCCAGTCAGTTCAGTGGTTTTTATTGTATTCCTGGAACTTTACAACCATCACCACTATCCAATATCAGAACATTTTCATGCCCCCTCACCAAAACTCTGTCCTGATTAGTTGCTTTTGTTTTGAGTCATATCATTGTGAATTTTAAAAAATCTCCTTTTTATAATGTTTTGTCGTTCTGGAGGGTGTAAAAATAGATGCATGTGTTCAGTCTTTCATTTTTAACCAGAAATTGATCTCATGGCTTTTTCTTGGTGTATTTCTTTGTTTATGGACTGCTTTTTCAGTAGAAAGTGCTTGAGGTACATTCTTTGAGTCTTTGCATGTCTGGAAAGTCTTTGGTCTACCCTCACGTTTATTTGACATTTAGCCAGATATGAGGTGAGGATTATTTTCCCTCAGAATTTCTTTTTGTCTCCATTGGTTTTCTTTCTTCTTTTTCTTTCTTTTCTTTTCTTTTTTTAAAAATATTTATTTATTTGGCTGCGCTGGGTCTTAGTTTCGGCATACGGGATCTTTAGTTGTGGCATGTGGGGTCTAGTTCCCTGACCAGGGATTGAACCCGGGCCTTCTGCATTGGGAGTGTGGAGTCTTAGCCACTGGACCACCAGAGAAGTCCCTCCATTGGTTTTCTTGAGAAATTCAATGTTACTCAGTTATTAACCTTTTGTATTTAATTTGTACTTTTTGTCTTGAAACTTTTTGGATCTTTATCCGAATGTTCTATGTCATTTAGGCTTGTTTTCTTCAACTAGTGTCCTGACTACTTCGTGTGTTCTTTCCGTCTAGAAACTCAAATCCTTCCGTTTTGAGAAATTTTCTTGAATTACTTTTTGATAATTTCCTTCTCTTTGTTTTCTGGAACTCTTATTATTTGAATGTTGGACCTTTTGGACTCATCCTTTCATTTTCCTAATTTTTCTTAAGTATTTTGCATCTCTATCATTTTGCCGTACTAGGAGATTTCCTAAACTCACAGCTTTCAACCTTTCTGTTGAATTTTTAAATTCTGCTTTCATAGTTTTAATTTCTAAATGTTCTTTTCTTTTCTCTGAATTTTAATTTTAAATGGCATCCTGTTCTTGTCTCATAGATACAGAAATTTCTTAAGTTTCCCTGGATATTGATAGTTTTTTGAAATTTTCATCTCCTTGCATAGTCTCTTTCTCACTTCTTGCTTCTTTTTTTTTTTTTTTTCCTGTGTTTGCCAGTACATTTGAAAGCTTTAGGTTAAACAGATTCAGGAACACTAAAATAGTCTTACATTTGTTAAAGAAATCAACTTTTAATTTTCCTACAAGGAAAACACAAGTTCCTGACTATTTTTCACTAGGAAGTTGTACCAGACATTCAAGGAGTAAATAATTATGTTCCTAATCATACTTTATTTCAAAGTATAAAAAAGAGGGAATACTCATCAATTTATAAGGTCATTATAATCTTTTACTTTTAAAAGAGCTCTGTTAAGGTCTAATTATATACCATAGAACTCACTTTGTTAAAGTGTGTAATAAAATGGGTTTTAGTACACATACAGGTTTTTTCAGCCATCACCACAATTCAGTTTTAGAAGATTTCTTTCACCAGAAAAATGTCTTGTGCCTGTCTGCATTCATTTCCTATTTCCACCTCAGCCCGAGGCAGCCACTAATTTGCTTTCTATCTTAAAAGATTTGCCTTTTCTGGACATTTCATATAAATGGAATCTTACAGGGAGTTCCCTAGTGGTCCAGTGGTTAGGACTCGGTGCTTTCACTGCCGTAGTCCGGGTTCAGTCCCTGGTCAGGGAACTAAGATCCCGCAAGCCGTGCTGTTGGGGGTGGAGGGGGTGGAGAATCATACAGTATACATCTAGCTTGTATTTATTTCACTTATCATATGTGTTTGAGCTCCATTGGTGTCCTAGCATTTGTCAGTACTTTATTCCTTTAATTGCTCAGTAATTAATATTCCGTCATATGAATATATGTCATATTTTGTTTCTCCATTAGCCAGCTGATGAACGTTTGGATTATTTCCATGATTAGGAATAATGCTGCTAGGAACATTTGTATACAAGTGTTTGTATGGACATACTTCTTCGTATATTTTGAATAGATTACCTAGGAGTAGAATTCCTGATTGTATGGTAATTTATTTATTTATTTTAGGCGAGGAAAGCCTCAAATAGAAGAAAGCCACTTTTTTTTTACATCTTTATTGGAGTATAATTGCTTTACAATGGTGTGTTAGTTTCTGCTTTATAACAAAGTGAATCAGTTATACATATACATATGTCCCCATATCTCTTCCCTCTTGCGTCTCCCTCCCTCCCATCCCCCCATCCCACCCCTCTAGGTGGTCACAAAGCACCGAGCTGATCTCCCTGTGCCATGCGGTTGCTTCCCACTAGCTATCTGTTTTACGTTTGGTAGTGTATATATGTCCATGCCACTCTCTCACTTTGTCCCAACTTACCCTTCCCCCTCCCCATATCCTCAAGTCCATTCTCTATCAGGTCTGTGTCTTTATTCCCATCTTGCCCCTAGGTTCCACATGACCATTTTTCTTTTTTCTTAGATTCCATATATATGTGTTAGCATACGGTATTTGTCTTTCTCTTTCTGACTTACTTCACTCTGTATGACAGACTCTAGGTCCATCCACCTCATTACAAATAGCTCAATTTCGTTTCTTTTTATGGCTGAGTAATATTCCATTGTATATATGTGCCACATCTTCTTTATCCATTCATCCGATGATGGACGCTTAGGTTGTTTCCATCTTCTGGCTATTGTAAATAGAGCTGCAATGAACATTTTGGTACATGACTCTTTTTGAATTATGTTTTTCTCAGGGTATATGCACAGTAGTGGGATTGCTGGGTCATATGGTAGTTCTATTTGTAGTTTTTTAAGGAACCTCCATACTGTTCTCCATAGTGGCTGTACCAATTCACATTCCCACCAGCAGTGCAAGAGTGTTCCCTTTTCTCCACACCCTGTCCAGCATTTATTGTTTCTAGATTTTTTGATGATGGCCATTCTGGCTGGTGTGAGATGATATCTCATTGTAGGTTTGATTTGCATTTCTCTAATGATTAATGATGTTGAGCATTTCTTCATGTGTTTGTTGGCAGTCTGTATATCTTCTTTGGAGAAATGTCTGTTTAGGTCTTCTGCCCATTTTTGGATTGGGTTGTTTGTTTTTTTGTTATTGAGCTGCATGAGCTGCTTGTAAATTTTGGAGATTAATCCTTTGTCAGTTGCTTCATTTGCAAATATTTTCTCCCATTCTGAGGGTTGTCTTTTGGTCTTGTTTATGGTTTCCTTTGCTGTGCAAAAGCTTTGAAGTTTCATTAGGTCCCATTTGTTTATTTTTGTTTTTATTTGCATTTCTCTAGGAGGTGGGTCAAAAAGGATCTTGCTGTGATTTATGTCATAGAGTGTTCTGCCTATGTTTTCCTCTAAGAGTTTGATAGTTTCTGGCCTTACATTTAGGTCTTTAATCCACTTTGAGCTTATTTTTGTGTATGGTGTTAGGGAGTGTTCTAATCTCATACTTTTACATGTACCTGTCCAGTTTTCCCAGCACCACTTATTGAAGACGCTGTCCTTTTGCCACTGTACATTCCTGCCTCCTTTATCAAAGATAAGGTGACCATATGTGCCTGGGTTTATCTCTGGGCTTTCTATCCTGTTCCAGTTATCTATCTTTCTGTTTTTGTGCCAGTACCATACTGTCTTGATTACTTCAGCTTTGTAGTATAGTCTGAAGTCAGGGAGCCTGGTACCCCCAACTCAGTTCATTTTTTGTTCTCAAGATTGCTTTGGCTATTCCGGGTCTTTTGTGTTTCCATACAAATTGTGAAATTTTTTGTTCTAGTTCTGTGAAAAATGCCAGTGGTAGTTTGATAGGGATTGCATTGAATCTGTAGATTGCTTTGGGTAGTAGAGTCATTTTCACAGTGTTGATTTTTCCTATCCAAGAACATGGTATATCTCTCCATCTATTTGTATCATCTTTAATTTCTTTCATCAGTGTCTTATAATTTTCTGCATACAGGTCTTTTGTCTCCTTAAGTAGGTTTATTCCTAGATATTTTATTATTTTTGTTGCAATGTAAATGGGAGTGTTTTCTTGATTTCACTTTCAGATTTTTCATCATCAGTGTATAGGAATGCCAGAGATTTCTGTGCATTAATTTTGTATCCTGCTACTTTACCAAATTCATTGATTAGCTCTAGTAGTTTTCTGGTAGCATCTTTAGGATTCTCTATGTATAGTATCATGTCATCTGCAAACAGTGACAGCTTTACTTCTTCTTTTCTGATTTGGATTCCTTTTATTTCCTTTTCTTGTCTGATTGCTGTGGCTAAAACTTCCAAAACTATGTTGAATAAGAGTGGTGAGAGTGGGTAACCTTGTCTTGTTCCTGATCTTAGTGGAAATGCTTTCAGTGTTTCACCATTGAGGATGATGTTGGCTGTGGGTTTGTCATATATGGCCTTTATTATGTTGAGGAAAGTTCCCTCTATGCCTACTTTCTGCAGGGTTTTTATCATAAATGGGTGTTGAATTTTGTTGAAAGCTTTCTCTGCATCTATTGAGATGACCATATGGTTTTTCTCCTTCAATTTGTTAATATGGTGTATCACATTGATTGATTTGCGTATACTGAAGAATCCTTGCATTCCTGGAATATACCCCACCTCATCATGGTGTATGATGCTGTTGGATTCTGTTTGCTAGTATTTTGTTGAGGATTTTTGCATCTATGTTCATCAGTGATATTGGCCTGTAGTTTTCTTTCTTTGTGACATCATTCTCTGGTTTTGGTATCAGGGTGATGGTGGCCTCGTAGAATGAGTTTGGGAGTGTTCCTCCCTCTGCTCTATTTTGGAAGAGTTTGAGAAGGATAGGTGTTAGCTCTTCTCTAAATGTTTGATAGAATTCGCCTGTGAAGCCATCTGGTCCTGGGCTTTTGCTTGTTGGAAGATTTTTAATCACAGTTTCAATTTCAGTGCTTGTGATTGGTCTGTTCATATTTTCTATTTCTTCCTGATTCAGTCTTGGCAGGTTGTGCATTTCTAAGAATTTGTCCATTTCTTCCAGGTTGTCCATTTTATTGGCATAGAGTTGCTTGTAGTAATCTCTCATGATCTTTTTTATTTCTGCAGTGTCAGTTGTTACTTCTTTTTCATTTCTAATTCTATTGATTTGAGTCTTCTTCCTTTTTTTCTTGATGAGTCTGGCTAATGGTTTATCAATTTTGTTTATCTTCTCAAAGAACCAGCTTTTAGTTTTATTGATCTTTGCTATCATTTCCTTCATTTCTTTTTCATTTATTTCTGATCTGATCTTTATGATTTCTTTCCTTCTGCTAACTTTGGGTTTTTTTGTTCTTCTTTCTCTAATTGCTTTAGGTGCAAGGTTAGGTTGTTTATTCGAGATGTTTCCTGTTTCTTAAGGTAGGATTGTATTGCTCTAAACTTCCCTCTTAGAACTGCTTTTGCTGCATCCCATAGATTTTGGGACGTCGTGTCTCCATTGTCATTTGTTTCTAGGTATTTTTGGATTTCCTCTTTGATTTCTTCAGTGATCACTTCGTTACTAAGTAGTGTATTGTTTAGCCTCCGTGTGTTTGTATATTTTACAGATCTTTTTCTGTAATTGATATCTAGTCTCACAGCATTGTGGTCGGAAAAGATACTTGATACAATTTCAGTTTTCTTAAATTTACCAAGGCTTGATTTGTGACCCAAGATATGATATATCCTGGAGAATGTTCCATGAGCACTTGAGAAAAATGTGTATTCTGTTGTGTTTGGATGGAATGTCCTATAAATATCAATTGAGTCCATCTTGTTTAACGTATCATTTAAAGCTTGTGTTTCCTTATTTATTTTCATTTTGGATGATCTGTCCATTGGTGAAAGTGGGGTGTTAAAGTCCCCGACTATGACTGTGTTACTGTCGATTTCCCCTTTTATGGCTGTTAGCATTTGCTTTATGTATTGAGGTGCTCCTGTGTTGGGTGCATAAATATTTACAATTGTTATATCTTCTTCTTGGATCGATCCCTTGATCATTATGTAGTGTCCTTCTTTGTCTCTTCTAATAGTCTTTATTTTAAAGTCTATTTTGTTTGATATGAGAATTGCTACTCCAGCTTTCTTTTGATTTCCATTTGCATGGAATATCTTTTTCCATCCCCTCACTTTCAATCTGTATGTGTCTCTAGGTCTGAAGTGGGTCTCTTGTAGACAGCATATATATGGGTCTTGTTTTTGTATCCTTTCAGCCAGTCTGTATCTTTTGGTGGGAGCATTAATCCATTTACATTTAAGGTAATTATTGATATGTATGTTCCTATTCCCATTTTCTTAATTGTTTTGGGTTTGGTATTGTAGGTCTTTTCCTTCTCTTGTGTTTCTTGCCTAGAGAAGGTCCTTTAGCATTTGTTGTAAAGCTGGTTTTATGGTGCTGAACTCTCTCAGCTTTTGCTTGTCTGTAAAGGTTTTAATTTCTCCATCAAATCTGAATGAGATTCTTGCTGGGTAGAGTAATCTTGGTTGTATGTTTTCCTCCTTCATCACTTTAAATATGTCCTGCCAGTCCCTTCTGGCTTGCAGAGTTTCTGCTGAAAAATCAGCTGTTAACCTTACGGGGATTCCCTTGTGTGTTATTTGTTGTTTTTCCCTTGCTACTTTTAACATGTTTTCTTTGTATTTAATTTTTGACAGTTTGATTAATATGTGTCTTGGCGTGTTTCTCCTTGGATTTACCCTGTATGGGACTCTCTGTGCTTACTGGACTTGATTAACTATTTCCTTTCCCATGTTAGGGAAGTTTTCAACTATAATCTCTTCAAATATTTTCTCAGTCCCTTTCTTTTTCTATTCTTCTTCTGGAGCCCCTATGATTCGAATGTTGGTGCGTTTAATGTTGTCCCAGAGGTCTCTGAGACTGTCCTCAGTTCTTTTCATTCATTTTTCTTCATTCTGCTCTGCAGTAGTTATTTCCACTATTTTATCTTCCAGGTCACTTATCCTTTCTTCTGCCTCAGTTATTCTGCTATTGATCCCTTCTAGAGTATTTTTAATTTCATTTATTGTGTTGTTCATCGTTGCTTGTTTTATCTTTAGTTCTTCTAAGTCCTTGTTAAATCTTTCTTTCATTTTCTCTTTTCTGTTTCCATGATTTTGGATCATCTTTACTATCATTATTCTGAAATGTTTTTCAGGTAGACTGCCTATTTCCTCTTCATTTGTTAGGTCTGGTGGGTTTTTATCTTGCTCCTTCATCTGCTGTGTGTTTTTCTGTCTTCTCATTTTGCTTATCTTACTGTGTTTGGGGTCTCCTGTTTGCAGGCTGCAGGTTCGTAGTTCCTGTTGTTTTTGGTGTCTGTCCCCAGTGGCTAAAGATGGTTCAGTGGGCTGTGTAGGCTTCCTGGTGGAGGGGACTAGTGCCTGTGTTCTGGTGGATGAGGCTGGATCTTGTCTTTCTGTTGGGCAGCTCCATGTCTGGTGGTGTGTTTTGGGGTGTCTGTGGACTTACTATGATTTTAGGCAGCCTCTCTGCTAATGGGTGGGGGTTGTGTTCCTGTCTTGCTAGTTGTTTGGCATAGGGTGTCCAGCACTGTAGCTTGCTGGTCGTTGAGTGAAGCTGGGTGTTGGTGTTGAGATGCAGATCCCTGGGAGGTTTTTGCCGTTTGATATTACATGGAGCTGGGAGGTCTCTTGTGGACCAGTGTCCTGAAGTTGGCTGTCCCACCTCAGAGGCACAGCACTGAATTCTGGCTGCAGCACCAAGAGCCTTTCATCCACACGACTCAGAATAAAAGGGAGAAAAAGTAGAAAGAAAGGAAGGGAGGGAGGGAGGGAGGAAGGAAAAGAAAAGATAAAATAAAAAAGTAAGATAAAGTAAAAGTTATTAAAATAAAAAATAATTATTAAGAAAAAAAGTTTTTTAAAAGTAAAAAAAAAACAAACGGACGGATAGAACCCTAGGACAAATGGTGAAAGCAAAGCTATATAGACAAAATCTCACACAGAAGTATACACACTCACAAAAAGAGGAAAAGGGGAAAAAATAATAAATCTTGCTCTCAAAGTCCACCTCAATTTGGGATGATTCCTTGTCTATTCATGTATTCCACAGATGCAGGGTATATCAAGTTGATTGTGGAGATTTAATCCGCTGCTCCTAAGGCAGCTGGGAGACATTCCCTTTCTCTTCTTTGTTTGCACAGCTCCTGGGGGGCTCACCTTTGGATTTGGCCCCGCCTCTGCATGTAGGGTGGAGTGCGTCTGTTCTTCGCTCAGACAGGATGGGGTTAAAGGAGCCGCTGATCTGGGGGCTCTGGCTTACTCAGGCCGGGGGGAGGGAGGGGTACGGAATGCGGGGCAAGCCTGCGGCAGCAGAGGCCAACATAACGTTGCAGCAGTGTGAGGCGCGCCGTGCGTTCTCCTGGGGAAGTTGTCCCTGGATCCCGGGACCCTGGCAGTGGCGGGCTGCACAGGCTCCCCGGAAGGGAGGTGTGGATAGTGACCTGTGCTCGCACACAGGCTTCTTGGTGGCGGCAGCAACAGCCTTAGTGTCTCATGCCCGTCTCTGGGGTCCGTGCTGTTAGCCGCGAGTCGCGCCTGTCTCTGGAGCTCCTTTAAGTGGCGCTCTTAATCCCCCCTCCTCGCGCACCGGGAAACAAAGAGGGAAGAAAAGTCTCTTGCCTCTTCGGCAGGTCCAGACTTTTCCCCGGACTCCGTCCCGGCTAGCCGTGGCGCACTAGCCCCTTCAGGCTGTGTTCACGCCGCTAGTCCTCTCCCTGCAGTCCTCTCCCTATGCTCCGACCGAAGCCCGAGCCTCAGCTCCCAGCCTTGCCCGCCCCGGCGGGTGAGCAGACTAGCCTCTCGGGCTAGTGAGTGCCGGTCGGCAGCGATCCTCTGTGCGGGAATCTCTCCGCTTTGCCCTCCGCACCCCTGTGGCTGCACTCTCCTCCGTGGCCCCGAAGCTTTCCCCCTTCGCCACCCGCAGTCTCCGCCCGTGAAGGGGCTTCCTAGCATGTGGAAACCTTTCCTTCTTCACAGGCCCCTCCCACTGGTGCAGGTCCCGTCCCTATTTTTTTGTCTCTATTTATTCTTTTGCCCTACCCAGGTACGTGGGGAGTTTCTTGCCTTTTGGGAGGTCTGAGGTCTTCTGCCAGTGTTCAGTAGGTGTTCTGTAGGAGTTGTTCCACGTGTAGATGTATTTCTGATGTATCTGTGGGGAGGAAGGTGATCTCCATGTCTTACTCTTCCGCCATCTTCCCCACCCCTGTATGGTAATTTATGTTTAACTTTCTAAGAAACTGTCAAACTTTTCCATAGTAGCTATTCCATTTTTTAGGCCAATATAATATCGATACAGAAATCAAACGTTATGTTACAGTTTTATGTACAATGATGCAAAACCCCTAAAAAAATATATTAAGGAACCAAATACAGCAATGTTTAAAATAGATCATTAGTCATATCGAAGTTAGTATCCTTTGGATGTAAGGCTGGTTTAACATTAGAAAAATCAAGTAATGTAGTCCACCCTGTTACCAGAATAGAGGGAAAAACCATAGTATTATCTCAAATAATGTAGAAAAGCATTTGATAAAATTTCACTGATGGTTTAAAAATTCAGCACACTAGGACTAGTAGGGAGCTACCAGAATAAGCCTGTAGCAAACCTTACACCTAATGGTGCAACTTTGAAGCTTTTAACATAAGAAAGAAAATTAGGTAGTGAATACTCACTCAACACTTTGCTGGAGGTCCTAGCACAGTAAGCAAGAAAAAGGTATAATATTTAGAAAGGAAGAAACAAGTGTTATCTGCAGATGATATGACTATCTTTGTAGAAGACTCAAAATAATCTACAGATAAATTTTTAGAATTGATAAAGAGAGTAGTAAAATTTCTGGACACAAAGTCAGTAAAGAAAGGTCATTTGCAGTTCTTTTCCCAGTAAGTTAGAAAATGTACTTTAGAAATCATGTAAGTTACAAAAGCTTGAAAAAATAAACTTGACAAAGATGTGTAATATGTATCTGGAGAAAACTGTGCAACTTTACTGGAAAACATTAAAGAGAGCTTAACTCTGAAATTTATGTAAAGACCAAGTGGTAAAGAGCAATCCTCCTGAAGAAGAGAAACAGGATAGGGTATAAGAGAAGCCACTTGTTGAAAGTCTAGTTCATTCCCATTTTAGGATTTAGTTTTCTTGGGTCTGCTAAGTCAGGTACCACTTAATCAAAATGTTGTTGCTATCGTGTCCTGTCTTATTTTCTTGGTCTTTGTTGGTTTGTGTAATTTTTTAAAACAATCCCTGTATTGTTACATTTTACAGCGTTTTTCAAGGGAAGAGAAGTAAGTGTGTGCTGTCAACACTGAAACATTTTTAACTGAAAATACTGGCATAAGTTTTAAAGCCATCAATTTGGCTGCAGGGTGGAGAATAGATTTCAGATTGGACAGGAGTAAAGGCAGGAAAACCTGGTAGGAGACAATTGAAATAATCCAGATGAGAGATGGTTGAGGTTTGGACCAGGAGCCCAGCATTTCCACATGCCTTGGGTACGGCAGCCCCTTTCACAGATATCACATCATCTTTGATTGGAGTAGAAATGTGGTCCTGTGTATTCCTGGCAAGACCTTTACCCTTTCCAGTTTCCGACCACTCACCCGTCTCTCTTGAAACCATCAGTAATAATTTTATTCATTATGTCTTTTTTTTCTTGTTTATGCCATAAGAATCCTAGAACTCCCTGATTCCTCCAGGGCTCTTTAGACACTGAGGTAGTTAATTGGTACCTGTATCCCACTCCCTCAACAGTGTGTCCACCATCATTGTTCTTTTTTTTCCTGTAGCTCTTATCACCATTTGTAACATAATATATTTGTTTGTCCATCCTCATTAGAATATAAGCTCTATTAAGACAAGTTTTTCTCTATTTTTATTGCATATTCCAAGCACTTAGAACAATGCCTGGCACATAATGGTTGCTCAGTAAAAATGTGTTGAATAATTGGAGGAAAACAGAAATATCAGTGAGGAATAGGTGCATTGTAGGTTTAGTATGAAGATCAAGACTACTGAATTTGTTGATGGATTGGGTGTGGGATGAGTAAGAGAGAGAGTAGTTACGGATGGCTCCTAGATTTTTGGCATAAACCAAAATGACTAGAGTTGCCATATCTTGAGAGGGGGAAACTATAAGAGGAGCAAATTTTAGGGTAAAATCAATTATAATATTCTAAGGTAACACATTTAAAAGTCACTGAATAGATGTTTTCAAAAGTTCCTTCTACTTGGTTTTACCATCCTACAGTTTTTGGAGACTACACTCACCATGCTTATTTGTAATGTTTTCTCAGGTTATGCGCATTGTGGATAATGTTCGTCCTGACCGACAGACAGTTATGTTTTCAGCTACTTTCCCCAGAGCTATGGAGGCCTTGGCTCGCAGAATCCTGAGTAAACCCATTGAAGTGCAGGTTGGAGGCAGAAGTGTGGTTTGCTCAGATGTGGAGCAACAAGTGGTGCGTACAGTCCTTAGGAAACCCCCAGTTCCCTGTATGTTTAGGCACTGTGTCATCCTTTTGGGATCGTTGTCATGTAGGCAGATAATTTCTAAAATTAAATAGTACGTATCAACTGCAGCCTTTAACATTTTACGAAATATATATATATATATATTTTAAATTTTATTTATTCATTTATTTCTGCATTGGGTCTTCATTGCTGCATGCAGGCTTTCTCTAGTTGTGGTGAGTGGGGGCTACTCTTTGTTGCGGTGCATGGGCTTCTCATTGTGGTGGTTTCTCTCGTGGAGCACGGGCTCTAGGCGTGCGGGCTTCAGTAGTTGTGGCTCACGTGCTCTAGTGCGCAGGCTCAGTAGTTGTGGTACATGGGCTTAGTTGCTCCACAGCATGTGGGATCTTTCTGGACCAGGGCTCAAACCCGTGTCCGCTGCATTGGCAGACAGATGCTTAACCACTGTGCCACCAGGAAAGCCCTACCAAGAATTTGCTCTTCCATGGAACTGTCTGTTTAAATGCTCTTTTAGTTTTTTTCACCAGAATTGGTAGGCTGGTGATAAAATGTCACATACCTATGTTATTCTTTGGTTAATAGGATGTGAAGTTAAGAGTCAGAGAGAGGGGCTTACCTGGTGGCACAGTGGTTGAGAGTCCGCCTGCCAGTGCAGGGGACGCGGGTTCGTGCCCCGGTCTGGGAAGATCCCACATGCTGCGGAGCGGCTGGGCCCGTGAGCCATGGCCGCTGAGCCTGCGCGTCCGGAGCCTGTGCTCCGCAACGGGAGAGGCCACAACAATGAGAGACCCATGTACCGCAAAAATTAAAAAAAAGAGAGAGAGAACAGATGATCATCTGTCCACATTTGTAAGCCTCTTAGTCTCTGAAAGTTACAATTTTTTTTTTGGTCTTAGTGGTTTATCAATTAAAATCAACATTTTCCTACCCCTTCCTAAAGTTATAGGAAGATGTTTATTTATTTGCCACAAATAAAATGAATATTTTTGTTCATGAAATGTATTTGGGTTTTTACTCCATTAACTTGGTACAATGTGTTTTCAGATTGTAATTGAAGAAGAAAAGAAATTCTTGAAGCTACTTGAACTTCTAGGCCATTATCAAGAATCAGGATCTGTCATTATATTTGTGGATAAGCAGGAACATGCTGATGGTCTTCTGAAAGATTTAATGAGAGCTTCTTACCCTTGCATGTCTCTTCATGGAGGTAACGTTTAATGAAGTCTCTGTTAAGTACTTAACTTAGCCAAGCACTGTGCTGTGTATTTCCTTTGTCTCTAATTTAGCAGTAAATTTTATGTCATCCATGTCATTTTTCATTCACAACAGTTCTGTGGGGGTGGGTAAGCATTATTTTATTTCATCTTAGCGATAAAGAAAATAAGACAACAACATATTGGTTTGATCAAATTCCATAACCATTAATCAGCTAAGGAGGAATTGAACTTAAATTTTTTTTTTCAGCCCAAACCCCCAATATTTATTTACAAGTTATTTATATGTACAACTAATGTAATATGCTCTTTATAAACATTAACACACAAATAAGAAATTAAAAAACACAAAAATTAGAAATATTCTAGTATTTTCTTCCCACTCCCCCAACGTATCATATCACACCCACCCTATGTTACCTCTCCCCCCCCCACCCCCTCACCCTGCACCATCACTTTGGAGCCCCTGCTGTAATCAAAGGGAGCCTTTGGAGTTTCTGAAACAGAGGAGGGGCATGGTCTCTGATGACTTTCCCAAATCCGCAAACTAAAAGCAGACTGAGACATCAAAGAACTGCAATTGCCTTAGAGAGCTTTCCACGTGCCAGGAAATGCCTCAGTGCTTTAGTATAACTCATCTAATCCCCAAAGCAACCCTACGCTGTACGTACCATTATTGTCTTTTAACATATTTTTATTTTAAGATGGAACTGAGGCATAGTGAGGTTAAGAAACTTTGCCAGGATGACACAGAAAATGGTGGAGCCAGAACTGGAACCCAGCCTGGGTGGGTCCACACTCCATGAGCTTAACTGCTACTGGAAGGGAGATAAGGGGGCTCCCTTGGTCAAGCCCCTCACCAATCACTGCTGTCATGAGAATCCCAGGTACTGTGTGAGGAGGCAGCAGGAAATCACTAATCACCGGGGTACCTCTCACTCGGTTGTCTAGGCAAGGTCGGCTTATCTGCAGTCTCCAGAGGCCAACTCAGCTGGTCACGCAGGCGCAGATCGATAGGCTTGGTTTCTATGCACTTAAAATTTTTGATTTATGTTCTATTCTTTCCATTGTACCATGCTACCTAGAGGTTTTTATTATGATTCACATTAGAGCTTTAATTAATTTCTGTGTAATATCGCCATTGTTATATATATGTGGGACTTAGAACACTAAACATATGGAACAGAGACAGTTTGAATTAAACTCACTAACCAAGTGTTCTGGCAATATGGCTTTGTGACAAACCACCCCCAAATTTAGTGGCAACAGTCTTTTTTTTTTTCTTTTTTAATGAATCTGCAATTTGTGTAGTTCTTAGCACATAACTAGTCTCTCTTTCATGCTCTGTCTACTCGGATGGCTCAGTTGGGGTTGGGGATCCATTTCCAATTTGCCTTACTTAGGCAGCTGACAAGTTGGTATTGGCTCTTGACTGAGAGCTCAGTCAGGCTGTTGGCCAGGAGTCCTGACTCTTTCCCTTGTGAGCCTCTCTGTGAGGCTGCTTGGCCAGAAGGCAAGAACCAGAAGCTGCCAAGACAGTTAAGGAGGATACTGGGAAGTGGTAGAAATTTTATTTCCACCATATTCTATAGGTCAGAATAGTCACTAGACTGGCCCACGTTCAAGGGAATGGAGTCATAGACTCCACTGCCTTATGGGAAAATGTCATTCGATATGCAGAAGAGTATGTGGGATAGGACATGCTTTTGCTGCCGTCTTTGGAAAATACAATCTACCACATAAGGCTTCATGTGGAATGCAATTAAAAGGGCTTTGAGGATATGTATTTGGTTAACTTTTAATATTTGAAAATGACTCGTTGTGTTTTCCTTTTCTTTATTTATTTTTAAAGTTGTGAGTTACATGGTTTGAAAAATAAATATATTTATTTATTTTTGGCTGTGTTGGGTCTTCGTTGCTGAGTGCAGGCTTTCTCCAGTTGCGGCGAGTGGGGGCTATGTACGCTTCGTTGTGGTGCACGGGCTTCTCATTGCAGTGGCTTCTCTTGTTGCGAAGCACGGGCTCTACGTGCCCGGGCTTCAGTAGTTGTGGCACGTGGACTCAGCAGTTGTGGCTCGCGGGCTCTAGAGCGCAGGCTCAGTAGTTGTGGTGCATGGGCTTAGTTGCTCCGCAGCATGAAATTATGTAGGGCTTTTTTTTTTTTTTTTTTTTGCGGTACGCGGGCCTCTCACTGTTGTGGCCTCTCCCGTTGCGGAGCACAGGCTCTGGACGCGCAGGCTCAGCAGCCATGGCTCACAGGCCTAGCTTCTCCGTGGCATGTGGAATCTTCCCCGACCGGGGCATGAACCCGTGTCCCCTGCATCGGCAGGCGGACTCTCAACCACTGCGCCACCAGGGAAGCCCTATGTAGGGCTTTTGAAGAATTTTTTTTTTTAAAGGTATAACCATGAAATTCCTAATGTGCACATGTAATTAATGTGCATTTCATGCATAATACATAGTATAATGGCATTAGTTGTGAGAAGTGTGGGTGTTAGTATGTCTGAAATGCATACAATTGTGTGCCCCTTTAGAAGAAAGAAGAATACAAACTACAAAACATTTAGTCCATTCTTCCTGCTAGGATTATTGCAACTGCAAGATGCTGCTGACTCTGGTTTGTGACCAAATGACAGAAAATCCTGGACTTGTTCATTTGTAAGATGGAGATTGTGGTATTTCTGTTCTTCTAAGATTGATCTCCATAAAGGGGCAGTCAGGCTGATTTGCAGAACCTATCGCTTAATTGAATAATAGCTGTTTATTCCTGCTTACTCTTCGGAATAGTGAGAAGGAAGCTCAGAGACACTCTGAGTGCTGCCACTTCTTCAGAGCCATCTGTAGTTCTCTAGTCTTCAGGTCTAGTGAAGGGATAAAGGGAGGCAGGAGGTTGGAGAGTGGATGATGTGTTCTGCCCACTCCTGGTTTTCTTAACCTGAGACAATTTTCTCAGTTCAACAATCAGAGCATTCCATGGTTGCTTGACTTTTTTTGTTAGAGCACAAAGGCCGGGTAATTGTAGTTTATGAACAAAATATGTGGAGAGCATATTGTTCTTAATACTCTATTTTTTATTTATCACATACCTGCATTCCTCTAAACTTTCCTCTAAACTGGGTTAAAAAATGAAAGAAGAAATCTGAAAATACTGTCATTAAACCATGGCTATAATTTCTATTCTGTCAGTCATCCATTTCTTCATTTTTGCACTAATAATGAATAATTTTAAAATTCCTTAAAGATGCAACCTGCATTTAATATAGTAAATATTGCTGAAATTAGGAAAGTAGCACAATGGTTTCTACTTTCAGGTGTTTATGATATATGAAAACAGAGACATTTTAAAATAGGGCAAAATGCTTCAATGAGACTTTTGACATGTACTATTTTTTTTTTTTAAATAATGTTACTCTCTTGACTAATTTTATTTATTTATTTTGCGGTACGCGGGCCTCTCACTGTTGTGGCCTCTCCCGTTGCGGAGCACAGGCTTCGGACGCTCAGGCCCAGCGGCCATGGCTCACGGGCCCAGCCGCTCCGCGGCATGTGGGATCTTCCTGGACCGGGGCACGAACCCGTGTCCCCTGCATCAGCAGGCGGACTCTCAACCCCTGTGCCACCAGGGAAGCCCTGATGTGTACTATTAATATCAGTTACTTTTCCTTTTGGTTCTCTGCAAGTAACAGAAAATATGAACTCAGCTGCCATAAATCATGAGGAATATTTATTATTTTATAAAACATGAAATCCCATGGCAGAATGATTCCAGGGGACTTCCCTGGCGGTCCAGTGGTTAAAACTCTGCGCTTCCACTGCAGGGGGCCTGGGTTCTATCCCTGGTTGGGGAACTAAGAGGCCACATGCTGCAAGGTGTGGCCAAAGAAGAAAAAAACAGAAAATGATTCCAGAATTGCTTCACTCTGCAGTAGCTCAGTGTTACCATATTGTAGTTTCTATACTGCCATCTTGAGCATAATAACTTAGTTATTAAGCTAAGCTTTCTTTATGGCAGCAAAAAGCCTTCTGCAGGCTCAGTCATCACTTCCAGATTTGACAGCTTCCAGAGGAGGAAGACTATTTTCCATATATCTATGGCTTTTTTTCCCCCTCATTTTTACTACCAAAATTTCAAACACAGAAAATGTGAGAAAACTATATCATTAACACCCTTGAATATCTAATACTAGATTCTACAATTAGCATTTTGTTATATTTATGTCACATCTTTAGCCATCTGTCCTTTTACCCACTCCTCAATTTTTCTTAGTTTTTTTAAAAAATAAATTTCTTTTTATTTATTTATAATTTTTGGCTGTGTTGGGTCTTCATTGCTGTGTGTGGGCTTTCTCTAGTTGCAGCGAGCGGGGGCTACTCTTTGTTGTGGTGCACGGGCTTCTCATTGCGGTGGCTTCTCTTGTTGTGGAGCACAGGCTCTTGGTGCGCAGCCTTCAGTAATTGTGGCTTGCAGGCTCTAGAGCGCAGGCTCAGTAGTTGTGGTGCACGGGCTTAGTTGCTCCGTGGCATGTGGGATCTTCCCAGACCAGGGCTGGAAACCGTGTCCCCTGCATTGGCAGGGGGATTCTTAACCACTGCGCCACCAGGGAAGCCCTTTCTTAGTTTTTTGATACATTTCAGAATACGTTGCAGCATCAGCACATTTCACTTCAGTGTGCACATGATTAACACTAGTTCAAAATTTTTTTAAATAAAACATCTGTAAGTAAACTATAGTGAAATGTACAGATCCTGAGTGTGCCATTTGACGAGTTTTGACAAATGTAAGTTGTGAAACCCAAACCTCTGTTAAGATATAACCTCAGAAATTTCCCTCAGTCCCTGCCACCACTTTTTACATTTTTTTCCCAACTTTACCTGTTTTAGAATTCCAGATAAATGGAACCATACATTATGGACGGTTTTGTGTCAGGTATCTTTGACTCTGCATATATTTTTGAATTTTCATCCATGTTGGATATAACAGCTCTTCCCTTTTATTGCTGAGTAATACTCCAGTGTATAAGTATATCATAGTTTTTTTAGTCATTTCTGTTGGTCACCTGGGCTACTTCCAGCTTTTTGGCTGTTTTAACCATCCCAAAGGATTCACCATAATCAGGATACAGAATAGTTCCCTCACCCCCCAAGACTCCCTTGTCCTATCCCTATGCAGAGTAACTCTAAGGTTCTCTTTCCTCTTGTACATAGCCCCTGGAAACCACTGATGTGCTCTTATAAGAATGTTTATAAATGCAGTCATACATTATACAGCTTTTTGCAGTTGGCTTTTTTTTCACTCAGCATGATGGCTTTGAGATTCATTCAAGTTGTTGCATTGTTCATTTCTTTTTATTATCTAATAGTATGTTTTGTGTGGATGTACTACTGTTTGTGTATTTATCTGTTGAAGGACATTTGGGTTGTTTCCAGTTTTAGACAATTATGAATAGAGCTGCTATTAAATATGTAAGTCCAGATTTTTGTGTGAACATTTCATTTCTCAAGGGTAGATAACCAGGAATGGGATAGCTGGGTCATATGGTAAGTTGATTTAGATATGATTTTCTTTGTATTCTCCTTCGGGTTTACCACCTTCTAGAATCTGTAAATTTATGTCTTGCATCTAATTTGGGAAATTCTTGACTGTTATTTCTTTTTTAAAAATAATTAATTAATTAATTTGGTTGCACTGGGTCTTAGTTGCGGGAGGCAGGCTCCTTAGTTGTTGCATGCAAACTGTTAGTTGCGGCATGCATGTGAGATCTAGTTCCCTTACCAGGGATTGAACCTGGGCCCCCTGCACTGGGAGTGTGGAGTCTTATCCACTCTGCCACCAGGGAAGTCCTTTGACTGTTATTTCTTGATTGATTGATTGATTGATTGTTTTACTGGCCTATTCTCTCCTCTCTTTTTGGGACTCCAATTGTGTGTATGTTCAGCCTTTTGATTCTGTCTCACGTATCACTGATGCTATGTTCAGTCTTTGTTCTACAATCTTTTTTCTTTCTAAGACTGAATAATTTCTTTGACTCTGTCTTAAGTTCACTGTGTGTTTTTGGCCATCTCTTATCTGCTAATAATAAGCCCATTCAGTGAATTTTTTAATTCAATTTTTTTTTTAGTTCTAGAATTTCCTGTGGGCTCTCTTTTATATTTTACTGATTCTCTAATTCAGTTTCCTAGCCATTCATTATAAGCATTTAAAAGTTTTTTTCCTTGATCACAATTACAATAGTTGCTTTAAAATCTTTGACTGTTAATTATAATGTCTTGGTCATCTGAAGTCAGTTTCTATTATCTTTTCTTTTGATTTTGTTTTATAGTTTTCTGTTTCTTTGTATGTCTAGTAATTTTGGTTTGTATACTGGCCTTTGTGAATGATACCTTGTAGAGTCTGAATTCTCTTATGTTTTATTTAAGGTTTTTTTTTTTTTTTTTAAATAGTGTATTAACTTGGCTGAATCCATATTTGAAACTGTCTTTCTTGTTGGGCAACCTCTGAAATATCTAATAATTTCTTTCAGCCAGAGCTGGGCTACTTGGATTCTGCCCCATGTATGGTTTAGGTGTCAGATATTTGGGCAGTGTTTTTTTTGTTTTTAATTTTATTCCTTCCTCCCTCCCTCCCTTCCTCGTTTCTGCACCCGGGCTTTCTCTAGTTGCAGTGAGCGGGGGCTTTGTTGCGGTGTGGTGGCTTCTTTCGTTGCGGAGCATGGGCTCTAGACGCGTGAGCTTCAGTACTTGCGGCATGTGGGCTCAGTAGTTGTGGTGCATGGGCCCTAGGGTTCATGGGCTTCAGTAGTTGTGGTGCATGGGCTTAGTTGCTCCACGGCATGTGGGATCTTCCCGGACCCAGGCTCGAACCCATGTCCCCTACATTGGCAGGCAGATTCTTAACCACTGTGCCACCAGGGAAGTCCTTGGACAGTGTTTTTATGCACTGTTGGATGTGCCTGCTCTGTTGTTCTTTCTGGGATTTATCCCCTTTTCTGGTCCTGAGTTTATCCTGAATGCTTTCTTCTTGTTTCTTCTTGTCAGTAAGACTGTTTCTATTCACGTTTTGACTTCCCTACCTGGGCTGCTCAGGGCCTGCTCCCAAACAGAAAGTTTAAAATAAAGAAGTAAAATCCTGTAAACTCAACCAGTGTCATTGCATTCTTCCAGGTGTCAACTCCCTTCCAGTTTCTGCCTTCTTTTAGTCACTCTCTGGTGCCTTCAGGTAGTTAGTTCTTTATATTTTGTCCAGAATTCATAGTTGTTACCCACAGGAGGGTTAGTCTATAAGATTTTCCCCTACCTTGATGTAAATGTGTATTTTTTTATATATATAAGGAAATTTTACCCCATAATCCCCTGTCTGTACTTCTTTTATATTTTTGGTCAGAATTGCTTCACATGTTTATGCCTAATTCATTCAAAGACAAGGGAATGACAAATAGTTCTTAATGTATTATCCTTGCACCCCTGAGGTTTCTGAGATTTTCAGGGGTTTCATGAAGTCAAAAATATTTCCATAATAACCCCACCAAGTTATTTGCCTTTTTCACTTTCATTCTTTCATCAGTGTATACGTAGTATAGCTTTCTAGAGGTTGCACAGCGTGTTAAATTGCAACAGATTGAATGCAGAAGATATGAGACTCCAACTATCTTCTATTAAGCCAGACATCAAAGAGATTTGCGAAAATGTGAAGCGCCTTATTTTTATTGTTTTGGAAAAGTTACTTTTCACAAAAATATATTTTTTTAGCATGTAATTGTTTTATTATTTTTAAATAAGTTAATAAATATTTAAAATTTTCCTCAGTTCTAGTTTCTAATACATTAAATATTGATAGAGATGACCTAGATAAACTAAAGCTCTCTGGGTCTGGTTCTTATTAATTTTAAGAGTGCACAGACAACCTGAGCACAGAAAGTTTGAGAAGGGCTAGTTTACACTAATCATTACTCACCTCCTAAGACTGAGAATTAGGCTCATCTCTGGTTTAATATATGTGACCATGTGTTGGGTGGATAACAAAATTGAGGTTATGTTAAAAAGGAAGAGGGTTAATGGTTGCTGCCATTAACTACTAACTCTACTGCACGTATGTGTCAGGATACCTCAGTCTACACTAAAAGTTGTGGTATTTTAAAATTATAAACGTAATGTATATTGTTACTGATTCCACTAATTTTTCTTATGAGGTTTTTGGGTACAATGTTGGATCCTAGTTTCTTTGAGATAAGATCCAAATATTTTCCATAATTCAGTCTTTGAAGAGTACATTTAAAACTTTAGGTAATATAAGTTAATATTGATAAATATTTAGATGCTAAATGTTCTGTATATGTTAAACACAGGTTTTATATGGAATGTTAGAATATCTCTTGCTGCAAAAATGAATTTCAAGGTTTGAGAATTTATCCCATTCCCTTCACTGATTACTAGAGATTCCCAGGTACCCCATCATAAAGTATATTTGTGGCCTGGACATTTTGTAAAAGAACATTTTGGTATTTTATGCTCTGCTTTGTCACTCATCCTGAGGCTCTTTGAGTAACAAATTTTAAAGAGAGATCCAGTTGGGTACTTTTTAAGCAGTGCACCATAAACTTTAGTGTGCATATGTAATCACCTGTGGATCTTGTTAAAATGCAGAATCTGACTCAGTAGTTTGGGGGTAGGATCTGAGATTCTCCATTTCTAACAAGCTCACATGTGATGCTGCTCCTGGTCCCTGGGACAAAACTGTGAGGAGCAAGGCTCTAAATAACCTATGAGAGAATTAGAAAGATCTGAATCCTGTCAATATAGGCTGAATGTACCTGCCTTTTTCCCATTTGCCCCCATAAGAGATATTGGTTAGTGATTCTGAGGTTGGGCTTCTGGAGTGATAAGCCTTATATGTAAGAAAGGGGGCAAAACAGGGCAGATTTGGAATTCGTAAATAGCAATAACTTTTCATCTTGCCATTAAATTTCCGTAGTCTTTTTTTTTTTAATTTTTTATTGAAATGTAGTTGATTTACAGTGTTGAGTTTCAGGTGCACAGCAAAATGATTCAGTTATACATTATATCTATTCTCTTTTAGATTCTTTTCAATTATAGGTTATTATAAGATGTTGAGTATAGTTTCCTATGCTATACTGTAGATCCTTGTTGATTATCTATTTTATATATAGTAGTGTGTATATTTTAATCCCAAACTCCTAATTTATCACTCCTCACCAACCCCCCGCCAAGTCTTTTACTTTCTATATGGTAGTTGTTGGACATGTGGTCAATATAAGTTGGATTTGTTCTTTACCCCATGTTTAACTTCTTTGTCTGAATGTCAGAGAAAATGGAAAATTTAACTTGAATATGTGGTTTTACAACTCTTTAATTTACTTGCAGGCATTGATCAATATGACAGAGATAGCATCATAAATGATTTTAAGAATGGGACCTGCAAACTTCTTGTTGCTACGTCTGTTGCTGCCCGAGGCCTAGATGTGAAACATCTGATTCTTGTAGTAAATTATAGCTGCCCCAACCATTATGAGGATTATGTGCACAGAGCAGGACGGACTGGAAGAGCAGGCAACAAAGTAAAAATAATTGCTTTTAAAGTTGATTTCTATTATGTTAAAATACAAGTGTTTCTTTATGATTATAAAGAGATAATAGGAGTTATGGGGACATTCTGAAAATCCTTCATCATCAGAGTATGGGGAATAGTTGATGTTCATCATTTATATACATATATATGTCTTAAGTGCTGTTCTCTGTAGGCAGATAGTGTTAACCATTTGTGTCCCCAAAAGGTATTTTTCCCCACCTAAAAATTTCTGTATATACATACATGCATATAGTTCAAGATCTTTCATTGCTTTTTTTAAAATAAGGGATCATGAAATACACTCAGCCCACACCTATCACCCCTGTTCTCACCCCCCTATACACATGAATATTATTTGCTTTTTAACTTATTTGTATTCTGTTAAGTATATAGTTCTAACTCTTTCTTTTTGAAGGCAGCACTGATGGAAGTACTGATGGTGATATATTTGATATTAGAACCATGGACATTTCTACATACTGAAGCAATAATAATATTAATAGGTTATATTTATGGAGTATTTATTAAATGCCCCCCACTGTTCTGAGTGCTTTACATATATCATCTCATTTTATTCTCACAAATTCCCTTTGAGGTAGATCATATTACCCCTTTTAACAGATGAGAAAAGTTGAGGCACACTGACATTGTTACTTGACAAATTTACATAGCTAGTAAGTAGTGATGGCATTTATTCTTTTAACCTGAGTTATTCTGTGGATTTGGGAAACTTTTTGTGTAAAGGGCCAGGTAGTTAAAATTGTAGCCTTTTTGGGCCACACGCAGTCTCTGTCACATCGTGTGTGTGTGTGTGTGTGTGTGTGTACGTGTGTACACAACCCTAAAAAATGTAATACCACTTTTAGTTCATGGGTCGTATAAAAGTAGGCCATGGGTCAAATCTGGTAACTAGGTACTCCTGAAATAAAATATTAAATCATGTTTTAAAATTTATAACAGTTCACTGGTAGGGTAGAGCGTTTTGTGAAGATGGCAATCTAATTGTAGTTTGCTATTCCTCTACTTACAACTCCAGTCTTTCTCTTGCCTGAACCAAAAAGCTGCTGGGGACACCTGCATCCTTAGGCTTTAGAGAATCCCAGGGAAGTGATGTAGCTGACTTCATTTTTGTATATGTTAAAAACATATCAGATATACATGTGTGTATGCTTTTATATCTTTTAATTGGTCTTTAAAAAATATGGGAAGCTGTATTCTAGGACGTTAATACAGGTTAGCTGGGGTAGAGAGGTGCAGTAGGTAGTGGAGGAAGGGAATGCAAGCAAAAAGGGAGAAATAAGATATATTAAAGTTAATACTTATGACAGTGGAGTTGTACATTTATGTAAAAATCACATGTATTTCCCTTTATGCATAAAGAGATTAGAAATTTTCTGGTTTTGCTTATTTTTAAATATTAAACTTAGGTATTTCACTTTGAACGATTAAAGAATTTGGTAGGACTCTTTTGTGGTCTTTGAAATTCTTTAGTAATGGAGTCATCTTAAAGAGGGTATATTAGGTGACTCAGATTTTATCTTATTTGTGATCTAAGGAGGATTCATCTTGTTAGTGTTTAATAGTATCACTTTTTCATCATTCACTAGGGCTTCGCCTATACTTTCATCACAGAAGATCAGGCTCGGTATGCTGGTGACATAATTAAAGCCCTTGAATTGTCAGGGACTGCAGTGCCACCTGATCTAGAGAAACTTTGGAGTGATTTCAAAGATCAACAGAAAGCTGTGAGTTTTTTAAGTCTCATTTTTATGCAAGTCATTGTGTTCTAGATCTTGAATATTTAATACCTGTAAATCTTGATAGGATTATTTTCACTTATCTCTTTAGTGAGGAAGGGAAAGGAGTGAAAACAAAATGCTCCCTTTTGCTTCAACTTAGTATTTTTTGTAGTCTACATAGAGTTCCTTTTTCTCACATGCAAATGAAATGTTTTTGTTACATTGTCATACACCGCCTTGAAAAATATTTAATTGCCATAAATTCCTGAATATTAAAGTTTTTTATTATGAAATTAACTTTCTTGTTTTTCCTTGAAAGGAAGGGAAAATAATTAAAAAGAGTAGTGGGTTCTCTGGTAAGGGATTCAAGTTTGATGAAACAGAACAAGCTTTGGCAAATGAGAGAAAGAAGTTACAAAAAGCTGCTCTTGGTCTTCAAGATTCGGATGATGAGGATGCTGCAGTTGATGTAAGTATTGTTGTTCTAAGCCTTATTCTTACCAGTTGAAACAATTATTCCTTTGGTACTGGAGGTTTTTACCATAGGCTTGTTTAGTTAGCAAGTTACTGGAAACTTTTCGTTGTGTACCCTTCTCCATTTTTTTCTATGTATACAGATGTATTCACATATGCCTGTATTTCTGTATTTTCATAAAAATGAGATCATACTGCTTTATAATCTTTACAATAGTCCTATGTTGAAGTCTTCCCTTTTAGTAAATTCACTCTTATGCTATTCTTTGGTTACATATTTCATTATATGGATGTTCCACTGTTTAATGAATCAAATCCCTATTTTTGAATATATGGAAACAAACATGTTTGTTTCCATATATTTTTTATTTGGAATATACTTTACTGTACTTCATCGCTCATTCTTGAACATTAAACCTTGCACATTCGTCGCATTAAGTCTTGAGGATGAATGTATAAATGGAATTGCTAGGCCAAAGGGTATATCTAATTTGGTCTTAAAACGTTGTCAGATTGTTCTCCTGCAGGGTGAGTACCAGTTTGCACTCACAATAGTGTTATATAAGAGTGCCTGGCTCCCTGTATCTTTAACATCATTGGTACTGATATTGTTTTTTAATCTTTTACAATTTAATTGTTATACAACATCCTTAGTAATAGTAATAGTCAACATTTATTGAGTTCTACTAAGTTCCATGTCCTGTGCAAAGTGCTTTACAGGGATTATTTCATTTACTTCCTCACAATAGCTAGATGAGTGGATACTCAGAGTATTCCCATTTTATAATTGAGGAGACAGGCTTAGAAAGAAATAACCTTTTCAGATTTGCATAGCTGTTAAGGGGAGGAGCTGGGATCTATACCCATCCTGTTCTTACTTCAAAGCCCATGTTCTTAGCTTACGGAATTATTTGTAACCCAGTGAAAAGGGACCCTGAGGACTCAGCAAGTTAAGGGTTTCCCAGAGTATTCTTTGGAGCCCTAATCCCAGGATCTTGAGCTTTAGATGTTTTCATTATAAAATAATTTTGGAAAATCTGCCTAGTATATACCACTATTAGTGGTATCCTATCAAAGGATGTGAAAAGTCATTAATAAGATAATCTTATTTAACTTTATTTGACACAGAAATCTTCCAACATATTTGATATTTGATCATAGAACTTTTTTTTTGTTGTTTTTGAAACATACCCTGTTAAACCTTAGCTCAGAACACAATTTAGGAAATCAGGAATTCAGTCTGATCTTGTCATTTCAGGAAATGACCACACTGGCTGTTAAGCACAGCCAGGACCAGACCAAGGTCTCCTATTAACTCTAGGCCATTTCTTACTAGCATACCATACTGGCTTAAAATTCAATTAAGTCAATATTTTAGTTATTTGTTACCATGTAACAAATCAATCCAAAACTTAGTAGGTTAAAACAGTAAACATTTATTATCTCATGATTCCTGAGGGTTAGGAAATCAGGAGCAGTTTAGCCAAGTAGTTCTTACTTAGGGTCTCATGAGGTTGCAGTCAAGCTGTTGTCCCAGGTTGCAGTTATCTGAAGGCTTCACTGATGCAGGACCATCTTCTTCCAAGATGGCTCAGTCACTTTAATGTTGGTAGGATGCCTCTGTTCTTCACTCTGCATTTGTGTCCTTACAGCATGGCAGCTGGCTCCCCCAGAATGCGTGATCCAAGAGAGAGCAAAGAGGAAGCCTTAGTACCTTTTATGACTAGTCTCTGAAGTTACATACTGGCTTTTCCACTTTTTTTTTGTCTGTTAGAATCAAATCACTAAGTCCAGCCCACATTTAAGGAGAGGCTCCACCTCTTGGAGGGAAGAGTATTAAAGAATATGTGGCATTGTTTTTAAAACCACCTCAGTTTTTTTATGTTACTTAAACATTTTTTAAAAATCTCATAATGAAATATGTTGATTTTTTCCTTCTTGTTAAAATACTATATAAGTTTTGTAAAAAAAATAGAGCAATACTAAAGTGAATAAAGTTAAAAGTAAAGTTACCCCTGTCACCTAGCTCCATATACCTTCCCCATTCCTGATTTATGCATTTGTTTTGGATTTTAACGCCATGTATGCTGTTTAATTTAAAAGGGTTATTTAAATGTTAGTTTAAAAGTAGTTGGTAACTCAAACCCCTTATTAGATAACAAATATTTTAAAAAGAAGATAAGTTGTCTGTTTCCATTTCAGTAAAAGGTCTTTCTAAATTAACCTAAGTAATTTTAAACCCTGAAAAAAGCTTGCTCTTCATTTGAGATTTAAAATATTAGCCTAATTTTCAGCATTGCTCTTGCTTTGATGGGGAAACCAACCTTCATTTCTTTCCTTCCTTGAAGGAAAAAAACAATAAAGGCTTTTTTTCCTGATTCTCTTACCCAGTTTTTTAGATAAATCCAATTGCATTTTTGAAGTTGGGAAGAATTTTAGGAACCCTGTTGCAGCATTTGCCCTGGGAACCACTGACTGTATTTTTAGATGTCCACTGGTCTTGAGTTATTGCCCTTCGTCCAGCCTCTTTCATTGCAGTGTACGTAATTTGGCCTTAAGGCCTTGGCCCTGGAGCAAGCAGCTGCATCAAATTGTCTGCTCTGTCTTGACAGCACATGTTCTTCATTTACTGAATTGGGATGTATCTGTACCACTCAGGAGTCTGCTGAAGTGGTTCTTGCAGCCTTGTATCTCTGTTTCTTTCTTTCCTTCCTTCCTCCCTCCCTCCCTCCCTCTCTCCCCTCTCCTCCCTTTCCTTTCCCCTTCTCCTCCTCTTCTCCCTCTATAAATTGGTATTTTTAATTAGATTTTTACTAATCCTTTTTCTTCTTGTTTAGATTGATGAGCAAATTGAAAGCATGTTTAATTCAAAGAAGAGAGTGAAGGATATGGCTGCTCCTGGAACATCTAGTGTTCCTGCTCCAACTGCAGGAAATGCTGAGAAGTTAGAAATTGCAAAGAGATTGGCTCTTAGAATCAATGCTCAGAAGAATTTGGGGATTGAGTCTCAGGTATTAAGTAATTTGTTCCAAGTCTTAGTACTTTTTGTAAGTTCTTTGATTTAAATGCTTTTCAGGAATTATGGCAGCACAAGTGAACAAGAAGTTATTTTAGACACTGAGGTAGTAAGCATTTAACATTATCCTCAATACAGAATTCTTTAATTATTATATTTGGGTGATTTCTCTAGTGTGGTTAACTGCGGTCTTAATGCCTAGTCTGGAAGGCCTAACTGTTAAGCATGTTAACCATGGATAATTTTATAAAGTAGTATTCTGATTGATCTTAACAAAATCCTAAAGAAATAACTCTCTTTTCTTTCTTTTCTGTTTATATTAGGTGGGTTATTGGGCACACAAACAATACCTTGGAAGTATGAATATCCAGTTACATAACTGAAACTAACATGGGTTTAGACAGTGGGAAAATGTGTTAAATATTTCACTTGCCTTGTTTCTCTTGGGAGTTTTTTGGTTAACTTAATTTTTTTTTGAAGTATAGTTGATTTATAGTGTTGTGATAGTTTTTGCTGTACAGCAAAGTGATTCAGTTGTACATATATATATATATTCTTACTCTTTTCCATTATGGTTTATTACAGGATATTGAATATAGTTCCCTCTGCTATACAATAGGACCTTCTTTACCCATTCTCTATATAATAGTTTGCATCCGCTAATCCCAAACTCCCAATCCATCCCTCCCCCAGCCCCCTCCCCCTTGGCAACCACAAACAAGTCTGTTCTCTATGTCTGAGTCTGTTTCTGTTTTGTAGATAGGTTCATTTGTGTCATATTTTAGATTCCACATATAAGTAATATCATATGGTATTTGTCTTTCTCTTCCTGACTTACTTTGCTTAGTATGATAATCTCTAGGTTCATCATGTTGCTGCAAATGGCATTATTTCATTCTTTTTTATGGCTGAGTAGTATTCCATTGTGTGTATGTATATATGTACGTGTGTGTGTGTGTGTGTTTGTATACACATACCACATCTTCTTTATCCATTCATGGACATTTAGGTTGTTTCCATGTCTTGGCTATTGTAAATAGCGCTGCTATGAACATAAGGGTGCATGTATCTTTTTGAATTATAGTTTTGTCCAGATATATGCCTGGGAGTGGGATTGCTGGATCATATGGCAACTCTACTTTTAGTTTTTTGATGAACCTCCATACTGTTCTCCATAGTTGCTGCACCAGTTTACATTCCCACCAACGGTGTAGGAGGGTTCCCTTTTCTTCACACCCTCTCCAGCATTTTGGTTAACTTAATTTTTAACTAAGGTTAAATTTTCATAGCATTCCTAAAGAACAATTTGTTAATTTTGACAGTATTTTTAAGATTTTGAGAGTTTGGGGACCTACAGGGCCCTGTGTCCAGTAGCCTGTATAGGTTCAGGTCTCTAGTGTCCAAGTGGGATGACCAAGCTAGAGGCCAGTGGGCTGACCCAGTGAGGCAGCCACAATCAAGGCTCAGAGCCTTGGGTCTCTGCATCTGTTTTATTTAGCCAGTGAGTTACTATAAAGTGTTTACTGTACTCAAGCCTGTGCCTCTTCTGACAACAGGGACACAGCACCTCACCTAATATTCTCTTAGATTATTGCTACTAATAACTCTTTATTGTGAAAGCAAATGGCTCTAACTTTTTGCTGTTGTTAGAAGAGCTTGTGGTGTGAGTCGTGTATTACCCACAGAAGAATTATCTCTGCATTAGGCACATAGTAAAATTAAGTTCAAATTTAAAAAAATGTGTTGAGTAAAGTCATTTACTGTAATTTATAGAATGTTGGGTTGGTCCATGGGGGAAGGAAGAGCTCAGTGGTGGTAGTGGGCAAAGATTCTGATTCAGAGGAAAACTCCTAGTAGCCACAAAGTATGTAAATGATTTTAGAAATATACTATATTTGATATCAAGAGTTACCTAATTATGTATGATTCAGTAGAATTTTTAATGTAGAATTGAATATTATTGTTTTCTCATTAAGTAAGGGAGATATATTAAACTGTCTGTTATAAATATATGCTGTTAAATTGCACTTACGGGTAGCACTTTACATTAGAAAGATGCTTTTAGTTAGTGGCTTTCCAGAGAATACTTTGTGGTGGGATCTTTGGTCTTGTCTCTGCCCTCATTTGAGATTTGACTGTAGGTCTTCTTTAACTGCAGGATGTGATGCAGCAGGCCACCAATGCAATTCTTAGAGGTGGCACCATCCTGGCTCCCACTGTCTCTGCAAAAACCATTGCAGAGCAACTTGCTGAAAAGATCAATGCCAAGCTTAATTATGTGCCTTTGGAGAAACAAGAAGAGGAGAGACAGGATGGTGGACAGAATGAATCTTTTAAGAGATATGAAGAAGAATTAGAGATCAATGACTTCCCACAGGCAAGTAACAGATTTAAACTTTTTTTTTTTAATTATAGAGTAGAAACTCCTTTTTTAGGAGCGAAAATGCCTTGTTTAAAACCCATGAACATTTAAATGGCTGCTTTACTTTTTATCTAGATGGGGAGACAACACTAGAAATTCCATATTTATGATTATGTTCTAGTTACATTAGAATCTAAATGAATTTATGATGCAGGTATTAATTATAATCTTAATATTGACCATAATATGATTTAGTTAACCTATTCTTTGTCAGTACATCAGGTTTCTTTATTCTGTTGTAAAGTGATTTTTTCCCCCCACTCTTTTTTATTTTATTTTTTTAACATCTTTATTGGAGTATAATTGTCCCCCCACTCTTTATTTCATAGACTGCTAGGTGGAAAGTTACCTCTAAGGAAGCTCTGCAGAGAATCAGTGAATATTCTGAAGCTGCAATTACAATCAGAGGAACATACTTCCCACCTGGCAAAGAACCCAAGGAAGGAGAGCGGAAAATTTACTTGGCAATTGAAAGTATGTACTGTTCGTTCTGTTTCAATCTTGAGTTAGATCACTGTTGATATAGATGTAATAGACACAGAAAGAATATGAGGTCAGTTCTAGAGAGGACTGAAAATGAGGAACACCTATAAGAAAAAAAATAGTTTCATCTATCATTGTGGTCTTTATTTAGAAGTTTAGTACATATATAGAGGTAAATGATCTGTGTTTGGGACTCTTTCAGTTTTGACAATTTGGTCAAATTGAAAATCACTCTATAAGAAAACATGTATTTTCAGGACTGGTCTGTTTATTCTTCCAGTAAGTAGAACGTTCAGGCCAAAGTTTAGGTTAGAAAGTAAATCAACTATATATAATAGTCCACTTAATGCTTGTTTATCCAAGCAAATATTGCCTGTGATTTTATGCCTAAAAGTTCACACATACCTTTTTAAAAAATAGGATAGGACAATTAATACCATAACTCACAGGGTATATTTATTTCTTTATTTTTGGCTGAGTTGGGTCTTCATTGCTGTGCGCGGGCTTTCTCTAGTTGTGGCCAACGGGGGCTACTCTTTGTTGCGGTGTGCAGGCTTCTCATTGCGGTGGCATCTCTGATTGTGGAGCATGGGCTCTAGGCGGATGGGCTTCAGTAGTTGCAGCACGCGGGTTGTAGAGCACAGGCTCAGTAGTTATGGCGCACAGGCTTAGTTGCTCCGCAACATGTGGAATCTTCCCGGACCAGGGCTGGAACCCATGTCCCCTGCATTGGCAGGCAGATTCTTAACCACTGCGCCACCAAGGAAGTCCCTTAAAGGGTATAAGTAATGCGTTATCTAAGAGTGATCAGGTGTGTTTTTTAACCTTATTTTATACATTCATGAATGAATTCAAAAGACAGTTTCCAGTTTGATTTTCTTCCTACTTCGTTATGTACTGCATGGTAGATAACTTGTCTCCCTTCATTTATATTTAATTTGAACATTTTTATAATAGATTTTTAAGCATAGACCAGCCACAGATCCATTTCATCTACTTAATGAACTAAGTATTTTTTGAACACTGGTGTTGCAGCTGTGAAGAGGTTTTACTCCATGTCATGTAAATCCAGAGTCTGCATATCTATCTACTGCTTAAATGGCTTAGCTGGCTGCAAAGGAGCTCTCCCACACCTTGTATAATCTTAAACAGCAGTCTAGTCCTTTGAGTTATACACATCACTTCTAACAAGGAAGCCTTACTTGATCTCATTTCACCACTCTGTAGCTCTTTACTTGCTTTGTTTTTCTTCACAGTACTCATTACATAGAAATTATAGTATATTTTTACTTGTTTCTGTCTCCCCTACTAGAGCTCTGTGAATGCAGTGACTTTATCATCTGCTGTATTCCCAGTGTCTGACACATGGTAGGCACTTGATAAATTTTCTGAATAATACATCTGATCATGCTCTAGAGCCACTTCTCTTCTGCACACAAAATATTATTTGACAGGCATATCCATGTGATCTCTCTAAAGCCGCACCGTCCAATAAAAACTCTGATGGCTGTGGAGCACTTGAAATACAGCCAGTGTGACCAAGAAATTTTAAATTTAATTTAATTTTTATTAACTTAAATCTAAATAGCCACATAGCTGATGGCTACTGAATTGGCTAGCTCAGCTCTAAAGTTTGTTGCTGGAAAGATCAATGGAAGTATAAACTTAAAGTATATTGTAAATAAGGTTTATCACTAGTTAGTATTTTCTTGTTATATTTTGGCATTCCTTTGGTTTTTGTGAGGACTTTATAACTGTATGTAAGTTCCTTACTGAAATAAATATAAACTAAAAATGATTTAAATATATATGAGGACTTTTTTTTTTTTTTTTTTTTTTTTTTTTTGCGGTATGCGGGCCTCTCACTGTTGTGGCCTCTGCTGTTGCGGAGCACAGGCTCCGGACGCGCAGGCTCAGCGGCCATGGCTCACGGGCCCAGCCGCTCCGTGGCATGTGGGATCTTCCTGGACCAGGGCACAAACCCGTGTCCCCTGCATTGACAGGTGGACTCTCAACCACTGCGCCACCAGGGAAGCCCGAGGACTTATTTTTAGGGTTTGATTCTTTCCTGGCCAAAACAAAGAATTTCACAGATGTGAAAATAAATTAGTACTGTGCCTATTTACTTTACTTTTAACTGGTGACCTCAAATTGTTTTTATGTGACTTCTTAACATAAAGACTACAAGAAGAGAAATGCACGTGCAGTGTGCATCCCATTTACCCTAAGTAGAAGTTGTTTCCTGGTCAAAATGCTTGATAGGATCAGAGTAAGTTAAAAAACAGAAAAGTTTTGTTACCAGGATTGAGCTGGGGTTTTGTTTTTTTCTCCTTTAATAAGGGTTTGCCTGGTTGATGTAAGGTTTTTATTAGTTTCTGAGTTCTGATAAAATTGATTTTAATAGTTTTTGCAAGTTTATTCACTGCTTTTGTGGAGGGACAGGCTTTTGAAGTTCCCTCCTGTGCCATTTTCACTGATGTCACTCTCACTTTCGGACTTTTTAAAATGAAGAATTGTGGCAAAGGTAAAACTCAGATATAGCCTTTATGTTTTCCATATTATTGAAATTCTACCTTTACAGTACAGTAAGATTCATACATATGTTAAATGGTATGCAAAGAATGTGGGTCCAGAACTAGGCAAGTTGTATTTTTTTGTTTGTGATTGTGACTTTGAGAAACTGGATCATATCTATTTCAAGTCAGGTTTTTAAATGGCACCCTTTTATGTATCCTGAAAGACTTTCACTCTGCCAATGACTCAGTGTGTTTCTGAATCATGTGACACCGTTCCTTATTGTGAGGCAAAATGCGGGTTGCTGGCACCTCAGCGTTCAAGGAGAGAAAATTACACTGAAATCTTTCTGCACTTGGAACTGGACAGCTCTCTCTTCCTACTGTGTTCATTAGGCCATACAGGATGTCATTCAGTAGAATCTGATGATAAAACCTTTTGTAAACATGGAGTCATCCTTGTATATTCAGCTTGAATGTCATAGGTGTCATTTAAGCAAAACCAGTATTGTATTTTTTTTTTTTGCAATAACATAACTGTAGTTTATTCTGAATATCTCTAAGATTTCAAAACCAGTATTTTAAATGACTGCCTTTTAAAGAGGTAAATCAGAGATGATTGTTTGCTTTGAAAAAGGATCCCATATATAATTTATTAATTTAAAGGTAATTATACTTATTTAGTGTAGTGTAATTAATGTATGCCAGGTTTAATTTGTATATAACTTTATCACAACATATCTCCTGTACTACCAAGTGAAGTGAAATGAGAAGCCCACAGCTTCTGCTGACTTTTCCATCCACCTAAAATGGTTCTGGGTGCTTCTTTCCACTGTCAACTTGTACTTAGGAAGTAACATCTAATTTTTATAATCTAAGCAAGGTTTCTCTCCCCCAGTAAAAAGATAACCTTGTCAGAAATGAATCTTGAGAAGTCTGGCAACATAAATATGCTAAATAAGAGCTGGAGATTGGTAATTAAAATGACCTAAAGCTTTGAGAATTTTCATAGATGATTAGATTTAAAGGATCTTTTAGTTTTTGAAACTCCAACCAAATCAACTGAACACTAATAGGATGAAAACAGGTGTTGGAAGGAGCCTAGTGTCATCTGTTTCTAGTTCTGTAATTGGAGGGACCCCACTGCCTGGCTCCTTAGAGGCTCTGTGTGGCTCAGCAGCTCCCGGCAGTGGGAAGGAGAACAGGAAGGACGTACGTGCCTAGCCAGCCTGTATAATTTATAGCCTGTTTTGTGACCCTCTGTTTTTACTAGTGGAGAATCCCTTAAAAGCAGCCAGAGTTGTTTTGGGACCAATGAAAGGAAATGCCACTTTTTCATGACAGCTTATAAACATATGTAACCTATTACCTAAAGAAGCTGTGTCAGTCAAAAATTTAAACTGGTCCAAATGGTCAGGCTCTAACTAAAGCAGGAAAATTGCTCTTCACTTGGAGCTGGGTGGGAGTATCATTTTCCTTCTTTTTAAAACAGCAGAGAATGTCAACAGGCTACACATCAACTCATGCCAAGTAGCATATTTTCCTCCTGAATTTCATTTTTTAAATAATTTTCATTCTGGCTTGGCTCTTGATTATACCCTTGGCTCCACGTTCATCTACCTTTCTTCCCTTCCAGCACCCACAGCTTTAAAATGTTTGTGGTCAGTGGCTGGTCGAGGTGTAGGGCTTAGACATGTTGCTCTGACTTCACAGCCATACTCATGGCTCTTTCCTTCCTGTTGTTAAACTGTTTCTTTTTCTTCCTCCTCCTTCTCCTCCTCTTCTTTCTCCACTTCCTCCTCCTCCCCTCCCCCCTCCCATTTCTTTTCTTCCTCTTCTCCCTCCCACTCCTCCCTTCCTCCTTTCCTCTCCTCTCCTCTCTGTGGGTTCGAAAAAGCATATCTAATAAGGGGGGAAATTTTCCCATTTCTTGTGAATTGTTTTCCTTATTTGATTTTCTTATATAAAATGATAAGAACAGGACTTCCCCGGTGGTTCAGTGGTTAAGACTTCGAGCTTCTACTGCAGGGGACATGGCTTCGATCTCTGGTCGGGGAAGTTTCACGTGCCATGTGGGGCAACCAAAAAAAAAAAAAAATTTTTTTTTAAATGATAAAAACATAGTTCTCTACAACCCCAGTTCTTCTTTTATTCTTTGACATTTCACTCCTAGTCCTTAATCTCTAGTCTGCTTCTTTGGTCCAGCTCTATTCCTTTTATAGGTGTGCACCGTGTTACCTCTCTAGACGTACCTACTTCCTGGCATTGTCCCCTGGCTTCAAATCCCTCCACACTTAGCCTTGATAGCTCTCTAATCTCCGTCTCTCCTCTACTTCTGCTCCTTGTTTCCATTGGCCTTACTGAAATTTCCAACTTGGTGTCCCCTGAGCACCTCAGCCACAACGATCTCAGAATCGAATTTCATCCACTATCACTGCTAATAGTAGCACCTGTTCTTCTTCTTGGATTCAGTATCTCCTTTATTACCTGTTATTTTCTTTACTTGCTGCTCAACTCTTATCATCTTTGTTCCTCTTCTTCACTGTTCACATCTAGTCAGAAAAAACATCTTGTCCATTCTACCTTAAAAATGTGCTTTCAGGGGCTTCCCTGGTGGCGCAGTGGTTGAGAGTCCGCCTGCCGATGCAGGGGACACGGGTTCATGCCCCGGTCCGGGAAGATCCCACATGCCGCAGAGCGGCTGGGCCCGTGAGCCATGGTCGCTGAGCCTGCGCGTCCGGAGCCTGTGCTCCGCAGTGGGAGAGGCCACAACAGTGAGAGGCCCGCGTACCGCAAAAAAAAAAAAAAAAGTGCTTTCAGGGACTTCCCTGGTGGTCCAGTGGTTAAGACTCCACACTTCCGCTGCTGGGGGCAGGGGTTCAGTTCCTTCTCAGGGAACTAAGATTCCGCATGCCGCACACGTGGCCAAAAAAAAAAAATGTGCTTTCATGATGGTATGAACATAATCCTGTGAGAGCCCTGAGGGAAAAAACACTTAACCCCACCTGGAAAAGTTAGGAAAGATTCTTGGAAGAAGTGATATTTAAAAGTTGCTCTGGGGACTTCCCTGGTGGCGCAGTGGTTAAGAATCTGCCTGCCAGTGCAGGGGACATGGGTTTGAGACCTGGTCTGGGATGATCCCACATGCTGTGGAGCAACTAAGCCCGTGTGCCACAACTACCGAGCCTGCGCTCTAGAGCCCGCGAGCCACAACTCCTGAGCCCGTGTGCCACAACTACTGAAGCCCGCGCACCTAGAGCCTGTGCTCTGCAACAAGAGAAGCCACCACAATGAGAAGCCTGCACACCGCAACGAAGAGTAAGTAGCCCCCGCTTGCCACAACTAGAGAAAGCCTGTGCACAGCAATGAAGACCCAATGCAGCGAAAAATAAATAAATAAAATTTTATTAAAATAATAGGGCTTCCTTGGTGGCGCAGTGGTTGGGAGTCTGCCTGCTGATGCGGGGGGCGCGGGTTCGTGCCCCGGTCCGGGAAGATCCCACATGCCGCGGAGTGGCTGGGCCCGTGAGCCATGGCTGCTGAGCCTGCGCGTCTGGAGCCTGTGCTCCGCAACGGGAGAGGCCACAGCAGTGAGAGGCCCGCGTACCGCCAAAAAAAAAAAAAAAGATGCATCATTAAACATATTTTGGAAAAAAAATTAATAATAATTAAAGTTGCTCTGGTAGACTACTTACTACCTACTCATCTTGCTGCAATATCTTTACAAGTTTGTTTTTCTAGTAGCCCAAAAGATCATAAAGAGATGAATGAGTACTTTGTATAATGAATCTCTTATAGTATAGCATACATGGTGGGTGCTTAATGTTTCTTGAATTTATAACTATACAAATGTCTTCAGCCTACCTCATCTACTTGGCTATCTTGCTGTGTTCTTTCACACACTTTTTAAATATTTCAACCATGCTGTACTTCTCTTACTTTTCAGTAGTTAAGCATGACTTTCTTAATCTGTACCATTACACACATGATTCCCTTTGTAAAATACTTTTCATGTCATCTCTCCTCCTTCAACTTGGCTAGTCCTCCATTCATCTTTAAGACTTTGCTCAGGTGACACTTTTCCAAAACATTTGCTGACTTTAAAGAGCATAATAAACATCCAATAAATATTTGCTAAATAAATGAACCTAGGAAGTTATATTTTCCTTTTACTTTTTCTTCTTCTCTTCTGGACAAATTGCGAATTATCTTTACTTTGCATACCAACATACCAAGAACTTGTAACACTAGTACCTCACTAACCTTAACACTCTTAACACTAACGTCACTGGCTACATTTGAAACTCTAAAAGTAATCATAATAATAAGCAGCCATGATACAATGTAGATGATGTTCCACCAGGTATTGAAAGACTATCTTGGCAAGTAGTACAATGTTGCTGAAAGTCACGTACTGATCTCTATGCAGTGGATAAACATCCAGCATAAATCTAATAATACAAATAATGTTCTCCACTCACTCACCAGGTGCCAATGAACTGGCTGTGCAGAAAGCAAAGGCAGAAATCACCAGGCTTATAAAAGAAGAACTGATCCGGCTGGTGAGTGAAAACCTCAAGGACTTATTTATTTGTTTTAGTAAATGTTTTATTGAACTATAATATAAATAAGAGAAGTAGACAAATGATATACATATAGTTTGATGAATTTTCACAAAATAAGCACACTGATGCGATCACGACCCAGTTGAAGAAATATAGAACATCACCAGTATCCCAGAAGCCCTGCTCATGCCCCTCCTTGTCACTATTCATTGCCCCCAAATGTAACATTATTCTGACTTTCAACATTGCAGATTAGTTTCGCCTAATTTTGAACTCCATATAAGTGGAATCAAATGCTGTGTACTCTTTTATATCTGATTTCTTTCACTCAACATTACTTTGAGGAAATCAGTAGTATTAAATAGTACAGTATTTAAGCATGTGAATATACCACAGTTAATTTATGTTTTAGACTTCGAGGTCATTTTAGTTTTTGGTTTTTATGAATAATGCTTCTATGAACATTCACGTTAATATATTATTTTCTTGAGTATATACCTTGGACTAGAATTGCTAGTTATAGGGTATGTGTAGTTTAGCAGAGTAGTTACACCAGTTTATATTACCTTCAGCAGTGTATGAAAATTCCAGTTTCTCTACATTTTTGCCAGTGTTTTTAAACTTAGGTGTTTTGAGTGTTTTTAAACTTCGATGAGGACTTAATTTGATTTTGGATAAAGCGGCCTTTTATAGACCACCTTTCCAAAGGAAGCAGACACATCCCTGTAAACTCTCCCTACAATGTGTACAGTGGGATGAGGACCCTTTGAAAGGAAACATTATCCTTTCTCTAAGAATGTGTTTTTGAGGGCTTTTCTAAAATTTCCCTTACAGAACATTCTTTCGGGTGGATAAAAAATTTAAAGAATAGAAGGTACACAAAACGAGGGAAGAATAAAAACAACGTTTAAATCAAGTGACTTTCACCAAGGAGTGATAGAAAAAGAATGCCACCACCATTAAGCTGGTTCAGAACCGTTGTTAAGGAACAGTCGAGTGAACACAGGGAGATGATTGTTGAATAGTTCTTTCTTCCTCAGTATTAATATTTTTTATTTTAAATATCTGATAGTTTTATAAGTTTGTAAAGGAAATTACTTAACATATTTCTTTTTTTTTTCTCCCTTTTACTGATCATATGCCTTTTATTTTCTCTTGTAGCAAAATTCTTACCAACCAACAAATAAAGGAAGATACAAAGTCTTATAAAACATCTGGAAAAAACTTTTTACCTGTGCTGGTCTGTGATACATGTGGCAGTTGTTGTCTGCAGTTTACAGTGTATTTTAAGTTAAGATTTTTAAAATTCTTTCTTGCTGATTTTTTTTTTAAATACAAGAAACCAGTATTTGCTAATGAATTTTCTTTCAGTAAGTATCCCCAGAATTATCAAACTATATTTAAAGTTTTCATTAAAGTGCCCTTTAATGTAAATCTGGATAATATTCCAGAAGCGTAAGAAAATTAAAATATTTGGACTTTCCATTGAAGGAAATAAAGTATATAAGTCGCTAAGGGGCTATTCACCTTATCTTCTTGCAATGAAATTGTGATAATCTCCTCAGAAAAGGTAAAATTCTCTAATTTTGTGACCACCTTGAGCTTAAATCTTACTTGACTCAGTGGAACAATATGAACTATATTTAAGAATATTATAATAGAATTTTTACAAAATGCATTCACAGTTTTTGTTTCAATTTTTATTATCATGTATGGGCCATAGTTGTACTGGTTTTTGGTTTTGTAAAATTAAAAATTTGTAGTATAAGAATTTTTTGCATTCCTTTACACTGCTAAGAGTTTTAGTATTTACTACTTTTAGGTTCCCCTAACAACCTCTGGCTCTGTGCCTAGCTACTAACTCTTTTCTAATCTTCCTTAAAAGAAAGTGATTTGTAGCCTGTAAATATTAATATGATTGTTTTTTTCCCCTGAAAGTGTTCGTTTATGTATCTGTACATACAAACACCATACTAATCTGATTTTTCTTCAGAATTATTGAATAGGTTGTGAATTTTCTTTCTTAAAAAAAAGTATAATGGCACTCACATTTTAAACTTAGACTTTAAGCATTTCTCAGTGAAATTCATTTCACAAAGAATCATAAATTATATTTTTGAGCCTTCAGATATATTTCCTGAATATTCTAATTTAAATTGCTATAATTGGATCACCTAATTTTTTTCAAGACTCCTGGTGTATTAGAACTTCATATTGTTGTCACTTCTTGAAAAAATAAAATTTTCAGGAATTAAATAGATGTATTTCTTAAATTAAAAGATATAGAAGTTCCCTTGAGTATTCTTGACTTAGAGTTTTTAAAAAAGAAAAAAACCAAAGAATATTATAGCTGTTAAATTATTTTATAGTATGTTAGGTGGTTAAAGTGACAAGGAGTATCAATCATGATTTCTTCAATATAAAGTTATCCTTAATGAAAATCTAAGGTATAACTTGGAAATATTCTTGGATCCCTTGCATATCCTCTTTTTTTCTTGGAGGAAGAAAACAGACACAACACAGCAACAGAACCAAATATACCATTTACTATAAGATTTCAGGCATCTTGGGCTCCTCCCCCCTCCCCCATTTTATTTATATCCTTATTTTTGTTATCTAGTGATAGTTTGTTTCTTTTGATAGAATATGTTGCAGTCCCACGTTGATGGCAATTGGTGCTCCCTTCAGCCTGCTCCGTGGTCACTTGGAGATTCAGAGTTTTACATCATTTTAGCATTATTACCTTTATGTTTGTATATCTAGTTGTAATAAGCCACTGATAGTACTTTGTTAAAATGAAGCACATTTCTCTGTTATTACATTTTTTTTGTTTTGTTGTTGTACGTGGGCCTCTCGCTGTTGTGGCCTCTCCCGTTGCGGAGCACAGGCTCCGGACGCGCAGGCTCAGCGGCCATGGCCCACGGGCCTAGCTGCTCTGCGGCATGTGGGATCTTCCCGGACCGGGGCACGAACCCGTGTCCCCTGCATCGGCAGGTGGACTCTCAACCACTGCGCCACCAGGGAAGCCCCTGTTATTACATTTTTTTAGTGTCACAGTCTTTGATTTTTAAGATTTGAATGACGTACCAGTTAATTTGTTTTTTTAATGCAATATCAATATTTGCTCATGTTTTCTAAATTCCTTATAAAATAAAGTTAATTTAGTCTGAGTTTTCCTAAAATTATCTTTGCTGAAATGTTTTCTGCTGTTTATCTAATTTTGTTTACATTGCTAGGCATGTGAGAGAGGTATTATACTCTCTGTATCTTTTTAAAAAAATTCTAGCAACACAAACTATATAGTTCTATCCAAAAATATCTTCCTGAAGAAGGCTCTTAGTCTTTAATGGTGTTTGTATTTGGCCTAAGATAGGCTGTAGGTGAAATAATGGGTCCATGTGCCAGTTGGTGTTTTATCACAGTGACACTCATTCTTAGAAAATGGAAGTATAGAATGAAATGATAATGGCTAGATTCTCTTCAACTCCTTTAGACAGTTTTATTATCTGATATATTTCATACCTTACTAGCCTTGTTGGTATGCACGTGGTATTGAACTGGTAGTCACAGTATACCTGTGACTGCAGTCCTTTTGCGGGAGGCATCCCCTATGTGCAAAGAAGTTTTTGTTTGAGCAGAACCAGCTCTTGAGTACCTGGGATGTATAAATCCTACGAAGCCAGCTGTGGAGCCCACTTCTAAATAATTCATCAGCACCTTAAGAAACACATGCTAGAGAGCAAAGCCTCCAAAGTTATAACTTGTCTGTGTGTGAGCTCTTTTTCCTATGATGCCTTGCTTTGCTTTATAAAACCATCAGCTAAAGTCCTTTAGTGGCAGATAACATAGCACTTGTTTAAGATAAGAGCTGGGGGTCAATATCAAAAAAAAACAACCCAATCCAAAAATGGGCGGAAGACCTAAATAGACATTTCTCCAAAGAAGATATACAGATTGCCAACAAACACATGAAAGGACGCTCAACATCACTAATCATTAGAGAAATGCAAATCAAACCACAATGAGGTATCACCTCACACCGGTCAGAATGGCCATCATTAAAAAATCTACAGGGACTTCCCTGGTGGTGCAGTGGTTAAGAATCTGCCTGCCAATGCAGGGGACATGGGTTCGAGCCCTGGCCCAGGAAGATCCCAAATGCCGTGGAGCAACTAAGATTGTGTGCCACAACTACTGAGCCTGCTCTCTAGAGCCTGCAAGCCACAACTACTGAGCCTGTGTGCCACAACTACCGAAGCCCACGTGCCTAGAGCCCGTGCTCCGCAACAAGAGAAGCCACCGCAATGAGAAACCCGCGAGCCGCGATGAAGAGTAGCCCCTGCTTGCCACAACTAGAGAAAGCCTGTGCCCAGCAACAAAAACCCAATGCAGCCAAAAAATAAAGAAATTAAAAAAAATCTACAAACAATAAATGCTGAAGAGGGTGTGGAGAAAAGGGAACTCTCTTGCACTGTTGGTGGGAATGTAAATTAATACAGCCACTATGGAGAACAGTATGGAGGTTCCTTAAGAAACCAAAAATAGAACTACCATATGACCCAGCAATTCCACTACTGGGCATATACCCTGAGAAAACCATAATTCAGAAAGAGTCATGTACCACACTGTTAATTGCAGCACTATTTACAATAGCCAGGACATGGAACCAACCCAAGTGTCCATCGATGGATGAATAGAAAAAGAAGGTGTGGCACATGTATACAATGGATTATTACTCAACCATAAAAAGAAACGAAATTGAGTTATTTGTAGGGAGGAGGATGGACCTCGACTCTGTCATAAAGAGGGAAGTAAGTCAGAAAGGGAAAAACATACATATGCTAACACATATATATGGACTCTTAAAAAAAATGGTTCTGATGAACCTAGGGGCAGGACAGAAATAAAGACGCAGATGTAGAGAATGGACTTGAGGACATGGGGAGGTGGAAGGGTAAGCTGGGACGAAGTGAGAGTAGCATTGACATATATATACTACCAAATGTAAAACAGACAGCTAGTGGGAAGCAGCTGCATAGCACAGGGAGATCAGCTCGGTGCTTTGTGACCACCTAGAGGGGTAGGATAGGGAGGGTGGGAGGGAGGCACAAGAGGGAGGGGATATGGGGGTATATGTATACATACAGCTGATGCACTTTGTTATACAGCAGAAACTAACACAACATTGTAAAGCAATTATACTCCAGTAAAGATGTTTTAAAAAATTTTTAAATAAAAAGATAGGGGCTGGGGGGAAAATGGTAGTTGAAGTGAAGTCCAGGGTAAAAAACTATATTTTGTTTAGTAAAATGCCCCATTCTGGTCCTTTTTAGATGATGGATGCTAAGTACATGTAGCAGGCGTGAATTCTGAGTGGCTAGCCCAATGTCAATGAGAATACTCTTCCTCTTAGAACTGAGTCTGGAGCTACCAGTTCTTCACATTGTGGTATATAGTTTTATGTAAGAATTGGAATCTATTGACATTTTCTTATGCCTTCTGCTTCTGGCATGAAAAGCTGAAGTTAACCTTTAAAAAAAGTGTGTATGTAAATATAGAGAAAGAGAACGGATGAATATGTGTGGATAGGTAGAGGGGATGTCTTAACATTTTATTCAGTTTAGGTGTTGTAACCACCAGAAAACCTTAATAAATTCTCACTGGAGTGAGGCATTTGACTTGGAGTATAGCAACATCTTACATGTTGCTTAGTGAAACATATGCTGTGTTTTTAGGCCAGCTCTCTGGAGCTAAAGGTGGCTACATTTCCATCACTAGGTAAAGATTCCCTGGTGTATTACCAATTGCAGATATTTGAAGGTCCTTTTTTTCTGTATCAACTTATAATTTTACTTGAGCAGGAGTCCAAGTAGAGACATGAAGAAAAAGTGTAAGCAAATGAATTCTTTGCAATATCTCAACAATATCAGTGGTCTCACCTTTCTGGGGCTTTATGGCCAAACTGGTATGTAAGTGCATACCATCAAATCACATGACTAGTGAGGAATTTACTTTTGATTATTTTTCTTGACCTTGTTCTCTTCCAAATATGGCATAAGCTTATAGAAGTTCATGATTTTGAAGCTCAAGCCTTTAAAAATTCTATATTTGTGTTAACCTTGTTCTTCTAGAGGGGTAAAAATGTGAAATAAAAAAAAGTTTTAACCCCTTTGGAAAACTGGAACTCAGAGTTACTCTCGCAGATATCATTAGGATTACTGCAAAAGCTATAGAGTTTCGGAATTTAAGAAAATTCTAATTATCTTTAATAAATGGAAATACGTGATACTTCAGGTTTTGAGTATTAGTCCCTTTTCACAATTTTGCCTATTATAGAATAAAGAAAATGTGAGGATTCAGTATGAAAAATGTGCTCTTTGACCACAGAAAAAGCATGTCATTTGAACTTGGCACTTGGTAGTAGGTGGATTTTTTTGCAGCCTGTCAACTCCCAGCAGTTCTAGAAGCCTTGGGTGTTAAAGTGTCCTTGGCCTTTATTCCTGAATTCTTAGGAGGCTCTCAGGTGCCTGTGTCCAGCCAGTGCAAGGTAATATCGAAGGTAATATTTTCTTTCCATACCTTTGCCTGAGGGAGGCTTCTGGGAGCTGAGATTCCTAAAACTCTACTGTAGACTTTTGAAAAAGAGTCCTCCCCATCCCCGAAGCCAACCCACGGCCCAAGTCTCAGATTTGGAAAGCTCCATGGAAAGAGCAGGGGAGTGGATGTCTTTAAAGAGAGCCCAAGTTCCCCTGTAACTTTTTACAGTCTAGAGTTGCTATTATAAGTGTGTTTGGGATGGTACTAATTCTGTGATACATATTCAAGTTTGAAAGCCACTGATAATCTTCACTTTGTTTTGTTCTTGGATTTTGACTGCCTGTTATCTAAAGCAGTGGTCTTCAAAGTGGGGCACATGTTTAATAAGCCATTGGAAAAAGGGAGAAAACACTGGATCCTCTATTTGTATTTCTTCTTTGAAATCTCATCTTTTAGGTTCCCACATGCCGTGGGGCAGCTAAGCCCGCGCACCACAGCTACCAAGCCCACGGGCCGCAAACTACAGAGCCTACGCGCTCTGGAGCCTGTGCGCCGCAACTAGAGAAGAGAAAACCCGCACGCCACAACAAGAGAGAAGCCTGAGCACTGCAACGAAGAGCCTGCGTGCCGCAACTAAGACCCAACGCAGCCAAAAAAAAAGAAGTCCACGTTAAATCTCATCCTTTAAATTTTTTGAGTAGATTTTATAATATGTTGTTACATGATATATCATGTATAGTATTATTACAGTTTAGAATAACAGTTCATATACATAATTATAAATAAATTCACATATTGGGTGATACTTGGACAACCTTAGGCAAGTTGATTAAATGCTTTAAAATGTCTCATTTTTTTCATACATAAAATAGAGATAATACCTTATCTGTTTTTGTGAGGATAAGATGAAACAATTACATATAAAACATTAAAGCATATAAAAACAGTGCCTGGCATATGGTAAGCATTCAATAAATATTAGTACTCTTATTACAATGGGTGAATGGGAGTGCATTTTCTTAGGCTATCTTTCAATAGTGTTGTGTCTTTCAGTATTGCTATAAGCTGTATATCTAGCAAGGACAGTCAGTGGCTACTGATAAAATCTAGAAAGTGAGATTCATTTTTCCTATGGATATCTTTCGGTTCAAATGAATAGCATTTAAGAACACTTGTTGCCTTAATTGAAAGGTCTTTAGGGGCAGCCAGTTTCCCACTCTAGTCGAATATTCCTTTTATGGCCTTCCATTCACATGTATACAATCACCGCTTATCATACAAAAGTCTTATTAACTAGTGGTTTGTCTATATTATCTGGCCTACTCTGGGCCAGGCTGAGGTTTTTGGAGAAGGAATGAAAAATGTCGAACTGAGTCCAAATCGTATTTCACAGGTATACACTATTGAAGAAATGGAGGTAAGTCAAATAGTGTGACAATTAAAAGTGTGCTCTTTTTGCAAATGAAGTGATGATAAATGGATATGCTCTTGAAAAAGCATATCCATTTATCTACCTGTGTTTTGTGTACTATAGCACCTCATGAAGACCAACCTGAGATAATTATCCGAAAACACCAGATCATTGCATTTAACACTGTATTTTGATTATTTTGAGTTTCTGCCTACCACACCAGAATGTAAACTTCCTGATGTTAGGGACCTTGTCTGTCCTGCATAGCTTGTACTTTGAATTCAATAAATAGTTGAATTAACTAGTTACTTGTCCATAGTCACACAGCTAGTAAGTGGTAGACTGAGGATTTAAATCCACATCTTTCTTTACCTATTAGCTCATTTTATTTCACAGCCCTACAAAAAAGACATTATCTTCATTTCACACATATGGAAACTTCTGGAAAAAGCAGTGACTTGTCCGAGGTACCATAGGAGGTGAATGGCAGATAGACATTCAAACCCGGGAATGTCTGACTTCCTCTATTACTCTGGCTACTTCCCCATTGGGCCTGCAAATCATTTGACCTTATTAGTGTGAAAGGTTTTTTTTGGCCGTGCCTTGCAGCTTGCGGGGATCTTAGTTCCCTGACCAGGGGTTGAACCCTGGGCCCTTGGCGGTGAAAGTGGGGAGTCCTAACCACTGGACCACCAGGGAATTCACAAAAGTTTTCTGCTTAAGTGGTTTTATGTACAAACGCCATTTCAGTTGGAAGTTTAAAGTTATGGATCTGGAATAGTCATGGTATGGCAGCACAGCAGTGCGTTCTCACATTTCCCTTCAAGAATAAAAAAGAAAACTTCCTTAGAGAAAACTTGTCTTCAAAAAGTTTTTTGGAAGGCTACTTAATATCCCCCTAAAATCTGTGTACATATTTTAGCTGTTTTCTGTATTGGTATTCTCCTTTTATATATGAGCAATAGTATGATCAGTCCTGTTTTCTAGTATTCTATAGGAGTAATTAGAATGATTGTTAGAATCATTTCACAAAACCCTGCTTGCCAAAAAATGATTGAGCTTGCCTGTTTTATGTACTGTATTTGGTTTGCCTCCTAGCTTGTGTACTCACCCAGAAAAGTTGTTGCTCTTTATTTCCAGCTGACAGCAGCACTGGGCCAAGTGTTGTGCTCATGGTGCAATTCAGTGTTAAGAATTATCTCCTCAAACAGTCTTCATTGCATGGGCAAAAGGGATAATAAGCACCTGCCTCTGGCCTCTTCATGCTGTCAAAGAAGTGTCTTCCTGGGAATCCCCCGGTGGTCCAGTGGTTAGGACTCTGCGCTTTCACTGCTGGGGCTGGGAACTAGGATCTTGCAAGCAGCAGAGCCTGGCCGGAAAAAATAAAAGTTTTAAAATAAAATAAAACAACAACCATGATCTGTTAAAAAAAAAAAAGTGTCTTCCTCTCGGCAGCCTTCCTAATTCTGGATCCTCTCCTTTCTGACGTTTTAGAATTAACGGACCGAAGAACCAGGGAAACTAATCCCTTCTGCTAAGTGGCTTGTATGGGGTGACCCATATGCCAGAAATCTCGCAACAGCTACATAGAAGGGGAGATTTTGTAAGCAAGCTAATTCTTGTCTCATCCCTTCCTGTGATGGTGGAATGAAGAATATGGTAATTCAGAGGAGGTCATGGATATAAAAACTTGTTAAACTTTTAATATTAGCTTCACAAAATGAGGCTTTTCATTATTACATGGTGCTAGGACTGAGGGCCCAAACGCCTCATGTTATTTGAATATTCTCCATTTTATTTGCAGGTGGAGATTTCACCCGACCCATTCGTAAGTAACTAAAAGAGGCTGAATCCTTTTAATGTGCTTTGGGCAGCACCTAGCACAATAAGGGAATAATAAATCTTTTTGCCAACGGTGATTAAAAGCACAGTTTCTGTAACAAGAATGCTGGGTTCAAATCTTGACTCCACCATTAGTCCTGTAATCTGAAAAATGGGGTCGGTAGTAGATCCAGCATCACAGGATTGGGTTGAAAAATCCACGTTAGGAAGTTATCCCTTTGGTCGTGCGATCTGCACCAGAGCCTAAGGAGCTCCTTCCTAAGCCCCACCTCCTGTCGTCCACGTGCCGCGCAAGCGCAGCCCGGCTCCCTGGGCTACTCTCCGCAGGCTTGCGTGCTGGTCGTCGGCGGGAGATTGGGTCTCGCGACGTGCGTGTGCGTGTGCGTGCGCGTGGGCGGCACTCGCGAGCTCGCGCACGCCGCTGCTTGCTCCACGGGGCTGTGGTGGCCTCTTCCTGCTCGGTCCGGTGGTGCACTGTGAGCGGTGGCTGAGGTCGGAGCTGTGAACCAGCGTCCGCTTCGCCGCTGCCGCCGCCCTGCCTGCTTTTCCCTCTGTCTTGGGCTCTACGCGCAGTGTAGAGGCGCCGGGCTGGAAAGAGAGCGGCGCCAGCGTGAGGTTCCCAGCCGATGGGCAGCCCCTGGGCGCGCTGAGGGGCCGGGCTACTGGCGGCTGAGGTAGGTGGGCGCGCGGGGGTTTGTCAGACTGGCCGGGAGCAGAGTCGGGGCGGCGGGTGCTCGTGGAGAAGGCAAGGAGGGGGCCAGAATGAGGGCCTAGCCAGCTGGTGAGAACAGGTCTCCGACCCGCGCCTGAGAAGGGGCTCTGGCCTAGCTCGGAGCGAGAGGAGGGACCCCGGTCGTAGCCTGCTCTTCTCCGGGCTTGAAGCCATTATTTAGGGGAAATTCCTCCTGCGGCGGGGGGAGGGGTCACCCTTTCTTTTCTTTGCGAGGTCAGAATCCTCATTCCTCCCCGCCATCACTTTAAATTAATGCTTGCTGGCTTCGAGATGGACGTCTAGATGGAGTGGCCTGTGGACTTGACCAGCTTGCAGAACTCCGGTGCACGACAGCGGGCTATCAGTTATGATTATCGAAGAGGGTTCACAACCCTCTCTTTAGTGTGGGCGTGTATTTGCTGCAAAGTTCTTATTGCTGATACATTAATAATCGCTTTCGGGCACAACAGGTAATGAATTTTTAAACGCCTCTTGTCAAATAAGGATTCCGGCACTGGGGAAACTGCGCCGTGGAGGCACAATTAAAGAGTAGAAAGAAGACAAAGAAGACCGTTATTTATGTTCTCTCCTAGTATAAGAACTTTCCGTGGTGGAGCAGGATGCGTCGCTACTGGCATTTGTTTTAGCCTTTGCTGAATAGACTTTCTGAGTGATTGAGGTCGATCACCAATGGACTTTCATTTAGAATTATAAAATCGCATATGATTTTAGCTAGTTGTTACAAGTCAAATGACCTGAAATAACCTGAGAATTATGTGGTGTTCGCTCCTCGGAAGAGAGCAGAACTTGGTTTTCTTGAAAGGAAGATTTTCTCCATGTTTAAAAATGAATGCATTGTGAAGTTACTAAAAATAGTTCTTTATGTTGACAGTGATGACTGCCACATTCAGGAGAAGGAAAAGGAATTATTTCGTAAAGAACAGCCCACGGAAAGACTTCAGGGGTTAAATACGCAGTAAAACAGCTTCAGGGATGGCAAGTTTTAGCATATGCTTTTAAGAATTCTAACTGAGTCATAGTTAAAATATATCGAAGCTCTTAGTTAATTCCCTTATATTTAGTGAACTATTTTAAAAGATTATTAATCTTTGCTAGTTCTGTATTCTTGGATTTCGTTCAGCCCAAACTTTCTAGAAATGTAGTATTCATTCTGACTCTATTAAGAAATATGGCCTGCATGCTTTCAATGAACTCTGTACTATAGTATGGGAAGAGTCTTTCAAGAAAGAACAGTTAGCTGGCGAGCCCTGAGGTGGATGGAACCAGGGAGGCGTTATTAAATGTAGGATTAATGCTTGTATATGCACATACTGCATACAAACATACAAATTCTAGGGCTTCCCTGGTGGCGCAGTGGTTGAGAGTCCGCCTGCCGATGCAGGGGACACGGGTTCGTGCCCCGGTCCGGGAAGATCCCATGTGCCGTGGAGCGGCTGGGCCCGTGAGCCATGGCCGCTGGGCCTGCGCGTCCGGAGCCTGTGCTCCGCGGCGGGAGAGGCCACGGTGGTGAGAGGCCCGCGTACCGCAAACAAACAAACAAACAAAACATACAAATTCTGCATGCGCCCGCCTGTGTGTGTGCGTGTGTTTATGATGGTTATGCACACAAGGATCTAATGGTGCTGACTCCCATCTTAAAAAGTTGACACCTGAAAGTAGAAAGGGATTGGTTTTAGCTCTGTTTCTTGTTTCAGTTAACTTAAAAAAAATAATAAATTTACTTATTTATTTATTTATTTTTGGCTGTGTTGGGTCTTTGTTGCTGCGTGTGGGCTTTCTCTAGTTGCGGTGAGTGGGGTCTACTCTTCGTTGCAGTGCACGGGCTTCTCATTGGGTGGTTTCCCTTGTTGCGGAGCACGGGCTCTAGGTGCGTGGGCTTCAGTATTTGTGGCACGCGGGCTCTAGAGCACGGACTCGGTAGTTGCGGCGCACGGGCTCCATGGAATGTGGGATCTTCCTGGACCAGGGCTCGAACCCATGTCCCCTGCATTGGCAGGCAGATTCTTAACCACTGAGCCACCAGGGAAGCCCCTTTATTTAACTATTTACATGAGTAAAAGTCATAGTAAATTTCTTGTCCAGCTTCTTAATCAGTAATTGAGTAAGCAGAATACTGTACTGATTTCTTGGTGGTAGCAGGGAAGGAAAATATAGAACATATAGAAGACTTGCCCTTTAGAAATGTTCTTTAAGTCAGTATCTTACTATCTTCCCTGGGATAAAGAGCTTTACTCCTGTCTATTTTGTGTCTCGATGCTTAGAATAGTGTTTTGCATGGAGTTGGCCCTCAATAAACGTGAGCAGTGTCAGAAGTTAATTAACATAATACAAACCAAATTCATAAATTCCTGGAGAAGATTAAAGTAGTTGAAGATGGGTGGATTTTTTTTTTATTGCAGGTCTACTGTTTAAATGGTGTGTTTTTCTTCAGTGTTGGTTGTCTGAGTAAAGGATATGTGGCAGAATCTTGCTTCTGAAAGCCTAACATAATGTAAGCTGAGACTGTATATCCTGAGTGATAATAGATGGTGAATGTTCTGATATATTAAGAGAAAATGAAGTTAAAGGAAGTAAGGTCCAGAGGGAAGATTTTGGTAAGTTAGTGATAGGAATTTAAAAGGCATGAGCTATAAACCATTGAAACAGATTATAGGAAAAAAACATTTTCTCCCTTTACTGGCAGTGCTACTTGTGGAAGAGAACTGGTACCTTTCTATCTCTTTATACTAGAGCTTTCCAGCAGGGTGATTTCTGAATAATAAAATTGAAAAAGGGATCACTGTGGGAATTCCCTGACAGTCCAGTGGTTAAGACTGTCGGCACTTTCACTGTGTGGTCCAAGCCTCAGGGCACGGCCCAAAGAAAGAAAGAAAAAGTGACCACTTTTTCTCTTATAATCTGCTCAAAGGTCTCAGTGTGTTTCTCTTTGTATTTGCATGTGGGCTCTAGTCTAGTTTTATTGGCAATAAACTAGTATTTTGATTCCTATCTAATTCCTGTGTATATTTCTCAGTTAGTTTATAACTTGTAGGGGAGAGGAATGTGGTTGGTCCCTTCACAAATCCCAACGTTGGCTTTTTTTCAATTTGGAAAACAAATCTATTTGATTTAGATGTTGTAGATGTTATCAATAGAAAGGTTCTGTGGATATTTGGAGAGGTTATCAACAGAACAGTTTTATGATTATTTGGAGAAGTTATCAACAGATTTTATGGATATTTGGAGAGGTAGGAGCTTAAGATGTGAATAAAAACTTCAACAGGAGTGTTTTATTTTATTTTTTTATAAATTTATTTATTTTTGGCTGAGTTAGATCTTCGTTGCTGTGTGCGGGCTTTCTCTAGTTGCGGCGAGCGGGGGCTACTCTTCGTTGCGGTGCACAGACTTCTCATTGAGGTGGCTTCTCTTGTTGCGGAGCACGGTCTCTAGGCAGGCGGGCTTCAGTAGTTGTGGCTCACGGGCTCTAGAGCGCAGGCTCAGTAGTTGTGGCGCCTGGGCTTAGTTGCTCCGCGGCATGTGGAATCTTCCCGGGCCAGGGCTCGAACCTGTGTCCCCTGCATTGGCAGGTGGATTCTTAACCACTGTGCCACCAGGGAAGACCAACAGGAGTATTTGAAATTGAGTTTTCGGTTTTCATTTTAGTATAGCTGAGTGATTCCCATGATAGGTGGCAGATTTTTCCCCCCAAGGAATATTTGGCAATGTCTGGAGAATATTTTGCTTGTCACAGATTGGGAGGGTAAAGAGGAGGGTGTAGCTACTGACATCAAGAGGGTGGAGTGGGTAGACGCCAGGGATGCTGCTAAGCATCTTAAAATGCACAGGACAACCCCATCCTCCACCTGCCCCCACCCAAAAGAATTATCTGACTCAAATGATAGTGGTGCTGTTGAGAACCCCAGTTGGTTCTGAAGTCAAATTATCTGAATTTGTATTTGGTTTTACCATTTCCTAATGTGTGACCCTGGCAAGTTGCTTAAAGTTCCTGCCTCAGTTTCTGTAAAACAGAGCTAACAATATGTTCCCCATGGAGTTGAATTGTAGTGATGATTAAGTCAGATAATGTGCAAAGGGCCAAACTTATTACCTGGCACGTAGAAAAATCTGAAAAAACTTTCAGCTAATATCATTACATTTGGAACACATCTTGATGATCTCTTCTTATTTCTTTTTTTTTAAACATCTTTATTGGGGTATAATTGCTTTACAATGGTGTGTTAGTTTCTGCTTTATAACAAAGTGAATCAGATCTCTTCTTATTTCTCATCTGAAATTAGAATTTGGGCAAATGAAGTGATAATAAACTCATTCTCTATCCTTGGAGAATAAGTGAAGAATCACTCCATTTAATGTTTGTGTTTGGCTCACTCTTGTTTTATGTTTTCAAGTCTATAAGGCTTCTGCCATAAACAAGTAGCTTCTCATTGTAAATGTTTTTCCTTCATAGTTAAGACTTTAAGCTAGCTGGCCAGTGGCTCTATATCTGTTGATTCTCAGCAAATATTTAGTAATGTAACTGAATTCAGTTCTTTGACTTCATTTCCATTTCCTTTTACCTTTATAACTGAAATAAATTTGCAGTGGTTTTGGCTCACATTGATTATCTATTCTTAGCCTCTGGGAGTAACTATTTTCATAACTGAGGTTTTGGTACAATTTTACATTTATGAAAGGTGCAGGCGAACTTCTAACAACTTGGGGCTGGACCTTCGTATACATTCAAAATATGAATTGGAACCCATGTGGTTTTTTTTGTTTTTTACCTTATCGAAATATAATACTGTAGTCTATATAGACTCTCATTTTCTGTGTGTCTAAACGATATGGCTAAATAGAGAAACAATTCACAGGGATGTCTTCACAGATAGAGAGTTTGGACTGTTTGTTAATAAGCCACAGAGCTCTTGTAAGGGAAGAAGATCCACATCATTATTTATGGTCAAGGGAGAAAGCAGTGTGGCACATTCAACTTTTTGTCTTGATAACCACACTTTAAAAATGGAAAGTTTTGGGCTTCCCTGGTGGCGCAGTGGTTGAGAGTCCGCCTGCCGATGCAAGGGACGCGGGTTCGTGCCCCAGTCCAGGAAGATCCCACATGCCGCGGAGCGGCTGGGCCCGTGAGCCATGGCCGCTGAGCCTGCGCGTCCGGAGCCTGTGCTCCACAACGGGAGAGGCCACGACAGTGAGAGGCCCGCGTACCGCAAAAAAAAAAAAAAAAAGTATTTTATTATGATTGTTACACATATTTTTGTAGTATAAGTCTCTGTAGTTTCTATAAATGTTCGCTTATTTCAGCTAATGGAAACCTTTTTTTTTTTTTTTTTTTTTGCGGTACGCGGGCCTCTCACTGTCGTGGCCTCTCCCGTTGTGGAGCACAGGCTCCGGACGCGCAGGCTCAGCGGCCATGGCTCACGGGCCCAGCCGCTCCGCGGCATGTGGGATCTTCCTGGACTGGGGCACGAACCCGCGTCCCTTGCATCGGCAGGCGGACTCTCAACCACTGCGCCACCAGGGAAGCCCTAATGGAAACCTTTGTTTACCCTTTATGTTGTTATTGCCTCCTGTTTGGATAGAATAGTTTAGAGGGAGTCAGTACCTTTGGCCAACAGATTGTGTTCTTTCCTTGGTACATTCTATCTTTTGTAAAGTGTAACATACACTCAGGATTCTGTATAAATAATAAATGATGATAATGATAAGGAAGTGTCCACCTTGTGAAAACTGGCCAGATCAGAAGTATACATGTGGGAAATATAATGAAAGGCCAAAGGAAGACATTCTAAGAATGCTAGGGAAACTTAAGAAAAAAAGAATCATGTTAATAACAATTCTTGTCTTTATTATTATCTTTTTAGGATTTAGTAGTCTAAAAGAAAAGAGCCTACAAAATGTAGCAGATTTCATGTACACACTTTGCTAATTCCTAAGTAGAGAACATTGTAACTACAAAATCAGAACTAGAGTTATCTTGCATGGCATTTGTGCCTGCCAGTGATTAAATTGAGGGAAAAAAAAAGTATCTGAATCTGCTGATGTGTGTTTGTTTATAAGTGGTCTGGAGTCCTGCCTGTCAGCTAATTTTAGAGAGCCTGCATAGTTGTTGGAAGACAGACTGTTTTCCCACTAAATGCTGTCATACAGATATATATTTGTATATGTGTATTTATGCATATTTGTCTTTTATTTTTGGTAGAAAATGATGCATCCCGTTGCCAGCAGTAATCCAGCTTTTTGTGGGCCTGGCAAACCTTCCTGCCTCAGTGAAGATGCCATGAGAGCTGCTGATCAGTTTGACATATATTCCTCCCAGCAAAACAAATACAGCCACACAGTCAGCCACAAACCAATGGCTTGTCAGAGGCAAGACCCATTAAATGAAACACACTTGCAGACTACAAGTGGCAGAAGCATAGAGATAAAAGATGAACTAAAGAAAAAGAAAAATCTCAACCGATCTGGTAAGCGTGGCCGGCCTTCAGGAACCACCAAATCAGCAGGATACCGGACCAGCACGGGCAGACCCCTGGGAACCACCAAAGCAGCTGGATTTAAGACAAGTCCAGGCAGACCTTTGGGTACAACTAAAGCTGCGGGATACAAAGTCAGCCCAGGGAGACCTCCAGGTAGCATTAAAGCTCTATCCCGTCTTGCCGATCTTGGTTATGGCTGTGGGACTGCTGCTTTTCCTTACCCTATGATGCATGGTAGAGCAGTTCATGGCGTAGAGGAAACCAGCAGCGAAATCAAGCCGCCCAATGAGTGAATGAGGCAGGAAAGGAGGGCCAGGTTTAGAAGGAAGATTGTGAATAATCCCAAAGCTTGGTTTTATTTTGACATACATGATTTTATGGCCTGGGCTTTCCAAATTTGTTTTCCCATTTGATTTTTTTTTTCCTGCTTTTGCTCAGAAACTGTCATATGCTGACAGATGCACTCAGGGCATAGCAGTGGCATTGTCTTTGTACATAGGTTCAAGTGTAACACCTATTTAAATCATTTTTGCTTTTCCTTTGGAGTTATGGTCGTGTCTCATTTCATTACTACTTTTGGGTCATTCTAAATAGATGCTTCATGTATTAAACAACTGAAACCATTATACCTATTAGTTTGTGAAGTAAGCTTACAATATAATAAAGATAATATCTAAGGTATTATTAACTGATGGAACAAAGCAAACTAATGATTCAGGATTACTTGAGGTAGTGGCTGTGAGGTTTTTTTGTAACATGTTCATGAGACAAGGCACAGATATTTGTATGCTTTGGCATTTACTTAGGTTTCATATGTTAAAAATCTTATTTTTAATGTTCTAGGTTTAAGCAGCTTCCTATTTATTGATCTACATGGCATTAGTTGATTTAACTATCATTCCTTTAAAAATTCTTTAGTGTTTGCCTTTCAGCCATGTTAGGTTGTGTATTTTTTAATTGCCTAAGAGCATGTATACCAAACACTACAAACAATTCATATTTACAAAAAAAATAAACTTTTTTATAAAAACTGCACATTACATTTTTGGTGAAATATTGAATACAGTGCATTCTGAGAATAGCATATTTAATATAATAGGAAAAGAAACATTCTTAAGGTCTGCATGTTGCTGTAGTTACTACATTTTGTCTTTCATATACTTAGTTTTAAAGCATTATGCTTAAAGCATTTATTAATGTTCATTCATTAAGAATATTTTTTAGTTTTTTCTGATAAATTGTCCCATTGCATTAGCAGTTACTGTGGTTTCAGGTCTGTATCTACCAAAGGACAAAAATTGAATGGTAGACCGTAAAACTGGTATAAACAAAATGTAGTTTTCTGACTGTCAGAACCCAAATATTAAGAAGTATATAGGAATCCATCTATGCATGAAACATGTAAGAAATATGTTGGTTAGTTTAATTAAAAATCTCATGGTTGCTCTAGTGAGACCGCTTCATTCAAAATAAATTTTTTTTCTGACAGTGTTTGCTTTAGAAGCAAAATAGATAGGAAAGAAAAAAACATATTGGGTAGATACGTATAGAAGGGACAGGGGGATATCTCTCTTCCCTCTTTCTGAAAGTAATATTCTTTGTTAATATACATTTTATTTATTCTGAGTTCTAAATAAAATAAACTATTATAAACTTTGGATTTGGAAAAAAAAATTCCACTGAACTTTAAAGTTACAGTGTATATGTATTTGTGAGCTTAAATGCCTTTGAGATTATAATGTAGATTTGCAGGACCCCAAAACTTTTAAAATAATTAAAATTTTAAAAGGGCACATACTGTGTTGTTTGGGCTTGCTCTCAGTTACTGCAAACTCTGACTGCAAATGGATGTCATGTTTCATACCTTTTTTATCAGGAAAAAAGCAGCAAGCCTTCAGGTGTTCCAGTGATGCCTGACACAATGAGCTGGACTTTATGCTGCTCTTTACAGTAAGAGGTGTTGCATTGTATGTGGGGACTGTGTGTGCACTGGCATCTAAGACAGTGACCTCAACAATTTTAGCTTTGCACAAACCATAGAGAACAATGTTGGATGACTACATAATCAGTTGTAACATTCTGGCAGCTAAATTGCTACAAGAGTTTCTTCTTGCAGAAGCTTAAAATATAAAACTTTTTAAATAATTTACTTAGAACAGTATAACTTCTGACACACACACAGATGCTTATGTCTTTATTCATAAGTTCATCCATCCACTTTTATTATGTATCTGTCATTTAGTTGTTTCTCAAGATGATGTTCAGCAGTTGGCTGCTTAGAAATCCTCTTTTGAATTCCTGAAAACAGTTGTTTAATTAAATGTTCTTCCATGGAATTATATATATCACTGTCAAGGGTTTGGTTGCAGGTTGTGTTTTATAGTACACCCATTTGACATTTCCCTTTCGGTTTATTTGCTTTCCTGATTTTGTTATACATGCTCTTTCTCCCTGCCTTTTTCTACATTCATTCCCCTCCCCCTTTCTCCATCCTCCAGCACATCTACTCGGTGGTGCTGTGCTGTGTGTCAGAAGATAAAGCAGGTGTGTTAATGTATGATGAATCTTATATACAACTTAATGAAATGGTGAGATCAACTAAAGGAAGTATGTTCATAACAGTGTTTATTAACATCAGGAGCTATGTCCCAGGAAAAAAGGGGGGGCGAATGGCTACTTTTGTGAATGGATAACATCATTTAAAAAGCTGAATTTTCTGTGTTCATGTGAGTCGTTACCTGGAGTATTAGATCTGTATGCTGATGAGCATCTCCTGATTGCACTTCCTTTTCTCCTTGTGAACAGTTTGTTGGTGCCATGATGAAGAGAAAGACATCTAAATGATAACATGAATGAAGTCTTAAAATACAAAATATTTTTACTTCTCTATAAAGACTACATTGTGCATCTTTTGTAACACTGTCTCTTGTCATGATAAACACTGAAATAGCATGTTAAACAATTGCCTATACTTTAATATAATCAGTTGGGGAAAACTGGCCTTTTCCTCCCACTGTATGATTGTTCCTTGAAAGGTAAATTAGTAATTTTATATTGTGTAATTCTGTTCTTCACAAAATAGGTTTCACTATTCTATATTAAAACTTTGGTCAGAAAATGATCTGCTCTTCAAGTAAGTTTGCTTTACTTTTTTCTTTAAAAAATATTTTAACATGCCTTATTTATTCTTATATTAACAAATTAGGAGCTAATACAGATGAAACTTCCATTTTTTGACAGCTATAACCTTGCATAACTAATCTTTAGCGTGGGATGATTTTGATACTATCTTTGGAGTTTTGCACTGGATATTTAAAAAAATGCTAGCACAGTGTATTGGAAGAAAATAAGTGATTAATTTTTAATATTTGGGGATGTTTTAAAAATCAGTATTTCAGTTAGACTAAAAAATTCTTTATATTTTTTATTTACTTTTTAAAAGAAACATCTGTTAAAGTAGTAAAAGTAATATTCATTCCAAACTAATGTTTGTGTGAATTTACATGTATATTTTCATGAAATAAGAATAGCGTTTCTTTGAATTAAGGAGGAAAAAAAATTATCTGGATCCATTTATTAGGTTAAAGGTGATTCATCCAATGTAAGAAAAACCAGTGTATGAGCTACAGAAAAAAAAAGTTTCTCTTTTATATTCCAAGACGCTTTAAAAGAACAATTCAGGGGATATTGACAATAACTGCTACTCTGCCAGTCATTGTCTATATATGCAGTAAAATTTTATGATCCCTTTATAGTAAATTATCAATATAAGAATTCACAACAGTTGTTCAGAACATTTTTTCCCTTGAACATAAGATATTTTGATGCTATTATGTTTTTGTTTTTATTATAGCTTAACTATATGCTATTAAACTCTAGGATGTATCTAAATCTTTCCTTTGCTTTTCCCCCCTACTCCCAAGTAGATAAATCTGTGCTCTCACAAATAATGTATTTAATTTTTGGAAAATTTAATGCTATAGTAAATCAAGCGTGTGATTTATAGTAATCAGACCACTTTGATTCTTTGAGTTTCAGTTTCCTTTTTCCACAGGTAATTATGGAGAAAATAATTACCAGTTAACTGATATAAGCACGCTGTTCTCTGCTGTAAAAAGTCTGAATAGATACTGTGTATGTTTTTATGTCCATGAACTTGAGCTACTCGTGTGCAATTATGTGTATGGGAATGGAGTAGTGTTCATGATTTGTATCTACATCATCATATGGATGTATATTTATTAATAAAGTCATTACTTTAAAACCAACTATGTTTACTACTTTATTTCTTAGCAAAGTATTTTCCAAGTAGGGTAATTGTAAATGGTAAAACCTCTTTCATGATTGGTGGTCTTGTATTTTCCTTGGGTTGTGCTTTCTGAAATCTGCCTCTCTCTACTTGTTTTTCTCAAAATAGTAATTATATATTTGTAATTTAAACTTCTAACTTATAAATGAATCTCATTTTCTTCCAATTATTAAGATACTTCAGGCTAATGGTTCTACTAAAGGCTTAAATTATTATTATTTTTTAATAAATTTATTTATTTATTTTTGGCTGCATTGGGTCTTTGTTGCTACGCACGGGCTTTCTCTAGTTGCGGCGAGCGGGGGCTACTCTTCGTTGCAGTGCACTGGCTTCTCATTGTGGTGGCTTCTCTTGTTCTGGAGCATGGGCTTTAGGCACACGGGCTTCAGTAGTTGTGGCACGTGGGCTCAGTAGTTGTGGCTCACGGGCTTAGTTGCTCCACAGCATGTGGGATCTTCCTGGACCAGAGCTTGAATCTGTGTCCCCTGCATTGGCAGGCGGTTTCTTAACCACTGCGCCACCAGGGAAGCCCTAAAGGCTTAAATTTAAATGTGATTGATCCTTTTAGTTTGAAAAGTTTAGATATTAAATGTGGCTAACTTTTTTAGTGTTAACCTTAGGGATAGCAGCATGTGCATATTTTGTAACTGTCAAATATTGGAGATATAAAAAGAAAAACACTTTCTCCTAATTATTCGAATATCTAATTACCTTTTCCATTTTCTCTGAATCCTGCATATCATCTGGAACAGAGGCTGGCAAACTAAGACCCACTGCCTGTTTTTGTAGTTTCATTGGATTAGCCATTCCCATTTGTTTACATATTGTCTCTTGCTGCTTTTGCAGTACAATGGCAGACTTGAGTAGTTGTGACATAAGTCCTGCAAAGCCTAAAATTTACTGATTATTCCTTTCCTTACAGAAAAGTTTGCTGACCCCCCCTTATCTAGAAGGATAAATTGGAGTAGGAAACAGCAAATACAATTTAAAATTGAATTTCAAAACCTGAGCAAGTGATGGTTTTTGGGTTTGTTTTTTTTTCTGGCCACACCACATGGCATGTGGAACTTCACTGACCAGGGATTGAACCCACACTCCCTGCAGTGGAAGTGCAGAACCTTAACCCCTGGACCACCAGGGAAGTCTAGTGATGGCTTTTTTTTTCTTTTTTTTTTTTTAGTAATTTTATTATTTATTTATTGGCTGCATTGGGTCTTCGTTGCTGCGCACGGGCTTTCTGTCTAGTTGCGGTGAGCGGGGGCTACTCTTCATTGTGGCACGCGGGTCTCATTGCGGTGGCCTCTCTTGTTGCGGAACACAGGCTCTAGGCACACAGGCTTCAGTAGCTGTGGCATGCGGGCTCAGTAGTTGTGACTCGTGGGCTCTAGAGTGCAGGCTCAGTAGTTGAGTCTTAAACTCAGGTTTAAGTTAGGTTCCTAACTTAAAGGAAACTTGTAGCTGCTTCAAAATCAGTGTCAACTATAAATGTTATTAAAAAACAAAGTACAAAACCCCATTGGAGTGAAAGTATAAACAGGTACAGTAATAATGGCTTCTTAGTACAGTGCTTGCCATAAATAATAAATACTTTACATGATTTATTTTGTTAAACCATTGCAATTTTATTGAATGGTGTCAAAGGAGTTGGAATATGCCTTTACTGGTAAGAAAACTTGAACCCCAGAGAGGTTAAATAATTTACCCAGAGTCATGACACCCAGTAAGTGGTAAGAGTCAGCATCTGAACCCATGCAAAACTGGGGCTCTTAAGCTTCTACTCACCATTGGAAAAATTTTAAAAAGAGGTTCTGCTTTTAGTAGGTATTTTTGTGCTGGCCCTGAAATAGATAAATGTGGCCATGGAATTCTAATGATTTGTTTTGTCTCCTTGCCAGTGGCCATTCTTTTCTGAGAACCTAAGGGATCTTGAAGTAGCTTCTTTGTAAGGAGGGTGACAGAGCCTTTTTTTTAAAGTTTTCTCGGTCATTTTTCTCATTACTCTTTTAAAATCTTTAAAGGTTTTTTTTTTTTTTTAAATTTATTTCGCTGCATTGGGTCTTAGTTGTGGCACCCAGGATCTTCGTTGCGGCATACTGGATCTTTCAGTGCAGCGCGCGGGCTCTTCGCTGCAGCGTGTGGACTTCTCTCTAGTTGTAGCGCCACAGGCTCAGTAGCTGCGGTGCACGGGCTTAGTTGTTCCGCAGCATGTGGGATCTTAGTTCCCCGACCAGGGATCGTACCTGCTTCCCCTGCATTGGAAGGCGTATTCTTAACCACTGGACCACTAAGGAAGTCCCCCATAAAATCTTTGAAGTTTTTAAATCTTCAGAAATCTTTCAAAATCTTCATTCTGTTAGGCATTTATTTCCATGTGAGCAAGGCATGTTTTTAAGTACAGAATCTGCCCATTTTGTCTTTGAGCTGCCTGGTGCTGGTCTGTGACCTCTGAAGTTGGTTTGTGATCTGTTGTCTATCATTTGTCCCATTATCCTTGGGCTAGCTTTTCTTGGGATAAGAAGTTGCATGTAGAATGGCAGTTACCCTAGTTGCTGGCTTATAACTGCACATGACCTATGGGCACCACAGACACATAAGTTCTTTTTCCTTGTCTCTTTCGTATTGTTTTTAGTTTCTGATTTTGTTAATTTGCCTCAGATAACATATCAATTCTTTATATGTGTGTGTGTGTGTGTGTGTGTGTGTGTGTGTACACACACACACACACACACATTTATTTATTTATTTTTGGCTGCATTGGGTCTTTGTTGCTGCGCCCAGGCTTTCTCTAGTTGCAGTGAGTGGGGGCCACTCTTTGTGGCGGTGCACGGGCTTCTCATTGCGGTGGCTTCTCTTGTTGCAGAGCATGGGATCTAAGCACATGAGCTTCAGTAGTTGTGGCACGTGGGCTCAGTAGTTGTGGCTTACGGGCTCTAGAGTGCAGGCTCAGTAGTTGTGGCGCACGGGCTTAGTTGCTCTGCAGCATGTGGGATCTTCCCGGACCAGGGCTCGAACCCATGTCCCCTGCATTGGCAGGCGGATTCTTAACTACTGCGCCACCAGGGAAGTCCCAACATATCAGTTCTTTCTCATTAAGGAAGATATTTTTAACTAGTTTCAAAAATTACTAGTTTCTATGTTTATATGACTCTTGGTTCGTAATCTGTTTTTGATATTGGAAATTTTAATCTTTATTTTATTAGGTCTATGTAGTTATTCTGAAAATCTGAAGTCTCCCATTTCATCTGCCTTTCTGTATCCTGTGTATTAGGCCTTATAGTAGTTATAGTTGTAACAAAGAGACCCCAAAATATGATGGCTCTGTTAAGGCTAGCACATTTCTCACCACTTAAGTGTCCTGTGCTGTCCTCCATGCAGTCTTTCAAGGACCTGGGCTCTAACTGACTTTGCCGTTTTCAAAATATGGCTTCTGAGATTACTCAGTTGTTTTCATTTTAGTCCCTGAATTGGTGGGCTTTGGAAGTCTAAGCCGTTTTAAGTAAATAAGTTATATAACTTCTCACATTCTTTTGACAGTAGGTTGGTCACATGAATACATATAGCTGCAAGAGGCACTGGGAAGTGTAGTCTCTACTTGGGCAGCCAGGTCTAGTTATGCAAGAAGAGAATGGATTTTAGTGGCAATCTCTACCACATCTCTATAGGTAAGTAAGGGTTGTGGGCTGAAATTGGGGTAGAATGAAGAAGCAAAATCCTACAGATTATGTGAAACCAAATTGAGGGTTTTGAAGCTAATTTAAGTCATTATTAGGTGTCATTTAAAAAAAATTGTTAATTTACTGAAGATTTGCATACCATCATTGAGCCAAACACTCTTCTGCGTGCACTACACTACTGGTTTGTAGTCTAATGGAAGATTTAGACAAGTAATCAGAAAATTATACAATATGATGAATACTGTTTCTGGGGTAAATGAGGGGGGCTATGAGAGTGCTCAAAATGACATTTAAGCTGGGAGCTGAAAGATGAGTATGGATTGGTGTGTGGAGGAGTGGGAGAGTATTAGGGACAGGAAAAACAACATACACATACACGCAAACCTGGAAGAATTGTGTATATGAAATTGTTTAAACAAATTATTGTGTATGGTAAGTGGTGGTGGTGAATAAGGGTTGAGAAGTGGAGATGAAATGGACCAGATCATAGAAGAGCCCTGAAAAATCAATTTAAAGAGTTTCTGTTTCCTTTTGAGGACAATGGCAAGCCATTGGAAGGTTTTAAATAAGGGAATGACACTCGCAGTTGTAGTTTAGGTTGGCTTGGAGGAGGAAAATCAGAGGCAGGCACAGTGGTAAAGTCTCATTTGAGTGAGATATTCAGATTAAGATCAGGCAGTGGGGAAGAGAGAAGTGGACAGACCGTGATCTGAAATAGGTAGTTAATAAAGCTTGGTGTCAGTAATGGAAAGAGGAGTCAATGAGTGGTGGCATAGTATTAAGTAGGCTAGGGAGCATGTGAGTGTGTGCGTGCACATGCACACATGGTAGGGGGAGTTGGTTAGATAAGAGTATATCCAAGCCAAATACATACGACAGATTAAGATGCCCCTGCCTATATCGAGGGGTTACATTTCTCCTGGTATAGCTCAAGATCTATCCCTTTGTAAATGAAAGTAAATATTGTTTTTATTGCTGGTGGAGGGTGTGGGGCCAAAAGGAGCTACTCTTTTTTTTAACATTAGTTTCAGGTGTACAACATAATGATTTACTATTTGTATATATTGTGAAATGATCACAGTAAGTCTAGTTAGTTAACATCCATCACCATCCATAGTTGCAGAATTCTTTTTTTCTTGTGATGAGAACTTTTAAGATCTAGCAACTTTCAAATATGCAACATAATATTATTAACTATGGTCACCATGCTGCACATTACATCCCCATGACTTATTTATTTTATAACTGGAAGTTGGTACCTTTTGACTCCACTCACCCCTTTAGCCCACACCCCACCCCCTACCAACCTGTCGCACACGTCTGTTCTCTGTAAGCTTGGTTTTGATTTCTGTTTCTTAGGTTCCACATAAAAGTGAGATCTTACAGTATTTGTCTTCCTCTGTCTGACTTATTTCACTCAGCTTAATACCCTAAGGGTCCATCCATGTTGTCGCAGATGGCAAGATTTTATTCTATTTTATGACTGAATAATATTTTGGTGTATAGATAAACGTGATATATAGATTTTTATTTCTATATGTCACATTTTCTTTATCCATTCTTCTGTCAATGGACTCTTAGGCTGTTTCCATATCTTGGCCATTGTAAATAATGCTGCAATGAACATGGAGTGCATATATCTTTTCGTGTTAATGTTTTCATTTTCTTTGGATAAATAGCCAGAGTAGAATTATGAGATCACATGGTAGTTCTATTTTTAATTTTTTGAGGAACTTCCATATTGTTTTCCACAGTGGCTGCAGCAGTTTACGTTCCCACTGACAGTGCACAAATGTTCCCTTTTCTCCACATCCTCTCCAATGCTTGTTATTTCTTGTCTTTTTGATAATAGCCATTCTAACAGATGTGGGAGCCACTTCTGAAAATAAAGAATTTGTTATATTTTAGGTAAAAAGAACCCATTTTAATTGGTAATTTTCCCAAGCTTTCAACTAACCTAATAAATTCAAGTTACTGACCTTAGTAACTGTTGAGCATCTCCTGTACAATGTAGCAGCTCACATACTGAACAAGACACAAGTCCCTAACCTCTAGGAACGCATACTAGAAAACAGATGCCTTAATATGTAGAACTTAAACCATGTAATGCAATTTTTATTTGTTCTGAATTGATATTTTAACATGCTTTATCTCTCAAACTAGCTAATTAATTTTAGCACAGAGCCAGTGAAACTCCAGCCCATCTGCTTAGTCCTAAGCTTTAGGCTTGTTTTTAGATGAATTTCCACAGAAAAACTGGTTACTGTGCTCATTCTCTTATAAGCTCAGAAGTATCAGATAATCCTGTAACAAACCATAATGGAAAAGAATATGAAAAAGTGTATATGTATAACTGAATCACTTTGCTATACACTAGAAACTAACACAACATTGTACATCAACTATACTTCAATAAAAAGTAAATTAAGAAAAGAAGTATCAGATAAGAGATCATTCATAAATCGTGATGATGCTGGCTTTTAGATCATGTTGGGAGCTACCTCTATGGCTGTTGTGCTCCCTCTGTCACATAAAGAAACAAATAATAACTGCAAAGTGTTATGCACCCTCAATATGCCAGGTGCAGAATGGCTGATGACTGAAACTGATCATGATTTTTTTTGAGTAACTGTAGGACTGTAACAAAAACAGCACATACAGAAGAAGTCTTTGTAAAAATTCTGTTTAATTTTGGAAATTACAAACTTTCACAAAACTTAGTAAAAATAAGAGTATAATGACCCTCCATGTGGCCATCACCAGGCTTTAGTAATTAAAAATTCAAGACCTGTCTTTTGTTTTTTAATCTATATCCCTACCCACTCTCTTTCCCCCTCAATTATTTTGAAGCAAATTCTCCAAATCATATCATGTCATCCTAAAATATTTCAATACATAAATCTAAAACTAAAGACTTTCTAAAACACATAAGCATGATACCATTATTACACTTTTAAAAATAATAATTCCTAGATATCACCAAGTATCCAGACAGTGTTAAAATTGTCCTAATTTGGGAATTCCCTAGCAGCCCAGTGGTTAGGAGTCAGCGCTTCCACTGCCGGGGACCCCGGTTCAGTTCCTGGTGAGGGAGCTAAGATCTCGCAAGCTATACGGTGTGGACAAAAACAAAAAAATGGTCCTAATTTTCCGATAATTGTAAGAAAAAATTATTTAATTGCTGTCTCTTTATTGAAGTATAATTTACATATCAAAAAATTCACCCATTGTAAGTATACAGTTCATTGTATTTTGTATGTCCAACCAATTATTCCAGCACCATAAGACTATCCTTTCCCCCACTGAATTACTTTGGCATGTTTATTGAGAATCAATTGACCATGAATGTATAAGTTTATATCTGGCCTTTCTTGTCTATCCCATTGATTTATATGCTAGTACGTATGCCAATACTACACTTCCTTGATTTATACAGTTTTAAAATAAGTTTTGAAATCAGGTAGTGTAAGTCTTCGTACTTTGTTTTTCTTCCTTAAAATTGTTTTGGCTATTTTGGTCTTTATGTTTCCTTATAGATTTTAGGATACATTTGTCGGTTTCTACAAATCCCCATTATTTTGTTAGGGATTATGTTGTATCTATAGATTAATTTGGAAAGATGTGCCATCATAACAATATCCCAACTTAAGTACATGGTATACTTCTCCCTTGGCTTAGGTGTTCCTTGATTTCTCTCAGCAGTGTTTTATAGATTTCAGGGTATAAAACTTCCACTTATTTTGTTAAATTTATTCCTAGATATTTTATTATTTTTTAAATATTTATTTATTTGGCTGCGCTGGGTCTTAGTTGCAGCATGCGTGATCCTTCGTGGTGGCATGCGGGATCCTTTTTTTTTAGTTGCAGCACGCGGGCTCTTAGTTGCAGCATGCGGGATCTAGTTCCCTGACCAGGGATCAAATCCCGGACCCCCTGCATTGGGAGCGCGGAGTCTTAACTGCTGGACCTCCAGGGAAGTCCCGATATTTTATTATTTTTGATGATATTATAAATGGAATTGTTTTCTTTATTTCACTTTAAGTATTGTTTGTTGTTGGTCTGCAGAAATACAGTCCATTTTGTGTACTGATCTTGTATCTGGTAACCTTGCTAAACTTACATAGTATTTCTGGTAGTTTTCTGGGGAGTTTCCATAGGATTTTCTACATACAAAATCATGCCATCTCTGAATAAGGACAGTTGTTCTTTCTTTCCAAACTCTACACCTTTAATTTCTTTTCATTGCTTACTGCACTGGCTAGAACCTTCAATACAGTGTTGAATAGAAATAGAGTGGACATCATTGCCTTATTCCTGTTAGCAGGAAAACATTCAGTCTTTCGTCATTAAGTGTAATGTTAGCTGTATGTTTATGGTAGATATCCTTTAAGAGGAAGTTCCCTTTGTTCCTAGTGTTTTGAAAGTTTTTTTTTTTTTTTAAATCATGATTGGGTGTGGAATTTTGTAAATGCTTTTTCTGCATCAATTGATCATGTGGTTTATTCTACATTATTCTACAAATAGTTCTATTTTATTCAATATGGTATATTACATTAATAGATTTTTTTGGATGTTAAACCATTTTTGTATTCCTGGGACCCATGGTTTATAATTCCTTTTATATATTGCTGGCTTTTGTTTGCTAATATTTTCTTAATAATTTTTGTCACATAAGTGTTAGAACTACCATCCAAACAAGGTGCCCAGCTGCATTCAATCTCTATGTCTCTTAAGTCTCTCTTATGGATTCCATTTCTCTTTTTCTCCTCTTGTAATTTATTTGTTGAAGAAACTAGGTCATTTCCCCCCAAATTCTGAATTTTGTTGATTGCATTTTCATGGTGTTATTTATTTATTTTTAAAAATTTTATTTATTTTTTGGCTGTATTGGGTCTTCATTGCTGTGCGTGGGCTTTTTCTAGTTGCAGCGAGCGGGGACTACACATATTGCAGTGTGTGGGCTTCTCAATGCAGTGGCTTCTCTTGTTGCGGAGCATGGGCTCTAGGCATGTGGGCTTCAGTAGTTGCAGCATGTGGGCTCAGTAGTTGTGGCTCACGGGCTCAAGAGCGCAGGCTAAGTAGTTGTGGTGCATGGGCTTAGTTGCTCCACGGCATGTGGGATCTTCCTGAACCAGGGATCAAACCCGTGTCCCCTGCATTGGCAGGCGGATTCCTAACCACTGTGCCACCCAGGAAGTCCCTCCCATGGTGTTATTTGAAGTCCTCTAACTCCTGTATTTTCTGTAAATTGGTAGTGAGCTCTAGAGGTGTTATGAGATTCCGTGTTGATTTTTTGTCCATCTTAGGTAGTGTTTTGCACTTCCTATTTCATCATATTAGTTTGTCCATAATAACTGATTGTCTTTTATGGTGATATTAAAGTGTTCTTAGCCTGATTCATCCACTTAAAAATTCCTCTTCAGCTTTTCACTTAATGGTTTTAATAACTATAGATAGATAGATAGATAGATAAAGATATATTACAGGAATTGGCTCATGAGATTAAGGAGTCCAAGAAGTTCCATGATCTGCCATCTGCAAGCTAGAGAACCAGGAAGCTGGTGGTATAATTCAGTCTGATTCTAAAGGCCTGAAAACCAGGGAGCCAGTGGTTTTAGTCCCAGTCCAAAGGCTCAAGAATCAGGGGGCCAATGATGCAAGTCTCGCTCCAAGTCCAAAGACCTGAAAACCAGGAGCGCCAATGTCTGAGGACAAGAAAAAATGGTTGTCCCAGCTCGAATTAAAAAGAAAATTTGCCCTATTTCTACCACTTTCTTCTATTCAAATCCTCAACAGACTGGACGATGCCCACCTGCAATGGTGAGGGTGATCTTTTCTCAGTTTACCTAGTCAAATGCTAATCTCTTCCAGAGACACCCTTGCAACCACACCCAGAAATAATGTTTTACCTGCTATCTGGGCATCCCTTAGCCCAGGCAAGTTGACACGTAAAATTAACCATCGTAGTAGTCTTTGGTGATGGCCTAGCTTCATTATTTCATTAGGGGCTGCTAAATGGCAATTTAAAATTCTATTGTTTCTTTAATTGGCTCAAATACTTCTATACAAATAAGCTTCCCCTTGTCAAATATTTGGTTACCCTGAAATAAACTTTGTGTGGGAAGGACACATAAACACCTAATTCTTTCCTTTTACCTATCAGTTTTCAGAATAATGAGTTCTCTAGCATCTTCCAAAGGTGATTAGCTGGTTAAAATTTCTTTTTTACCAGTGGGGAGAGGGAAGGCGGGAGAGGCAAATAAGGGTATGGGGTTAAGAGATACAAACTACTATGTATAAAATAAATAAACAAGGTTATATTGTATAGCACATGGAAATATAGCCATTATTTTGTAATAACTATTTTTTAAAAATTTTTATTGGAGTATAGTTCATTTACAATGTTGTGTTAGTTTTAGGTGTACAGCAAAGTGAATCAGTTATACATATATATATATATATATATATCCACTCTTTTTTTTTTTTTTTAGATTCTTTTCCCATATAGGCCATTACAGAGTATTGAATAGAGTTCCCTGTGCTAAACAGCAGGTTCTTTTTAGTTATCTGTTTTATATATAGTAGTGTGTATGTGTCGATCCCAGTCTCCCAATTTATCCTCCCTGCCATCCCTCCCCTTATCCCCTGGTAACCATAAGTTTGTTTTCTACATCTGTGACTCTACTTCTGTTTTGTAAATAAGTTCAGTTGTACCCTTTTCTTTTAGATTCCACATATAAGCGATATCATATGATATTTGTCTTTCTGTGACTGACTTCAGTCAGTATGACAATCTCTTAAGTCCATCACATTGCTGCAAATGGCATTATTTTGTTCTCTTTATGACTGAGTAATATTCCACTGTATATACATACCACATCTTCTTTATCCATTCCTCAGTTGATGGACATTTAGGTTGCTTCCATATCCTGGCTATTGTAAATAGTTCTGCAATGAACATTGGTGTGCATGTATTTTTTCGAATTACGGTTTTCTCCAGGTATATGCCCAGGAGTGGGATTGCTGGGTCATATGGTAGTTCTATTTTTAGTTTTTTAAGGAACCTCCATACTGTTCTCCATAGTGGCTGTACCAATTTACATTCCCACCAATAGTGTAGAAGGGTTCCCTTTTCTCCACACCCTCTCCAGCATTTATTGTTTGTAGATTTTTTGATGATGGCCATTCTGACCAGTGTGAGGTGATACCTCATTGTAGTTTTGATTTGCATTTCTCTAGTAATTAGTGATGTTGAGCATCTTTCCATGTGCTTTTTGGCCATCTGTCTCTCTTCTTTGAAGAAATGTCTATTTAGATCCTCTGCCAATTTTTGGATTGGGTTGTTTGTTTGTTTTTTATATTGAGCTGCATGAGCTGTTTGTGTACTTTGGAAATTAATCCCTTGTTGGTCGCTTCATTTGCAAATATTGTCTCCCATTCTGTGGGTTGTCTTTTTGTTTTGTTTATGGTTTCCTTTGCTGTGCAAAAGCTTTTACGTTTAATTAGGTCCCATTTGTTTATTTTTATTTTCATTACTCCAGGAGGTGGATCAAAAAAGATCTTGCTGTGATTTACGTCAGTGTTCTGCCTTTGTTTGTAATAACTTTATTTTTTAATTTATTTTATTTTATTTTAATTTTTTGGCTGCACTGTGCAGCATGAGGGATTTTAGTTCCCTGACCAGGGATCGAATCTGTGCCCCCTGCAGTGAAAGCATGGAGTCCTAACCACTGGACCGCCAGGGAAGTCCTGTGATAACTTAATTAATTAATTAATTAATTAAACGTCTTTATTGGAGTATAATTGCTTTACAATGGTATGTTAGTTTCTGCTTTATAACAAAGTGAATCAGTTATTCATATGTTCCCATATATCTTCCCTCTTGCATCTCCCTCCCTCCCACCCTCCCTATCCCACCCCTCTAGGTGGTCACAAAGCACCGAGCTGATCTCCCTGTGCCATGCGGCTGCTTCCCACTAGCTATCTGTTTTACGTTTGGTAGTGTATATATGTCCATGCCACTCTCTCACTTTGTCACAGCTTACCCTTCCCCCTCCCCATATCCTCAAGTCCATTCTCTAGTAGATCTGTGTCTTTATTCCCGTCTTACCCCTAGGTTCTTCATGACCTTTTTTTTCCCCTTAGATTCCATATATATGTGTTAGCATATGGTATTTGTCTTTCTCTTTCTGACTTACTTCACTCTGTATGACACACTCTAGGTCCATCCACCTCACTACAAATAACTCAATTTAGTTTCTTTTTATGGCTGAGTAATATTCCATTGTATATATGTGCCACATCTTCTTTATCCATTCATCCGATGATGGACACTTAGGTTGCTTCCATCTCCTGGCTATTGTAAATAGAGCTGCAATGAACATTTTGGTACTTGACTCTTTTTGAATTATGCTTTTCTCAGGGTATATGCCCAGTAGTGGGATTGCTGGGTCGTATGGTAGTTCTATTTGTAGTTTTTTAAGGAATCTGCATGCTGTTTTCCATAGTGGCTGTATCAATTTACATTCCCACCAGCAATGCGAGAGTGTTCCCTTTTCTCCACACCCTCTCCAACATTTATTGTTTCTAGATTTTTTGATGATGGCCATTCTGACTGCTGTGAGATAATATCTCATTGTAGTTTTGATTTGCATTTCTCTAATGATTAATGATGATGAGCATTCTTTCATGTGTTTGTTGGCAATCTGTATATCTTCTTTGGAGAAATTTCTATTTAGGTCTTCTGCCCATTTTTGCATTGGGGTGTTTGTTTTTTTGTTATTGAGCTGCATGAGCTGCTTGTAAATTTTGGAGATTAATCCTTTGTCAGTTGCTTCATTTGCAAATATTTTCTCCCATTCTGAGGGTTGTCTTTTGGTCTTGTTTATGGTTTCCTTTGCTGTGCAAAAGCTTTGAAGTTTCGTTAGGTCCCATTTGTTTATTTTTGTTTTTATTTGCATTTCTCTAAATGGAGTATATTCTATAAAATGTTGAATCCCTATGTTGTATACCTGAAACTAACATAATATTGTAAATCAACTACACTTCAATTAAAAACAAAAAAAACAAACCAAAAAACCATACTCATTTGCAGATCAGTATTGACGTGTGAGCTGTGTTCCAAGCATGGATACAGGTGTTTCTCTTTAAAGGAGTTATTAAGTCCTAAAAGTTCCTTCATTCCATTTTCAGCAACAGAGAGTGAGCATGCTGTCTTCACTGGTCACTATCTCAGGGTGCTGGAGACTTCTGAGCCCCACATTCTCAGTATAGGTTGGCTGCTTTGACCTAAATGAGCCTCACTCAAGAGACAGCAGGACCTAACCTGGCTGATAGTATAGGTGAGAACACCTAGTTCATGAAATGATAGGGAAACCAGTCAAATAATCATTATTTCTCTACTTTCAAACAGAAACTGAGAATCACTGACGTACTTTTGGTTCATTGAAGGTTTAAAAAAGTATTTTTCAGTATGAACTCATGGATTCTAACATATATGATATATCTCCTTCTATTGAAATTATTCATTTTTATGCTCAAATTGTTCCGTCTTTGGCTTGTAGGAGCCAGTTTGGCTCCTCAATCATTTTGGCATAGGCCTAGTATTCTTTGTCTGCTTCCTTGCATTTTGGTATGAGAAGATGTCCCAGACTCACAAAAAAGGGTCTTTTGACTTAACAAGGCAATTTAGGGAAGCAATGTGCTCTACTTTGAATTTTAGGGTGTATGGGTTTTAGAAGAATTTTCTTTATTTTCTAGAATTTTGCTATTTTACAAAATATTTAAACTGTTTGAAAGAATCCTTAAAATGACACTATTATCTTTAAAAAGATTTTTATAAACAAAGGATATTTAAAGAAAGGTGGGATGAGGAAGGAAAGCAAAGAGAACAAAAAGGCACTAGTTTGAAGTACAACATCTGGCCTGAGATCTGTTCCAAGTAAACTTCAGATTCTTGGGTATCCCTTTGAGCAGACTTTAGAAGTGTGAATGAAATATGGCTAAACATACTACTTTTGTTTTCAAATTATCGTCCTTCTCAGCACACGGATGTCTTACCAATGGCCAGTTTCCTGCTCTTCTAAAGCATCCTCTAAACCTTTTTCTCTCTCCCCTTCACCCCTGCCATAGCATCCCACACAGCAGCTTCCCAATGAGAGCAGAGGGATTTGAATAAAGATTTGTTCTCTTCATGGCATTTGACAAAGTAATACTTTTGTTGCAGTTAGCTTATATGAAGTTAAATATTATTGATCTGGCGTTTGTGAAAAGTTTGAACCCTGATTTGGAATAGATATATTGACTACTGGTAAAGTGTTGTTCTAGGGCACTCACTGCCTATTTCAGTAAATTATTTGTTTCATATTCCTAATTTGATATTTATAATATGTGTTACTTTTAATTTCTGTGTTTATAGCAAAACACATTGGATTTAGAGATGGACCTGGATTTGAGTCCCTGCACAGCCACTCAGTAGTTTATGACCTTTCTCAAGTTGTTGCTTAATCTAAGCCTCAGAGATAGGTTTGTAGTGAGAATTAAATGAGAATACAGTAAGTCCCCTACATACGAACCTTCAAGCTGTGAACTTTCAGCGATGCAAACATGTGTTCTCATGTTGCATCACTTAAGTTAGTTCACATGTCTGGTGTACATTGTCACATGCGTGCATCCTCTACAAGTGGTTGTGTTTTTGTATACTGTACAGTACTGTATAGAGTACAGTAATACAGTATCTTTATTTCAAGCCCGGGATGTCCAGAAGCAAGCGTAAAAGCAGCGGTGATGTAGCTGGTACAGTACTAACCAGACATCACTGGATCCGTTTTTCAAGAGGGTAGACAGAATTGAATCTAGCAAGGAACTAGAACCTGTGCCATCAGCGTCAGGCGTGAGTGAAATTGCAGCTTGTCTTCTGTCTCACATTGCTGACGATCCTTCAGCTCTACCATCCCACCTCCTCTCCTTCTTCCAGTCAGTAACTCTTCTTGCCTGTTCACTCGATGCCAGGCCCTGTATGCCAGCTGTTGTACTGTACTACTGTACTTGTCAAGGTGCTGTACTGTAAGTTTAAAATTGTTTTCTGTATTTTTTGTGTTTGTTTTCTGTGTATTATTTGTGTGAAAATTATTATAAACCTATTACAGTACAGTACTACATAGCCGATTGTGTTAGTTGAGTACCTAGGCTAATTTGTTGGACTTGGAAACAAATTGGACTTACGAACGTGCTCTCGGAGTGGAACTCCTTCATATGTAGGGAACTTACTAATGCATTTGGGCAATTTGGCATACTGACAGAGTTTAGTTTCAGGTTCAAATTCAAGCTCTGCCATTTAATGTGGGGACCTTAGGCAAATTACTTAAGCTTTTATTTTCTTCATTTAAAAAATGTATATAATGTCTATGCCAGAGATATTGCAAGAATTATATGGGATATATAACCAAACTAAAATACTTAACCCATCACCTGACATATTTTAGTATGATAATTTTAACTTTTGTTATACATTCTAAAAGGTCTTTTAACATGAAAGTATCTTAATAAAATGAAAGCAGATGCTGAATTTTCAAATTTGTAAAACATGCCCATTGATTTGGGCATTTTGTTATCTGTATTAGCAGAACATCAGGCAATATCACAAGATATTCCTTTAACCTTTACATTATCTGAAGGTTATCTGGAGTGGGGAATGGACAAGAGAAAGAAGAGGAACATCAATTGATGCACAGTTGTTCTTTTTTTTTTCCTTTGGCTGCAACTTGCGGCTTGTGGGATCTTAGTTTCCCAACCAGTGATCGAACCCGCGCCCTCAGCAGTGAAAGCGCAGAGTCCCAACCACTGGACCGCCAGGGAATTCTCTGCACAGTTATTATTATATTTTTTAATATTTATTTATTTGGCAGTGCCAGGTCTTAGTTGCGGCATGAGGGATCTGTTTTAGTTGTGACACCTGGGATCTTTTTTTTATTTTTTAATAAATGTATTTATTTTATTTTATTTATTTCTTTTTGGGTGCGTTGGGTCTTCATTGCTGCATGCGTTCTTTCTCTAGTTGTAGCGAGTGGGGGCTACTCTTTGTTGTGGTGCGTGGGCTTCTTATTGCTGTGGCTTCTCTTGTTGCGGAGCACGGGCTCGAGGCACGCAGGCTCAGTAGTTGTGGCTTGCGGGCTCTAGAGTGCAGGCTCAGTAGTTGTGGTGCGTGGGCTTAGTTGCACTGCAGCATGTGGGATCTTCCTGGACCAGGGCTCGAACCCGTGTCCCCTGCATTGTTAGGCGGATTCTTAACCACTGTGCTACCAGGGAAGTCTCTGGGATCTTTTTTAGTTGCAGTGTGCGGGATCTTTAGTTGTGGCATGCTGGATCTTAGTTGTGGCATGCTGGATCTTAGTCATGGCATGTGCGATCTAATTCCCTGACCAGGGATTGAACCTGGGCCCCCTGCATTGGGAGCTCGGAGTCCTAGCCACTGGACCACGAGGGTAGTCCCTGCGCAGTTATTCTTGCTTGGAAGACTTGACTGTAAGGATACTTCCAAGACTTGAATGATTTTATTTGCCTTCTTAAGAATTGCATGTACTGTTTTTTTGTTTACTTGTTAAAAGATTGAGATATAGTTGACGTACAGTATTATATAAGTTACAGGTGTACAACACAGTAATTCACAATTTTTGAAGGTTATATTCCATTTATAGTTATAAAATACTGGCTCTCTTCCCTATATTGTACAATATATCCTTGTAGCTTGTTTATTTTATACATAATAGTTTGTACCTCTTAATGCCCTCCCCCTGTCGTGCCCCTCCCCCTTCCCTCTCCCCACTGATAACCACTAGTTTGTTCTCTGTATCTGTGAATCTGTTTCCTTTTTGTCATATTCACTAGTTTGTTTTATTTTTTAGATTCCACTTATAAGTGATATTATACAGCATTTGTCTTTCTCTGTATGACATATTTCACTTACCATAATACCCTCCAAGTCCATCCATGTTGTTGCAAATGGCAAAAATTCTTTTTTATGGCTGAGTAGTATTCCATTGTATACATATACACCACATCTTCTTTATCCATTTGTCTGCTGATGGACACTTAGGCTGCTTCCATATCTTGGCAACTGTAAATAATGCTGCTGTAAACATTGAGGTGCATGTATCTTTTCAAATTAGTGTTTTTTGTTTTTTTCAGATATATACCCAGGAGTGGAAGTGCTGGGTCATATGGTAGTTCTGTTTTTAGTTTTCTGGGAAACATACTGTTTTCCACAGTGGTTGCTCCAGTTTACGTTCCCAGCAACAGTGTATGAGAGTTCTTTTCTCCATATCCTTGCCAACATTTGTTATTTGTGGTCTCTTTGATGACAGCCATCCTGTCAGGTGTGAGGTGATATCTCATTGTAGTTTTAATTTGCAATTCTCTGATGATTAATGACACTGAGCATCTTTTCATGTGCCTATTGGTCATCAGTATGTCTTCTCTGAAATGTCTATTCATGTCTTCTGCTCATTTTTTAATTGGGTTGTTTGTTTCTTGATGTTGAGTTATATTAGCTGTTTATATATTTTGCATATTAATCCCTTATCAGTCATATCATACACAAATATTTTCTCCCATTCAGTAGGTTGTTGATGATTTCCTTTGCTCTGCAAAAGCTTTTAAGTCTGATTAGCCCCACTTGTTTATTTTGCTTTTATTTCCTTTGCTTTAAGAAATAGACCCAAAAAATATTGCTATAATTTATGTCAAAGAGTATTCTAGCATGTGCTAGAAAGCATGTTTTAGTTTTTAAAACAAAATATATTAGCCTATTGTCCTTTTGGGTTTTTTTGGCCATGCCGTGGGGCTTGTGGAATCTTAGTTCCCCAACCAGGGATTGAACCCCAGGCCATGGTAGTGAAAGCCCTGAGTCCTAACCCCTGGACCACCAGGGAACTCCGTGTCCTTTTTTATAGTCACCATTTTGATGTCAGTTTTAATATTTTGAAGGTGGGATTAGTGAATCAGTATCTCCAAATGCTATGTTGGTTATACTATCAAACACAGTAAGTTGAATCATAATTTATGGATTTCTTTATTGCTTGAGCATTTGGCATTTCCTAAACAGAACTTCTCAAATCTGTTGTAAACTCAAGTACATCTCAAAAAAATCAGATGCAATGAATTGAATAGGGGAGGAAGAACATATTAGGTAAGTAGGTAATTGACCATTAGGTAATGGCTTGGATAAGTAATTTTTATGTTATTTTCTTATTATTATAACATCATCAAGTATTAATACTATTGGTATTCAAATCTTATTACTCAGTTGTGGTAAGCCAGCCCCATATGGCTCCTAGTGATGCTCACCTCCCGGTATTATGTCCTTGTGTTGTCCCCTCCTGCATGGTAAAATGTGTAGCCAATAGGATATTGCAGAAATGATGATGTGTGATTTCTTTTTTAAAATTTATTTTATTTATTTTTGGCTGCGTTGGGTCTTTGTTGCTGTGTGCGGGCTTTTTCTAGTTGTGGCGCACAGGCTTCTCATTGCGGTGGGTTCTCTCGTTGTGGAGCACAGGCTCTAGGCACATGGGCTTCAGTAGTTGTGGCATGCGGGCTCAGTAGTTGTGGCTCGCGGGCTCAGTAGTTGTGGCGCACGGGATTAGTTGCTCTGTGGCATATGGGATCTTCCTGGACCAGGGATCGAACCCATGTTCCCTGCATTGGCAGGCAGATTCTTAACCACTGCACCACCAGCGAAGTCCCGATGTGTGATTTTTGAGTCTAGGACATAATGGACTGCACTTAGCATTGCTGCCTTGGATCACTTGGTCTGGGGGAAGCCATCTGTCATATCATTAGAACATAGAAACTCTCCTATGGAGAGATCCACATGGTTAAGAACTGAGCCATCCTACTAACAGTCAGTGTCAACTTGCCATCTTGGAAGCAGATCTTCCAGCCCCAGTCAAGCCTACAAATAACTGCAGCCCAAGCCAACATCTTGATTGCAATTGCATGAGAGATCCTGAGCTAGAACCACCCAGCTAAGCCATTTCTGAATTCCTTACCCACATAAATGGTGTGAGATAATAAATGATTATTACTATTTTAAGACAAAGTTTTGGGTAATTTGTTATGCAACACTAGATAATCAATATACTGATTGTACATGATTGTTAGGTTATACTAAGTACTCACGTACCTAAGGAATAACCAATTCATAAGATTTCCCTTTCAAAATGATGTTAAGACACAACTATACCAATTAGGACATTAGCAACTATCATTATCTTCAACTAACTCCCTCCTATCCCCCTGCCGCGGACTTTCCATCATGCAAGCCTGGCAAAACACTAACTCTGGGCTAATTTTGGTTCCCTTTTACTCCAGAGCTGCTAAATGCTATTGGAGAAAAATGCTTAACTGTGCCATTTGCCACGATAAATTCCTGCTTTGCAACCACAGCTGGATCCCCAACACTATCTTAGTAGTATCCTTAGTCAGCTCTCATGCCATTCTTTATTCAGGTTATTTCAGATTTCCACTCTCCACTCTCCTTAGATACTTAGATCACCACATGCTCTCTCTCAGCAGACCACCTTTCTTCTTGACAGAGAAAATAGCTTATCTGCATTCATCCTTTCCTCCTATTACAATGGAGGAAATATTCCTCTTACTGTCTCTAGTTTATCCCTCTTTGGATCCCACCGTACTTTTTCCTCAGAAATTATCCTCTCTCCTGTGTCTGAAACCTCTCTCAGTAGGATCCTTCTCATTAGCTTTTAAACACAATTTAGTTAAATCTAATATTTATTACACAAGCTATTATGAAGTATTGGTTAACAGTGTGATAACATTTGAAATGGGTTACTGGTTGTATATCAGTGTAAAAAGTTTTGAATTCAGATTGATATTCTAGCTTCAGCTGTGTCAGAAACTCCCTATGTGACACTGAGCCATTTTCTCTGGCTTTAGTTTCCTAATGAGTCAAATAAGAATGGTATCTCTGGGAGAAAGCCATCTGAGTGAAATCATAAATGCCAAAGGCTTAATACCCAGATCAGAAATGTAGAGGTCGGGGCTTCTCTGGTGGAACAGTGGTTAAGAATCTGCCTGCCAGTGCAGGGGACAGGGGTTCGAGCCCTGGTCCAGGAAGATCCCACATGCCGCGGAGCAACTAAGCCCGTGCGCCACAACTACTGAGCCTGCGCTCTAGAGCCCGTGCTCCGCAACACGAGAAGCCACCGCAATGAGAAGCCCGCGCACCGCAACGAAGAGTAGCCCCCGCTCTTCGTAACTAGAGAAAGCCCGCGCACAGCAACGAAGACCCAGTGCAGCCAAAAAAATAAAATAAATTTAAAAAAAGAGAAAACGTTAAAAAAAATAAATGCAGAGGTCTCCTTGTTTTACAGTTGAGGTTTATACTTGTGATTATACCAGGTAGCATCTCATGTACATCAAAGTAAAGCATGGTTTTGATTAGGAATGAAACTTAGGGTATGGCCTGTGATGTTTTTAGAGTTTTCTTAACTACTGTACATTGCCTGATCTACCTTGTGCTTCAGGACACAAGTCTCTTAAATATCTTGGGAGGCTACTTAATTATTGAAGGAGCTTAGTTTAATCTCCTTTTGTTATAACTGCAAAGCATATCCAGTATTGATGAAATAATAATGAGTACATTGGGTCATCTTAAGTCCATCAAAATTAAAATGATAAAGACAGGAAAGGAGCTTGGAAGAATAACTATGTGAATACATGCCCAAAGTATTGATTTATTAATTAAATATCCTCTTCAGATGAAAGGTATTACATTACAAAACAACACAATCCAGTTATCTATTCTATTTAAAAAATCACCAAAAACTTAGTGACTTAAAATAACAATTTTTTTTCAACATCTTTATTGGAGTATAATTGCTCTGCAATGGTGCGTTAGCTTCTGCTTTATAACAAAGTGAATCAGCCATACGTATACACGTATCCCCATATCCCCTTCTCTCTTGTGTCTCCCTCCCACTCCTCTAGGAGGACACGAAGCGCCGACCTGATCTCCCTGTGCTATGCGGCTGCTTCCCACTAGCTATCTATTTTACATTTGGTAGTATATATAAGTCCATGCCACTCTCTCACTTCGTCCCAGCTTACCCTTCCCCCTCCCTTTGTCCTCAAGTCCATTCTCTACGTCTGCATCTTTATTCCTGTCCTGCCCCTATGTTCTTCAGAACCATTTTTAAAATGACATTTTTAAAATTTCTGTTTCTGTGGGTCAGGAATTTGGAAACAGCTCAAGCTGTGCATCTCTGGCTATGGTCTCTCAGGCAGTAGTAGTCCAATGGTTGCCGAAGCTGCAACAGCATGGGGCCAGGCTCAGCTGGTGATGGTAGGCATCTCTCTTCTTGACGTGTCACGGCTTCCCTATGCAAGCTAGGTTTGAACTTCCTCAGAGCATACAGCCTCAGGACAGTCCATCTACTTACTTCGTGGCTCAGAACGCCTGTGCAAACCTTCTAGCAAAAAAGGATAAAGCTGTGTCGCCTCAGAAGTCATACAGGATCATTTCATACACTGCCACATTCTCTTGGTTATATGTGAATCACAGGACCACCCAGATTCAAGGGGAGGGGAATTAGATTCTACCTATTGATGGGCCAGTGGCAAAATTACGTTGCACAGCAGCAATGTGGGATGGGGAATATTTTTGTGGCAAGCTTTGGAAAATACACTTTGCCACAGTGATCTAAATGAAAGTAAATACTTGTCTGTTGAGATAGAGGGAGAGAGAGAGACAAAGAGGTCCTCATGACTCAATAGATTAAAAAAATTTATGCAAACCGATCAGGGGAGACAAAACACCAGGAGTGCAGGTGTGTAGCTGTGAAGAACAATTCCAATTATTATCAGATTCTTGTATGAACAATCCCCGGGCTGTATGGTGTTGGTGCATAGAGTTCATCTCAGCCAAAGGAAGAGGATGATGTCAACTTTTTTACCCCCTAGAAACGAAAGTAAAATCAAAGTTTCAAACCTGAATGCAATTTTCTCACTGCAAATAAGTGCATGTGCCACCTGGTGGCGAGACAGTCAAATTCGCATTCTATTCTGTTGGCTGTATTTATTGAGTTTCCATCAGAGTGTATATATAGTATTTATCGAAAGGCAACAAGTCTAACATCTGTAAGTGCATCTGTCCAAACAACCAAAACACAAACACAGAGAGGGAAAAGGACATAACAAAAAGGAAGGAATTGTAACCACAGAGCATCCACGTTGGAGTGTCCAGATGAGTCAAATCAGCCTCCTTTTCATTAAGCCTAAATCCCCTTAATCCTCTGTCCCATTGGCTTTATCATGACCTTCAAAACCAGTATGGAAGGTATGGGAGAGAATAATTTAAAGAAGAAAATATTTGCTACTACACTGTTGGGGGAGAGGGAGGTTGTTGGCCAAAAGATGAATGTGGTGATCAAGAACGTGGGCTCTTCCACGCATGTTGTCCACTGTGTCAGATCCTCCTGGAACCACTAGAAAATTTACTATAGCAAAACTACCGCAGCCCAGCCTCGGTCGGTCTCTTATAGTAAAAATTATTCGTTGTTTATGTGAAATTCAAATTTAACTGGGCATCCTGTGTTTTATCTGGCAACCTGGGAAGGATAATATGGATGAGGAAAGGGATCTGACCCTGGATGGGGCACTCCAGGAGGACGCTTCCGGGCCTTTCTGGCCCGGGAACGAAGCGCTGGGCGGGCGCAGGGCTTGCTGCCGGCCGCCCGGCCCCGATTGCCGGGTGAAGAAAGAGGGCAACGGGCCTCTGCCGGAACCCCGCCCAGGACCTGAGGGTCAGGAAACTTCGAAACGACCTGAGATGGCGGGCGCTTGGCTCCCAAACAGCCCCGAGTCCCACGGCACAGGCCAGAGACGAGAGGCGGCCGCCCGGCTTCAAGATGGCGCCCGCGGCACCTGCCAGCTGTCAAGATGGCGGCGCGGGGCCGCGCCCGCGCTCCCGAGTTCTCCTCCTCAAGCCTTCCTCCGGCAAGGAGCGCGACTCGAGTCGCTGTGCGCCGGTTGCCCTTCGGCCTGGGTGGTGCGGCTGCTGCCCGCCGCGCACCATGCGGCTCCTTGGCTGGTGGCAGGTACTGCTGTGGGTGCTGGGGCCTCCCGCCCGCGGCCAGGAGGGTGAGTGCGGGCTGGGGCCGTGGGCGGCGGCGCGGGCGGCTGTGCGTGTAATGACCGGCGAGGTGGCTGTCTACCCGGGCGACGCTCTTTTACCTGCGCGAAGGCCCGCGCTGCGCGCCTCGCCTCTTCCTGGCGCTCCCTAGAGCGCGTCTCCCCGGGTTATCCCGACCTCCTTCCCCCGGTGGTCCCCGCTCGCGGTCCGGGGTAGGGGCCGGCGGGGCGGGATGCCCGGGCCATGTTCAGGCCCCTGAGCAGGTGACTCAGTTGGGAGGAACCGTGTATTAGCGCTTACTGAGGCGTACCCCCATGTGCTGAGCACTTCATTATTAATGATAATCATCATAACGAATAGCCCACCTCTATGGTGCCCTTATTAGGAGCCAGGAACTGTGCATAGTGCTATCATTATCTTATTTAGCCCTCCCACCGATCCTATGAGATAGATTCCGTGAGTATCCGTGTTTTACAGATGAAGATGCTGAGCTCAGAGAGGCTAAGTAATCTGCCTACGTTTGCGATTCTGGTAATTGGCAGAGCCTGTATCTCTGACTGCAAAGCCCACGCTTTACTTTGCACCGTGCTGGACCACTTTCGTAAGAAGGTAACTCTTGCTCAGGTGCCTGTGAAGGACAGATGAGAAAAACACAGCAGATCCCAGGGTAACTTGCTGCTTGCCAGAGCATGCTTTCAGGGTCCCTCCGTGGGGAAGGCAGCCACCTGGAGGCATGGCTGGGCCCAGGAGTGGAGGCCTTATTCCCATTGTTTCTTCGCCCTACTCCGCAGAGCCCTATTAAAGTCCAGACCCTTTGGCCTTTCTTGTCCTTCAAAACTTAACAGGAATACACAGATCTTTCCTTTCCCTGCCGTGTCCTGGAAAGAGGCAGGGCAGCCGGCTTGCTGAGTAATGAAAACACTCATTATCTGCCAGGCAGTGTGCTTAGTGCTTTTTGAGCATCATCTTATTTAGTCTTTAAATGCTTATGAAATGTATGTTGTTATTGTCCCCATTTGATAGATGAGTAAACTGAGACTCAGCATCCCCTAAGTCTTTTACCAAGGTCCAACAGCAGAAGTTGAGACGCTACAATTCAAGCCTCTGTCTGCCTGACCTCACAGTCAAAGCTCTGTACCACACTTCTCTGTCGCTACACTTAACCACCAGCCTCAGAGAGGGGACAGCATGTGCTGGATATCTTCTGTTTGTCTCTCAGATCATTCTTCAGCCTTCTCCACCCTGCTCTGTGCCCTGAGTAGCTGTCCTGTATGGAATAAACAACTGGCTCTTCTGTCTTCTGGCTTCTGTTGTGTTGGCATGAAAGGAGAGTGAGGTCAGGTTATTGATTCTCTCAGCTCCCTCCCTTGGGGATATCGCAGGTTGGCTGTGTCCCTCCACTGAAAGTTAGGGCTTCTAGAAGGTTGTACTCTCTGTTTCAAGGCTTCTGCCTCTGGACTCTTAAGGTCTATGAGTGGTAACTGGCTCCCCCTCTGCTGTTATTGACCCTGGGATTCCTTACCATTGCTTTTGGTTTCTCTACACCCAGCTCACATGTTGGAGGTACCTTTATTAAGTTCTCCTCCAATTGTCCAAGTTGCACGTGCTGTTTCCTGGCAGAACACTGGCTGATTCGGCAGTCAGTGTGAGCCTACCTGGCAGGGAGGGTCACGGCATACAGACCTGAGGGTAACACCAGCCATGGGGTGGGTCACTGGTCATCATGGCCAGGCCATGAATGGGATGAGGACGAGGAAGCTTCACCAGCTGGTTCCTTTTGGGGGTGGCTGAAAATCCAAGGCTTTTTTTCTGCAGAGGATACCACTGGCAAATTAGCAACTGGAGGTGGCAGTGCTGTCCAGGTGTCAAGGAACGGGTGCCAACCCTGGACTTCAACACCCCACACCTGTCTTCACTAGACAGTCAACTAGCAGATTCTGACTGAGCACCTGTCATATGCCATATGCTCTGTTAGGCACTCTGGGTGCAGTGGAGAGCAAGTAGAGAAATACGCCCACCCTCCTGTCTGATGGGGAAGGCAGGCATTAAATGACCACAAATAATTAAGTAAATTTTCCACAAGAGTGGAAAATGCTTCAAGGAGAGCCCCAGGGCATTATGGAATGCTGTAATGGGAGACCCTTCTGGTATGAGGGTCTAGGAGGGTGAAGTTCACCTTACAGAGGTGAAGTTTAGGGTGAGATCTGAAGGATGTGTCAGATTAGCTAGAAGAAGAGAGGGAGTGGAGGGAGGGCTCTTGGTAGAGAAACAACCCTCAGGACAGTTCTGAGGTAGGGGGAGGAGGGTGTGAGTGATCAGGGACCAGAAATGTCTAGTGGCACCTGTTGGGAGTATGGACAGAGGCCTTATCACCTGGGCCCTGGTAGTCATGCTACAGAGCATGGATTCATTCACAGCGTAGGGGGAAGCCATTGAAAGGGTTTGAGCAGGGGAGTGACATGATCACGTTTGCCTTTGACTTTCAGTTTCACTTGGATGCTGTGAGGAGAAGGGTTTGGAGAGAGGGTAGAGGGCCAACCAGGAAGACCATTTTGGTGGTTGCAGCAGTTGTCCAAGTGAGAGATGACTGTGGCCTGGGCTGAGGGGTGTGAGTGCGTTGGGAGAAGTGGATGGATCCAGAGTGTATTTAGCAGAGGAATTAATAGGACCTAGTTGTGGTTCCCGTCCATCTCTTTGAATTGTAAGCATCAGTCATAACCATTATCATCATCATCATCATCACCATCACTGTAGCCATTTATGGAGTGCTTACCATGTGCCAGGGACCATATACCTCTTTTCTCATTTAATCTGCATGGTAGCCCTATGAATGTCTGCATTTCAGTGGTATTTTCTCCATTTGTTAGATGCACACACTGAAAATTTCCTATGGAAAGTACAGGTTGCTGCCCCTCTAACCCCCAGCTGTTTTTGGTCCTCCCCAGTTGGCTCCCCTGACACAGAAGCCATTATGAAAAAAAACCTGTGGCTGGTAGAGAGTCTTTTGAGAACAACTGGAAGGGTATGAAGGAGCTCACCCAGGCTAGGGCTCCTTGGCAGAGTTGGAGTGGTGCCCTCGCCCCTGTTCTCCAAACATATTCCTTGCTGCCAATAGTGCAGTCATTTCCACTTTATGCATGGCTCAAACTATAATCAGATTATTGACATTGAGAAGCAATCTTTTTTAAAAGGCGCATTACCATGGGAGGGTTCAATGGCTCTCACATGGTAGGTCATTCCTTGGAGTGGAATAATTCAATGTTTCCTTTCTTCCCAATGCTTAAATGAAAAAAATGGTACCTGAAGGTGTGAGAATTTTTGTTTTGTTCCTAACTTGTCCTCTCTACTTAAATATCTTCACAGGAGGGAAAAACAACACTCCTGACTCAAAATTCTAGCTCTCTGCATCACTCAGACTTCCTTTTGATTTTCTGTAAGGGACATCTATCCAGTTTTACATAAAGGTGATCAGAAGAACCAGATTCTATTTTGTGCCCTGATTTTTTTCTCTTGAGATATTGGCATTCTCCATTTACTTTAGAGGACCTAGAATGTTGATTAGGTTCAGAGAGAGAAGATCTCTGCAGAGCTGGTGCATTTGGGAGTATAGTTGGTTCCCAAATCTGGCACCCTTTGTTCTTTTCCAGACTTTTAGCCTCTCTGGCTTCATTTTCTGCTCTGTCTTGAGGACGATCTAGTAAATATGTTTGTTTGTTTTTACTTATGATTATACAAGTAGTACATGTTTATCAACCAAAGGCTACAGAAGGACTGCCATCCGCACCCCATTGACAGAGCTCCTTGCCCAGGCACCCAGCCCCTTTTCTAGGTCATAGGCAAAGAAGTGCTTGACCCTGTTCTGTCAAGGACCTATCTTGCTTCTCAAGCCCTGTACTCTGCCCTCTCTAACCTGTATTGTCACCTCTCCCTGCTTACTCACTTTCCCATGAGCTTTATATATCCTTAAATTTCTCCTGTGTCCTAAAAACCAAAACGAAAATTTCCCTTAGCCCCCTGCCTGCCCATAACAACTACCGGGTCTTTCTTTTCCCCTTCAGAGCTAGACATTCAGAAAGAATTGTATATATTTATTTACGTAGTTACCATTTCTGGTGCTTTTCATTCTTTTGTGTGGATCCACATTTCCACCTGGTATCATTTTTCTATTGCCTGAAGAAGTTCATTTCAGATTCTTGTCATGTAGGTCTGCTGGTTATGAACTGTTTCAGCTTTTGTATGTCTGAAAACGTATTTATTTTGCCTTTGATTTTGAAAGATATTTTTGCTGGGTATAGAATTCTAGGTTTATAGTTTTTTTTCCTTTCAGTCCCTTAAAGATGCTGTTCTTCTTGCTTGCATTGTTTCCAATGAGAAATCTGCTGTCATCCTTATCTTTGTTCCTCTATACATAGCACATCTTTTTTCTCCTTCTGCTTTTAAGATTTTTTTCTTTGTCACTGGTTTTGATCAGTTTGATTATGATGTATCTTGGTGTAGTTTGTTGAGCTTCTTGGATCTATGGATTTATAGTTTTCATCAGGTTTGTAAAGTTTTCGGTGATTGTTTCTTCAATTACTTTTTGTGTTTTCCCCCATTTACTTCTCTCTTTTGGGTACTCCAATTATCTGTACATGAGACCACTTGAAATTGTCCCACAGCTCACTGTCACTCTTAATTTGGGGGGGGGATTCGTTTTTTCATTGTGTGTTTCATTTTGTATGGGTTCTATTGCTATGCCTTAAGTTAACTACTCTTTTCTTCTGTAATGTCTAATCTACTATGAATCCCATCCAGTGCAGTTTTCATCTCTGACCTTGTAATTTTCATTGCTAGAAGTATAATTTGGGTCTTTTAAAAAATTATTATTGAGATATAATTGATATAACATTATAGTAGTTTCAGTTGTATAACATAATCATCTGATATATATATATATTGTAAAATGATCACCACAATAAGTCTGGTTAAAATCCATCATCACACACAGTTATAAAATTTTTTTCTTTGGATGAGACCTTTTAAGGTTTACTACCCTCTTAGCAACTTTCAGATATACAATACAGTATAATTAACTATAGTTACCATGCTGTGCATTATATCCCCATGACTTACTTATTTTATAACTGGAAGTTTGTACTTTTTGACCATCTTCACCCATTTTGCCCACCCCCTACCCACCACCTCTGTCAACCACCAAACTTTTCTGTATGAGCTTGTGGAGTTTTGTTGTTGTTGTTGTTGTTTTTTGCGGTACGCAGGCCTCTCACTGTTGTGGCCTCTCCCGTTGCGGAGCGCAGGCTCAGCGGCCATGGCTCACGGGCCTAGCTGCTCCGCGGCATGTGGGATGTTCCCAGACCGGGGCACGAACCCGTGTCCCCTGCATCGACAGGCGGACTCTCAACCACTGCGCCACCAGGGAAGCCCTGTTTGTTTGTTTTTAGATTCCACATTTAAGTGAGATATTACAGTATTTGTCTTTCTCTGATTTATTTCACTTAGCATAATGCCCTCAAGGTCTGTCCATGTTGTCGTAAATGGCAAGATTTCCTGTTTTTAAATGGCTGAATAATACTTTTTATATATATATACAAATATATACACATATACATATATATACATATATATATACACACGTATACATATACAAATATATGTATATATATCTCACATTTTCTTTATCTATGCATCCATCAATTGCTTCCATGTCTTGGCTTATGTAAATAATGCTGCAGTGAACATGGGGGTGCATGTACCTTTTCAAGTGAGTGTTTTCATTTTCTTTGGATAAATGCCCAGAAGTGGAATTGCTGGATCATATGGTAGTTCTATTTTTTATTCTTTGAGGAACTTCCGTACTGTTTTCCTTAGTGGCTGCACCAGTTTACATTTTCACTGATAGTGCACAAGGGTTCCCCTTTGTCTGCATGCATACCAACATTTGTCATTTCTTGTCTTTTTGATAATGGCCATTCTAATATGTGTGAGGTGACATCTCATTGTGGTTTTGATTTGCATTTTGATTTGGGTCTTTTTTTATATCTTATGTTCTCTATATCTACTTAACTTTTTAAACATATGTGATGCAGTTATTGCTGTTTTGACAGCCTCATCTAATAATTCTGAAATCTGCAAGTTCTGGGTCAGGTTTGGTTGCTTATTCTCATTATGGATAATGAGGGGAATTTCCCTGCTTCTTTGCATGCCTGGTAATCTTCGATTGGATGCCAGAAGTAAATTTTCCCTGGTCGAGTGCTAGATATTTTAGTATTCCTGTAAATATTCTTGAGCTTTGTTCTGGGATACAGTTAAGTTACTTGAACACAGTGTGATTCTCACTTTTAAGGATTGCTAGATGGAAGCAGAGCTGTATTTACTTTAGGGTTAATTGGGCCCCACTGCTGAGGCAAGTCCCTTTCGCGTACTCTCCCCAGTACCCTGTGACTTAGGAGGTTTCCCAGGCTAGTGGGTGGGGACAGGTACTATTCCCAGCTTTCTGTGGCTGTTGGGTACTGTTACCTCTAATCCCTTTGAGTGGTTCTTTCCCTGGCTTGGGGTAGTTCACTTACAGGCATATGCTGACCAGTATACTCAAGGCGGGGCCCCCTCCACAGATCTCCAGAGTCCTCTTTCTGCAGCTCTCCCATCTCCAGTATTCTGTCCTGCAAACTCTAGCTTCTTGGTCTTTCTGGACCCTCAGTTCCATCTCAGCTGGAGAAGTCAGCTGGGCCCTCCCTGAGACAGGGCAGGAACTCTCTCAGGCAGTAAGCTAGAGCGTTTGTAGGGCTCTTCTCATCTGCTTCCTATTCACTGTCCTTCGTTGTCTCATTGCTAGTCTCCTGAAACTGTCGTTTCACATATTTGGCTGATTTTTGGGTTGTTTCAGGAGGGAGAATAAATCTGGTTCCTGTTATTCCACTTAGCCTGAAGCAAATTCCCAGAGAGTGTTTTTGAATTGCTGAATGAATCTGCAAACATGTGTGGAGATATTCTTTGAGACGTTATACAAACGTGCATACCTTAGGAAGTTCCCAGCTCCCTCCCCGGCTTTGAAGCCAGTTGGTCATTCACACTCTGCTAGACACACTGTTTGCATGCAGAGCCCATTATACAGCTGGTGGCTCCCCAGCCATATGGTGGGCTTGTCTGAGTGCAGCTGGGCCCATTCGTTTCCCCTGGTCAGTGCCTGGCCCGGAGTCTGGCGGCTGTCGTTGAGGTCATGAGAGGTGGAGGGCAGGAGTCATTGTACAGAGGTGAGTGGAGCTTGCTGGATGGATGTTTGAGACTGCCCAGGACTCTCCCCTTACCTGAACCTTTGGCCCAAGCCGCATCTAGTGGCTCCAAAGTGAGAGGAAAACCCTCCTCCTCTTCTCCCTGCTGCTGCCCCTGCTCTGCTTGGTGCACCTTTAGCACTGCTGAGGGCAGTAGCCCAAGGGCAGCAGGCAGGAGAGCAGAGGCCAGCTGTAGAGGCCACCCCGGGAAGGAGCTGGCTCTAGTAGCATTCTTCGGGCAGTGTTGCCCAGCAGCCCTCCGAGGTATCATGTGGGGAGGGTAAGGCCTGCTCTGGAGTAGCAGTCAGTAGACTTCGCTCTTAGACGTGGCTCTGCTGCTTACTGGCTGTGTGCCATTGGGCATTACTCTGAACCTCTCTGTACCTCATCTATTAAGTCGGGATGATAACCCTTGTGCTGCCCATCTCACAGAGCTGTTATAATGGGTGCAAAGATGCTTTGCCATGGTAGAATATTCCATAAAGCCATCATCATTTTCTTGGATAGTCTCATCAAAGAAACTAAATTGTTAAAGTGTTTGTATTATATTTTCCTAATTGGATGTCTGCAGTGGAATGTTTTTGCTTGTAATCCGCATGGCAAGCAGCAGGTTTTGCATGAGGCTATGTGTTTGTCCACTTCCTGGCATTCATTAATCTAGTATCTCCTTGTGATCTTCTTCATGACCTGGAGAATGATGGGTGGCTCTGTGATAGTTTAATGGGAAGGTAACTTTTTACCCTGGAGGGGAAAATTTCATATTTGAGAACTGTAATTCTTTGGGATTCATTTATTTTGAAGTTAGATGTGACTGTGAACATAGTGGCATGTTTTAGTTGCAGAGAAAAGAGGTCACTTATGGTCAGAGGAGCAGCCTGCTTACCCATTCCAGGTGGGGGCTGGGTACATGAGTGAGGAGGTGCCTTCCCGTGACCCAGTGGGCCAGGACCTGGCTGCTGAAGAGGCCGAGGCAGTGCTGGGGCTGGACGCTGATGGTGAACACATGGTAATGTTGTCTGTGATTCCTGGGGAAGCCGAGGACAAACTGAGCCCAGAGCCCAGCAGCGGCACCTGCAGGGCTGGAGGGGAGGAGGACTCGAGGTGCAACCCCCGGGAGAGCCTCTTCTCTCTGGACAGCGCTGGAGCCAGCTTCCCGGAGAGAGAAGAGGAGTACTACGCAGAGCCCGAAGTGGTGGAATCTGACCCCCCGCCGACAGAGGATGCCAACACCACCGAAAGTCTGAAATCCCCGAAGGTGAACTGCGAGGAGAGAAATGTGACGGGATTAGAAAATTTCACTCTGAAAATTTTAAATATGTCACAGGTAAGACAAAAGTATTTAGTGCTTTTCTCCTTTTCCGCACATTTCATTTTACGATTTAATACTCTATCAACTTTCAAATGAGGAGTCATAATCTTTATCATATTGTAAGTGGGATAGCATTTAATGGCTGCATCAGTGAAAATTCATCTGGCTTTCTGTGATGTTTGTAGGAAAAGGAGGAGATATAATTAGTGTCGAATATGCTTTTTAGGAGGCCTAAACCTAGTCAGCCTTGGGTTAATCTCACCACCAAGTCTCATGATAAAAATCCCAGTGGACAGATAGGTGCTTGGTATCAGAATCATAGCATTCTTCTTCTAAATGAGATATTTGTTATGGAGGCATAAAAATAAAATATCTGAATTACTAAAATTGTAATTTAGCATTGTTTAGACTAGTCATGTCCCTGAGAAGTATGTTTTATACATATATATATATATATATTTTAACATCTTTACTGGAGTATAATTGCTTTACAATGTTGTGTTAGTTTCTGCTGTATAACAAAGTGAATCAGCTATACATATATATATATCCTCATATCCCCTCCCTCTTGCGTATCCCTCCCACCCTCCCAATCCTACCCGTCTAGGTGGTCACAAAGCACCGAGCTGATCTCCCTGTGCTATGCGGCTGCTTCCCACTAGCTATCTATTTTACATTTGGTAGTGTATATATGTCAGTGCTGTTCTCACTTCGTCCCAGCTTACCCTTCCCCCTCCCGTGTCCTCAAGTCCATTCTCTACGTCTGTGTCTTTATTCCTGTCCTGCCCCTAGGTTCTTCAGAACCATTTTTTTTTTTTAGATTCCATATATATGAGTTAGCATATGATATTTGTTTTTCCCTTTCTGACTTACTTCACTCTGTATGACAGATTCTAGGTCCATCCACCTCACTACAAATAACTCAATTTCGTTTCTTTTTATGGCTGAATAATATTGCATTGTATATATGTGCCACATCTTATTTATCCATTCATCTGTCGATGGACACTTAGGTTGCAAAGTATGTTTTTCGTTTGTTTGTTTATTTTATTCTAATTTTTTTATACAGCATCTTCTTATTAGTCATCAGTTTTATACACATCAGTGTATACATGTCAATCCCAATCCACATCTCAACAAATGACCCAATTTCATTCCTTTTCATGGCTGAGTAATATTCCATTGTATATATGTACCACATCTTCTTTATCCATTCGTCTGTCGATGGGCATTTAGGTTGCTTCCATGACCTGGCTGTTGTAAATAGTGCTGCAATGAACATTGGAGTGCATGTGTCTTTTTGAATTATGATTTTCTCTGGGTATATGCCCAGTAGTGGGATTGCTGGATCATATGGTAATTCTGTTTTTAGTTTTTTAAGGAACCTCCATACTGTTCTCCATAGTGGCTGTATCAATTTACATTCCCACCAACAGTGCAAGAAGGTTCTCCTTTCTCCACACCCTCTCCAGCATTTGTTGTTTGTAGATTTTCTGATGATGCCCATTCTAACTGGTGTGAGGTGATACCTCACTGTAGTTTTGATTTGCATTTTTCTAATAATTAGTGATGTTGAGCAGCTTTTCATGTGCTTCTTGGCCATCTGTATGTCTTCTTTGGAGAAATGTCTATTTAGGTCTTCTGCCCGTTTTTGTTTGTTTGTTTGTTTGTTTGTTTGTTTTTGCAGTACGCGGGCCTCTCACTGCTGTGGCCTCTCCCGTCGCGGAGCACAGGCTCCGGACGCGCAGGCTCAGCGGCCATGGCTCACGGGCCCAGCCGCTTCGCGGCACGTGGGATCTTCCCAGACCGGGGCACGAACCTGTGTCCCCTGCATCGGCAGGCGGACTCTCAACCACTGTGCCACCAGGGAAGCCCCCTTCTGCCCATTTTTGGATTCGGTTGTTTGTTTTTTTAATATTGAGCTGCATGAGCTGTTTATATATTTTGGAGATTAATCCTTTGAACGTTGATTCATTTGCAAATATTTTCCCCCATTCTGAGGGTTGTCTTTTCATCTTGTTTATGGTTTCCTTTGCTGTGCAAAAGCTTTGAAGTTTCATTAGGTCCCATTTGTTTATTTTTGTTTTTATTTCCACTACTCTAGGAGGTGGATCAAAAAAGACCTTGCTGTGATTTATGTCAAAGAGTGTTCTTCCTATGTTTTCCTCTAAGAGTTTTGTAGTGTCCGGTCTTACATTTAGGTCTCTAATCCATTTTGAGTTTATTTTTGTGTATGGTGTTAGGGAGTGTTCTAATTTCATTCTTTTACATGTAACTGTCCAGTTTTCCCAGCACCACTTATTGAAGAGACCGTCTTTCTCCATTGTATATCCTTGCCTCCTTTGTCATAGATTAGTTGACCATAGGTGTATGGGTTTATCTCTGTGCTTTCTATCATATTCCATTGATCTTTGTTTCTCTTTTTGTGCCAGTACCATATTGTCTAGATCACTGTAGCTTTGTAGTATAGTCTGAAGTCAGAGAGTCTGATTCCTCCAGCTCGGTTTTTTCCCCTCAAGGCTGCTTTGGCTATTTGGGGTCTTTTGTGTCTCCATACAGATTTTAAGATTTTTTGTTCTAGTTCCATAAAAAATGCCATTGGTAATTTGATAGGGATTGCATTGAATCTGTAGATTGCTTTGGGTAGTATAGTCATTTTCACAATATTGATTCTTCCAATCCAAGAACATGGTATATCTCTCCATCTGTTGGTATCATTAATTTCTTTCATCAGTGTCTTACAGTTTTCTGCATACAGGTCTTTTGTCTCCTTAGGTAGGTTTATTCCTAGGTATTTTATTCTTTTTGTTGCAGTGGTAAATGGGAGTGTTTCCTTAATTTCTCCTTAAGATTTTTCATCATTAGTGTATAGGAATGCAAGAGACTTCTGTGCATTAATTTTGTATCCTGCAACTTTACCAAATTCACTGATTAGCCCTAGTAGTTTTCTGGTGGCATCTTTAGGATTCTCTATGTATAGTATCATGTCATCTGCAAACAGTGACAGTTTTACTTCTTCTTTTCCAATTTGTATTCCTTTTACTTCTTTTTCTTCTCTGATTGCCGTGGCTAGGACTTCCAAAACTATGTTGAATAATAGTGGTGAGATAGGACATCCTTCTCTTTTCCTAATCTTAGAGGAAATGCTTTCAGTTTTTCACCACTGAGAATGATGTTTGCTGTGGGTTTGTCATATATGGCCTTTATGATGTTGAGGTAGGTTCCCTCTATACTCATTTTCTGGAGAGTTTTTATCATAAATGGGTGTTGAATTTTATTGAAAGCTTCTTCTGCATCTATTGAGATGATCATATGGTTTTTCTCCTTCAGTTTGTTAATATGGTGTATCACATTGATTGATTTGTGTATCTTGAAGAATCCTTGCATCCCTGGGATAAATCCCACTTGATCATGCTGTATGATCCTTTTAATGTGTTGTTGGATTCTGTTTGCTAGTATTTTGTTGAGGATTTTTGCATCTATGTTCATCAGTGATATTGGTCTGTAATTTTCTTTTTTTGTATATCTTTGTCTGGTTTTGGTGTCAGGGTGATTGTGGCCTCATAGAATGAGTTTGGGAGTGTTCCTTCCTCTGCAGTTTTTTGGAAGAGTTTGAGAAGGATGGGTGTTAGCTGTTCTCTAAATGTTTGATAAAATTCACCTGTGAAGTCCTGGACTTTTGTTTGTTGGAAGATTTTTAATCAGTTTCAATTTCATTACTTGTGATTGGTCTGTTCATATTTTCTATTTCTTCCTGGTTCAGTCTTGGAGGGTTATACCTTTCTAAGAATTTGTCCATTTCTTCCAAGTTGTCCATTTTATTGGCATAGAGTTGCTTGTAGTAGTCTCTTAGGATGCTTTGTATTTCTGTGGTGTCTGTTGTAACTTCTCCCTTTTCATTTCTAACTTTATTGATTTGAGTCCTCTCCCTCTTTTTCTTGATGAGTCTGGCTAATGGTTTATCAATTTTGTTTATCTTCTCAAAGAACCAGCTTTTAGTTTTATTGATTTTGCTATTGTTTTGTTTGTTTCTATTTCATTTATTTTTGCTCTGATCTTTATGATTTCTTTCCTTTTGCTAACTTTGGGTTTTGTTTGTTCTTCTTTCTCTAGTTCCTTTTTTTTTTTCTGTACACGGGCCTCTCACTGTTGTGGCCTCTCCCGCTGCGGAGCACAGGCTCCGGACACGCAGGCTCAGCGGCCATGGCTCACGGGCCCAGCTGCTCCGCGGCACGTGGGATCTTCCCGGACCGGGGCACGAACCCGTGTCCCCTGCATCGGCAGGCGGACTCTCAACCACTGCGCCACCAGGGAAGCCCTTGGGTTTGTTTTTGTAGGTCCTTTTCTTCTCTTGTGTTTCCCACTTAGAGAAGTTCCTTTAGCATTTGCTGTAGTGCTGGTTTGGTAGTGCTGAATTCTCTTAGCTTTTGCTTGTCTGTAAAGCTTTTGATTTCTCCATCAGTCTGAATGAGATCCTTGCTGGGTAGAGTAATCTTGGCTGTAGGTTCTTCCCTTTCATCACTTTAAGTATATCATGCCACTCCCTTCTGGCTTGTAGAGTTTCTGCTGAGAAATCAGCTGTTAACCTTATGGGAGTTCCTTTGTATGTTATTTGTCGTTTTTCCCTTGCTGCTTTCAATAATTTTTCTTTGTCTTTAATTTTTGCCAATTTGATTACTATGTGTCTCGGCATGTTTCTTCTTGGGTTTATCCTGTGTGGGACTCTCTGCGCTTCCTGGACTTGGGTGGCTATTTCCTTTCCCATGTTAGGGAAGTTTTTGACTATAATCTCTTCAAATATTTTCTTGGGTCCTTTCTCTCTCTCTTCTCCTTCTGGGACCCCTATAATGCGAATGTTGTTGCATTTAATGTTGTCCCAGAGGTCTGTTAGGCTGTCTTCATTTCTTTTCATTCTTTTTTCTTTATTCTTTTCCACAGCAGTGAATTCCACCATTCTGTCTTCCAGGTCACTTATCCGTTCTTCTGTCTCAGTTATTCTGCTATTGATTCCTTCTAGTGTAGTTTTCATTTCAGTTATTGTATTGTTTATCTCTGTTTGTTTGTTCTTTAATTCTTCTAGGTCTTTGTTAAACATTTCTTGCATCTTCTCGATCTTTGCTTCCATTCTTTTTTCAAGGTCCTGGATCTCCTTCACTATCATTATTCTGAATTCTTTTTCTGGAAGGTTGCCTATCTCTACTTCACTTAGTTGTTTTTCTGGGGTTTTATCTTGTTCCTTCATCTGGTACATATCGCTCTGCCTTTTCATATTGTCTATCTTTCTGTGAATGTGGTTTTTGTTCCACAGACTGCAGGATTGCAGTTCCTCTTGCTTCTGCCGTCTGCCCTCTGGTGGATGAGGCTATCTAAGAGGCTTGAGCAACTTTCCTGATGGGAGGGCCTGGTGGTGGGTAGAGCTGGGTGTTGCTCTGGTGGGCAGAGCTCAGTAAAACTTTAATCCGCTTGTCTGCTGATGGGTGGGGCTGGGTTCCCGCCCTGTTGGTTGTTTGGTCTGAGGTGACCCAACACTGGAGCCTACCCTGCTCTTTGGTGGGGCTAATGGCGGATTCTGGGAAGGCTCATGCCAAGGAGTACTTTCCAGAACTTCTGTTGCCAGTGTCCTTGTCCCCATGGTGAGCCACAGCCACCCCCCGCCTCTGCCCAAGACCCTCCAGCACTAGCAGGTAGGTCTGGTTCAGTCTCCCCTGGGGTCACTGCTCCTTCCCCTGGGTCCTGATGCGCACACTACTTTGTGTGTGCCCTCCAAGAGTGGAGTCTCTGTTTCCCCCAGTCCTGTCAAAGTCCTGCAATCAAATCCCACTAGCCATCAAAGCCTGATTCTCTAGGAATTCCTCCTCCCACTGCTGGACCCCTAGGTTAGGAAGCCTGACGTGGGGCTCAGAACCTTCACTCCAGTGGGTGGACTTCTGTGGTATAAGTGTTCTGCAGTTTGTGCGTCACCCACCCAGCAGTTATGGGATTTGATTTTACTGTGGTTGGCGCCCCTCCTACCGTCTCATTGTGGCTTCTCCTTTGTCTTTGGATGTGGGGTATCTTTTTTGGTGAGTTCCAATGTCTTCCTGTCGATGATTGTTCAGCAGTTAGTTGTGATTCTGGTGTTCTCACAAGAGGGAGTGAGATCACATCCTTGTACTCCACCATCTTGGTTCTATACCTCCGTCAAGTATGTTACATTGATGAAAAGTTTTTTTCCTTCAAAGAGTGTGAATCTAGTGTTTACTCTGGACTGAGAGCTGACCAATTTGTCCAGCCCAGCCATGCTTTTCCAGCTAGTTGGCTAAATGGTGATTCTAAAGAGAATACTGGGATACTGACTGACATTTTCTGTAAGATTGTTAAAGCCAGAGAGCAGAATGAATTCAGGCTGCTTATGTAAGAGAGGAATCCTAGCTCTGAGAGGTGTGATTGCTTATTTCAAATGAGGGTACATATGGTATGTTGAGCTCCCCTCCGAGGCAGTTGTCAGCACTGGCCTTGCACCCTCCCCTCAGTGCCTGGTGAATGCTGTGCCTCAGCTCTGTGGCCTTTTGATGGGTGTCACACACATGACCAGGAGCAAGCAGTTTGAGCAGTCTGAGTTTTGGTGGTGGCAGGGATGGTGCACCCTCAAACTGAACTAACCTTTGGTCAAACACATGGATCTGACTGCTTAGTACAGACTTGGAGCTGCTGAGATGATAGTTTGGGCCTGAGACCACAGTGCTTTAATAATGTTGTTAGATTGTATGAGATGCAGAATTCCAAAGTTGGGACCGTGGCCTGTACCCTGTGAGTACTTAGTATATGAATTGATGAATTATGAAAAATATTAAAATTGCTCTATAGTAATATTAAGAAAGCTTAGAGGAGGACCCCTCCTACACTCTTGGTGGGAATGTAAATTGGTGCAGCCACTATGGAGACAGTATGGACGTTCCTCAAAAACCTAAAAATAGAACTACCATATGACCCAGCAATCCCACTACTGGGCATATACCCTGAGAAAACCATAAATCAAAAAGAGTCATGTACCAAAGTGTTCATTGCAGCTCTATTTACAATAGCCCGGAGATGGAAACAACCTAAGTGTCCATCATCGGATGAATGGATAAAGAAGATGTGGCACATATATACAAGGGAATATTACTCAGCGATTAAAAGAAACGAAATTGAGCTATTTGTAATGAGGTGGATGGACCTAGAGTCTGTCATACAGAGTGAAGTAAGTCAGAAAGAGAGAGACAAATACCGTATGCTAACACATATATATGGAATTTAAGAAAAAAAAATGTCATGAAGAACCTAGGGGTAAGACAGGAATAAAGACACAGACCTACTAGAGAATGGACTTGAGGATATGGGGAGGGGGAAGGGTAAGCTGTGACAAAGCGAGAGAGAGGCATGAACATATATACACTACCAAACATAAGGTAGATAGCTAGTGGGAAGCAGGGAGATCAGCTTGGTGCTCTGTGACCGCCTGGAGGGGTGGGATAGGGAGGGTGGGAGGGAGGGAGACGCAAGAGGGAAGCGATATGGGAACATATGTGTATGTATAACTGATTCACTTTGTTATAAAGCAGAAACTAACTCACCATATGTAAAAAACAAACAAAAAAAAACATGCTGGGACTTCCCTGGAAGTCCAGTGGTTAAGACTCCGCGCCTCCACTGCAGGGGGCACAGGTTCAATTCATGGTCAGGGAACTAAGATCCTGCATGCCGCACAGTGCAGCCAAAAAAAAAAAAGAACATACATGCACCCCTATGTTCATAGCACCACTATTTACAATAGCCAAGACATGGAAACAGCCTAAATGTCCACTGACAGAGGAATGGATAAAGAAGATGTGGTACACATATACAATGGAATATTACTCAGCCATAAAAAATAATGAAATAATGCCATTTGCAGCAATATAGATGGACCTAGAGATGATTATACTAAGTGAAGTAAGTCAGAAAGAGAAAGACAAATAGCATATGATATCACTTATGTGTTGAATCTCAAATACGACACAAATGAACCTATCCAGGAAACAGAAACAGACTCACAGACATAGAGGACAGACTTGTGGTTGCCAAGGAAGAAGGGGGTTGGGGAAGGGATAGACTGGGAGTTTGTGATTAGTAGACACAAACTATCACATAGAGAGTGGATAAACAACAATGTCCTGCTGTATAGCACAGGAAACTGTATTTAATATCCTCTGATAAACCATAATGGAAAAGAAATTAACACAACATTGTAAGTCAACTATATACTTCAATTAAAAGAAAAAAAGAAACCTTGGAGGAAAGTTTATAACATGTCATTTGATAGTACTTTTCTGCTGACCCATGGATCCCTATGGTTCCAATCCAGATGGTTCTTCGGGAGCTGCACTACTGTCTCCCTCCCGTCCCTGCCCCTACCTCCTCTCCCTTGACGGCAGCAGTGGTTCCTGTTTTTTGTGTATCCTTCCAGAAAAAGTGTACATCCTGTACTGCTGACTTTAACACTTTGTTTCTTTTGCCACAGGACCTTATGGATTTTCTCAACCCAAACGGTAGTGACTGCACTCTAGTCCTGTTTTACACCCCTTGGTGCCGGTTTTCTGCCAGTTTGGCCCCTCATTTTAACTCTCTGCCCCGGGCGTTTCCAGCTCTTCACTTTTTGGCACTGGATGCATCTCAGCACAGCAGGTATCTTCCCTTAGTATCTTCCCTTGGTGGCGTTTCTGCCTCATCTTGTTGGATGATGGTTGCAGTTACTTGGAGGTCGTAATCAGTTAAGTTAGGAGCAGAGGAGGTAGGTTTGAGCTTGAGCTTTGAAATGGAACTGAGGGAGGGAGAAACAAGTGTGACTAGTGAGGACTGTCACATTCCTGAGGGAGACTTTCTGGAGGCCCCTTGAGAAAGAAAGACTGTTCTCTGCGTGGTGGAATTCAGTGATGGCTCTGCCTGATGGCAGGGGTGGGGGCAGAGGACGTTTTAGGGTCCGGGCCAGACTGAATTAGCAAAATTAGCATCCTAAGTAGGGTGTTCCTTTGTGACTTTCATCTGCAGCTTAGGTTCCCACCCTGGCAGCCTAACTCTGGGCACCCGTTTTATGTCTACTAAGGATTTCTTTCTTTCCTTTTTAGTTTTTTCTTTCCTTCTTTCCCTCCTTCCTTTTCTTTCTTCATGCTCACATGTATTCTTGCATGCGTGTTCTTAGGAGACATTCAATAAATTTGACGAATTATTTTAGGCCTTTGAAATACATTTACCCTTGCTAAATTTATGTTCTTTCATATTGTTCAGTGGAGTTTTGTCTTTTCTGAATGTTCAGTAAGGTAAATTACAAAGAACTTTGTGCAGATGTTGTATATTTCCCCTGTGACTGTGCCTGGGGTTATAAACTGTGTACTCCCCTCCTCCTCTAAGTCAGATGCTGCTTATTAGCAGGTCACAAGGAGGTTGTGTGTGAATAAATTTGGAAAGTCTGGAAGATAGTCAAGTTGGTGGTGAAAATGAGGCACTGATTGTCAGGGTGGGTAATGGAACTGCCAGTGTTTACCTGCAATTGTTCATGAATAAAGAAATTGCCCAACAAATTCCCACAAAGCCTTCAGGGAGAGATCTCAGTGGCCAGGCTCAAGGTTACAGACTGATTGGAAGGACATTCAAGGTCATTGTCCAGCTTTGACTGGGCTCTCCACTGCCCCCAATCCAGCAGGGCTGGCTCCAAGCACCTGCTTAGTGCTGTTTGGTTATGGGTCTGATACTAACCCCCATGCTGCCCCCCAATCCCTGCAGGCTTTTATCATCTCCTCTGTTCCTTCTTCATCACCATGCATCCTTCTCAGTGCCTGGTATGGTGCCTCAATTACGGAGAATAGAGGATACTCGCTCTTACTGTATGGCGTGGGACATGTGTTTGCCTCATATGTTAATATTTATGTTACAGCATGTTTACAGAAGAAAAATCCTGATCATACAATATTACCATTTTACTTCTGGGGGTAACTGAGGCTTAAAAAGGTTAAATAATCTGCCCAAAGGTCACACAGCTGGTTCAGTGGCAGAACTGAGGCTTGAACCCTGAGCATTTTGACTCTGGAGCTTATACCACTACTCTGTATTCTGTAAAAGTGAAACAGTACTGCTCAGGTCCTATTACTTCTGAATTGTCCTGCCTTAATTGTGAACTTCCTGGTGTGTTTGTTAGGTTGTAGATTCCTTTGCACCGACTCACTAACCTAAATGCTTAAGTTGAATCTTTTATGAGGGTTGGAGATGGGCATTCTGCAGAGTCGGAAATTTCTTCTGTTAGGTAAATTGACATAGTGTGCTTCGTTCATAAATTAGAATTTTCTGGTCTGATCTGTTTTGGCTGTTAAAAACAGAACTAGTGGAATAATTGTGTCATGGGCAGCTCCATGTTGTAACAGAAAGCAACTCAGAGAACAGAACACGAATGCCCCCAACCATGACCCACGAGGAAAGCTGTCAGGAGCAACTACAAGCCTGTTGTTTCAGTATCAGGAGCCTCCATAGGTCACAGGAAACTGAGCCTTCCTCATTTATTTCCATCCATTCTGATATGGTAATTGTGTGAGGAAGCCCACTGTTAATTCGGGTTTTCTGACTGACTTCTCTCTCTTGTAGCCTTTCTACGAGGTTTGGCACTGTAGCTGTTCCTAACATCTTGTTATTTCAAGGGGCTAAACCAATGGCTAGATTTAATCATACAGACCGAACATTGGAAACGCTGAAAATCTTCATTTTTAATCAGACAGGTATGTAGAACACTGTAGAAGAAGACATTTTATTGCTGGAGGAATGTGCCTTCTGTGGGTTCGGATCTGCTACAGTATTATCCTTAAGTGAAGGATTCAAGATTGGCTTTAGGATATAAAACTTCTTTTCTAATGAAATGTTAAGATCCTGTTAAATGTCTCCTGGTCAGTGGCAAGCTTAACATGAATAGGTAATACTAATATGATTATAGATACCTTTAAAAATGTAACAGCTTTATTGAGATAAAATTTACATACTATATACCTCTAGATACTGTTTTACATACATTATTCATTTAAGTATAATATTTACACAAAAATATGCATCAATCACCAGTGTACGTGGCACCGAATTTTCACAGAGTGAACACCCTGAGTAACCAGTACGCAGAAAGAGAACATCACCAGTCCCCTTTTAGCACTCTCACTCCTGTCCTCCCCAAGGATAACCACCATCTTCACTCGTAACACCATAGTGTACTGTTCCTTGTTTTTTTGTTTGTTTTTGTTTTATTTTGCGATACACGGGCCTCTCATTGTTGTGGCCTCTCCCGTTGCGGAGCACAGGCTCCAGACGTGCAGGCTCAGTGGCCATGGCTCACGGGCCCAGCCGCTCCGCGGCATGTGGGATCCTCCCGGACCGGGGCACGAACCTGTGTCCCCTGCATTGGCAGGCGGACTCTCAACCACTGCGCCACCAGGGAAGCCCCAGTGTTCCTTGTTTTTGACTTTTATATTAATGGAGATGTACAGTGTGGATCCTTCCACGCCTGGCTGATTTCACTGACCATTATGTTTATGGGATTCATCTGCATTGTTGTGTATGGTTGTGTTTTATTCATGTTTGTTGCTGTATAGAGTTCTATTTATTAATTCATTTGTAGATGCTATTTTAATTCCTTAATATTTGCCAAAACATAGGGCCTTATTTTTATCCTGTAAAAATTTGAGCACTGTACATTGATGAAATTTCCTTTGTTGGAAAATTCATTCCTCAAAAGCTTTAATGCCTCAGTTATGAGCACCCCTCTTCTTCCTGAAATATATTCACTGGAAGTAAATAAAAATTATAACATACCTTCCATATACTCTTAGCTGCATGTAATGACTTATATCTAACACAGAAGAACAAAGAACTGAGTTACCTCATAGGAGTAAAAGGCTTCTTACCAGGTAGTTAGTTATTCCAAGTCTTGTCCTGGTCCCCTGGTTGTCATTTAGATTGATATGGACAGGGGGAGCCATTTTGCTCAGTGCTCCCAGAAAACTTAGAACCAAATGAAATCTAGGAGTCACAGCATCTTTGGTAATCACTGATCCCAGTGGTGGTGAGTTGTTCTAAAAATTCTTCTTTTTTTTTTTTTTTTTTTAAATGAGCTCAGCTTGACTCTTTTTTTTTTTTTTTTTTGGCCGTGCCACATGGCATGCAGGATCTTAGTTCCCTGACCAGGGAATGAACCCACACCCTGCAGTGGAAGTGTGGAGTCTTAATCACTGGCCTGCCAGGGAAGTCCCCTAACAATTCTTTCAGTAAATTATTTAAAAACATTTTGAATTTAGCATTACTTACCCTGTGAAAACATTCTGTAGAGTCCTGAGAATAGCTTTACTAGTTGTTGAACATTGGTCTTGAAAGAGAACAAAAGACAACTCACACAGTGCACTGACTAAGACCTTTCTGGTGAGTTCATTGAAATTCTGGTGTTTTAGCTTTGAACAGCTGAATGAATTCCTGCTCCTTTGATGTGGTGGGGAGAAGGGCAAGTTACAGATTACACTGACAGGCAAGTGAAACCCATCCCAGATATACTAGCTGTGGTGTTTATTTTAAGACTGCATATCATTTTGCATACCATGCAGAATACTTAAGAAAATTTTGTAGCGGGTATGTTTTCTATCTCATTTGAAACAACTGCTTTCTCTTTCAGGTATAGAAGCCAAGAAAAACGTGGTGGTAACTCAAGCTGACCAAATAGGTCCTCTTCCCAGCACTTTGATAAAAAATGTAGACTGGTTGCTTGTATTTTCCTTATTCTTTTTAATTAGTTTTATTATGTATGCTACCGTTCGAACTGAGAGTATTCGATGGCTAATTCCAGGACAAGAGCAGGAACATGCGGAGTAGTGATAGACTCAAAGGAGAGTTGGAAAGAAGAATTTCAATCCTTCATTTCAGAAATTAACGCTGCAATTTCATACATTTTCTCCAGCGAAGCGCTGACTTACAACTTCAGTCAGATTGAAAGAATCATGTGTTTGTTGAACTGTTGAATGTGTAAAAAATTATAAACTGGTGTTTCTAACTAGTATTGTAATAAGCAAATGCAAAAATAGTCCATAACATTCAGTAAAAATTCTTGTTTTTACTACTTGAACATTACCCAGTACTTAAGGGAGTAATCCAGCTTGACATGTGAAGATGTATTTTGGTGGAATAGTGAGTAGAATGACAGTATGCTTACTATATAGAGGCAGAAATAGGACTTTCAGGTTATAGTTTTAGAAAACTCTTGATTTCTTGTATATGTCTGAGAAAGTTGGTTTTCTGTTCATTTGCCATTTCTCTCCCACAGTAAGCAGGAAAGTGTTCTTTTATGGGAAGAATAATTAGGATCGATAAGTGTGCCCTTTCAAGTAGCAACCAATGGGAAAATAAAGTCAAATACCTTGGTGTTCATGATCTCTGATTTCACTGAAAGCATCTGAAGTGGTTTAAGAAGTTGTTTCTGGGTAAGGCAGATATTAATCAGCATGTACTAATTAAACCTTAAAATGTTCTTGGAATTGTGCTAGGTTTAATGAGAGTCAAAAGAAATATAAAGTACTGTTGTTGCCCACAAGTTGATTCTAGTCTAGCTTAGGATACGTGTAGAGATAACATGTAATTTACATAAACTTTTTGAAAAGCTGTTTCTAAAAGATCCCTTACATTCAGATATGACAGCTGACTGCATAATGATAAACTACTTTTATACTGATCATTTCCAGAGCTTTAGATAGAATAGTTCATAAGGCGTCCTAAATTCTATGAAAATAGAACCTTGGATGAGTCTCCTTCTGAGTGTAACATTGGTTGAGAGTTTACAATGTTATGTGTCAATGTTATGTGTCATGCTGTGGACAGCTCTGGCTGGGGTAGTCACTGGCAGGAGGGGACCATAGCTCAGAACAGTACCATTATTACTTCCATTTTACAAATGAGCAAACGGACATATTGAGGTTAAATAAGTTACCTAGGTTACATACACAGTACATTGATGAAGCTGGGATTTGAACCTTCACGTGTATGTTTATCTGTACGTATAAGAAAAGAAACCTCTAGTTATTCCATCTCTTATAATAATAACCAACATTTGAATATTACTGCGTGTGCCAGCTACTGTTTGAGGTGCTTGACATACACCCTTTCATTTATCTGTACAATAGCCCTCTGAGATTGACACCACTCTAAAATGAGTAAATGAGGCCCTAAATAACTTGCTCTTGGTTATACAGCTTCCAGTGGTGGAACCCAGCTTCAAACCTAAGCATTCTGACTCCAGAGCCTGCCTCTCTGCCATGGCTCAGGCAACCATCGTATGCCTATCACTCCGGTCTTTCTCTTATGTGTGTTTCCCATACTTGTAGTCATGATATAGCGTTTTTCTTCTTTTGCTTAACAAATATTTCTCTGTTGGTAATAGTTTTCCTAACCGTGGCTACATAATAGGCCTTTGAATAGATTCAGCATTACTTATCTAACCTGTGCTCTTTTGCTGGATTTATGGTTGTGTATATAGTCTTACTTCCTTGGGGGCAGATTCCAAGAGTGGGCGTTATCCTATCAAGGATACAGGAATTTTCATATTGTTTGATATGTAACGGGGTCCTATTCTAGTCTGGAGGGTGAGGAAAGGCTCCCAGGATGACCAACAGATCCATGGCTTTGCTTCTGACACTTAGCTCAAATAAGCTACAGAGCTTCCCCTGGAGGGAAATGTGGAGCAGGGCTGCTCCCTGGAGGGGAGGTGCAAGTGTGGAGGGTCAGCTGGAAGCACTGGTGTTGAGGGACAGGGAAGCAGATGGGGGGAAGGAAGTGGTCCAAGACCAGCTAAACCACCCCAAGCCAAACATGTCTGTCGAGAACACCATGTACCAGGAACCAATGCCAGAAGGGGACTGCAACTACATGGAGGATAGCAAGGATCATCACAATGCCAGCCACCAGGGATATAAGTCCAAACACCTGTCCATGACTTCTTGGTATCAGAGTTGCCAATGAAAACAACATGGTCAAGCACTGGATGGAAGTGTTTTTATTCACTTAGAGACAGCAAGATCAGTCACAGTAGTGTGCAGAGTGGCTCATGGGTGTCCCTCACCCCCAGCCTATGGCTAAAGAGCACCCCTCTAGTGCCATAGCATTGTGTGCCCCAAGGTCATTGACATCCATGCTTAAGCAGAACAAAGGAGCACACATTCAGTCTGAAACAGGGAAGGATACCTTCACAGGCTGATAAGCCTGGCACAGTGTGTGTGGGCTCTTTTTTGGTAAGGAAGTGTCCCAGGTCCAAGGCCTATTCTTATGTGAAAGATTGTGAGCAGGAGACCGCTTTTCTCAACAGTGTTCATTACAGACGATGTGCCCAGTAAATCTTTGCTGAGGGACTTAAATCCTGCTAAGAGACCTACATGTGAGGGCCGGGCATTCACAGCCCCTACTGGTGGACATCACTTCCCCTGGGCCCTAACTAGCACTAGCATTCTGCTGCTGCTTTCATGACTAGAGCTGACATGCCACAGTCTCGTACAGTGGTGTTAGGGAAGGAAAATGATGAAAGCAAACTACTGAAAATGATAGGGGTCTCCAACTTGTTACCTCACAACTACCAGTTCATTTCTCAGGTCTCACTTTAATGAGCAAGTTTCTATAGCATTTTTCATGATCCTAAAAACCCAAAGTAAATATTGGAAATACAATTTTTAATTCCAACCCCTGCCTCTGTCCACCTAAGGCATCAGGCAAAGGAAACTAGAATGTCTTAGATAGATGCCTTGAGATCACTGACATCTGATGAAGGTCTACAGCAAGATTGCTCTGCTGAGTTTTCATCAAGTGGGCAAAAGGGAAGAAGATGGGCTGGGCCATGAGTCTGAATTTTAGACTATTTTGGGTAAAAAGGCTTTATATTTTCCAAGTCCACATGAGAAATAAAGCCAAATGCTAGCAACTGCTAAGTTGAACTTAAAATTGACTCGTTTTAAAAAAATATTCGAGTGTATTGCTATGTCCTCTGCAAAACTGCTTATATTATTAATTTGCTTAAACTATTTAGTAAAAAAAGATACAAGTGCATATACTAAAAACCACTGAATTGTACACTTTAAAGGGTGAATTTTATGGTATGTGAATTACACCTCAAAAAGAAAAAAAGGCAAAAAAAGGAGGAATGATGATAAGAGAATAAAATACTAATACAAATATAAAAAAGACTACTTCTTTTATCGAAAACTAAATATATAAAAAAAATATCTAAATCTGTCCACATGTATCTCCGAGGTGCCTGTGTACCGTGCCTGTGCTACCTTCTAGAGAGCACTATGAGCCAGATTTCCAAATTATTTTATCTAGGCAAAGACAGATGAGCCAGTTTGCCCACAGCATTGGCAGCTAAGTAATAACAGAGCAGAGCTCACTTTCCAACCGGCGGTCCCCTGCCTTATAAGGCCCTTATGCGGATCACTATGGTTCACTCAACCGCGAGCAGAGGGGAGTGGTCCCCAATCACCCCCCGCCCCTCTGCAGCTCATCTGTTCCTGCCCCTGCCCGCGACGTCCTCCCGCCTGCGCGGACTGTTCGCCCCACCGCCCAGAAGAGCCCAGTGCGGTCAGACGGTCGGCGACAACCCGAGGCCCGGACCCCGAAGAGCGAGGCTGAGGTCCATCCTCATCGCCTCGCCAGCACGCCTACCGCTCTCGCACAGGCGGGAAACCCGGCACCGGGCAGGGATGACGAGGACGGGCCGCAGAGCCGGGGTTGACAGCATCTGGGCCTGCGGAGGCCTGCCGGGGGCCTGCCGCGCGTCCGCCTACATGCCAGCAGCGTCGCCGGCCATTGTAGCATCTGGGGGCCTTCCGGGGCAGGTCCGCGTCTGGGCCTGCGCGGCGCGGGGCCGGGTTGTGCGGGAAGTCCTGGGCCGTGGCTGGGAGCTGCCGGCTCGGCCCCTGACTTCGGGCAGGGGCGGTCAGGCAGCGCGCCGGGCAGCCCTCGGCCAGAGATTATGGCTGCGGCGCTGGGGGCGCGAGGGGCGACGCGGCGTTGGTTCGCGGCGCTGCGGGGCAGGAGCCAGAGCCTCGCGGCCATGGTGAGTGCCGAGGGCTCGCGGTGCGGGAGGAGGGCGAGGCCCCGCCGTGCCGGCCGAGGGGCGGAGGGACCGGCGCAGGCCCCGAAGTGGGCCGGGCCTTCGGGCTGGGACTTTGGGTAGGCACGTTTGGGCACCTGGCACCTGCCCGACGCGCTGGTCTGAGACAAGGGTGGCCGCAGCATCTGACAGTTTTCCCTTGGCCTAGAATTCCGTCGTAGCCAACGAAATTGCCAACCGGAAAACAAACCAGGACGACTTTCGTTAAAAAAAAAAAAGTGAATACGAAAAGTAGTTGTGAAAATATTTCACGGTTAGGGACTCTATGTGATTAAGGTGGCGTTGGGTCCTCTAGATTGTGCGCTCGGTGAGAGCAGGCACCGTCTCCGTCTCGGCTCTGAACGGGGCACTGAATGTTGAATTAACTCATTTGCCTTGGTGTTAATTGTTTTGAGGAATTACCAATAAATTATTTTTTTGGTTGCACATTGATTCTTTCCTCTTCCGAGGGGCGTCCCGTCCGTTTCCCCGCTTTAGAAGTTAACATATTGGGGGCTAAGTTAACTTGAGGGAAAGTTTTAACTTGCAGCACCACCTAGTGGGAAAATACTGCATTAAACTCACCATTTCATTTTCTTAGATTGCTTGCCAGAGCCCATTTGGCAGTTTGAAATTCTTTAATAGAAGAAATGTAAAATAACTCGATGACGGAGAAGATGAGCACTCTGTTTTGTGGCCATTAAGGTGAGAACGTAAGATGAGTGCTTACTGTCACCTAGGCGTGTCCCAAGGCATACCTGTGTCTAGGGTGCTGGTGATCAAGTAAAATTGTGGGGTTTGGGGAGGGATGAATAAACAGCCGCGATTGGACTGGCTGCCACATGCCAGACTCTCTGCTGGGTGCCTTCACACTTAAGATCTCTTTAAACCTTTAAAAAAATCTGGGCAGGTGGATACTGTAACATCCCCACTGTAGAACGCTGCTACTCAGTGAGAGGCTAAGTGATTTATTCAGCACCCACAGCTGAAAGTAACAAAGCTAGGCTTCGAATCAAGGTTGCTCTCCAAATCCTGTGCTTTCCCCTGTCGCTCCCCACACCTCCCACAGGAAAAAAAAAGAAAGTCCACCACAAAGGGTTCTGCAGAGGGTATGTCCCCAAGGGGACCATTTGTGTTATGTAAGTGAAGTGACTTCATTTCACAGTCCTGAACACGGTCCCTATTCCTCGGCAGACATCTGTGGTGAGCACACATTGACCTCACTGGGGATGTGGATGGTGGAGAGGGTGGAGGAAAACAGCTCAGAGTGTGCTCCACAGACTCCGGGTGACTGCTGCATTGCCCACAACATGGTTAATAGTTTTCTTTGCAGCTACTCAGTGATTCCAAAATAGTTTGAGTTGAGTTAAAATATTTATTTAATAAAAATTTTAGCTTGTTTCCTGTAGCAGGTCTTTATGTGAACTTTTTCAGAGCTGTCATTGTAAAGCTAATCGATACATTGGTTCTTAATAGTAAATGGTTTTTTGATAACAAGCCTTTAAATGTTTTTATTTAATTAAGAGGTATTCTCACTTTCTCTTTTGTTAGTTGTAGGGAAGGGTAGCTGGCCTAGCAAGGAAGAGAAACTAGAAAATTGACTCATTAGCATCCTTTTGTCCTCCTCGTAGAATAAGTTGTCTTTAAGGTTACTTACTTTGCCTTCTTAATTACATTGATGTCAATGATAAAGGGTTGTAGGATTTCTGAAGTGGGAATGAGTTGAAGTTTCATGGCAGAGGATACAGCTCAGCCCCCGGTTGCCCTTTGATAAGGAGCCCTCACATTAGTTCAGTCTTTCTGGGTGCCAGTCCCTCCCTCATCTGAGACGATAGTAACCCTGCACGTAGGGAAGACAGGAGGTACTGGTGGGCACTTATGCCAGAGCGAGAGCATAGCTCTTCTGACTTCTCCTAGAGTGTCCTTATCTTCTGTCTGACATGCTGCTTAGAGTTCTTTCAGTTAAAAAACTAATAGCATGGAAAGTGTGGACCTGTTAACCAATAGAATTCCGGATTTGGGAACGTCATCACCAGGATGAGTAGGAACAAGGTGGACAGTTGTGCACAAGTGCTTCTGACTGGGCAGCGCTCTGGCCAGACAGTTGAGGGAGTTTGTCTTACCGGTGTTTCTGAGAAAACTCGTTCCACTAAAGCAGGGGCTTTTTACCTGTAGTCCAGAGGGTCTGTGGACACCCAGAAGTTATTATACAAAATCCCCTGTAAATGTGCATTTGATTTTTCCTCTTTGAGGATTGGTTTTCATTACAATTGAAAGGGGATGGTGAACCCAGATAGTTGAGACTCATGTGAGTAAGGACTGAAGGCTACTAAGGTGCTGTGGGACCATCCAAAGAGCAGTAGACCAGGAGTTTAGAGCCCTGGGTTCCAATCCTGGTTCTGACGATGGACTTGCAGGGTTTCCTTGGGTGGGTGTGTTTGCCGCAGTTTCCCAAGTCCTGGAGTGCTGGCCTTTGGTGATGATCTTTGGTAAGATGGAGAAATGGTTGATCTCAGCTGTGTCTGTAATAAACCAGAGAAGCTGAATTGTAAAGTTTGAGGCATATGTAAGGGGTGATAAACCCACATACAATGGAGACAGCTGATGCTGTTCAGAGCTAGCCTTGTTTTTGTCTGTTTTTTGAGAATTGTGTATTTTGAGAACAAAGTAATCAAAGATGGTTAGAAGTTGTTGCCCTTAAGACTTTTTTCCACCTCTCTACATAAGGTAAAGAGCAGTAAATTTATTTGAATTTAACCAAACCTTTACATTTCAGGTATTAAATGTGTTCTTTTCATAGTCAGCAGATGCTCACTGGTTGACAGCAGAGGAGAGGAACCAAGTTATACTTGACCTTAAAGCAGCAGGATGGTCGGAATTAAGTGAGAGAGATGCCATCTACAAAGAGTTCTCTTTCAAAAATTTTAATCAGGTAATTATTACATATTCCTGCTTGTGCCATGGTCTATTTTTGTCACCTTAGGCTGTAACTCTTTTAATACTACTGGTTGCCCGGTGCCCTGTGGGTCCAAGATCCAAATCCTTTTTTCCTTAAGAATTCAGTGATAGTTACTCCTTCCTTGTTGACAGCTGCTACCACCCAACTGGGTGAATCTCAGCTCTAGGGGAAGAGGGTGATTTGTGTGATTTGGAAAATCAGATTCTGAAACCACTATTGCTCTGATTTGGTGTTGGTTAGGAGATTTAATTTCCTTTCAAATCTTGAATAACATTAACAGAGAGTGTGAGCTTTTTATACTGATCAGAAGGGGACATGAGTAAAAGCGGTTGAGAAACATACACCTGCTTGACTGATTTCCCCTACTTTTCTTGGATGGTTGTCAAGTTTTCTTTCTCCTTATAGTTGCATTTCTGTCTCTAAATCATCTCCCAAGCTGCACCCTCTTCTCAGATTGGCTATTTTCTGCAAGCCCAATAGCCAGCCCTTGAAGCTTTTCTTTCTTTCTTTTTTCTTTTTAATAAATTTATTTATTTATTTATTTATTTATTTATTTATTTATTTATGGCTGTGTTGGGTCTTCGTTGCGGTGCGCGGGCTTCTCATTGCATGGCTTCTTTTGTTGCGGAGCATGGGCTCTAGGCGCATGGGCTTCAGTAGTTGTGGCTCACAGGCTCTAGAGCGCAGGCTCAGTAGTTGTGGTGCATGGGCTTAGTTACTCCGCAGCCTGTGGGATCTTTCTGGACCAGGGCTCGAACCTATGTCCCCTGCATTGGCAGGCGGATTCTTAACCACTGCGCCACCAGGGAAGTCCTGAAGCTTTTCTTAAAAGCTGGTCCCTGCCTTTGTGATTCAGCCTTAACAGGGAAACTGTTTCATTAGGGCCCCACCCTGTTTAGAGAGTCATCTCCCATCAGTTCTTACTCCATTGCATTTATATAAGGTCAGTGCTTTAGACTATTCCATGTTTGTTCAGTTAGTTTGATAATCCTCTGGACAGATTTATTGTTTTTATTTATATTAGGTGTCAGCATCTAGAAGGCAGAGATCCTGTTGGCTTAAATAACTGTCTATTGTACATAACACAGTTCTGGGTACAAACAAGCATTTGATAAATGCAGACATTGATTACAGTGTTTGCTTGTTTCTGGAAGGGTGTCTGAGGACCAGATTTCCACCAAAGAAACCTTGACATGTTTTCCTAGTAAATGCTGTTGGCTCCACTGTGCCGCATGCCCTATTCTGGTCTCCATCCATCTGGCTACCAGCCTTCTGCTGTGTCTCCAGCTCCTGAGGAAACCTGGACCAAGCCGACTCCTTGTCCCTGCTGCCCCACATGCTTGATGGCTCTTGTCAGGGGCTTAGCACTCTGTGGCTGGTGGCAGGGAATCCCATTGGTACAGTAAGCTTGTGCATAAGCTCTAGGTAGCATTTTCCAAGCTTATTAAAATTCCTACATGTGTACAGCCTGACTTCTTTAAGCCTGGGCTAATTTATTGGGCTTGAACATGTGGCTTAAAGTACTTGAGTAGTGTTGCCTCAGACTCTGCCCATGAGTCAGTCATCCAGCCCCACTCTAACCTCGTGCTCAGGGTACTTTCGGAAATGGTGGGGGGAAGGGAAGCTGTGCAGGGTGTCCTTGATTAATTGTAACGTTATTCACCAGGCCACTTAATTTTCTTGGCTTTCCCCCCCCACCCCCTTCACTCACCTTTTAGGAGAAAGAGGCAGACGACAAGAAAATCAGCTGATGTCAGGGAACGTATTCAGAGAACCAGCACTGATATTATATCCTGCGGTTGGTTTTCTAGCCAGGCTCCTATGACTTCTGCATGTAATGGCCTGTAGTGGCAACTGATGTCATGACAAGTGTCAGTGCCCACCAGCCAAAGACCACCAGGAACATACCAATAGCTGAACAAGTTAGGCTTATTGCTTGTTGCGGTGAGGAATAGTGCACGCCATAGGGAACCGTGGGGCATCTCAGGAAGACGGTGTTGGAAAGACTTACTACCGGATTTGGGCTGGTGTTGGTGATTTTGGAGTCTTTAAGGATCAGAGCTTTGCTCTGGGTTGGATGCTGTCTGCAAATGTGCTCTTCTATGATTCACTATTTTAATAAATCTTACCTAGAGGGAGAATGGACTAAAGTGGGGCCAAAGCTGAAACTGGTAAAGAAGCAGCAGTCACTCATTAGCCAGGAGAGGCGGGTGCTTGGTGTTTTGTGATTTGGACAATGTTCACATTTTGTTTGTGTTGAGATATCATTGCAGAGTGATATCTGTGATACTCCGCATTACATTATTGTCATGATTACAATAATCATTACAAGAGTGGTTATATTTTTGTCCTAATCCTTCATGGTCACAGAGTGGCCTTGTCTGATGTTGCTGTTGCTGTTCAGCACCAAGGCCTAGGTTTGGGTTTGGCTCCTAGCAACTTGGAGGCCTAGGTGGCAGTCCAGGCCAGCTCCCAGGTGTCAGGGCTGCTTTTCCCTTTTTTGCAACTAATGTTTAGAGTGATGACCCTCTGGCATTGATGGATCCTCACTTATCTTTCATTTATTTTTCAATACAGAAAAGGTATTTTTTAAAATTATAAAGCAATGATATAAAACATTAAAATACGATGGGAAATAAAAATAAAAATTTTCCCATTGCAACTACTTCCATCTTTTTACCTATTCTCTTCTAGTCTTTCTCCATATGTATAGTTTATTCACAATGTGGCAATTGTGCACGCAGTTAAATTTTTTTAAAGTAGTTTAATTTTTATTGTAAAAGCAATATTCATTACCAGATATTTATTAAGCCCCTTCTCTGTGCCAGGCACTATTCTAAGCTCATGTAGCTCCCTTTCTAGCAGAGAAGATAGACAATAAACAAATGAACAAATAATATAGTTTCATGTAGTGATGAAGTCATGAGGGAGAATAAAGTAGGATATTGGGATGGGGGTGACGGAGGGGTGAGCACACTATTTAAGGTGGAGGGGGCTGGAAAGGCCTCTCTGGGGAGGGGACATCTGAGGCCTGAGTAATGTGAGGGAGCTGAGCATGTGAAGACCGAAGGAAGAGCATTTCTGGTGGAGAGACAGCAAGTACCAAATTCCTGGAGCAGGAGTGATCTTGGTGTGATTGAGGAAGAGCCAGGGGGCCCGTTTCTGGAGCGGACAGAAAGGAGAAGAGGCTGAAGGGAGGAAGGGGCCAGAGCACTGGAGCCCTGTTGCCGTGCAGGGAGTTTGGATTTTATTCTGTGAAGGAAAAAGCCCTTGGAGGGTTTCAGGCAGAGAAGTGCCATGATGCAGTTTATGTTCTAAAAAGATCACCCTGGCTGTTCTGCTGTGAACAGATGGTAGAAGGGCAAGAGTGACAGCAGGCAGAATGTATGCGTTGCCATGTGATAGGCTAGGCAAGAGATGGTGAGAGACTATGGGGGAAGCAGTGGTATGTGGAGAGAAACGCAGGATTTCTCATTTATTTTAAAGATAGAACAGTCCAGACTTGCTGTTAGATTGGATGTGGGGGAAGGAGAGGGTCAAGGATGATCCCAAGGTTTTGGTGGTGCCACCGGTGCCATTTACTTGGCTGGGGAAAGTGGAGTGGAGAGCAGGGTAGGGAATTAAGAATTCCATTTTGGACATGTCAGGTTTGAGATACTTACTAGTCACCCCAGTGGCAATATTGGATCAGCAGTTGGTGATATGAGGTCAGAGTTCAGGCTGGGGATAACAGTTTGAGAGCCGTCAGAGGGGATAATTGTCCTGGATCGGCAAAAGAGGGCAGGTGGAGGTGCAGGCGTGGTACCTCCATGGTGATAGGAAGGAAGGCTGAGTGTGTGTGTACAGATGCAGGTAGGTTGCCATGTTCGCCTTGGGAAGAAGAGGTAGTTTTCTCTTCTGATTGCTTCTATTTTTTTAGTGAAGTCATCAGTTGAGAATGAGTCGGAGTGGGAGGGAGGAGTGTTGGAGATCTGGAAAAATAGGAAAAGGCATGAAATAGTCCTCCTTAGTCCTTAGAGACTAAGACAGTGAAGGAACTGTGAAATGTGGTCAGTTGCTGGGCAGTTCTCAGTGTCACTGGAGATTTATGGGCAAACATTTAAGGTGAGGATCTTGTGTGTTTTGTCCAGCCATGTTCAGCTGCTTGGGCACAGGCTTGGAGTACGTGCAGGGTTGGGCTTAACAAGGGCTGAACTTTTTTTGTTTTTTAATTTATTTTATTGAAGTGTAGTTGATTTACAATGTTGTGTTAATTTCTGCTGTATGGTGGTTCAGCTATATACACGCATGCATGTGCACACACACACACATATTCTTTTTCATATTCTTTTCTATTATGGTTTATCACAGGATATCCGTGTGCTGTACAGTAGGACCTTGTTGTTTATCCACTCTCTATGTAATAGTTTGCGTCTACTAAACATAAACTCCCAGTCCATCCCTCCCCCACCCCCTTCTTCCTTGGCAACCACAAGTCTGTCCTCTATGTCTGAGTCTTTTTCTGTTTCGTCGATAGGTTCATTTATGTTGTATTTTAGATTCCACATATAAGTGATAGCATATGATATTTGTCTTTCTCTTTCTGACTTACTTCACTTAGTATAATAATCTCCAGGTCTACCCATGTTGCTGCAAATGGCATTATTTCATTCTTTCTTATGGCTGAGTAATATTCCATTGTATATATGTACCACATCTTCTTTATCCATTCATCTGTCAGTGGACATTTACGTTGTTTCCATGTCTTGGCTATTGTAAATAGTGCTGCAGTGAACATCGGGGGATGCATGTATCTTTTTGAATTATAGTTTTGTCCTGATATACGCTCAGGAGTGGGATTGCTGGATCATATGGAACTCTATTTTTAGTTTTTTGAGGAACCTCCAAACTGTTTTCCATAGTGGCTGCACCAATTTACGTTCCCACTAACAGTGTAGGAAGGTTTCGTTTTCTCCACACCCTCTCCAGCATTTGTCATTTGTAGGTTTCATGGTGGCCATTCTTAACTGGTGTGAGGTGGTACCTCACTGTAGTTTTGATTTGCATTTCTCTAATAATTAGTGATGTTGAGCATCTTTTCATGTGCCTGTTGGCCATCTGTATGTCTTCTTTGGAGAAAGGTCTATTTAGGTCTTCAGCCCAGGTTTTGAATGGGTTGTTTGTTTTTTTTGTTATTGAGTTGTATGAGCTGTTAACAAGGGCTGAACTTTTGGCAGATGAATGCAGTGGAGGAACAGGGGGCAAGGAAACTAAGGATGTGTGCAAGGGAGGGTCAAAACATTGGACTTCGGAGTCTAAGCTGGTGAGGAGGGAAGTGCAGTTGTGATGTGGGAGATGGAAAGTGAAGAGGTCGGAGTGTCAAGTAATATAACCTTTTTGGAGAGCAATTGGGTGATGTATGTCAACTTTTAAAATACCCATTGTCCAACAATACCCATCGTACGAATCTAGAAATTTATCTTCTAGGTACAGTCCCCCGTGTATGCCAGATGGGTATGAGAGGATGTCCGCTCTAGCCTGTGGACCTGTAACTTTTTATTGTGAGCAGGCATTTCCACGTGCGTGTGTATGCCTTGCTAAGACCATGTCTCCCTCACTGCAGCCCTGCCCTTAGCAGGAGTTAGGGGAGGCCCACTGTGCTGCATGTGACAGCACCTCTCCTGGCCTCAGCTTTACACGCTGGAGGGAGCCATGGTCAGAGCTGATGACCCCCATCTCCCCTAAGAGACTTCACACTGGGTATTAGCATGTATTTTTTTTTAGTCTTTGCTGAATATATAGGTAAAAAATGTTCTGTTTTTTTGCTCAATAGGGTATGAACATTTTCCAGTTCTTTTTTTTTTTTCTTTTTTTGGTACGGGGGCCTCTCACTGTTGTGGCCTCTCCCGTTGCGGAGCACAGGCTCCGGACGCGCAGGCTCAGCGGCCATGGCTCACGGGCCCAGCCGCTCCGCGGCATGTGGGATCTTCTTGGACCGGGGCATGAACCTGTGTCCCCTGCATTGGCAGGCGGACTCTCAACCACTGCGCCACCAGGGAAGCCCTCATTTTCCAGTTCTTTACACAGTCTTGTCTTTTTACTTACAATAAATCTTCAGGAGTAAGATTACACTTGTTGGGTGTTACTTTTTTTTTTTTTTGGCCGTGCCTCGCAGCGTGTGGGATATTAGTTCCCGACCAGGGATGGAACCCGTGCCCCCTGCAGTGGAAGCGTGGAATCTCAACCACTGGACCACCAGGGAAGTCCCGGGTGTTACAGTTTTTAAGTGGTTTGCTTATGTAGCGTGTGTGAAATGGTATTATAAGTTTGCTTTAGAATCCATTTCTTTTATTACTATAGAAATTGAACCATACATTTTAGAAACCTTTTCATTGACCCTGGATGGAAAAGCTACTTCTCAAAGCTTTGGGTTATTCTAGGTTTTACCATAAGAAGTAGCTAGTAAAATATATTTGGACTTTATTCCTCTTAGAGGTTTTATTCCAAGATATGGTTAGTTCCAAAGAGTCCACATGCATTTGATAGCTCAGATCAGCGCAAATACTTAGCGAATATAAATGTGAAAATTCCCGAGAGGTCCTAATGGTGTAGGTGGATGAAGTGGCCGTGGGTTTTGGTTGCTGTTAGCCCACTGTCTTTCCTTGGTGGTGGTGCAAAGGTAATGGTGAGACTCTATGGGTGTTCCGAGCATGATGTTGCCAGGGCCGAGGCAGGAAGTTTCGACACTTGGAGTACTTGGACTTAGGGTGGGGTTGGCATTTGTAAAGGAGTTTTGCTTTTTTTTCTGTTCATGTAGACATAAGGAGGGAGAGGTCTCTGAGTGACATGTAAACGTATTCTTAGGTGTTTGGCAACTGCAGGGTGATAGTGTTGAAAGAACAAAATGTCAGTTAGAAACGTGGGTGTGAGCCTTCCATAAAGATACATTTTGTTAGACATTGTCATGTAGGGACAAGTGGGAAGCTTGCAAAATCAGAGGAAATGGGTTTCCATGGTGGCACAGTGGTTAAGAATCCACCTGCCAATGCAGGGGACACGGGTTCGAGCCCTGGTCCAGGAAGATCCCACATTGCTGCAGAGCAACTAAGCCCGTGCACCACAACTACTGAGCCTGCGCTCTAGAGCCCGCGAGCCACAACTACTGAAGCCCGTGAGCCACAGCTACTGAGCCTGCGAGCCACAACTACTGAAGCCCGTGCTCCTAGAGCCCGTGCTCTGCAACAAGAGAAGCCACTGCAATGAGAAGTCCGCTCACTGCAATAGAGTAGCCCCCACTCGCCGCAACTAGAGAAAGCCCATGTGGCAACGAAGACCCAACGCAGCCAAAAAAAAAAAAAAAAAAAAAAAAAAAATCAGAGGAAATTTTATGCTTTGGAAGCAGGTTTAGAAGATGAGGCTTTGAACCCGGGCAACAGCTACTCCAGATGCCAGCAGGTGGAGCCCTTCAGGGCAGGAGCCCAGGTGGGCCAGGTGGCATCACAGCCCCCTGGGAAGGCTGTCCCCAGTCTCTCCTTCTTGGATACTGGACCACCCCTGTTCAGTGCAGAAACAAACTTAGTATCAGGAATAGGTAAGAGTGAGGGTGCGTCAGCTGACCTAGTTTGGTACCTTTTGGGTGAGTGAAGAGTTCTGGCTGGAGGAGATAAGGATTTTCCACTTGGTAATGGAGAGCAGGTTTGATTCATGAGAGAGGGACTGAGCTTTGTGAAAAAGAACTGTAATTCTCTGCATTCCAGGAGGAGCTCCTGTGCCTTATCTGTGCTTTATTAGGTGGGCCTGCCTGCAGGGTATTTGATTTTGTTAGATGGAATCTTACGAACTGGCTGATATTCAGCCAGATTTGACCTACAAAAATGGCTCTTTTGCATGGTTCAGTCTAATAGCTTGTCCAAGTTGAATATCTCTCACAGGGCAGGGTCCAAGCTCTATTTGTGCTTTGTCTTGTTCATCACATTTTGGTTAATGTAACTGCTGCTGTTAAAAGATTTCTGGCACTGGAGTAGGGAGGGGGCTTCTGAATGGCCTCGGCAGTGGTGGCGATGGTGGAGGAGTGGGGTTCTGTGTGTCTAGCAGCAGTAACACCCACCATATGTGAGTTTGGGGTTTGTAAAATGGTTTCTATTCCTGTCCTGGAGCTCCTGCTGTAGAGCAGTTGAAAGTTACTGTTGCTGACTTACTCTGTAAAGATGTTTTATTGAGGAATTTGATAATAGGCTTATGGTTAACATTCTGAAACACTTAGTGAAGTCAAAGGCTTGTTGATACCAGGAGACAGACAACTGTTAATGAAAATCTTAACGATCCTGGCAGGACATGGGTGGAGGTCTCAGGCACTCTCCTTGTGAACGAATTAGTTCAGTTTTTATTGTTCATTAAGTTATGAGTCAGTAATTCAGTAATATAAATGTCACATCTGAGTACTCTTGAAAGTGGATATTCACTGCCTGGTGAGGGTAAAGAAACACTCTCAGTGAGGATGTTCTTAAGGCTTCGGCATCATATAGGTTAGAAAGTGTCATTTTGCTTTTAAAGTTTAGGCTATTATCTGTGTGTCTGGGAGCCAGGGAAAGTGAAAACCTGTCTGATTATCACACCAGTTGCTTACTCTTAACATGTGCCCACTGATGGGCTTTTTTTTTTTTTTTTTTTTTTGCGTTATGTGGGCCTCTCACTGTCGTGGCCTCTCTCGTTGCGGAGCACAGGCTCCGGACGTGCTGGCTCGGCGGCCATGGCTTATGGGCCTAGCCGCTCCGCGGCATGTGGGATCTTCCCGGACCGGGGCACGAACCCGTGTCCCCTGCATCGGCAGGTGGACTCTCAACCCCTGCGCCACCAGGGAAGCCCCTGATGGGCTTTTTTAGCCAACTAGAAACCTGAGAAAGTGTTCACAGTTGTCATTGGAGTAGAGAGTAGAGATGCTACCTTTTAGTAAACTTTACCTAAAATTTGGGAAGCTGGTAAGAATATCTGCGTGGTGTTTTCATGTTGGTTTTCACTTTGAAGTTATTCCTGGAGTCCCGGGGAGTCCCAGGCAGGACACGCTGATGTGTCAGGTGGTGGCTGGGACGTTGGTTTGGTGTCCACCAGGGTAGGGAAATTAGAGCCTAAAATGTTATCATTTGGAGTCTTGCTTCTGCTGTTTATGTCATAGAAGAGGTTTAGAGCTGATGTGTATCTGTAAAAACACATGTGATAGATAGACGGAGGGAAATGTAAAACAGGTGTAAAAAATGCAGATATGACACCACACTGCAGTGTGAAAATGTTGTGGTGATTACACCGTCCTTTAATAAAAATGGACTTTTAACTGCATCGTTTTTTCTTAGTAGTATAGTAAACCTTCTGTTTACACAACTTCGCCTGAGTATTTTGTAAAAGTCAAACAGCCAAGAAATATAATTTCCTCAAAAGTCTTTGTCTTGCCCTTTTACAGATGGCGTAAAATCAGGTGTGTAAAAAATAAAACGCAGTTTGAGCTGACGTGAAAGGTATTTCAGATTTATGCTTTGCAGATGATATTGGTATGATTAATGCATTCATTACTTTTTTTTATTGCTTTTCACAGATAATGTACATGATGCATGGAAAATGTTGTGGGTTTAAATCTTTGCCAGGATTAGACTGTGACTATCAACAGATGTTATCATATAAGTACTATAATTATTATAAAATAAAAAATTTGTCATGAAATGCATTGACATAAATTTCATTTATGTAAATTGCTTTCATTAGTATAAAACCTTAGCGTAGCTGTTAGGGTTTGTGAAGCACTTTAGATGAGATTAACTTGGTATAATGTGGTCACAAATGGGCTGCTTTAAATTTAACTGACAAGAAAATAACACTCAAAAGTTAGGAAATTACTGAGGCATTTGTTTTCAGCCTGTGTTGCTGGTACCGCTTAAATAGGCTGAATATGAATTAATAACAATGGACTGCTGGCTCGATAATTACGGAAAATAATTTAAAGGAGACCTTAAGTAATCACTTAAAAGTATTTTGGTCGTGTTTTCTGCTCTGTTTCTGTTTTTCTTTGGTATGCCACTCCATTGTTTCAGTACGGCCATTATCAATAGTGTTTAGGTTTGCACACCAAGAGTTTTGTCAACAGAGTTTTGGTGCATTAGGGCCATGACATAGAAACTTGCACTCAGCTGTTTTGAAATACGGACCTTGGGTGCCTGATGAAGAGGCTTTATCAACTCTTTATCAGCTCTTCCGAGCAGTAACTACAACGCTGCAGTCATGTTCCTGTGGCCAGGTGGTGACCAGTGGCTTTCTCACCTTAGGAGGCACGTGGCCTACCAGAGCTCACCTTGGCTCTGAGCTCTCTGTGTTGCTCTTTTCTCTACATCCTTTTAAACAAAACAAAGCAATGCATCCTCTTCCCTGTGTTGCAGATAATTTACCATCATATTGCCCTTCTGATCCAGGCTGGAATGGGCCATTCTAACTAGTTCACTAAAATTAGTCCTCTGAATTTTACGGAAGGCCACTGAACCAGACTGTGATCATGGACTTGCTGTGGTCACACAGGGTCATGTCACAGTTAGTAGGCGCCAGACTCATCTCTGGTTCCCACAGCAACATTTTTAGATCCTACTGTGATATAGAAAGGTGTTTTGTGTTTACTTTTTTATTTCTTCTGGGAGATATCTTGCTTTCCAAGGACTGCTTGTTGGATTACTTTTCTGCCTTAGATGGGTTTGACAATACTTCCCTGAGAAAGGGGCTGTTCACCAGCTAGGACAAACAGAGCTGTGCTTGTGTGGGAGCAACCCAGGTATCACTGTTGAGCAATCAGACATCATTTAATTGTATCATTAAAATCAGTCTTATCAAAACAGCAAACGCCACTAATGAATCAGTTTGCTCCTGTGCTCTCAGCCAGTAAGGCAGGATTGTGGCCTTCTACCATATCATTCATCAAACTGACTTCAAATGCCCTGTCCTTGCCACTGTAGCACTGACCATGGACACGCACCAGGTGCCTGGAGCAGACCCAGTTGGGGCTGGGCTGGGAGCCACATGGTCTCCCCACTGAGAGCCAGAGGGCCTGGCTCTGTCAGGATCAGAGAGCGTAGCGAGGTCCTTGAGCCGGCAACCACTGAGGGGCTGGCACTGCTCTGGGCCCAAGGCGTGGAAGGAGGAAGATGCAAAAGAAGAAACTGATTCCGTTCCTGCCCAGAAGAATTCCCAGTTTTGTTGGGGAGGTGGAACATCTGCCTTGCATAAAATATTGATAGTTGATTTTTAAAAATATTTATTTATTTATTTATTTATTTCGGTTGTGCCGGGTCTTAGTGGCGGCATGCGGGATCTTTACTTGTGGCACGCGGACTTCTTAGTTGCGGCATGCATGCGGGATCTAGTTCCCTGACCAGGGATCAAAGCCGGGCCCCCTGAATTGGGAGCACGGAGTCTTACCCACTGGACCACCAGGGAAGTCCTGATAGTTGATTTTTAAAATTGTCATGCTAACTGGGCACTAAAATCTGAAATACTAAGAAGCTGAAAGGTGTAATCCAGGAAGTCTGCCTGGAGAAGGGGGAGTTTTGATAGGTCTGATAGTTTTTTTGAAGGAAGGAGCTACGGGGGAGGGGTTGGCAGGTGGCACAGGTCAGGGACAGGGAGAAAGAGGGCACATCTTATTTGTAATGTGTGGGGCAAGTGAGGGCCCTAAGGTTGGTTTAGTGAGCTGGGCTGAAGACTGGCATGGAGGATCCTTGTGCTGCTCTCTCCCTCGTTCAGTGTTGCCTCAGGTTTAAGGTATCTGAAAGCAAACTCTTATTGTCTTTCTGTCTTTCCTACAAGAAAGTTTCCTAAAAGAAACTTGTTTGTTTGTCTCAGGACCACCATTCTCTCAAGCACCCAGACATGAAACTGAAGAATTATCTTGGTGATCAGTCACCAGGAACTGGTCAGTGACTGTGCTTGGTCTGGGTGCACGTCTCCTCCCCCTAGCGCTCCGGAAGGAGCTTCCTCATGGCTTTTTACCTCTAGGCCCTCTCTGCCTTCATTGGCCTGCATGCTGTTTTATTGTGACCAAGTTGGTATCTGCTCAGAAAATCCCAGTTCCTTTCTGTTACATCTTACAAGACATCATCTTCTCAGAGGTTTTCAAAGCTGCCCACGGTCTCTAACCTTACCTCTCATTACTTCTCTGTAAGAGGCCTCTTTAGTCTGTTAGAGATTAGAACTGTAAGGTACCCGAGAGGTCGCCTAGTCATCCCTTTCACTGAAGAAGTGGGGAAGCCAAGGACAGGGGGGCAAAAAACATTAGTGGCCATACTGGAACTGGAGCTAACACTTACAGTATAGTAGGGGAGGGAGAGCATAAACAAAGAAAATAACGCATGTATAATTGCCACTTATGGTAAGTGCCATGAAGAAACATCCTAATAGCTAATGCTTGATGAACACTCCAACTTTGGGCCAGGCACTATGTTGTAAGGACTTTACATGTATTTGTTCATTTAATCCTCACAAAACCCTGTCTTCCAGAGAATATTTACCTCATTTTACAGATAAGGGTACCAGAGTTTAGATTAAGTGATTTACCCAGGGCCCCACAGTGGAGTTGGGATTTGACCCAGGCAATCCCTTCCATTTGCCAGTGTGGATACTGCCTCTCCAGCAGAAGAGACGGTTGAGAGAGAGAAAATGGGAAAACTGAATTCAGTTGGAGGAGAGCTGTCAGGGAAGACCTCTCCAAGGAACTGATAAGCTGATGCATTTTCTTTTTCTTTTATTTCCTTTGTCCATTGAGACATTTCATTTGCACGTGTGTACTACATCCCTAGGAAAAGAATCCCAGGATTTTCTTTCCTGTGTTTTGTTTTGCTGCTTCTTTGTCCATGATGCCAGCTGAAGTTGTCAGTATAATGAAACCAAATGGGCAATCTGCCATTTTTTTAGATCTTTGAGTTGCACATCAAATCTGGGACTGATCACTACACACTTGTTTAACTTGCCCATGAGGTTCACAACAATTTTCCCAGCTCTGTGGTCATCAGTGATTTCAAATTCGCCAATGTAACCATTCTTCGTTATTACTGTTAGAAACTGGATGATGACTTTGGAGCACAGTCTAGTAAGAACCTGGTGTTTGCATCTCTTTGGCATCATTGATGTTCTTGAGAGCATCAGCCAGGACATTCACATGCACAAATATGGCGGCCCAGAAAGATGACAGGAAGAGGACAGGAGGGGTGAGGACATGGTGTTATGGGAAGTGGGCAGGCTGTCTGAGGACTTAGAGGATGAAGTGGAGGCGGGAGGGGGCAAAAAATTACATGAGGAGAATAGTAAGGAGGCTGTTGCATTCATCCAGGTGAGACATCATTACTAGGTGGACACAGCAGGAGATTCTGGACTGGATAGTGACAAAGGGGAAGCAGAGAGGTATAGAGGTTGGAGCTGCTTTTAGTAGTTTACATGAGCAGGAACCAATGATGCCACACATAACACTTACAGGGAATAAAAATATCAAGAGAAAACCCAAGTTTCTCTACAAGGGAGGAGTGGTGATGGGTGGTGAGGAAGAAGAGCAGGAAGTGTTAAGTATGACTTTCAGGTTTAGGACCCAAGGAACTGGGTGGTTGGGAGTGACACTTACTGAGCTGGGGAAGTGTGGGAAAGGAACAGGATTGGTGTGCAGGGATCAAGGTTTCTGGTGTGGATATTGTTAAATGTGCGTTGCTATGAGACATCCCAGTGTCAACCCTAAGAAGGTAGTTTTGTGTCTGGGTTGTAGATAACTGGGGAGACATAGATGTGTATGGAACCAAGCCAATGTAATAGATGAGGTTACCCAGGCAGAAATTATAGTGTGAGAAGAGAAGAGGGCTCAGAACTCGGTCCATTTAGGGGTAGGATAGAAGAGGAGGTGTTGGCAGAAGACTGAGAAAGACTCTATAGTGAAATAGGAAGAAAATCAGGCCAGTGTTGTGCACAGAATCCAGAAGAAGATGATGTTTTAAAAGGGAGAGAGGGGGCTTTCCTGGTGGCGCAGTGGTTAAGAATCCGCCTACTAATGCAGGGGACGTGGGTTCGAGCCTTGGTCTGGGAAGATCCCGCATGTCGCGGAGCAACTAAGCCCATGCATCACAACTACTGAGCCTGTGCTCTAGAGCCCATGAGCCACAATTACTGAGCCCATGAGCCACAACTACTGAGCCCACGTGCCACAACTACTGAAGCATGTGAGCCTAGAGCCCGTGTTCTGCAACAAGAGAAGCCACTGCCATGAGAAGCCCGCACACTGCAACGAAAGGGTAGCCCGCGCTCGCTGCAACTAGAGAAAGCCTGTGCGCAGCAACGAAAATCCAATGCAGCCAAAAATAAATAAATTAAATAAATAATTTTTTTAAAAAAAGGGAGAGAGGAATCAGTTCTGCTGACAGTCCAAGTAAGATGAGTACCAAAAGATGATCACGCATTAAGCAACATGGAGGTCATCAGTGGCCGTAGGAAGGATCGTTTGTGTGGGATGGGGGTGCAGGGCAGACTGGAGAGGAAGTGGAGCTCATGTGCCTTACATAGATCTTTGTAGCCACAGACATTAGCCTCTTGTCTGTTCTTTCTGTTTGTAATTCAGCCCTTGCATTATCCTATTTGTTAGTGGTTTTCTTTCAGCCTTGTTTTGATATTAAACCTGTGGACATTAGTGCTAGGACGGATGAGGCTATTGAGGCCCTGTGGTGAAGTTGACAGTGAACCAGTGGTGGGATTAGGATGTGAGTAAGTGCAGCTTAAATCATGCAACAGAGGAATGTGACCACTTACTTTTGTCTCTCTGCATCTAACATATAAGTGCCTTGAGGGTGAAGACTTGGGTTGTGCTTGTGTACCTCTCCCACAGTGCCCTCCCAGCGTTACCTAGGTATTTTGAATACATGAAGCCCCTTGATTGGGCTCACATAGGTGATCCTAGTCAGTGCCCTTAGCCCCAGGGGAACATAGTGCTTTTGTCTCCTACAGGTTACTACCTAAAACCCTTTCTCACCAGGGACTTCTCCTTTCTCTCGTTTCCTTACTCCTAAACACAGATGTTTCCTAACAGTGACCAACTTACTTGGCTGCTAAGTTGGTATGTATGATGGGATGGTCTTTAGGGCCGTGGCACCCTTCCCAGAAGAACCGCATTGATCGTGCCTCTGTTCTGCAGGCAGTTTTGGAGTGTCGGAGAAAGAAAGGGGCCACTTGTGGCATCTCTAGTAAATCACCTCCACCGAGGAGAGGCTGAGGTTGGCACTTACTCGATGTTGTGGCTCCGCGGCTTCAGCCACCCACACCCAGTCTTTTGTAAATCTTGGTGTCCTGAGGGACCACGGCAGGTTCTGCCAGGACTCCACAGAGCATCACACTGCTGCAGGCCTTCTACCTGTTATCCATTAGGCACTCATTTTCGTTTCATGACAGTTCTTTTAATGTCAGATTCCTTTCCTTTTCTGTGACCACTGGTCCAGCCCTCTTGGCTGATTTTCTTTTCTTTTCTTTCTCTTTTTAAAATCATAACTTGGTGGCGTTCCAGATAGAAAAGTTTTAAAAGTTTGTTTGATACATTTTTTTAGGAATTATTTAAAAAGTTTTTGTTGTAAAAATGTTGCCTTAAGGTCACTCTGTAATACAGGTTTTTAAGGTCATACCTGTAATACAGGTAACTCTTTAATGTTGCATTATTTACCAGAAATGCAGCCAAGTCAGTTTTCTTTCTGACAGTTTGGAGAGTCACGAAGTATTTTATGAACTATTGAGTGTTTTCCAGGCGTTAGTAGCTCATTGTTGGGTGACCTGGGAAATAATGTAGGTGGTTTCATCGAAGCTTTCCAGCAGCCTTGCGGGGTTGGGTATTAGGAAGCCCAGGTTACTAATGGTAAGAAGGAACCTGCTCAAACGTACAGACGAAGCAGTGAGGCGCCGTCCTTCCAAGGCCAGGCTTCCCACTTATTCTGAGGCCACAGCTCTTCTCTAACCCAAGTCTATATTTTGAAGGGTTGTGGGGTAATTCAGGATATGGAATGCTGTTCTATTTAGGAATGTCCTAGACCTTTGAATGAACAACTCTGCTGTTCAAAATTGAGTCTTTCTTTGTTCTGTTTAGGAAACAGTGTTTATTTTGGAGGGCTTAAAAGAGGCAATGTGTTCTTTGCATATTTTGAAGAAAAGGGTAGCCAGCTACTGATAGGAATTTGACCTGTAAATTGCTACATGGTTCCCATGCCCTGCCCTGAAAGCATTAGTTTATAATACTTGATTGATCAGTTATTTGTCCTAAGTCAGCTACAGATTAGAGGTCAACTTCTACCTGGAGGGGGAAGTCTCTTCCAGATAGAAGGTCTGCAAAGAGCAGCTAAAAACTTAACTTGGCAAATTAGAACTCGGTGTAGAGAAGATAAACTTCTACACTGAGAGACCCCAGCTTTCTGAGCCATTGACCATACAATTGTGGACACAGGTGTGTAGAAGAGAGGGCCATTGTAATTCTAAATGTCTTAAACTGTGATTCTGTTACATAAGCTTGAGAATGAGTCTCTTTCCATCTTCCTATTTGTTTAAAACTGCAAGGTTTAAATAGAAGGGTTTAACATTTATGGATCACTCATACCCCACAGAGGTCAGCCTGGCCTCTCTCTCTTCTGGGAATGATAGCACCCTGTTTCATTTGTGTGGTCTGTTTAGCTTGTTAATAGATACATTTTTTTTCCTGACTGCATAGTATGTTTTATAATTAGGAAGACACAGAAAAGTACAAAGAAGAAAAATATACCTTCTGCCCACTTAAAAAGCAGTATGTGTGAATGTGTGTTTTATGAGTATGTACGTATGTACATATATTTGGAGTCATATTGTAGATGCTTTTTTGCTCAGTTGCATCTTCTCACTTTATGTATGGTGACCATTTTTCGCTGTCAGTAAAGTATTTTACTTCATGGTTTTTAATGGTGGGATATATAGAGGATTCCACTGAAAGGAAAGGCCATGTTTAATTTAACCAGTGCCTTTCTATCATAACTAACCACAGATGAGACTTTGTGAGCCTACCTTTCCTAAATGCTCCATATAAATGCTGTCCATTGATCACAAAAGTATCCGGGAATCATACCAGGTTCTTCTTGCTAAAGACACTCAGGATCTTGATGCCCATTGAGATCAGGCATAGATCCAGTTACTTGTTAAAGTAAATAGAAATCATCATCTAGATTGAATTGATCTGTTGAAGCTAAAAAATCAAGCCCTTCCAGTTACTTGAGAAGGTCAGAAGGAAAATGTTATGTTATAGGGCTTTGTAGCTACCGTTCTTACAGCGTAGGGCAATGGTGTAGGGAATATTTTCATAGAAATATTTCTCTTTTAGAGATTTTTTTCAGATAACGAAGGCTTGTTTAATTTGGGAAGAGTTATTTCATAGGAAATTCAATCTTTGTAAATCCTCTATCACATTTCCACACTTGCCAGTTCTCTAGCAAATGATGGGTTTTGAGTGGTTCAGAAAGGGTTTCTTTTCTTTTTTTTTTTTTTGTGGTATGCGGCCCTCTCACTGCAGTGGCCTCTCCCCTTGCGGAGCACAGGCTCCGGACGCGCAGGCTCAGCGGCCATGGCTCACGGGCCCAGCTGCTCCGCGGCATGTGGGATCTTCCCGGACCGGGGCACGAACCCGTGTCCCCTGCATCGGCAGGCGGACTCTCAACCACTGCGCCACCAGGGAAGCCCAGAAAGGGTTTCTTAAAAGGAAACAAGTGTATATTTTATACATATTCTTCTTTTTATTTTTGAATTGGGTAAGTAAGAGAAACTTGTGTTTTCTCTTTGTATTTGTCTGTGGTGATATTGCTGGTTCTCAGACTTAGAATGGTGATTACTTGTAATGATTTTGTAAAAATTTCACCTTATGAGAATGTTTTCTTGGGCGTGATGAATGGCTCCAAAGAACTTTAAAAACCCAACCAGTGATGTTGGCCTGGCGCTGGAGAGTTGCTGCTTAGAGATCAGTAATGGTTACGTCTTGGTTTGGTATGCTTGGTGGTATCTAATCATGTTTTGTGCTTGGGAACCATGAAAGAATTTTCTTTTCAAGTCTTAGTGCATCATTTTTCCCGACGTTGATCAAAGGATGGAAAACTAGTATTATATACGTAGCCAGGGTATTCATAACTGACTTACATTCTTAATCTTTTGGCTGTTTGGTTGAAGTATATCTACGCCTCTTAAATATTGAAAGCATAATATCTTTTAACCTACAACTGCAGAGTTAAAATGAATTTTATGTGAAATATTTAGTTGTGGACCACATCTTCAGCTTTTTATATGCCACAGTGGTCTTGATTTTTCCCTTCCATTGTCTGATAGTGAGGTCATTTTCAGTCCTCTGAGAAATTCTATTCCCAGCCAGATGTGGCTCATATATTAAAAGTAGCACCTGTGGCTAATATCACAGCAGCTTACCATAAATTTACATGGTAACTAGGATTATATCTGTCAAGACTGTTAAAAAACATCTAGATTTAATTTGATTTCCAGTATTGTAGAAGCTATCCAACATTTTGCTTCATAACTATATTTTAAAAGTTAAAAATCACTCCATTGTTAAGTTTTATAGCACTCCTAGTGCCCATTAAGTTGATTTGTTCAATAGAGGTCAGAGTAAAGCAACTTGGCTACATTAAGATCGGAAACCAACCCATTTGTGACAAATTTAGTCCTTTCGTGTGAATCTTCTCAACGTCTCCGCACTGATTGGACTCAGGTGTAGCTTATGTCAGTAGCATTTAACCTCAAAAGAATGAGCAGTGTGATTGGGTTGTTGTAAATTATGGAGCATTTTGCCTTTGCTTGTTTAAATGTAACTGTTGACTCTGCTGCCCATGCCTGACTGCTGGACTGCGTCTGCCTCTAAACGAGTAGTTTGGTTTTAAAGACATCTTGGAAAGTTGCCGTATGTGCCCTCGCTCCTTTCCCTTCTTTATGTGACCCTTCCTAAACTGTTTTATTCCCCATTATCCTTTGAGTCATCTCCCACATGTTATGATTTGCACACCTGCAGTTATAAAATTATTTTGGGGTGTCATTATATCATGTTGTTCACCAACTCTTCAGCATTTATGAATACAATAATGATTCACCGTAAATCAAAATAATTTACAGGTTACAGAGAATCTGCTCCTACAAATAAGAATTCAATGATGAATTTCTTAGGTGTCCTCCCATTTGAACATGGGTCCTTAAAAAGAAACTGGTAACAACATATTTCTTTGTATTTGTGAAAACTTAGCTCACAGTCCAGAACTGAATTAAAGTATAAGTTCAACCTTCTGGACATCTGTTTTTAAGACATGTAAACAAATATAAACCAATTAAGAAATAGCAGCATCTCTTTCGTGATCAGTAGTTGTAATTGCCTTAGCAATAATCTTGCTCCTGAGTGAGAGAATCCTAAGTGTTGGCACTGAGCGTGGGGCACGTGCATCTCAGCACAGGGTCCCTAACCCTGAGTGGGCATGCCCATTTTAAGTTGGAACTCAGTGTGGGGCACTTCCCACTCTGTCGGTAATCTTTCTGGAGGGAAGTTCGTAAGCTTCTTTGAGCCTGAGCCTCACGAAGGAAGTGGAATGGTGGCCAAGAATTATTATGCTGAAAAGGTTGTGGTGATGGAAAAAACGATTAGGAGTGAAGCTAAAATTATAGACACTTAGTGTTACCAGGTGTAATCAGTCACTTAGCAGTATAAGAAAATACCTTACTGACCAATTTGGAACCTTCTAAAATATTTTTTGGGTGAATTACACATCTCTTCTTTACTCATGTACCTAGGATAAATTTAGCTCCTATGGGAAATCAGGTGCTCTACTGGTGAATCTGGATTGCTATTGCATCTGTGGAGAAGAGGGGTGAAAATATAAGATGGATATGCCCAGCACCACTTGCGCACACAGCCTCTCTTGCTTGCTTCCTCTCTACCTCCTTTACTTCTTGCCAGGTCTTCATGGCTGATTATCTGCCCTCTCCTACCACACTGTAAGCTCCTTGAAGGTCAGGGACTGTGTCCTAGGGCTTAGAGACCAGGAAGGTGGTTGGTAAATGTGTACATTCCATACTTTCAGAAGCAGACTGTTAGGGAGATTCTGAATCTTCCAAATATGCTGAAGGTTTTGTTTTCAGATCCTGTATGGAAAGCAGAAACATAAGAGATTGGTAACTTGTTTTGCCGACCTTGATTCTTTTTTCTCCTCAGCCTTGCATTGCAGTTAGTAGCACATGTGTGATTTTGTTTCTACAGGTGTCAGTAGATATTCTGAAGGGGATAGGAATCATGAGATTGCTGGCAATGAGGCTACCCTTGCCATGTAGCCACCTTCAAGATTTCTGTATTTAGCCTGCGAAGGGCCCAGGAGCTACATCTGCCCAGTGGCCAGAGATACAACCTTAGAAAGCTGATTTTGAGAATAGAAGTAAAACTTATTGTAGAAGATCTGCTTATTTTCAGAGAGAAGTATTATTTCCCCTCAACTCAGAAATGAGTTAAATCCTGAAATAATCATGGAGGTGCACAGTGCCAGCTTTTATCACTCATTAATGCCATATTACCTCAAGTGGTTTAGATATGGGAGAAATGACTTATTTAAAGCCAGATGAACCAATTTTATAGCACTAAATTTGTATAAAGCACTTTTGCATGCATTGGCTTATAAGGCAATATTTAGGTTGGTTCTTTCATAAGTTTCATTGAAAAATGAAAGCTGGTATTAACTGCATTTTTATTTAGAATTTTGTTTTAAGCTATGCAAAATAGTATTGTGTAATTAGTTTTTCATATTATAATATGTGAGTAAATTATACATTTCTTGTAATGAAATTCTCATTTGGCAAATTTTGGCTTTTATAATACAGTTGCTATTGGTGAACAAATGTATTCATTTTACATGAAAAAGTTTTTCATTCATTATATCAACAAACATTTTTAAAATACACGTAACTTTTCCTGCACTAAATTATTAAAAATAAGTTTCATTTCAAAAACAAGGACTTTCTTATAATGAGGCCGTGTTATAAATCTAACATTGTAATATTCTGGAACTCTAATTAAGAATGGGCTCTGCTGGTAAATGTTGGGAAGAGGCAAGGAAGAAAGTTACAATACATTGCCTATTTACAAATTAACCATTACCTGCCAAAAGCACATCAGACCCACACAGCGGACATCCGCTAATCCAGTGGTTAGCCGTTCCGGGCTCTAATGCACACTGTTTTACACGTTAACGGTTTTGAAGTTCCAGGCCAAAGCTGACCTTTCACATGTGCTTCGTTCACAGTAGGAATCTCCACTCACTGCTTCCTGTCAAAATGGATTATGGTGACACAGCCCAGGGCTCACTTTGGCTGCAATTAAGTTTTTGATCAGAATTATTTCGTTCACAAACAATCACATTTGTTAAAATGTTACATCTGCCCTGAAAACCACTGGCAGCCTCTCAGTTTATCAGTGTGATGTGAGTGTAATTCTTCATTTGTTTTTCATAAAATGGCAAGCCATCTTATATATGTTATTTAATTTTTTTTTTTTTCGTTTGCTGGTTTCTGCCTTTCATTTCATTGGGTTTGGAAGGAAACTATGTCTTTAAATTAGTACGAATCTGCTCATAGGCTTTGGGAATTTGAATGGAATTGGTTTTGGTGCAGAACAAAATTATCCAGTTGAGCCAAGATTCAAATATTATTGCCAAAAATTGTTAGTGGTAGTTCTCTTCCTCACATGAGGAAACATTTTAGCCCTGTGAGTGTGGGGTTCGAGGTTTTGATTCTGGTCTGCAGTTCCTGGAGTCTTCATGCCTATGATGTTGCTACCTTTCAGTGTTGATCGTCACGCATGTTTCGGGATCCATCACTGCTGCCATAGACTCTGGGTGCCAGAAGTGAAACCAGCAGTGGCTCTGTTAGCCTTACCTCTCATGGTTCTTTGACTAACTTTTAAAAGTCATTTTCTCCCTAAGAAATGGCAGTAGAGATATACTGAAGTAGTTTTTTCGCTGACTAACCATTTTATGTCTATAGTATGGTGTGGGTATCAGTGGAATTTTTGAGTTTTATAGTTGATTTTCACTATTTGTCGAGTGTTGTCACCCTTTTACGAACTTCCCACTTTGGAGAAGACTGCGTGGTAGTTTTGTGTGTTGGGTGGGGTACTTTGGGAGCACAGGATTAGAGTTTGGATTAGAGTTTGATTTAGAATGGAAATTAACCTTTGACTTACTTCTGTGTGAGAGTGGAGGCTGGGAAGTGGTGCTGAGCTGAGGTAGTGTGGGGTGGAGGGGGGGAAGGAATAGAGTTAGGAGGTTGTCAAGTTAGGAATGCTTGAATTCTGTCTGAAATTCAGACATTATGTTTGGAAATTTTAATTACTTTAAAATATATATATTTAGAGTGCTGTAAAGGAGCTTATTACGAGCTCTTAAAAAATTGCATCAAAACCCAAACCATTTCCCATTTGTTTTGATGTAACCAAAGTCATTTATTACTAACTCATAAAATTATAAGTGGCAAAAGAAAGGTGTTGCACCAAAAAGAAGAAAAAAATCTCTTTATTTAGCGTTAATTTTTGAAAATTTTAAAATAAAATAGAGCCTGTCTCTACTTCTAAAATCAAAAAACTTTATTTAAATGGAATGATATAAATGCTGGCTATAATAATTTAACCTTCATTTTCTCTATTGTCGGATTTGTGAGCAGATTTTTCTTAAATCCATTATTATAAGTATGCTTTTAGTCTTTAAAAAAAATCTTATTTGGAATATACCTGACCATATTTGATGTTTAAAGGAAATATATTGGAAGAAAATACTGAATAGTATTGAATTTTGAGAGAAAACACCAACCTTGAACCTTCTAAAAAGGCATATGTGTGTCTGTTAGTTGTCATTATTCAGTATGGCCCTGCCTTCTTAGAAAGTGGTACACAATAAGAAGGTGGCCAGATAGAATTTCTAACTTTATTACATGCTTATATTAATGTAGTCATGATTTTCTTATATTCAGGTTTTGGATTTTGTTTCTGTTTGTTTTTTGAGATTCTGGAATTTTTAGAACCTTGTATCCCTAACCTGTTAATGACTGTGTGTAATATGTAAGGGGTATCTTCTGGGTCATAGGAACCTTCATCATTTTTGACGGGGGTTTTTCCAAAATCTGAGGCAGTCAGGAGAAAGGGTGATGCAGAGTGCCCCAGTCTATGCCAAAACGCAGAGACCACTTAAATCCTGTGCAGCGTCTATCATGTGAAGACACAATCTCTAGGCCTAAAACCTCTGATGCATCTAAAGAAGGAAACAAACGCATAAGAAAAACACATAAGGTGGTTCACAAGTGCTCTCTGTGAAAGGCTGAGGCAGACATTTGTGACTTGGGGTGTGCTCTCACAATATGTGAAACTGAAAGATAAATTGGACACTTAACTACCTTAAAGTTCTGGAGCTTGTAAAAACACTTCTGAGGTCCCAAATAGGTCATTTATGCCAGACAGAGAACTCTAGGTTCTTTCCTAACTACCATGAAGAAACAAACTCTCACTTCCTAAACAATATGGTTGCCGGCTTAGGAAAACCCCAGTCCGTGCAATAAGAAGAATCTTTTTTGTTTTTTTTTAATCACCAGAGAACACAGCACTTATCTCCTTCTGCTGGTCGTCAGGTCACACAGTGGGAGGAGCCCTGCCATCACTGGAATACCCCCTGAGGCCAGGGCTGAGAGGGAGGAGTAACTATCCAAGGTGGGAGTTCTCACTTTCCCTTCTGGGTCTTTCTGTATCACAGGACTTTTTGGGCACTTTTCCATATCATACTGCATGAGTCCAGAGAGATTTAAAGTTAAAGCAGCACACCTTTTTTTGTAAAGAAAACAAATTCAAACTAAAAATCGTAAGGCATGCTTTTCTGAGCCTTGGGGATTTGGGCTACAGTCCCCGCCAGTTCCGATCCTGTTGGTCTCGTGAAACATGGCTCTCTGGATTGTGCATTTCTTTCAGAACCACCCCCAATTTATTTCTGACCTCATGCCCACTCCCCATATTTACAGATCAGCATATTTTTTGTTTTATTATAACCCGGGATTTGCAGCTGGCCATAACTCTCAAGGTTTAAATGAAGAATACATCTCAGAAACCAGGGTAGGCATGGCCTCAAGTTTTCAGTGGGTGCTTGAGGGAGATTAGGCAAACCAAGAGGGTAATGGAGACTTTGACTTCATTATGAAACTCTGCCAATATCATAATTTTGAAAACTTAAGATGCAGATCATTTCAGAGCAGTACTCTGTTCTCTAAGCATTAAAGACGAAAACAGAGCTCTTTTGTATCCTGACTCCTGGGCCTTCTCTCTGCCCCTCAGTGAGTAGTCCTCTCCTGGGCAAATTGGGGAGCTCAGTGTGAAAGTCGGGTGGTGGGAATTTCCCACCAGCAGATAGTCCAGCAGGTAGTGCTCCGCGCTGTCACTGCCGAGGGCCCGGGTTCGATCCCTGGTTGGGGAACTAGGATCTTATAAGCCACGTGGCGTGCCAAAAAAAGGAAAAAAAGAAAGTTGGGTGGTGTGCCCACAGTCACATGTGGCTGGGAGAGATATTTGAGGATAAGAACTCAGGTCCCAGAGAAGGCTACTCTGGGGATCTTTCCACAGGGCACACTGCCTGCACACTGGAGGATTTGATGACCCTGCCATTCCCAGTTTGGTGGGTGGAGTATTTGTTCTAACAGTTTCAGTTGTCATGGTTTTGGCACAGCAGACAGTTAATACCTGAACTAATCGGTTGCTTTAATAAGCGCTCAGTTAAAGAAGACTTTATTATGCAGTCTAATGTTCTCACTGGACTTTGAAAAAAAGGATTTAAAAAAAAGGCTTCTCATTTGTTCCATAAACCCCCAGTTACACAGTTGTTCCTCAGTTTTACCTCTGAAATTCCACAATGTGCATTGGTAGAGAATTCAAAGAATCTTTTCAATATCTTGTAATAACCTATAATGGAAAAGAATCTGAAAAAGAATATATATATACACACACAAGTGAATCACTTTGCTGTACACGTGAAACATAAATAAACTACTTCAGTTAAAAAAAAGAATCTGTGTTCAGAAGGCTTGGCTTAAAAAGACATATTTGTATACATGTCTCTCTTCTACATGATTGAACTATTTACGTGAAATAGTTTCTATAAGAGAAAGTTATCCATTCTATGCAGCTTCGAAAAATAAGTAAAGAAGACCATGGAGCCGCATGGAAAATGGGTAGGATGTTTTAATGTAATAAGACGGTTAAGGATCCACAGTAAAAGAATATTATCATGACAGTTGTGGGAAAAAGGGCACAGGGAAAAAATAAAAACAAAATATATAATAGTTTTTTACTTCTTTCTCTAAACCTTCTATAATGCTTTATTTTTCTCTTGTAATTAAGTTTTTAGAAGAAAAATTACAGGAAACTTAGTTTTGCTATAATTAGCTTTTAGGTAAAAGGAAGAAATGGAAAAAGTATAATCTGACATGAGAGATTTGTCCTGAACCCACACGGAGGCTTTGGAGTTGGGCATACTTGAATTCGAATCCCAGCCTCACTTTTTGTTAGGTGGTTGACTCCTCTTGGAGCCTCAGTTCTCTCCTCTGCAAAACAGGAAGGGTCAGCCTGATGGCGGGGTTGTGTGAATGCCTGGCCTGGAGTGGTGGTTTTTTTAAATGCCTTTTGGGTTTTCCCCTTTCCTTCTTTATCCAGAATGGAACAATGAGAATCAGTGATATTTCAGCCCCTGAGATAGACTATGATCCATACATAGTCAGCGAGAATTAATTCTGTTCAGAGGGTGCTACTTAATCAGAAAGGAGTCTACTCAGGTGTATCCAAGTAAATGATAAAACAATTTATGGTTAATGCTGAAATAATCAGGAAGTAATCAGAGGCAAATTGTTCCTTGTGTCTATTAGGTGGTGCTATTATTGTTATCATTTAAAAATTTATTGAAGTATAGTTGTTTACATTGTTGTGTTAATTTTGGCTATACAGCAAAGTGATTCAGTTATGCATATATGTGTACTCTTTTTCATATTTTTTTCCATTATGGTTTATCACAGGATATTGAATATAGTTCCCTGTGCTATACAGTAGGACCTTGTTGTGTATCCATTCTCTATATAATAGTTTACATCTGCTCACTCCAAACTCCCATTCCATCCTTCCCCCACCCACCTTCCTCGTTGGCGAGCACAAGTCTGTTCTTTATGTCTGTGACTCCGTTTCTGTTTCGTAGATAAGTTCCTTTGTGACATATTTTATTTTATTATTATTTGTGTCATATTTTAGATTCCACATATAAGTGATAGCATATGGTATTTGTTTTTCTCTTTCTGACTTACTTCACTTAGTATGATAATCTCTAGGTCCATCCATGTTGTTGCTGCACATGGCATTATTTCATTATTTTTTATGGCTGTGTAGTCATTCCATTGTATGCTGCTACTATTCTTATTAGCTAATATTCTTTTTCATTGAACTTTACTGTGTGTGTGAGGGCGCTGTGCTATGCAGTTGGTACACATCATCTCCCTATGCCCAGATGGGAATCTCAGCCTAGCCAAGACAAATGTAGCTTGCTCAAGGACCCAGGTTTTGGATTCTTGGACTGATAGTCTTTTTTTTTTTTGCGGTACGCAGGCCTCTCACTGTTGTGGCCTCTCTCCCGCTGCGGAGCACAGGCTCCGGACGCACAGGCTCAGCGGCCATGGCTCACGGGCCCAGCCACTCCGCGGCATGTGGGATCTTCCCGGACCGGGGCACGAACCCATGTCCCCTGTTCTGGCAGGCAGACTCTCAACCACTGCGCCACCAGGGCAGCCCTGGACTGATAGTCTTTACATCTCATTGTATGCTTCTGTTACAGTACATGTCTTCTGTTTTTTTTTAATTTTTTTAGTTTTTAAAATTTTTTAATTTATTTTTTTCGATGTGTTTTTTAAATGTTCTTTTCCTCTGCAAATCAATTTAAAAATTAAATGTTACCCACAGTTGATCTATTTCCCTATTGGTAGATATTTGTTCTTTCTGATGTTCATTACTACAGTAAGTTTTGTAACATGCGTCCTTATATTTCCTTGTGGACAGGTGTGAGAGTGTCCTTAAGGTATAGATCTAAAAATGGAATTGCTGGGATAACCTTCTGGTATACAGATTAATAAACAAGGTTCAGGATTGTGCAAAGGTCAGGACTTGGGGACAGTCACATAGTAGCCCAGTGACAAGGCTCTTTGTCCTTAGAGAACCCCTGTCCATGCATGAAACCAGTGAAACCCATGGTGACCTAAGCCCTTGTGACTTCAGAGCAGCGTGAGCTGATTTTGAAGTGGTTCTGGAAATCTGCGAGGGTTTCATAAGGTGCAAAGATGGAGTGCAAGTGGGGCCTCAGTCCAGGTAGTGAGTACTTTAGGGCACTTTAGTGAGTACTTTTTACCACAATTCACTGTTGATAGCACTTACTTGGAATGTCACCCATGATACTGCAGATTTGTAATTTATTACCTTAAATTTTTATAAATGTGCAATAGTGTTCAGACCTAAGTTATTTTATGTCTATTGCCTGAAAAAGGATATTCCAAAGTGGTATTTTCCCTTTAATTTCCCAAATCAAAAAAACTCCAGATTGTGATAGAAATGTAACTACTTGCTGTCTCCTTTCCTCTGCAGATACGGGTGAGACTGAAAAATGGTGCTAGTCAAGTTGGCTTAGCTTCTGTGCATTCAGGGACTGGTGGACTTGAGTTAGGATGTTGTAGTGTGGACTTCAGTGGAGCTGGGGTTGGGATGCAGTTGCCTAGTATCTGCTAGTTCTGTCTCATCCACTTGTGTTTAAGTAATCTCATTGCTTTCAGTGGAGGAATCCTATTTTACACTGGTCTTCATGGGCAAAGATAATTAAATATATTTGCCTGGGTAAGCAAATCGATAAACTTGTAATAAAGTGTATCAGACCGTTTCTTTGGCTGGACCAACCAGAACAGCTTGTGAAGCAGAGCTGTTTCCAATGGAGCATGAAAAGCTTTGAAAATTCTCAGTAATAGCAGAAAGCAATATTTGAAACCACCCTTATACAATTGTTTGTTTTCCTCTTCCCCAACCAAGTTTATAAAAATTTGGTCAGACAGGCATTTTGTTTTGATTTAAAATATTTTCAGTGAATTGTTATCTGCTGAATGCACATGTGTTCCTGCACTTTTTCTTTCACGACTGAAACTTTAAACCTTCCCTTAAGTCCCCCTGAAAACTTCCCTCTGCCCAGTAAGGTTTGCACATGGGAGGAGGGCGAAGGGATTTGGGCCCTGGAGAAAGCCCACAAGTTGAAATCTGCCTGTGCAGTCGTGCACCAGAAATGGCCATGGTTAGCGCCCTATGGGTTCTTTGTCTTTCTCGTCTACCAAGTTTCCTCACCCCCAAAATACGTTGGTTAATTTGGGCATTTCAGTTTGGTTAATCAGATCATGAGTGCCTGTGAGCATGGCAAGAGGCATGATTGAAGCATTTATAAAAATTTGGCTCATAGTAAGCCCCATAATTTGTTTTAAGGAATTACCTCTTCAGTGACATTATAAAAAAATAAAAGCCCAAAGATTGTGGTTTATAACACCACACCTGGTCCGGATTGTACTGGATGAATCCATATTTGCTTCACTGTAAATGATTTTGAGGGTGGAATTCTTGGATTGTTTTCTGTCTTGTAAGCCCTTGACATTGTACTGGTACCTGTGTGCGCACAAACCTCCTGACATGGGAAAGGCCAGCTCAGCCTCCCACTGAAATGCAGGTTGGCTGCATTTATTCTGCATGTTCCTAGAATGAGGAAATGATATGACAATAAACAGAAATGCCCTTGCTGAAGAGAGAAGGGAAGCTGGTGTTTATCTGGTCAGGTGGTTTAGATTAGCCATGATGCGGCTCTGTATTATGTTACTTTAAATCATTGTGTCCCAACAGGACATAAATTATGAAGATTGTTACAGTATGTTTCATCCTATGTAAGATCAACAAATTGGAATAATTTTTTTATAGGAAAATCACAGTGCTTTTGGCAAGGCTATTGAAGCCTTTAATTTGACTTGAGTATTTCTCAAATATTATTGCCTAATATATAAAGTATGATTTGCATAGGTATGAAATAATAAACTTATAAAAACAAAAGGGAAGAATTTCTCTTTAGCAGTTGCATCAAATGGCAAAGCCCTCTCACTCCATCAGGCTCTGTATGCTTTCTTTGTCCTGGGGCTTTAGAGCTAGCTGTGTTCTTTTCCTCTGATGGGATTGTAAGTGAGCTGTGCAGGTCTTGGTGCGGAGACGGAGCTTTGCTGTGTGCTGCCTGCCCGTCAGCCCTCACCTGCACAGACAAGGCAACTGCTCTGTGGTGGAACCGTATGGGAGCCTGCTCTAAGGAGGAGAAAAACTTTCCCATTTACATACGCCCAGGAAAACAAACCGTTTTTTGTTTTTTTTTTTTCAGGATTTTGTGAGTTATTTTAAAAAAAGCAAAAAACCCAAACCCCAAAACCCTACTTGATCAACAGCTGAAGTTAAGGTAATTTATGTAAGAATATTACAAAAAGAATTGATTTAAGTAACCATTTATTCTTTTAAATGTTTCCTCTATTCATTACTGTCTTCTGAGTTACTAGAGTTATTTGTGGATTTTAAACACAGAGAGTTTTTCATTTGTATTCAGGATGCATCTACATTTATTTGGCTACACAGAGCAAATTTTCTAGATTAAAAAAATGGAGTAAAATTACTTTGTGTAGGATTCAAGCAAATTGGAACCTTTTCAGTGTTCCACAGTAGCACATTTTTTGTGCAAGGCACAAAAATGCACGTTCTTATGAGACCTCCGTACACTTACAGTGAACTTAAGAAGTAGTAGAGCCTCCGATTTACAAAGGCTGGGAGAAGTGAGACATTTAGGATTTGCTTAAGTCCATAGAATGAGGCAGAGCTGGGATTAGAACTTTTCGGGATACGATGACATCCCCCACCAGACCTTGTGATCTTTTGATACCAAAAATAGGGTAAGTGCTGAGCTTTTTTTACTTTCTTTGTGCCTCAAGCCCTGATATTTTTCTTTTAATTCTTTAGTAATACTGTTTAGAACACAAGACCAAAAAAGTACCTAGTTTCAATCAGTAAGGGTAGGAAGAGAGCTCTCCTTAAGCCTCATCATAACAGATTGAGGATAAATTCAGAATATATTTGTGGTTTGCTTCAGCTCAGTGTCTGAAGACTGACAGGTTCAGGGACCTTTCCAAGTTCATAGCCTGTGTGTGCACTTTGAAACAAATAAATACAGACGACTTATGGGATGGTGTGTTTCCACACCGGGCTTCTTCTGGATTGGCATCGTTTTCTGAGAAGCGGGTCTGGCAGGCTGTTTTCTTCCAGTGATGCATTGCAGCCGTCTATCACTGGATGTCCTCTGTGGAATGATCAGGATGTCTGATGGGGCTTGAATATTTGGGTGATGTATTTTTCCTACAGAAAATATTGGCAAATGTTGCTAAAACTGTACCTAAAAACTCTTACAAGGAGACTTGATTCTTGTTTAAAAATGAGTAACAGAAAGGATAAGTATGAATTCACCAATGTGCAGACCTTTTTATACCATCGGATACTTTGTGAAGTGGAATGAGACTGTTTTACAAAATGTGTCCTGCTTGTAGAAAGTGTATTTACTGTACCATTAAGCCAGACCAGATACTGCTTTGTTTCTTTAAAATGCTTTTTGAGTGTCCCCACACCCAGATGGTAGGGGAGTGGGTGTTCTTTTTGCCCTGAGCCCTTGTTTTCTTCCTCCACCCTTTTGGTTATTGTTACCGGATCTTGACTTTCAGTTTAATATAACACATCCCAGTTTGGGCAGAAAGAAACCATTTTGTCTTTTCTCTCTTTCTCTTTTTAAAATTAGGTGCATATACAACCTTATATATATAATAAGGCAAGGCCGTTTCCCGTCAGATATAAACTGGAATTATATAGTGTACGTACTAGTTGCATCTCTTAAAAGGAACCAGTTGATTATAAAGAAGAAAAGATAGGGAGTAGACTGCCATTTTGATATTATTCCATTTTTTTATTCCATTTTTAAAAATGTATTTGGCCGTATACTCCATATATCGTAGTGGTTTGGATGCATGAAGTTGAAGCCTAGGGATATTTTTCTATATAAATTTGAATTTTTATAAACCTCATAATGATCACAATATGAAGGAGTGTAAATTGTAATTCTTACAGGGTGGCTAAAACAGAACAAACCAAAAACCTTGGTAGTCTTTGCCATACCTCTCCCCCGCAAGACTCTTGAAAGCTAACAAATACGGATTATCAGCAGGTTAGGAAAGAAAACCTCCAACAGGACTTTTCTGAGGCAACCGACTGGCAATAATGAATAGCAGCAGTGAACAGCGAGGCATCAGAAGTTATTCTGACATTAGGGAAATCGGCATTAATGGCTTCTCTGGTGGATTCCTCTCGGGTGATTTTGAAACCGTTGTTTTGGTCTGCTTTAGGGGGAAAGGATGGATAGAAAGCTGGTGAAATGTGCTGATTCCAAGAGAGCAAAACTAAAGGATTGTGAGAAATTCTAGAAAGAGCTAATCAGATTTAGCTGTTGGTCTGCCCAGTAGTAGCTGATGATGATATGGGGAAATGTAATTTAAATACATGTGTAGAGGAATTCGGAAATGAGTGGTAAAGGTGTTCTCAGCTTGTGGTCATCCTGGTCAGACCTTCTTTTTGGCACAGAAAGCTGTGTGAAACTTAGCTAGTTAGAGAACTTTCACTGCAAATGGAACAAAAACGAAGGACTCTTAGGTAAAATTGTGTGTACAGGTGTTTATGTTGCTTAACTCTGCTGCCTTGAGAAGAGTGGATTCATAGTAGCAGACCTTTATCAAACAGTAGTCTCCCTAGGAATTCAGGAGGAGTTTACTAATGTAATTATAAATCCTGATTCTGCAAAGAAAACTCTTTTGCACCTTGCTTTTTCATTTAACAGTATACATTGAAGGTAGTACCATGTAACTAGCTAAAAGAGCTGCCTTATTTTTCGAAATGGCCTAATTAGGATATTATGATTATTGCAAAAAAATGGTGACTTAGGAACTTCTTTTAACGGCTCTAAAATATTATGGTTCTGTGCGTACAGCTTTTGAAAGTAATGTTTAGAAGTGAGCGTGCTATCTCACAGGTGGTGTACTTATTGCCACAACTGTGGGGGCACTAATTCAGCCTAAGGCACAGCAGAGCGGGCTGTTCTTTCAGTAGGTTGTGGACATTGTCTCAAGTGCCTGGGGAAGCCAGTTTTAGCTTCAGAGTTGGGTATTCTTGGCCTGAGTTGTTGGAAATGTTGGGCTCTGCAGTAGAGCACGTAGAAGGCAGGTAGCCTAGGGCCCCTGGATCGGCTGGGGTTGTCTGCCCAGACACACACACACACACACACTGGACTGCCTAGGGGATGGTCTGCAGGCAAGGCCTTTAGTTTGGCTTCTCAGGGAGATGTGAGTCACCTGTTTGGTTAAGAAGCTCACTGACAGATTGCCAGTTCCACTGGAAATCTTCTTCTGAGGATACATCGAGAAACCGTTCTAAATATGTTTATGGTTTTCTCAGCCTTGCATAGGTGGATTTCTTTGGCCTTCCTATTGTTTTTGTACTAGGTTTGGAAAGGAATTCTTCCTTTCCAGGCCATAGACACTGTAATGTTAAAGTGTTGATGATGATAATAAACAGTAGCATTAACTGAGTGCCTAATAGAATGCCTGTCGTACTGTAAAGTTTGTTACATGAATTATCCCCTTTAAACATATGAGGAAACTGAGACTCATTTCAAATGTTAAGTAATTTCTTTGAGGTCACATAGCTAGTGAATAGCAGAGCCAGGACTTGAACCTAGGTCTCTGACCCTAAAGTCTCTGCGATTGACCACTGTGTCAAAATACCAGTGACAGTTTGGAGGAAAAAAAGCATGATCAAATACATCTTTGGTTGGATCTGCTCCTCACATTTCTCGTGTTGCAAGTTGAGAATATGCGTCTGTTGCCTGCAGATTAAGATCTGATGTTCCCTTTGCAGTGGCTAGAACAGTTGAGTGTTTTTCAGAGAAAGCCATCGTGAGACATGTAATCATATTCTGGGGGCAAAGAATGCCTTTCCTTGGTGCACCAAGCAATGTTTATGTGATGGATCAGTCACCAACACCAAGGGAAGGTCCTGTCCTGTGACATGTGCGTGCTTGGCAATGATCTTGCTGTGCATTTTGCTTAATAATTTTCATTATTTTTAATTAAAGTTGAAGAAGTGCAGACTCTAGCTGAAATTAAGGTAGGTTGTGTTGCCGGAATTTGGTAATTACTTTAATTGATCACAAGATAGTTTCCTTGATCACCAATTAGACTAAATTGCCGATCATGTTTCAAGACGTGAAGAAATGCCCAAACTGATTTATGTAATAGTGTTTTCATTTCTAATCAGACATAAATATCGTTTCCTTCCATAGCAATTGTATTTTATAAAAGAAGGGTTATAGGCCTACAAACATAAAGGTGATTCATAAACAATAGAGTTCTAATTCATTGAATTAGTAAAGGAAGTATTTAGAGGCTTAATGGAGATTGTACTGGGGAAATTACTTTGGAGTTGCTGGTGCTCATTTTCTTAGTGGGAGATATGTTCTTTTTTAGTGCATAATTAAAATAGTCTATAATCAAAATATAAAAGGCAGCTGATTTAAAGAACATATCAAAGAGAATTGCTCTGAGTAATGACAGATTCATATTGTAAATATGTGCTAGAAGTTAAGTCTTAGAACTTTAATAAATCATGTTATTTGGACTGAAGCTGCGTTTTAAATTCAGGGTGCTGTTAAACATTTCACAGATCAATACAGGATTTTTGTTTCGGTTTTGTGCATCTGATAGTCTTTCATATTTTCATGGAATAAACTGAAACAAAAGGAACTTTAAGAAAATTAAAGTTCCCAAAGAATACTTGATTTGGGGTTCATGGAAAAATCTTTTAATTGCTGATGGTTTGGAGATTTCCAAATGACAAACTTCATTGGCCCAATTTACTGTGATTGTAATGCTTACATTCCATAAAATGGCAGAGTGACTTAAAAAGTCATACTTCATCATGCATTCATGGACTTGTTCATAAAACGTTTGTAATTTGCTATAGAGGAAAGACTGAAACCATTATCAGCCATTATATGCTATTTGTTGGACATATGTTTGTTTGAAATGGCCGTGGCTCAACAGAACATGGCTCATAGACAAACTATGCTATAAATTGGCACTAAAAACCCACCTAAACAGGTAGGCATATGTTAAGAAGTTAATGTGAGCCAAAATATTTTAATATGAACCAGGTTACATACATCACAGGAGGATCCCAGCTCCCTTTACAGTGAGACCTTCATTTGCATGGCTTCTTCATTTTTTCCCAAGCTAACTGACTTTTAAAGTAGATCATATATATATTGGTTCAAAAGTCAAAAGGTACCAAGGAGTATAGTAAGCCTCTTCCTGTTCCTGATTCTCAACCACCCAGTTCTCCCTTTCCACCCCCCCATCATTCACTATTCCCAGATCCTTATATATCATTCCAGAGATATTAATGCACATACTTTCTTTTCTTTTCTTTTTATACAATTTATAGACTATTGTTATGCATTTTTTCCCATTTAGTAATATATGTTGGAGGTATTTCTAGTCAGAGGATAAAGAGTTTTCTCCTTCTTCTTAATGGCTACATAGTATTCCAGTGAATAAATGTACCATAATACATTTTAATCAGCTCTCTATTAATGGACATTTGGCTCTTTCAAGCCTGTCGCTGTTACAGGCTGTGCTGCAGTGACCATTCTTGTAATTTATGTGTGCGTATGTCTGCAGGACAAATTCCTAGAAGTGGAATTGCTTGGCCGAAAGACGTAATCATATTTTTTCCTAAGGGCATAGGCATTTTTAATTTTGATAAATGTTGTTGTATTCTCTTCCATAGTGATTATTGTTTGTTTTGTTTTTGTTTTTTTGTTTTTCTGTTTTTTCGGTACGCGGGCCTCCCACTGCTGTAGCCTCTCCCCCTGCGGAGCACAGGCTCCGGACGCGCAGGCTTAGCAGCCATGGCTCACGGGCCCAGCCGCTCCACGGCATGTGGGATCTTCCCGGACCGGGGCACGAACCCGTGTCCCCTGCATCGGCAGGCGGACTCTCAGCCACTGCGCCACCAGGGAAGCCCCCATAGTGATTATTATATCAATTTATTTTCACCAAAAATATGAGAGTGCCTTTTCTCCTGTATCTTCACTAACAGAATATTATCAAACTTTTTGATCTTTGCCAAACTGATAGGTTTAACTTAGTTCCCCCCACCCCGATTTATTGAGATAAAATTGACATATAACTTAGTTTTAATTTGTACTCCTCTTATGTATGAGATGGAGCAGTTTTTACGTTTAAGAACCATTTGATTTCTTTTCTCTGTTATCTATTATGTCCTTTGCCCACTTAAAAAAATTGGGTGTTTGGTCTTTCTCTTATTAATTTATATAAGATCTCTTGATATGCTAAGGAAATGTGTACTGCAAATACAGTTTGTTTTCTTTTAATTTGTTGACTTTTATTGTCATACAGAAAAAAATTTAGTAAGATTTATCTATTTTTAAAAAATTTATTTATTTATTTATTTTTATTTTTGGCTGCATTAGGTCTTCATTGCTGCACGCGGGCTTTCTCTAGTTGTGGTGAGCGGGGGCTACCCTTCGTTGCGGTGCGCGGGCTTCTCATTGTGGTGGCTTTTCTTGTTGTGGAGCATGGGCTCCAGGCGCACGGGCTTTAGTAGTTGTGGCACGTGGGCTCAGTAGTTGTGGCTCACGGGCTCTAGAGCGCAGACTCAGTAGTTGTGGTGCACAGGCTTAGTTGCTCCATGGCATGTGGGATCTTCCCGGACCAGGGCTCAAACCCATGTCCCCTACAATGGCAGGCGGAATCTTAACCACAATTCCACCATCTGTTTTTTAGTAGTGGTTTAAAGTTTTTTGTATGTAGAATTTATGCATTTCTTATTAAAGTTACTCCTAGATAATTTTTGGTGCCATTTTAGATGGGAACTTTTCTTCCAGTGTATTTTCTAATTCATTGTGTTTATAAGAAGCCTATTGACATGTTTTTGGCTTCTTTTATTCTTGACTTCAATGGGAATTCTTCCAGTCTTTCCCCATTAAGAAAGGTGTTGCCTACAGGTTCCGGACGCGCAGGCTCGGCGGCCATGGCTCACGGGCCTAGCTGCTCCGCGGCATGTGGGATCTTCCCGGACCAGGGCACGAACCCGTGTCCCCTGCATCGGCAGGCAGACTCTCAACCACTGCGCCACCAGGGAAGCCCTTTCTGTTTGTTTTTACAGGAAGCAACCAATTTTCTATTATATATTTCTTCCAGATACAGCTTCTGGATTCAGTAGTTATACCATTTTTTTCTCTTTCCTAATTAATTTACATTTGCTTTTCCTTTTATTTATATTCATTCCTGCTCTCCTCCCTAAATTTATTTTCTTGTTATTTATCTACTTTCTTGATTGGATATTTAATTAATTTATTTTAATTCTTTAAAGTTCATTAATTTAAGATAATTTAAGTATTTAAAGATGTTTATTCTGATTATTGCTTTAGATGTATCCATATGTAATGCTTACATTATTAATTTCTATTAATTAATATAAATAATAATTAATAATTATTATTTTCTCTTTAGTATTGATTTCATTTTTGATCCGAGTTTTTCTATTTTTGTTTTGTTTCGTTTTTCTGATTTTTTTCAGCTACTTTAATTTAAAACAAAATTTTTTTTTTTTACATCTTTATTGGAGTATATTGGAGTATATATTGCTTTACAATGGTGTGTTAGTTTCTGCTATATAACAAAGTGAATCAGTTATACATATGTTCCCATATCTCTTCCCTCTTGTGTCTCCCTCCCTCCCACCCTTCCTATCCCATGCCTCTAGGTGGTCACAAAGCACCGAGCTGATCTCCCTGTGCTATGCGGCTGCTTCCCACTATCTGTGTATTTTACGTTTGGTAGTGTATATATGTTCATGCCACTCTCTCGCTTTGTCCCAGCTTACCCTTCCCCCTCCCCATATCCTCAAGTCCATTCTCTAGTAGATCTGTGTCTTTATTCCTGTCTTACCCCTAGGTTCTTCATGACATTTTTTTCCTTAAATTCCATACATATGTGTTAGCATACAGTATTTGTCTTTCTCTTTCTGACTTACTTCACTCTGTATGACAGACTCTAGGTCCATCCACCTCATTACAAATAGCTCAATTTCGTTTCTTTTTATGGCTGAGTAATATTCCATTGTATATATGTGCCACATCTTCTTTATCCATTCATCCGATGATGGACACTTAGGTTGTTTCCATCTCTGGGCTATTGTAAATAGAGCTGCAATGAGCACTTTGGTACATGACTCTTTTTGAATTATGGTTTTCTCAGGGTATATGCCCAGTAGTGGGATTGCTGGGTCATATGGTAGTTCTATTTTTGGTTTTTTAAGGAACCTCCATACTGTTCTCCATAGTGGCTGTACCAATTCACATTCCCACCAGCAGTGCAAGAGTGTTCCCTTTTCTTCACACCCTCTCCAGCATTTATTGTTTCTAGATTTTTTGATGATGGCCATTCTGACCGGTGTGAGATGATATCTCATTGTAGTTTTGATTTGCATTTCACTAATGGTTAATGATGTTGAGCATTCTTTTATGTGTTTGTTGGCAGTCTGTATATCTTCTTTGGAGAAATGTCTGTTTAGGTCTTCTGCCCATTTTTGGATTGGGTTGTTTGTTTTTTTGTTATTAAGCTGCATGAGCTGTTTGTATATTTTGGAGATTAATCCTTTGTCAGTTGTTTCATTTGCAAATATTTTCTCCCATTCTGAGGGTTGTCTTTTGGTCTTGTTTATGGTTTCCTTTGCTGTGCAAAAACTTTGAAGTTTCATTAGGTCCCATTTGTTTATTTTTGTTTTTATTTCCATTTCTCTAGGACGTGGGTCAAAAAGGATCTTGCTGTGATTTATGTCATAGAGTGTTCTGCCTATGTTTTCCTCTAAGAGTTTGATAGTGTCTGGCCTTACATTTAGGTCTTTAATCCATTTTGAGCTTATTTTTGTGTATGGTGTTAGGGAGTGATCTAATCTCATACTTTTACAGGTATCTGTCTAGTTTTCCCAGCACCACTTATTGAAGAGGCTGTCCTTTCTCCACTGTACATTCCTGCCTCCTTTATCAAAGATAAGGTGACCATATGTGCGTGGGTTTATCTCTGTGCTTTCTATCTTATTCCATTGATCTTTGTTTCTCTTTTTGTGCCAGTACCATACTGTCTTGATTACTGTAGCTTTGTAGTATAGTCTGAAGTCAGGGAGCCTGATTCCTCCAGCTCTGTTTTTCGTTCTCAAGATTGCTTTGGCTCTTCGGGGTCTTTTGTGTTTCCATATAAATTGTGAAATTTTTTGTTCCAGTTCTGTGAAAAATCTTTATTGGAGTATAATTGCTTCACAGTCCCATGTTAGTTTCTGTTGCACAACAAAGTGAATCAGCCATATGCATACACATGCCGCATATCCCGTCCCTCTTGAGCCTCCCTCCCATCCTCCCTATCCCACCCCTCTAGGTCATCACAAAGCACAGAGCCGATCTCCCTGTGCTTTGCTGCTGCTTCCCACCAGCCAACTATTTTACATTCGGTAGTGTATATATGTCGATGCTACTCTCACTTCGCCCCAGCTTCACCCTCCCACCCCATGTCCTCAAGTCCATTCTCTATGTCTGCCTCTTTATTCCCTACCCTGCAACTAGGTTCATCAGTACCATTTTTTTTAGATTCCATATGTATGCGTTAGCATATAGTATATATTTTTCTCTTTCTGACTTACTTCACTCTGTATGACAGACTCTAGGTCCATCCACCTCACTACAAATAACTCAGTTTTGCTTCTTTTTATGGCTGAGTAGTATTCCATTGTATATATGTGCCACATCTTCTTTATCCGTTCATCTGTTGATGGATATTTAGGTTGTTTCCATGTCCTGGCTATTGTAAATAGTGCTGCAATGAACATTGACCCAAGAGTTTTAAAAGAAGAATTTAAAATTTTTTCAGGTAGTACTTTTTGCTACATTAGTGTCCTGATTTTGTTTTTAATTTTATTGGAGAATGTTATCAGTACTCTTTCTACTTTTTGATTTTTGAGATTTTCTTTGTGGGGTAGTATATATTCGGTTTCTGTGCATGTTCCAAATATATTTTAAAAGCTATATTCTCAAGTTTTAGAGTTTAAAATACATCGATTACATCTACCTTTTAAATTATGTTTTTAAGTAGTCCATATCCTTACTTTTATTCACTTAATCTGCCATGGCTCAAGAGATGTGAATTAAAGTCTCCAACTACAAATATTTCTCTTTGGCCCATGAGCCCTGTCATTTCTGTCTCATTGATTTTGATGCTATGTTATTGCAATATAGATATTCACAGTTACTCAGTCTTCATCCTCATTGTGGATATACTTTATAATTTAAATTACCCTTATGATTTCTTAAAAGAAGTTACATTTGCCTATGTCCTTTTATTTCTAGTGGTTGAGTTTTGCTTTGTGATCCATTGTAACATTCTCTCTTCTTAATTTTAACTGGTTGGATTTAGGCTCTATACATTTATTGATTGGAAAGGTGTTTGGTCTTATAAAACCTGACAGAACCAATATACTCTTTTCTCCCTTATCTTAAATCATTATATGGATTGTAGGATTTTTTTGTTGCATTTTAATTGTGTTTTCCTTTACTTAATTGTGAATTAAGTTGTTTTGTTTTCTTCTAAATTTCGTTCTTCTTGTGGATACTATTAAATCTATAGTTTTACATAGCAAATGTAATCCTCCATTTCTTTAGATAGCATTTAGCTAGCTTTTCTTTAGATAGTGGTCTCCCCACTAAGCAACATCAAAATTACACTTCTACTTTTTCCTACTTTCCTTTTAGGAACTAAAATTTTAGTTCATATTGTTTTTTAGTTCTAGTGCTTATGTTTTATACTTTTAAATATATCTTTAACACTTGATCTTTCAGCTTTTAAAGATTTTTTTAAAACTTTCATCTACCTTCCCTATTTTTATTATCTTCAACCCTTTTAATAGTTTATAACATTTACATTTTATTCTGTAACTATAATCCCCACAGTTGTTTAAAATGTATTTCTAGAGCTGAATGAATTTATTACTCACTGTCAATACCTTTGGTATAGTTTCCGCATTCATCTCTTAGTTACTTATATTTCATCCTTTAATAAAAATTTCCTCAAAAAGGGTGAATGGAAATTATTCCCTGAGTTACTGCATTTAAAAAACATATGTCTCTTGCATTAATTTTGAACAACGGTTTAGCTGGGTATAAAATTCTTTTTTATTTTTTAAATGATTTATTTATTTTTGGCTGCGTTGGGTCTTCGTTGCTATGCGTGGGCTCTCTCTAGTTGCGGCAAGCGGGGGCTACTCTTCGTTGCGGTGCGCAGGCTTCTCAGTGCGGTGGCTTCTCTTGTTGCAGAGCACTGGCTGTAGGCACACGGGCTTCAGTAATTGTGGCACGTGGACTCAGTAGTTGTGGCTCACGGGCTCTAGAGTGCAGGCTCAGTAGTTCTGGCGCATGGGCCTAGTTGCTCCACTGCATGTGGGATCTTCCTGGACCAGAGCTCGAATCTGTGTCCCCTGCACTGGCAGGCGTATTCTTAACCACTGAACCACCAGGGAAGCCTATGGGTATAAAATTCTTCACGTTTTCATTTCCTAAAGTCTTTATAGGCATTGCTCCTCTAACTTATATGTTGAATGTTGATATGTGGAAGTTTGAAGTCAGCCAGATTCTTTTCAACATTATAGGTGAGCTGATTTTATTTGACTAGGTGCCAAAAGAATTTTTTTATCTTCATAGTTCACTGACTTCACTAGAATGTGTAGACATGGCTGAATTCTTACAATCTATAGACTTAAAACTTTTGTTTCTGGAAATTTTTCTTGAATTACATGTCCAGTTTTTTTCTTTCTTCTGTTTTTTTTTTTTTTAAAGTTGTTGTTCTCTTATTGGCAACGGTTATCTATATGTTAGATGTATTTTGTTTTCTGTATTTATTATTTTCTAATTATTTTAAACTCGTGTTGATTTCTACTTCATTTGTCCATTTTCTCAGTCCTGTTCTCTAAGCTTCTTACTGGGTTGCTGGTATCTATTTTGCCTTGGGCTGTTAGCAGATTTCTTTGATGGAATGGTTTAGAAAGCCTGTACTTTTAGCTAGCTCAAGGCTTTTAGATTCCAACTGGCATCCTGGTAACAAGTAGCTAGGGCTATAAAAATAAATCTTTGAAAGAAGGGACAGATGTTTTTCACTGTCTGCCAAGTTTGCTGTTTAGTCATATTCCTTCTTTATTGTATTCCATATAATCAAAATTCCCCTTTGAGGTTTTGCTTTTTCCCTCTCCTACCTACTCATCTAACTTCCTTGCAGAAGTTCTTTTACTTTAATTTGAATGTGTATTGTTATGGATGTTGTTAATTTGTGGATTTAGAAATAAATGTTTGGGGCTTCCCGGGTGGTGCAGTGGTTAAGAATTTGCCTGCCAATGCAGGGGACACAGGTTCGAGCCCTGGTCTGGGAAGATCCCACATGCCGCGGAGCACCTAAGCCCGTGTGCCACAACTACTGAGCCTGTGCTCTAGAGCATGCAAGACACAATTACCGAGCCTGTATGCCACAACTACTGAAGGACGTGCACCTAGGCAACTACTGAGCGTGCATGCCACAACTACTGAAGCCTGCGCACCTAGAGCCTGTGCTCCGCAACAAGAGAAGCCACCTCGATGAGAAGCCCGCGTGCAGCAACAAAGGGTAGCCCCCTCTCGCCTCAACTAGAGAGAGCCTGCGCGCAGCAATGAAGAAACAACACAGCCAAAAAATAATAAAATAAATTAAATAAATAAATTTATTTAAAAAATTAAATGTTTGGAGGATTAATTTGTTCTGTTATATGGAAGAAGGATTTGGAATTATCTTTTTGCTCCCATAACAGATAGAGTGTTCTTTCCCTAAGGAAGAATTAGGATCCTGTGTAAATTGTTTATCAGGCTTTTCGATATTTTATTAAATGTAAATATTAGGTGACAGTTGAAGGGAAATATGCAAAACTGAGGAAAATACAAATTTGGAGGGTGTTTGGATGTACTTTTTTTTTTTAACATTGTATGTAGATAGGGTAGATGCTTTTTCTTTGATCAATGTACCTCTTAGGATATGGATGTTCTCTTTTAAGTCATATTTGTGATGGAATAGATTTTACTACTACGCTGATAGCATGCTGGTGGTCAGAGATTTGAGGAGCACTTCTGATCATGTTCAGATCATCCATTCAGTAGATCCATTTGGCTCTTGGGCAATGTTAAAGGATTCTAAGCATCACTTTGGACCTTTTAGGATAGCTTGGTTCAAAGAAATTGTGGCTACAGGGCTTAAGAACTTAGACAGTGACTGTGCCCACCTGATTTCTTGTTATTCAGCTGTTTTCCCCAGTCAGTCTGCATCAAAGTGTTATTCCACCGTATATTATCTTTGTCTAGTATATGTGTGTCAGTCTCTGTTTATCGCACATGGGAAAAGGAGAGAGCCATTCTTCTGAGACAAAGCAACTGGAATCTTAGATTCTCAAGTCTGTGGGAGGGCTTTTCATTTACCATTATGTTTTGTGAGGTTAACGGTATGTCGTTTGGCCAGAAGCAGTAGTAGTAGCAATATGTGCATTCTGTGCCAGGTGCTGTGCTAAGTGTTCTTATATCCCCATCTCTCTCTCTTTTTTTTTTTTTAACATCTTTATTGGGGTATAATTGCTTTACAATGGTGTGTTAGTTTCTGCTTTATAACAAAGTGAATCAGTTATACATATACATATGTTCCCGTATCTCTTCCCTCTTGCGTCTCCCTCCCTCCCACCCTCTCTCTTTTTTTTTAATAAAAATAATTACATGACCGTTTTATTATTATCATCATTTTACTGATAAGAAAATTGAGGCTCAGAGTTAGATCACATGACAGTTGAGTAGTAGAATTGGGATTTGAATCCCTGGCTCAGAAATCCATGTCCTTGGGACTTCCCTGGTGGTCCAGTGGTTAAAACTCCACAGTCCCAGGGCTTCCCTGGTGGCACAGTCGTTGAGAGTCCGCCTGCCGATGCAGGGGACACGGGTTCGTGCCCCGGTCTGGGAGGATCCCACATGCCGCAGAGCGGCTGGGCCCGTGAGCCATGGCCGCTGAGCCTGCACGTCCGGAGCCTGTGCTCCGCAATGGGAGAGGCCACAACAGTGATAGGCCTGTGTACCACAAAAAAACCAAAAAACAAACAAACAAAAATAAACTCCACACTCCCAATGCAGGGAGCCTGGGTTCAATCTGTGGTCAGGGAACTAGAACATGCATGCTGCAACTAAGAGCCCGCATGCCACAACTAAAGATTCCACATGCTGCAACTAAAAGATCCCACGTGCTGCAACTAAAGATACTGCATGCCACAACTAAAAGATCCTGCGTGCTGCAACTAAAGATCCCGCATGTTGCAACTAAAGACCCTGTGCAGCCAAATAAATAAATATTTTTTTTAAAAAAAGAAAGAAATCCATGTCTTTAATGTCTCTCGGGGTGGTGATGAAATTGTAAATCTTCTAAAGCTAAATGAGAATAAGGCATTATAGGCAAACAGGGTAAAAATTCTCATAATAATTTAATACAGGTTAACTCTGTGTTTGAATTATTAAAACAAACTTTCTCATTTGACTTGTTCCTTCCCCTCACATAGAAAATCAAATTGTGAAATGAGAAGGGGTGGGAGAGTGAATATTGTTTTCCTACTGATAATTCCATACATAGTTAAATGGATTTTTCTTGAACTTCCTTCCTTTTCCTAATAGGGAAGACTCTTCTTCAGGCATTAAGTGTCAAAATGGAAATCTTTATCCTGAATAAAATCGATTCTGAGATAGGAACCATTATGAATGACAGAATTGTTTGAAAATGGCATCTTCCATATTTCTGTTAACTTGGAAATGCTCTCTTATGTCATTTGGTGATCCAAAAAACATAGCGCAACTAACATCAGATTGTTTTTTCTGGATAGGGGTAAAGAAGTTAAATATTTATTTATGTGGCTGTAATGGGTAATGCCTGTGAATTCCACTGTAACTTTGTAATTAATGTACCACTTCCTTAGAGTCTTACCAAGTATTTCTGCCTTATGGACACGGAAGAGACAAACTCTTCTACTGTTTGCAATTACCCTCATAAAAATTTGAAAGCAAGCAAAAAAATGGTTTTTTTCCTCTCAGGACAAGTTTGCCTTCTGCTTAACAAAATTAGGTTTGCACTTTCCCTGTGGTATGAAGACAGTGCCCTACAGGCCCCCACTTATGCCTGTGGCTGGCTCTGCAGCCTTCTGCCCCAAGGCGGAGTGCTTTCTCCTCGAAATGGCAGTGCTGGGCAGTAGCAAGAAGACCCTGAGTGGGCAAGCCCATCTTTTCTGTTCCACTCTGGATGTCAATGAAAACAGTCTCTCATCCCCTTCTGTCCTGCCTGGCGGATGGGATGGTTGTTCATTTCTACCGGAGCTTTGGCTTAAGACACACTCACAAGACATTTTCCCATAGTCTTTGTGGTCGATGCCTTAGTTAGCAACCCAGTCACTAAAAACAAAAGGAGCAGTGCTGCAAGAAAAGTGACTTCTAAGATTTGGGGCCAGGTAGTGAGATCCAGGACACTGAATTAAAGGGAAATTATTCCTTCTTTTGGAGAGTCTCGTCCTGAGGAAAATTAAACAGCCCAGACAGGTCACTGGGTGAGACCAATTTCCCGGTTTGTTTATTTGAGCCTGATTGTTTTTCACCATCCAGCAGCAGGTCACAGTCCTGCTACACTGCTTCCCCAGCTCTGTGGAGAGCATTCGCTTTCATATTTGATTCTCCAGGCTTCCCTGAGGATTCTAGCCATGTTTTTTCTGGTCGGGTTGCTCTGGTATCTCTCTCAGATCCAGGGCAGGGGGCACTGTCAGTCATCACTTTCGACTTCATCTTATGCAGGCATTTGGCTTTATGTCCCGAGTTGCCCTACAAGCAGAGAAGATGAATCATCACCCGGAGTGGTTCAATGTGTACAACAAGGTAACTGAATTGCCTGATTTTGGAATCACCATAATTATGGAGTTTAAGAAACTTCTTCCTTCCTTTCTTGCTTGTCATCCTGTGCAGCTAAGTGTCATTGTGCTTAGGAAAATATTCTCTTATTCTTTCTCTCAGAATCCCTGTGTATTACTGCAAATTAGTAAAAAAATGTTCAGATCTACTCAAGACAACAGTGACTGAGTTCTTTATTTTCATGCTTATCTTCTACAGACACTAGTATGGAAAAGTTGGGCCAAATTAGACTCCTGAATTAAACTTGAATATCTGTCATGTAGATAAATTTTTAAACCCTCTTAAGGTAAATTATTGAAAGAGATGGTAGCAAATAAGAAAGATACGGCCTTATTTAATAAATTTGCTCAAGAACTATTTATTAAATTCTCTATTCTCAGTGGGAACTGACCTTCCTAAGAGAAAGAGCAGACTGAAAAGACTTCATCAAGGAGTTTTAAGGGGGCACAGTGAGAAGAATAACACTTGCCCAAAAAGTGTCCTTGCCTTGGTGATCATGCCATGTGGAATTTCTTATCATCTAGATTTCTGTGAGATTTCTATTATCTCTTTGAAAGTCCTCTTTGAAAAAAGAAGATTTCACATTTTTGTGATTTAATTGCAATAATTCAGAGCATACAGGTACCAGCATAAACTTTTATTTCCTAGTTGCCTCTCTTTGCCCGTAATTTTGTTTTTGCTTTTTAATTGATTTGTCAAGAGGCAACAGTCTGTTCCTCCACCCCACCCCCACTTCCCTAATTTGGAAATGGGCTTTTTTTTAACATGGTTGCTAAGATATTACATTTGATAGCTTAGTTTTTCTCAGTGGCTTGAAAATAGTTGGTGTAATTAAAGTAATGGGAGTTAAAGTGGTACCTCAGTGTCTCTCTCTCTCTTTTTTTTTTTTTTTCCTGAAGAGTCAAGATTTGAGATTCTGGTAGCTCATTTGCCCTTCTTATGAGAGAACCTTTTTATCCCTAGGAGGCTGCTGGGCCCAGCCTGGAGTTTACTGGGTTTTAGAAATGCATTGCTTATTCATAATGTAGTATTTTCTAAATCATTTAATCTCCTCAATTCTCAAAGGTAAATATTGAGTAATAGATTGATTTCTGAACTACCAAAGGAGAGCATCATGAATTGCAACTCAGGGTTTTCAAAGCTGCTTCTCTCTTTCTTAGGTTCAGATAACTCTCACATCACATGACTGTGGAGGACTGACCAAAAGAGATGTGAAACTGGCCAAGTTTATTGAAAAAGCAGCTGCTTCTGTGTGATTTCTTCCAAAACGATGTAAAATCTTATATACATATCTAGCTCCAATGTCTTATGTACACATCTAGCTCCAATGTATTTTGAAGGCAATTTATCAACACATGAACATTAAGCCGTAAATTTAGTTCACCTTTTGAACGATCACATTTTGTAAAATCAGTGCTTAAATAAAAATGATTTAAACTTGAGCCTGAGGTATTTTTCATTATATCTAATCACATATATAAGGTAAATCAACCCAGGTAATTCTATTAATAATATTAAAAAAGAGAAATAACATTTTTAAAGACCAGAAATGGGTATGGGGGAGCATTCACACATTTTTATAACCCAGAAATTCAAGTGATTATGGTGACTTTACAAATGCATTGTGTTGGAGAGCAATTGTAAGGTAGAAAAAGAATGATGAACTCTATAGGTAAAGGGTTTAACTGTATGTAACGATTCTTATGATGCTAAAGTTGATTTGGATTTTAGCTGTTGTTACTACTTAAGTAGTTACTTAATTTACAGAGATCTCAAAAATTGGGTGAGCTGTCTAGTGTTTTATCCTTCCTTTTCAGACAGGGAGAAAGAAGACGACAAGTGTCTTGTGCAAGGCTTCCAGCAAGGTGAGGCAATAAAAGGATTCACTGTCACAGTGACCAACTTGCCAGGTCATTATTTGACATACTGAGGGGAGGAGGAGCCAAGGGTCATTTTTTCCCATCATTTGCATGTTGTGACCCCTGAACTGAGGGTATGTAGCCACTGAGCTAGAAGCTACTTGGGTATTATCCAGTAATGAGCTCTGTTTACTCCATGTGTCACTGACATGAGTAAAATGGAATATAAGGTAAGCTATTATTTAAAAGTTGCAGTAACTGTTCTTTGAGGGAACTCAGGAATGTAGGTATTAATGAGATTAAAAGGTAGATTAAAAGAATGTGTATGTATCTATCCAAGGAACATGCCTTATAGTAGTAGGATTTAACAAGGATCATCTTTATACCCTGCCTTACATCAGAAGCCAGAAAAATCACTCTGTGTTACAATAAGCAAAGCTTCTCATCCCCCCCACTCCCCACCAACCCTGGCCCCTAGTCTGAGAAGTCATATGGGAATATGATAAGGAGGCTGAGCTCTCTGAAGCCAGTTTTCGGCTGGTTCTGTTGGCCTGGCAGGTATAGTCATTTTGCCCTGCGGGTGTGGAGTATACACGGTGGGGTGGGGGAAAGAGAGAGAAGAGTCACCCCAGACTCTGTGGCTGCTGGGAGATCCAGAGCCTGGACACTAGAACTTGTACTTCTTTGAAATTTTTAATAGGGAAAGGCAGGAAATTTTTAACAGGGAAACGCAGTGGTTAAGAATCTACCTGCCGGGCTTCCCTGGTGGCGCAGTGGTTGAGAGTCCGCCTGCCAATGCAGGGGACGCGGGTTTGTGCCCCGGTCCGGGAAGATCCCACATGCCGCGGAGCAACTAAGCCCATGCACCACAACTACTGAGCCTGTGCTCTAGAGCCCGCGTGCTGCAACTACTGAGCCCACGCGCTGCAACTACTGAAGCCCACGCGACTAGAGCCTGTGCTCTGCAACGGGAAAGCCATCGCAATGAGAAGCCCGTGGACTGCAACAAAGAGTCGCCCCTGCTCACTGCAACTAGAGAAAGCCCACGCGCAGCAATGAAGACCCGACGCAGCCAAAAGTAAATAAGTAAATAAATAAATTAATTAATTAATTAAAATTTTTTTAAAACAGAGGAAAAAGCAAAGCCATGTGTTTTTATAAACTTTTTCCCATATTATAGATTTGGGAGTTTTTATACATTTTATTACCAAAGATTTCTAGCTCAGTGCTTCGAAGTTTTCTACATGAATTTTTAAACATGAAAAAGTGTAGACATATTTTAAAATAGAGTAAAATAGGGCATTCAACCCTTATGTACTGATCACCCAGATTTAACAGTTACCAAGATCTTGCCAGTTACATCATATAATCTCCCATTTCCTTTTTCTTTGCTAAAGTATTTAAAAGCAAATCCCAGATAGCATGTCATTTTGCCCCTACATCCTCCAGTAAACATCTCTAGAAAATATGGTCATTTTCTTGTAGAAACCAAAATGCCATTATCACACCAAACAAAATAAACTATGATTTCTTGGTGTCACCTAATACCAAATCAAATTGTTCTGAAGGTCAAGAATGTCTGTGGACAGTAATTTTGTTCTAATCAGTGATTCACATGAAGTTCACCCATCACATCTGGTTGTTGTGTCTCTTTCAGCTTTCAGTCTAGAGTGAGCAAGCCTCCTGCCCTCATTCCCTCTTTCTCTCCATATCAGTGACTTACTGTAAAAACCGAGTCCTGTAGAATATTCCACCTTCTGGATTTGTTTGTTTGCTCCCTGTGGTGTCACTTAAATTGTTTCATTGTACCTTGAATGGAAACCTTTCCCTCTATTTTGAATGTAAGTCTGAGAGGCTTAAAAACTATTAACCTGTACTGTGTATGGCACCGTGGAGAGAGCAGGGTACAGCGAATAATTGCAGTTGTCAGGACCTGAGAATGTAGCTACTAATTAGCATCTATGTGAGGATTTGACATAAGGTCCATGTTAAGGAGTGTCGCATCTGCTGGAACTCATGAACTTTAGAGAATCAAAGATCCCATATCAGAAGTCTGTGGTAATACTCCTTGTGGTAAATTCCAACAGAATGAATCCCCAGACTTGCTCTAAGTAACTGACATTTCAACTTAAAAGAGACATTGCCAAAGTTGGAGGCCCCAACTTTCCTTCTGTTCCAAATCTTTGTGATGACAGTGGTTTCTCTGATGTGGCAAGCTTTGGTTTCCCTCTATTTTCCTTTTAAATGATCACTGGAGTAGAGGGGGTTTAAATAGCTATGACCTTTGACCCTTTGCATGACCTCTATAGATAATAAATCAGGGCAGCACATTTGACAGTGTCCTTTTCTAAAATGAAGTTAGTGAAAGTTCTGAAAATTGTGGTTACTCTCTGACGATAGAATTTAGGACATCTTTAGATAAATAGAATAAGCATGATTCTTTATGTTTTTGCTTGAGACAAAGAGCAGCAGCACGTATGTTGCATATGGACACACACCTGACCTTCGGCAGTGTGCTGAGGTATTGGACTACTAGTGTTAATGTGGAGCAGTCTGTATACGTTCTAATCCAGAGTTTAAAAATATACTAGTTGAACTCTATAACTTTCAGTTTTGTAAAATTTCTGCAAAACAGCAAGAGGTGTAATAGGGTTTGGATATAATGTGTGAACTTTGTGTTTCAATTCTAGTTACATGTAACTAGGAATGACTCCTGGTCAGAAGACTAGAGTCACCAAGCTGCCGTGCCTACTGACTGTGTGCGGCGGCTAAGGTGGTGCTGCTCAAGTCAGGGAGAGTGTAAGTTGCTGCTAAAAGGGCAGAAGAGGTGGCCCTTTAGCTTCTCATCCAGGGTGCTTGTCCCGCCCACCTATCCACAAGAAGATACGGGTGATTTCAGTAGGCCTGGATAAGCTGGTTACTTCTGAGTCCACTCATCAGCTGGAGTTCCAGTCCCAGACTAGATTTCTTCATCAGTGACTTCAGAAAACACATTCAGGGACTTCCCTGGTGGCGCAGTGGTTAAGAATCTGCCTGCCAATGCAGGGCACATGGGTTCGAGCCCTGTTCTGGGAGGATCCCACATGCTGCAGAGCAGCTAAGCCCGTGCACCACAACTACTGAGCCTGTGCTCTAGAGCCTGTGAGCCACAACTGCTGAGCCCATGAGCTACAACTACTGAGCCCCATGCCACAACTACTGAAGCCCGCACACCTAGAGCCCGTGCTCCACAACAAGAGAAGCCACTGCAATGAGAAGCCTGCGCATTGCAACGAAGAGTAGCCCCTGCTCACCACAACTAGCGAAAGCCCGCCTGCATCAACGAAGACCCAACGCAGCCAAAAATAAATAAACAAACAAATAAAAAGAAAACACATTCAGCTGTGGTTGGCTGTGCTGATACTGTACACCAAGAACAGCTGGTCTCTTCTTGACTGTTTCCAGCTAGCCATCTTTCCTCACCCCTCCAAGCATCGTGAAAGAATTTTTTACATTCTTAATCTCTTCTTCATTTCTCCCCAGAAGTGTGCTTTGGAGCTTAAGGAGCGGAAGCATAGTAGTGTATCCTTGGGATTCCTGGAAATAGAATCCCACTAGGCTCAGCTACTTGAGTGAGCGTAAGGATCCCTGAGGTACATTCACATAGCACAGATTTACCGAGGGCCTCCTATATGGCCCGGCGGGATTAGGCACATTGTTGAATTGGGGCGGGTGGAAACAGAGATGGGGAACTGATTCAGGCTCTCTCTGAGCAGCTGCTCCAGGAGGCCACTGTCAGGGTGTGGGCAGGAGCCCAGAAGGCGTCAGGGGGCATATGACCAATGGAGGCAGTAGGAGGAGCTTGATCCCTGAGGGAAAGAATATAGACTAAGACGGTGAGGCCAAGGTTTGAAGCCTGGGGACATTAATCAAAGTGTTTCTTAAAGCTTTGCTGTTGATGATTTTAAGTGGAGAGATTGGTAAGATGTTATTTCCCAGTTCAGTATACCGCTTGCCTACAAGAGTATTTTTCTTTGTGAGATGGTCGTGTTCACTTGTTTCAGAATGCCTGGGGCAGTGGAGGTGGTGACGTGGTCACCTCCTTTTATTATGGCCCAAGGAATTAAGGTTCCAGGAATTTGACCAATTTGGCCAACTAAACATTTAATTCAACACAGGGCTACCCAGAAGCCTCTGTCTTGATTTGCCTTGGAAGCCAAAGGGGCTAGGAGAAGGAGAACGAGAGAATATATTAATCCCAAGAATTGAACAGAGCAAAAATCCCTATTGCTCTTGTACCTAAAACATCTCTACCCCAAGGCCCGTCCCTTACATTCTCAGGTGGTTTGTATGTGCACATTCTGTGTCCCCAGTTAGCCAGTGCTGGGCATGGATAACTTCTTTTTTTTTTTTTTTTTTTTTTTTGTGGTACGCGGGCCTCTCACTGTTGTGGCCTCTCCCGTTGCGGAGCACAGGCTCCAGACGCGCAGGCTCAGCGGCCATGGCTCATGGGCCCAGCCGCTCCGCGGCATGTGGGATCCTCCCGGACCGGGGCACGAACCCGCGTCCCCTGCATCGGCAGGCGGACTCCCAACCACTGCGCCACCAGGGAAGCCCCAGGCATGGATAACTTCTGCTCTTCCTGTTTCTTGGGTTCTAGCCCCAAAGCCATCAAAATCTTTCCTTGTCCTTCCAGGTGTCTCCAGTGCTGTGCCCTGGCTGTGTGCTCTTGCTCTTAGAAGCCCAGAGAATTTTGCTTTCCCCTCTTCTATGACCCTTAACCTATTTTAACACATTATTAAGGGCCTCTGTCTGTCAGTTGGGGGCACTTCCTGAAGGAGGGGCTTTTGTCTGGCCTGTCTCTCAGCTTTAGCCCAGAGCATCACAATTGCAGGGTGCTTGTGACTCTTTTGCTGAACAGAGGTGCTCGGTCTCCTTGGGAAGAGAGGATCTGTGGGTAGACCAATGGGGAGCTCTCCCCTCCAGGGGCCTGCCGGCTAGTAACATACTGGAATGTCCAAGAGTGACTTCATAAAGCAACGATGCCCTCTGTGGACACTCCTCTGAGGCCTCTTGGAATCTAGATGCTGAGGAGATTCCTAAGCAGAGATTTTCTGTTGGATGGAATAAAAATTGAAAATTTGGAAAATGTCTCAACACTTTTATCACCAGAACCACACAAGAGTCCGTCCTAGCTCACTGTTTGAGGATGTGTCGCCGCTGTTCTATGAGACGTTATGGAAATCTCAGTAAATACTCTTTATTTCTCTTTCTTGTTAAGAAGTGTGCAAATGGCAGTGTTGGGTCTCGTAGCCTCTTCCCACAGGCACTCATCCACTTCGCAGACTGAGGGGCTCGTCCTGGATAATCTGATTTCTCCAACTGGTGAGGCTGGTGAAGTCTCAGCCAAACAGTTGTTTCCTCGGCTTTCCTGTCACAATTGGCTGTTAATCAAGCGTTCAGTCGCACCCTTATTTGACCTGTAGACTGAATGACCAGTTTGACTCCATTTTGTCCTTTTTTATTCCCTACTATGTTAGATAATTTGAAGCCTTTTTTTTGGGTAATAGACCTGATTTCAAATCAGATAATGAAAATTATATATCTTGTTTTTAATAGGTTATAAAAGTATATAAATCTATATTTTTTTACTGTGTGAGACTGGGTTCACTTGTTACATATAATGGGGAAAAAGTAATACATACTCTCTGAGAAAAATTGGAAAGCACAGATGAACATAAATAAATAGGAAAAAGGATTACCTATAACCTCACTATCCGTAGGCAGACAATATCAACATTTTGGCATACTTCATGCCGAATTTTTTTCTACCTATTTTGCACAGTTGAGATAATTTTGAGTAGAGAATTCTTATCTTGCTTTCTTTCTGTTTTGCTATCCAGTGGCTCATAAACATTTTTCTAAATCATGAAAAAGGCATAGACATGTTGTAGTGTCTGTATAATATTCCATGAAATGGATATGCCATGATTTGCTTAACCTGTTTTTTTTTGGTTAGACTTTTAAATTGTTTCCAAATTCTCACAGCAAATATTGCTGGGATAAACATGTTTGACTAAAGTCACTGTTTGCATTTCAGATTGTATTCTCTTGGGGTAGATTCCTTGGGTCTGAGGATACAAACAGAACTAAGGCTTTTCAGAAAAGTTGGTCAGTTTACATTCCCCTGGCAGTTTATGAGACTGCTCCGTTGCACTACACTCTTGCCAGCACTAAATGTTATCACATTTAAGCCTTTGCTAATTTTATAAGCAAAATTACTGGTTTTACTTAATTTGTACCTCCCCAATTAGTAGTGCTACTGAACATTTTGGAGGGAACTTCATGCCATTGTATTTCTTTAATGAGTTGACTGTGTGTTTGCCCATTTTTTCTTAGGGTGGTCAGTTTTTTATGATTGATTTGTAAGCACTTGTATGGCTGATTATTTGATTAGCAGTTTTCCCTACTAGACTGACAATATTTAGTTTTGCTTACCTGTATCCCAAGTGCCTACTGTATTGCCTGGCATGTAGTAGTCATTCAATAAAAACTTGTTGAATGAATAAATGAGTGAGTTGAACAGTAGTTACTTAATAAAAATTTGTTGAACGAGTAAATGAAGATGGTGCTTTGTTTTGCTTGAGGTGGAGTGGTAACCATTCTTTTTCACAGGTCTAGAGAGGAGGAACTGAGCAACTGAGTGGGGACAGACCCACCCAGTAATCGTCATACATATTTCAGTGGTCATTAAGTCAGCATTGCATTGCAATTTTAAAGTATATATATATGTAGATTTATATTCACAGAAGGGCGAAAGCAGACCTTTGTCCCTAAAAAAAAGTGTGCATTATGCATTACCTTACAACAGAGCTATAAGATAATCATACCTCTTATTCAAATTTTTGACAGGAGGAAAGATACTCAGTGTCAGGCATTTGTGAAGAGAGTTATAATGAGTCGTCTCTTTAAGATAATTATGATTAGCACCGTCTCAACGAATGCCTTTTTTATGGTCTTGTGGACTGATTATAAAACAAGATACAACTTGTTCAGACTTTTTGAGGTAAGCAGACAAAATGGGTCCATTTTCTTCTGTTTTACCTGTTTTATTTCTGAAAATGTTATAAGATTTTTAAGGCATTTTGTTCAAAAATTTTTTCTGTAGAAGATTCTAAGGACTATTAAAATATACTCTAATATCTGGGAAGATGGTGGCAGCAGTAGTAGCAGTGACATGGTTTTTTAATCTCCCTGAATCCCCTCTTAAAAAAACAGAGCAACTAGATAGCAAAACCAAAAACCCATGGACAGGATTTATATCAAAACTAGTTAACAAGAGATCCTTACCAAGAGCCACACTGCATAGTGTTAGCATCTGTAGGAGAGGAAGCAGAGGGAAGTCAGTAAGTATTCATGTGGAAAGTATGATGGGCTGATGTGAGAACAGCAGTTGATATTAGGAAGGGTGTTACCTAATCAAATACTGGGATAGCACAAGAGGTTCCCGAAATTTATGAAGGGGCTAGAATAGTCCAGACCCAATAAACTTTTAAAACTGACTCTCCATAGCTCCTTTCAAGGACAGTGCTCCACACTTAGGAGAAGTATTGGGAGTGGAATGAAAATTGAACAGGTTAGAGACCCAAAGATGAAGGAAGAGAGGTTCTGATAAAATTGGAAGAGGGGAACAGCACCAGGAAACCTTAAAAATCAAGCAACCACATTTTAAATCAAGAGGGAATATTTGAAGTTAGAATCACATTTTCTCAAAGTCCAAGAAAATTAATTTCACATAAAAAAATGCAATAGGAAAAGATTGAGGTAAAATCCCATACAAAATTATTATAAGAAAAAAGAGAGTAAAGTGGAAAATAATATCATTGTAGATAATGAAAGCCCGCCACAAAGACATGTTCACAAAACAGATAAAAACTGTACCGTATTATTTCAGAAGAAAGTAAATGTTTAAGAAAATGATGTTAGATAGGAAAGAAAAGAGTGAGGTGACAAAAGTCAGAAAATAATTAGAAATAAAAGGAACTCATTTCAAAAATGAAGACTGAATTAGACTAAGAACAATTAGATATAGCAGATAATAGCTTAAGAGAAATTAAGAGAAATATAAGATAAAGTGGGGGAAATTCTTAAACATCAGTAAGAAATGAAGAGATAAGGATTCAAGAGAAAATGATGAAAATTGAAGATTGGGGAAAAATGATCCAACTTAAGGATAATAGGAGTCCCTGAATTTGAAACAGAAACAGAAACAAAGTAAAGGAACAGAATAAACACTAAAATCTAGGGACTTCCCTGGTGGTCCAGTGGTAAAGAATCCACCTTCCAATGCAGGGGACGTGGGTTTGATCCCTGGTCAGGGAACTAAGATCCCACATGCCACAGCACAACTAAGCCTGCGCACCACATCTACTGAGCTCGTGCACCTCAACGGGAGAGCCTGCATGCCGCAAACTACAGAACCCATGTGCCCTGGAGCCCGCATATCACACTAGAGAGAAAGCCCACATGCCGCACTAAGACCAACATAGCCACAAAAAAAAAAATCTAAAATCTAAGAAAAGTTACCTGAAATAAAAGAATTGAAACTATATTTTGAAAGTTGCATATTGAGAATATGGACTTATACAACAAACACCAGAACATATTCTACTAAAATTATTGGACTTTAAAGGAAAGAGGTGTGGGGGAAATTATAAGCATCTAGGCAAAGTGGCTTATAAGGAAAAGAAAATTAATTATTATCAGACTTTGCTATAGTAATGCTTTATGCTAAAAGAAAATAGAGTAAAACATTTAAGATACTTCAGGAAAGAAAATGTGAACCAAGAATTCTAGATCCAGCAAAACTGACTTTCAAGTATAAAGGACATAGACAAACTGTCATCAATGTTAAAAAGCTTCGCTAATATTGTTCCCATGAGCCCTTCCTTACGAATCTAGTAAAGAATAAGTTTCAGCCAACCAAAATGACTAAAGAAGTATCAACATTAGGACTGGCAATGGACATTAAAAATATGATTATTTATAGAACTAATCATAATTATGGGTGAACAAGGAGATAATGTAGCACCTAATGAATATATCCTCTGACAGTGAAGATATAGTATTGATTAAAAATGGGTAAGAATGGGGAGAGTCAATGCAAAAACAATTTTTAGCCATTTTCGGAAATCAGCTTTGTAGTGATGCTATTAGTAGTATTATTCTGAGACTGCTGTGTGTGTAACACAAGGATAAAGCAGATGGGTCATTATGGGACAGTTTAATTCCATTATCCTCTGTGTTCTTGAGAACCAGGTTACTCATGGAAGAAAGGAGATATGGATGTAATATAGACAAAGTTAAGTGAAAGCCCTGTAGTTCTGCATTTAAATTGGAAGTATCAATATAAACTACTGAAATATTTTACCTTTATCCATTGAAAAATCTAGAACAATGATCAACTTAGCAATTATGCATCCTTAGTGACCATAATGTGATCGTTTTTTAAATTAATTAATTTTTGGCTGCGTTGGGTTTTTGTTGCTGCATGCGGGCTTTCTGTAGTTGTGTCGAGTGGGGGCTACTCTTCTTTGAGGTATGCGGGCTTCTCATTGCGGTGGTTTCTCTTACTGCAGAGCACGGGCTCCAGGTGCGTGGGCTTCAGTGGTTGCGGAGCATGGGCTCGATAGTGGCGCACGGGCTTAGTTGCTCCGTGGCATGTGGGATCTTTCTGGACTAGGGATCGAACCTGTGTCCCCTGCATTGGCAGGCAGATTCTTAACCACCACGTCACCATGGAAGTCCCATAATATGATGTTGAAATACCATTTCTCACTAAAAGAAACTAGGAATTCTTAGAGAAATGGCTGATTGTAGAAAATACACCAGATGAGCTAGGAACATCTTGTTGTACACATAGCAAGGAAGCTATCAAAGATTACTGGGGTCATGTCAAAAGGGCTCAGGGGACAACTTGAAGAGGCTCCTACTGGCCAAAGATGGGAAACTTTGAGCTCAGTAAGGATAATAATTACAGTGGATTTTGAAATTCATCAAATAATCTGTAAACTTATAATTATACTAAAAAAGCTAACAGGTCACTTTTGGTTGGTGACAAGGACCTAATACTTTATCTCAAAAATTGTTGAATTAAGGGAAAAAATCAAGTATTACTGACCTTTCTTATATGAACTGTATTACTGAGTAACCACATAGTAGGTAAGGGGAAACATGTCTTTATAGAAATATCCTAGTTAATAAGTGAAAATGAAATGATAGAATATCACAATTTTTCAACCCCCAATGAATTATAGGACTTAAGCATTTTGACCATTAGTGACTGCTTCCCTCATAAAAAGAGACAACGAGACATTATATGCCTCCTATGAAAGAACAGAACCTATAATCTTTTTTTTAATTTTTTATTTTATTTTTGGCTTTGTTGGGTCTTCATTGGTGCACACGGGCTTTCTCTAGTTGCGGCGAGTAGGGGCTACTCTTCGTTGCGGTGCACGGGCTTCTCAGTGCGGTGGCTTCTCTTGTTGCGGAGCACAGGCTCTAGGCATGCAGGCTTCAATTGTTGCAGCACGTGGGCTCAGTAGTGTGGCGCGCGGGCTCTAGAGCGCAGGCTCAGTAGTTGTGGCGCATGGGCTTAGTCACTCTGCAGCATGTGGGATCTTCCCAGACCAGGACTCAAACCCATGTCCCCTGCATTGGCAGGCAGATTCTTAACCACTGTGCCACCAGGGAAGTCCCAGAACCTATAATCTTGCCAAAAAGATCAAACGTGAATCTGATCAAGGCTTTTCATCCAGCTGCCTATTTTCAGGCAATAGAGGACAGAGGAACATGAGTGTGCAGTCAACACGATCCAGACTGGGAAATTCTGCAAGTCAAGAAAAGTTTCTATTGATAGCTTTTTTTCTTGTGTAAAGACCATACATTCTTGTTTCTCTGCATGTCTCATGATTTCTTTTTTTGAGGGTTGAAAATTGGACACTTTAAATCATATAAGATTGGAAACTCTGGAAACCAGATACTCCCCCCTCCCTAGGGTTTTATTGTTGTTGCCATTCCTTTTTTTTTTTTTAAAGTGACTTTCCTGAACTATTTCGATAAAGTGTATATTCTTTGTCATGCGTGGCCACCAAAGTCTCTGCTCAGTTAGCTTAATGGTCTGCTAATGATTGAACAGAGTATTCCTTAAATGCCTGGAACAAATAAGTCTCCCAGCCTTTGCCAAGGCATGTATTTAATGCCTCAGCAGTTTACAAGTCTGCCTTAGCCTTCATTCGCTGCTTGCAAAGAATCTTAAGATTAGTTAGAGGTGACAGATCAGGGCCTTCTCAGTACTTTCCTGGTACCTTCATCGGGATCCCTAAGAGTCTTAATAACTTCTCAGTTTTATAGTTAGCCAGGGGCTTTCATACATGTTATTTTCAATGATCTCAACAGCCACCCTGGAAGGTGTGTATTAATAACACTATTTTACAAATGTTGTAAGGAAGCCCATCTGGTGGACTTAGGATTTCAAAAAAAAAAAACCCAAATCTAAAGAACTAAAGGAAAGTATGAGAGCAGTGTCTCACCAAATAGAGAATATGAGTAAAGAGAAATTATTAAAAAGAACCAAACAGAAATCCTGTAGTTGAAAAGTACAATAATTGAAATGAATTCACGAGACGGGGCTTCCCTGGTGGAGCAGTGGTTGAGAGTTTGCCTGCCGATGCAGGGGACACGGGTTCGTGCCCCAGTCCGGGAGGATCCCACATGCCACGGAGCGGCTGGGCCTGTGAGCCATGGCCGCTGAGCCTGCGTGTCCGGAGCCTGTGCTCCACAACAGGAGAGGCCACAGCAGTGACAGGCCCATGTACTGCAAAAAAAAAAAAAAAGAATTCATGAGAGGACTTCAACAGCAGATTTGAGCTAGTGGAAGAAAGAATTAAAGAAAAGAAAGATAGGTCAACTGAGATTTCCAGTGTGAGGAACAGAAAGTAAAATGAATAAATAAAAATAAGCAGAGACCCATGAAACACCATCAAACATACAAACATGCATGCAATAGGTGTCACAGAAGGAGAGGAGAGAAAAGGTAGAAAGAATATGTGAAGAAGTAATGGCCAAAAACTCCCCGAGTTTTATGAAAAACATTAATCTGCACATGCAAGAAGATCAACAAACTCCTAGTAGGATAAACCCAGAGATCCACCTAGACACACTATAAACAATTTGTTGAAAGACAAAGACCAAGGGAGAATTTGAGACCATCAATAGAGAAGTGATTCATTACATAAAAAGGATCCTCAATAAAATGAATAGCTGATTTCTCATCCGAAGCCACAGGGGCCAGAAGGCAAGCAATGTCATATTCAAAGTGCTGAAAGAAAGACTGTCCAACAAGAATTCAATACCTAGAAAAAACTGTCCTTCAGAAATGGAGAGGAGAAAAAGAAAACTGGAGAGGAGTAATGTCAGTGAAAATGCAGAGTAGGTAGCTCCAAGAGGCCACCTGTCCACAGAAACACCTAAAAAGAGGGCAAAACGGTCAGAACTCTGGAAAATAGCCAAAGGTTTATAGTAACTGAGTGAACACCGAATCAAGAAAGGGGCAACTTAAAAAAGGTAGGAAAACTTTGTAGCATTTTTACTTGTCTTTGGCCCACACCCCTCCTCAGCATGGTGATGGTTCTGAAGGTGGCAGCCTGTGTTCCCCACGTGGGACCCTAGTCCCTGGGTCCAGAAACAACAGAGAAGATTTTGTTCTTAAAGAATTGTTTGTCTGTTTTGACCTATCTGAGGGGGCTGCCTGAAGGACTGATCCAAAGCTATTCTCTTTGTTTTGGATAATCTGGAACTTTCTCAGGACAAAAAGGTGGCTATGCAGAGGGCATTTCTCAAAACCACTGAAAAGCAAATGAATGACCCACTGCCACCTGGAGCAAAAAAATAACACTTGAGGCAAACAATAGATACGCTGAAAGCCTGAGAGGACAATCCAGGGAGAGAGATTCTTTGGAAAGATAGGACATTGAAAAACTCCCATGTATGCCATACATTCACAGGACAAGATACATGCTTAGGAAATAACTGAGAACATCCCACGCTTTCACTGTGACTGATCTTTAGGCTCAGCAGAAGCCCAAAGTGAATGCTAATGTACAGCTGTAAGTGGCCTGGCTCAGCATTGAAGGAGTTCCTCAACACAGAGCCCATCTGCAAAGACTAAGAGAGTTTTTCTTCTCCCTCCCTTCCTCTCTCCTTTTCTCTTCCTTCCTTCTTTCCTTCCTTCCTTTCTTTCTCTCTGTCTTCTTTCTCCTTCCCTCCCTTCCCTCTTTTTGCCTGAGGCATTTAAGAAAATCTCTGTTTACTAGCTGACCAGAAACTACAGAGGAAGAGACTTCAGAGACCATACATTACAAAGAATACAGTCTTTACAAAAATTGTTTAGACAAGTCACTAAACAAACAGCTACTACCCACAAAAAGCAACAAAAACAAACCCTGAGGAGAGGGAAGAATTTGATTTCCAGAGTTACCACATTGTACAACTTAAAATGTCCAGTTTTCAAAAAAAAGTATGAAGCATGCAAAGCAACAAGAAAGGATGGCTTTTACACAGGAGAAATGAACAGAAACTAGTAATGGGAATTACTAGACAGAGACTTAAAGTCAACTATGTAAAATATGCTCAGAGACCTAAAGGAAACCACAGGCAAAGACCTAAAGGTAACCAGGAGAACAGTGTTTCAGGAAATAGAATATATCAGTAAATAGAAATTATAAAAAGGAATGAAACAAATTCTGGAGCTGAAAATATAATAATTAAAAAATTCACTAGAGGGTTCAAGAGCAGATTTGAGCACCCAGAAGAAATAATCAGTGAACTTGAAGGCAAATCACTTGGACTTATTCAGCCTGAGGAGCAGAAAGAAAAAAGAATGATGAAAATGAACAGAGTCTAAGAAACTTGAGGGGCACCATCAAGCATATTAACATACACACGCATTCCAGAAGGAGAGGAGAGAGAGAAAGAGGAAGAACGAATATTTGATGAAATAATCGGCTAAAACCTTGCAAATTTGATAAAGAATATATACGTCCAAGAAGCTCAGTGAATTCCAAGAAGGAGAAACAAAGAGATCCACATTATAATCAAGCTATCAAAAGTCAAAGACAGAATCCTGAAAGCAGCAAGAGAGAAGCAACTTGTTACATATAAGGAATCCTCCATAAGATTAACAGCTGATTTCTCCTCAGAAACTATGAGGACAGTGGCAGTGAAATGACATATTTAAAGTACTGAAAGAAAAATATTGTCAACCAAGAATTCTATATCTAGCAAAACTATCCTTCAAAAAATGACGAAGAAATTAAGATATTTCCAGATAAACAGAAGCTGAGGGAGTTTGCTTCTGGTAGACCTGTGCTACAAGAAATGCTAAAGATAGTCCTTTAGGTGGAAATGAAACTAGATAGTACCTTAAGCCCTATGACAAAATAAAGAACACTGATAAATGTAACTACATAGGTGAATATAAAAGCCAGTATTGTATTTTGGGTTCGTAGCTCCTTTCTTTGTCTGTATGGTTTAAAATATGAATGCACAAAACAATAATTATATAGTTAATGGGCACTCAGTGTATTCAGATGTATTTTGTGACAACAGAAACATGAAGAGGGGGATGGAGCTGTGTAGGAACAGAATTGTTAATATACTATTGAAGCTAAGGTGGTATTAGTTAAAAATGGATTGTTGTACATTTAAGAGGTTGATTGTAATCTCAAGGGTAACCACCAAGAAAATAACTTTAAAAATGCAGAAAAAGAAATGAGAAAAGAATCAAAATGGTACACTACAAAAAAACCCCTAAAACACCAAAGAAAGCAGTAATGGAGGAACTGAGGAACAAAAAAGATGTGACATATATTAAACAAACAGCAAAATGGCAGGAGTAGTTTCTTCCTTATCAGTAATTACTTTAAATATAAATGAATTAAACTGTCCAATTAAGACAGAATTGATTCTTTAAAAAATCCAAATATATGCTGTCTACAAGAGATTCACTTGAGATCCAGATACAAATAGGTTGAAAGTGAAAAATGCAAGAAGGTATTCCATGCAAATAGAAACCAAAAGAGAGCTGGGTTGGGTATACTCATATCAGACAAAATAGACATTAAAGTAAAATGTTACAAGAGACAAAGAAGGACATTATGTATTGACAATAGGGTCAGTTCATCAATAAGATATAATAGTTTTTCTCAAGTACCTATGGAGCATTCTACAGGATAGACCATATGTTAGACAACAAAACAAGTCTCAGTAAATTAAAAACTATTGAAATCATACAGAGTATTTTTCTGACAACTATGGAGTAAAACTAAAAATCAGCAACAGCGGGAAAACTGGAAAATTTCCAAATATATGGAAATTAAACAACACATTCTTAAATAACCAATAGGTCAAAGAAAGAATCACAAAGGAATTTAGAAAATACTTTAAGACAAATGAACATGAAAATACAACATAATGAAACTTATAGGTTGCAACAGAAGCAGTGCTCAGAGTGATATTTATACTTGTAAGTGCCTGCATTAGAAAAGAAGAAAGATCTCAAATTAATAACCTAATTTTACACCTTAAGGAACTAGAAAAAGAGGAACAAACTATACCCAAAACTAGCAGAAGAAAGGAAACGAAAAAGATTAGAGTGAGAAACAAAATAGAGAAATAATAGAGAAAAGTCAATAAAATAAAAATTCAGTTCTTTGAAAAGATCAACAAAATTCATAAGCCTTTAGTTAGATTGACTAAGAAAAAGAAGACTTAAATTACTAATAACAGAAATGAAAGTTGGGACATTACAAATGACCTTATAGAAAAGAAAAGTTTTATAGCAGAATACTGTGAACACTTTGTACACCAACAAATTAGATAACCTAGATGAAATGGACAAAATCCTGGAAGCATACCAACTACCAACCTGACTCAAGAAGAAATAGAAAACAGACATACTGAAACAGACCTGTAAATAAAGAGATAGAATCACTAATCAAAAAACCTCCCAACAAAGCAATGCACAGGACCACATGCTTCACTAGTTAATTTTACCCTGCATTTTAAAAAGATTGAATGCCAATCCTTCTCAAACTCTTCCAAAAATAGAAAAGGAGGGAATATTTCTGAATTCATTCTGTGAGGCCAACATTACCCTGAGACCAAAGCCAAAGACATCACAAGAAAGCTAGAGACCAACATCCCTTATGAATATAGGTGCAATAATAGTTGAGATACTTACATCTGAACCCAGCAGCATGCTTAAAAAGATTATACACCATGACCAAGTGGGATTTATCCCAGGAATGCAAGGGTGGTTCAACATAGAAAAAATCAACGAATGTAATACATCAATAGAATGAAGGAAACAATTGATATAATTATCTCAGTAGATGCTGAAAAAGCATTTGGCAAAATCCAACACCCTTTCATGATTAAAAAACCAAACAAACAATTTGAACTAGAAATAGAAGGAAAATTTCTTGACTTGATAATGGGTAATTATGAAGAAATCCACAACTAACATCATACCCAGTGGTGAAAGACTGAAAATCTTTCCCCTAAGATAAGGAATAAGACAGATGCCTGCTTTCACCATTATTCAACATTGTACTGGAAGTTCTAGCCAGAGCATTTAGGCAAGAAAAAGAGTTAAAATTTATCCAAATTGGAAAGGAAGAACCGAAATTATCTTTATTTGTAGATGACTTGATCTTATGACTTGATCTTAGAAAATCCTAAAGAATACACACATATACAAACTCAACTATTAGAGCTATTAAATGAATTCAGCACAGTTGCAGGATACAAGATTAACAACAAAAATTAATTGTATTTCTATACACTAATATGAACAATCTGAAAAGGAAATTAAGAAAATTCCATTTATAGTAGCATTCAAAATAATAAAATACCTAGGAATAAATTTAGCCAAGGAGATGAGAGATGTGTATACTGAAAATTATACAACTTTGCTGAAAGAAATTAAATAAGACCTAAATAAATGTAAAGACATCCTATATTCATGGATTACAAAACTTAAGAGGACTATCCAAAGTGATCTACAAATTCAATTCAATCCCTATCAAAATTTCAACAGCCTTTACAAAAAAGAAATTGAAAAGCACATCCTTAAATTCATATGAATGTGAATAGCCAAGACAACATTGAAAATGAAGAACAAAGTTGGAGGACTTGCACTTTCTGACTTCAAAACTTACTACAAAGATACAATAATGAAAAGAGTGTGGTACTCACATAAGGACAGACATAGACCTATGGAATAGAATTGAGATTCTAGAAATAAATCCAAATATCTATGGCCAATTGACTTTTGACAAGGGTGCCAAGACTTTTCAGGGGGAGAAAAATAATCTTTTCATCAAATGGTGGTAGGACAACTTGATATCCACATGCAAAAGAGTAAAGTTAGACCCCTGCCTCACACCATATATAAAAATTAACTTTGGACTTTCCTGGTGGTGCAGTGGTTAAGAATCTGTCTACCAATGCAGGGGACACAGGTTCAATCCCTGGTCCAGGAAGATCCCACGTGCCGTGGAGCAAGTAAGCCCGTGCACCACAACTACAGAGCCTGCTCTCTAGAGCCCGCAAGCCACAACTACTGAGCCCAGGTGCCACATCTACTGAAGCCTGTGTGCCTGGAGCCCGTGCTCCGCAACAAGAGAAGCCACTGCAATGAGAAGCCCTCAAACTGCAACGAAGAGTAGCCCCCATTTGCCGCACCTAGAGAAAGCCCATGTGCAGCAACGAAGACCCAACGCAGCCACACCCACACAAAAATTAACTGAAAATGGATCAAAATCCAAAATATATAAACTAGAAGAAACTCTTAGAAGAAAACATAGGGGTAAATCTTTATGACCTTGGATGTGGCAATGGATTCTTAGATATGACATTAAAAGCACAGGAAACAAGAGAAAAAATAGATAAATTGGACTTCATCAAAATTAAAAACATTTGTGAATCTAAGGATACAATCAAGAGAGTGAACATATGACCCACAGAATAGGAGAAAATATTTGCAAATTATATATCTGGTAAGGGATTAATATCTAGAACATATAAAGAATTTCCACAACTCAACAACAACAACAACAAAAACCCAATTCAAAAACAGGCAAAGGACTTGAATAGACATTTCTCCAAAGCAGACATACAAATGACCAGTAAGCGCATAAAAAGACGTTCAGCATCACTAGTCATCAGAATGCAAAATGCAAATCAAAACCACAATGAGATACAACTTCACACCCATTAGGACAGCTAGTATAAAAACAAACAAAACCCCTCTCCCCATAAAATGGAAAATAGGGCTTCCCAGGTGGCGCAGTGGTTGAGAGTCCGCCTGCTGATGCAGGGGACGTGGGTTCGTGCCCCGGTCCGGGAAGATCCCACATGCCACGGAGTGGCTGGGCCTGTGAGCCATGGCTGCTGAGCCTGCGTGTCCGGAGCCTGTGCTCCGCGACGGGAGAGGCCACAACAGTGAGAGGCCCGCATACCGCAAAAAAAAAAAAAAAAAAAGGAAAATAACAGGTGTTGATGAGGATGTGGAGAAATTAGAACCCTTGTGCATTGCTGATTGGAATGTGAAGTCATGCAGCCACTATAGAAAATATTTTGGTATTTCCTCAAAAAGTTAATCATAGAATTACCATATGATCCAGCAATTCCACTTCCAGGTGTATACCCCCAAAAATCAAAAACAGGGACTCATACAGATAGTCACACAGCAATGTTCATAGCAGCATTATTCTCAATAGCCAAAAGGTGGGAGCAACCCATGTATCCATCAACCAGTGAATGGATAAAGAAGATTTGGTATATTCATAAAATGGAATATTATTCAGTCCTAAAAAGTAATGGAATTGTGATACATGCTACAATGGGGGTGAACCTTGAAAGCATCATGCTGAGTGATATATAAACCAGACACACAAAGGGCAAAAATTATATGGTTGCACTTATATGAAGTACCTAGAATAGGCAAATTCATACAGAAAGTAGAATAGAGTTTACTATGAGATGGCTAGAGAGGAGGATGGGAATTATTGTTTATTAGATACAGAGTTTTTGTTTAGGATAGTGAAATAGTTCTTGGAGTGGATAGTGGGGATAATTGTGTAATAATGTGAATACTTAATACTACTGAATTAATTGTATACCTAAAAATGATTTAAAATGATCAATTTCATGGTGTGTATATTTTACCACAATCAAAACCTAAAGATAATAAATACTCAAAATGAACCCCCTCCCTACTGAATTCTACACTTTAAAATGATGAATTTTATGGTACATGAATTATACCTCAATTTTAAAAATTATTGAGCTGACCTGTTGGAAAAGAGCAACAGAATAAAATCCAAAGGGAGAAAAAGGAAGGAAAAGTAAAGGAAAAAAAAAAAAAGGAAAGTAGAAACAACCTAAGAGTCCGTCATCGGATGAATGGATAAAGAAGATGTGGCACATATATACAATGGAATATTACTCAGCCATAAAAAGAAACGAAATTGAGCTATTTGTAATGAGGTGGATAGACCTAGAGTCTGTCATACAGAGTGAAGTAAGTCAGAAAGAGAGAGACAAATACTGTATGCTAACACATATATATGGAATTTAAGAAAAAAAAATGTCATGGAAAACCTAGGGGTGAAACAGGAATAAAGACACAGACTTACTAGAGAATGGACTTGAGGCTATGGGGAGGGGTAAGGGTAAACTGTGACAAAGCGAGAGAGAGGCATGGACATATATACACTACCAAACGTAAGGTAGATAGTTAGTGGGAAGCAGCCGCATAGCACAGGGAGATCAGCTCGGTGCTTTGTGACCGCCTGGAGGGGTGGGATAGGGAGGGTGGGAGGGAGGGAGACGCAAGCGGGAAGAGATATGGGAACATATGTATATATATAACTGATTCATTTTGTTGTGAAGCTGAAACTAACATACCATTGTAAAGCAATTATACCCCAATAAAGATGTTAAAATGAAAAAAAAAAAAAGGAAATAGGTAAGAGCAAAAATTAATGAAATGGAAAACAAAGATTCAACACAAAGGGATCAACAAAGCCAAAAGTTAGATCTTAGAAAATAATTATAAAATAACTTTCTTGATGAGGCAATCATGATAAGTTGTCAGTGAAGCCCTGAATCATGTTAGGGATTAAAAAGAGAAATTGCATTTACCACTATTTACAATAGATGTCAGAAATCTAATAATTTTATGGCAATAAATTTGAAAACCTAGCTGAAATAAGATAATTTTCTAGAAAAAAATTACAAAACTCTCAATAAAAAAGGAAATACTTGAAAAAATATGTGTTCATATATGTCCTTTAGTTTTTATAAAACATTGGATTAGTAGTGAAAATTTTCCATCTCCTAAAACAAAAAAAAAGTAACTTGAACCAGATGGTTTTACATTCATGGAAGATATAATTCCAAACATATAAAACGCTATTAGTGATAGATAAATGAGCATATCTGCCCCGCCCACAGACAGTTCATTTCGTTAAGCCAGTACCGTTGGCCCTGTGTATCGTGGTTTCCAAATCCATGGATTCAACCAACCAGGGATCAAAAGTATTCTAAGAAAAAAAATTACAGAAAATTTCAAAAAGCAAAATTTGAATTTGCTGCTTGCCTGGCAACTATTTACATAGAATTTACATTGTATTTACCACTATTTAGATAGCATTTATGTTGTATTAGTATTAGATTATTATATATAATCTAGATCGCTTCTCGGCCTTTTGGCTAAGGTCAAGTATAGTACTATAAGTAATCTAGAGATGATTTAAAGTACGTGGGGAGGATGTACATAGGTTATATACAAATACTATGCCTTTTTATATAAGGGACTTGAGCATCCTTGGATTTTGGTATCCATGGGGGGTGAGGTCCTGGAACCAATCCCCTGGGAATACCAAGGGACAACTGTATATCCGTCATGCCAAAACAAAACTAGACAATGACCATATGAAAAAGGAAAATTACACCCAGTATCATGAGCTTGGACATAAAAATCCCAAACAGAATATTAGGAAACTGAATTTTAAAAAATATATGAAGAAGGTAATATAGCATTGCCAAGTTGGGGTTTTCCAGAAATGTGAATATTAGAAAAATCTAGAAATTTTATTAACCAGCTTAAAATATTAAATGAGTAAAAAACCCCAATAAAATCACTTTAAGAGATGTAGAAAAAAGTTTATCATGAATATCTTTCATGATAAAAATTTAGCAAACTAGGAGTAGAAAGGATTTGTTTTAAGTGATTAAGAGTACCGATGAAAAACCTACATCAGAATTCACACTCAGTGGTGAAACTGTAACAGTGTTCCCTTTAAAGGTGTAGGCCAGTTATTATTGACAAGATTTGTATTAGCGTCTTAGCCAATGTATAATACAAGGAAAAGGAATAAAAAACATTAAGGATTAGAAAGAAAGTTTTAAAAGGCCGTCATTATTCACAGGTGTTATGATTCCTGTATAGAAATCCCAAAAGAATCTGGAAGAATTATTAATTAATGATGTTAATACAATTAATAAAGTTAATAAATAATAAAGTCCAGCAAACGTGATGGATATGTGATTAATAAATAAAATATATTTAATATGTCAGCAAAAATGATAGCACTTCTAATAAAATACAAAAAGTACTTAGAGGCAAAGCTAATAAAATCTTGGGTGATTTTTAAGGAGGAAAAAATCTATAAAGGTCATTAAAGAAGACAAAGAAATGGAAGGGTATATCAGATCATGCATAGAAAGACTTAGTTTCTTCAAGATGCAATCTTCCCTAATTAAGCTATTATATCAATGAAATTCCAATAAGAAGTCTGGCAGGATTTTTTTATGGGTTGCCAAAAGCTGATGCTAAAATTTAGATAAAAGAATGAAATATAAAAACCAAGATGGTTTTGAAAGTGAAAAGGGGAGAAGTCTTGACTTACCAGGTAATAAGACTTCCTATAATGCTGCAGTAATTAAAGCAGGGTGATGATGCGTGGATAGACAGATAGACCAATGGAACAGGATAGAGGGCTCAGAAACAGACCTGGCTTGTATGAAAACCTGGCCCCTGTCAGATGGCACTGCAAATGAGTGGTGGAAGATAAATTCTTCATTAAACAGTACATGTGGAAAGAAAAAACACAATTGGATCTCTACCTTCCAGCATACACAGCTAAAGACCTAACTTGAAAAGTGAAACTTTAAATTTTTAGAAGAAAATATAGATTTATATGATCTCAGAAGGGAAAGGTATCTTAAGGTATGAAATAAATAAGCCATGGAGAAAAAGTTTGCTTAATTTGATTCCATTAAAACTTTAAATTTCTATTCATCAGAAGATCATTAAAGAGGTGAAAAGATAAGTCACTGTAGGAGATGCTATTTGAAACACATATAACAGGTAAAGGCTTAGGATTCAAAGTATGTGATATATTGTCTTCCAAATCAATAAGAAAAAGACAAAACAGTCTAGCAGAAAATTTGGCAACAGATTAGGAACAGGCAATTTACAATTTAAACATATAAAAAGATGCCCAACTTCATTAATAATTAGAGAAATGACAAACTGAAAAATAAGATACCATTTCATATTCATCAGATTGACAAAAATTAAGAAGTCCAACAGTAGGAAGTATTGGTAAGGATGTTAAAAAAAAAAAAAAGCATTGTTCAGAAGTAAGTCAGAAAGAGAAAAACAAATATCGTATAATATCGCTTGCATGTGCAATCTAGAAAAATGGTACAAATGAACTTATTTGCAAAGCAGAAATAGAGACACAGATGTAGAGAACAAACTTATGGATACCAAGGCGGGGAGGGTGGTGGTGGAATGAATTGGGAGATTGGGATAGACATATATATATACTACTATGTATAAAATAGGTAACTAATGAGAATCTACTGTATAGCACAGGGAACTCTACTCAATGCTCTGGTGACCTAAATGGGAAGGAAATCTAAAAAAGAGGGGCTACATGTATACATATAACATTCACTTTGCTGTACAGCAGAAACTAACATAACATTGTGAAACAACTATACTCCAATAGAAATTAAAAAAAAAGGAGCATCATTGATATTAAAGTAAATTAGTACAATAGCTTCAGAAAACAATTTGGCAAAATCCAGTGAAGCTGAAGATGCTCATATTCTACAATCAGGTAATTCCACTCCTAGGTATGTAACAGAGAAAAACTACACCTGTGTACAGTAAAACATGGGGCTACGAGCTGGTTGGGAGTGTTGTAAGCGCAGAGAGTTATTTCGATGGAGGTGTTATTTGCAGGTTTCAGAGAGAAATGAAGGGAGTTCAACCACAGCTGGCAATCTGCAGGGTTAGTGGGGCAGCTGTGTCTGCTGCCGCAAGGGGAAGGTAACGTGGGCATCATGGCCACGTAGGCACCCAGCGATTAGACCCAGTACTCCTGTGATGATTTTGGAGTGGTTTCTTCTCTCAACAAGGACAACGGTTGAGGTGATCAGGTAGAGGATGACCACTGTGTGGGTTTGGAAGAAATCACTCCAAGGCCAGTTGATAGCCTATATCTCGGTGTGCAGGTAACACACATAGATGATAAAGAATATAGCAGCAAAGATCATCTCAATCAGCAATAAGGCAGGTCAGAATCACCAGGCACAATAGCATCTTAGCAAACAGGAGAATTCCCTTTCGGGTGCTCCAGAAGTTGGTGCTGGCGGCCCAGCAGCTGGGAGCCCAAGGGGTGCTCAGAATCTGCTGTGGCAGGGGCTGGGGTCCCTAGGGGCACGGAGGAACTGCTCATGGGTTCGAGGATGCTGCACACCCAGCCATCTTGCCCACGATCTGGCTGGGGAGAGGGCCCAGGGGCAAAGGACCTTAAGTCCACTTTTTAAATGGCCCCGCAACCTGACTCAAACTTTTTGTACTCTTTGCAGTAGTAAAAAATTACAAAGAAGCTAAATATCACTCAATGGGTAACTGGATAAAGAAATTATAGTATTTTCATAAGTGGAATTGCTAAATAGTGGTGAAACACTAAACTAGGTTTACGTATATCAACATGGATGAATCTTATAATTTTAAATGAAAAAAAATCGCCCAAAGAATACTGTAATGTATATGCAATTTATGTAGTGTATAAAAAATGCAAAACCATACTATGTACTTTTAGGGATACATATGTGGTAAAAGTATAAAACACACGAGCAAGACATACTCCAGATTTAAAACAGGATTACTTTTGTGGGAAGGGAAGGGGATCTGATGGATGTGAGGCTCTGCCTGTAATGGTAATATTTTATTTCTTAAGCTGGGTGGTGGTATATGGTTGTTCATTATATTATTCTTTATACCTTTTTGTGTATATTAAATGTTTCATTGTAGTTAACAAACATAAAAGTGTATGTAAATGGTTGCCATGTGGTGACCACAGATATAAGTATACAGAACAAATAACACCACCGGCTGCCCTCATGTTTTCCAAAGGGATAGTTGTGGCTTGAGTTACAATTTCCAGTGACAGCATCTGACATATTTAAAAGGTGGTGTATCTCAAAACCTTTTCTATTTCCCTCTAGAAATGGAAATAGAAACTCTCTCTAGCCCCCCTTCACCCCACCCCAAACTCATCTCAGTTAAAGGTATCGGCGTTTACCCAGTTGCTCTGTGTGAAGCACTAGAGTCTTCCTTGCCTTCTCTCTACCCTGTGCACCCCTGAGTCCATCAGCAAGTCCTGTCATCACTGCCCACAAAATACTTCCGGAATCTGTCCTCTTCTCTTCAGCTCCACACTGTCCCCCACTCCAATACAATCTAACCTCGTCTCTTGCCTGGATGATGGTTCTTCTACTATCTAGCGCCTCCTCCCTAACTTGCCTCCCAGGTGCTACTCCTGCCAGTTCCCCCACGGTCTCTTTTCCACGGAGATCTCTTTAAAATGTAAATCAGTTCACATCACTCCCTTGCTCAAACTCCTCCAAGGCTGAGGTTAAAGTTCACAGCCCTCACCAGGCCTACAAGGCCCTCCCTACATGGCCCGCCCCTCCAACTGCATCTCCTGCTCTGCTCACCCCTTTCTGGCTTTGCTGTTCCTTGCTCCCCTTAAGGCCCTTGTACTCGCCATTGGGGAGTAGTCTCCCAGTTTTTATTATGGCTCCATCCCCGGCTTTAGCAAGGCCTCCACTCAGCACCTTTTCTAAAGTAGCTGCCATGCCTGCCCCTCCCCACCCTGGCCAGCCCCTCTCTCCCCTTTGGCTGTTTCACTTTCCTTCCTGTCCGATGTTACGTATGTATTTGTCTAAACATTCATTTCCGTCTCCCCTACTAGACCGTCAGCTTCCTGGGCATGCTGTGGTGATCTATCCTGCAGACCCTCATTCTCGTAGCCATTGGCGTCGGGCAGATGCGACATCCCAAGAGCTTCTTGGAAGCCAAGAAGCTGGTGTAGCCGTCCCAGGCTTCCCAGGCCATCCTTCCTCCCTGGCTGGGGAAGCAAGGGCCTCCTGGACTCATTTCTCTCTGGCAGGAGGCCTGGTCCCCAGCCGTGGGTGTCTACAGGGGAGAGGGGCCACAGCACAAGCTGAGGGCAGCAGCTTGGCTGGCTAATACTGAACAGGTGGCAGGGTAAATGCCTGCCCCCTCCCCTGGGCCCTTTGCAGAAATCTGGTGAAGCCACTGGGAGCCCTACTGACACCTCAGAATCACAGTGTTACTGATCAGGGATGTGAGCCTGTTGTCTGGGGGGACTGAGGGGAGGGGAGTGGGTGGGCAAGCCAGTCTCCCTTCTGTCTTCCTTTCCTAACTTGGGATTTTGACCAGGTTGGGGTGGGCTTCCCTGCCACCCAGGAAACCTCACTATTCCCTCCTTGGGCCTAGACCCAGCCTGCTGATCCAGGCTGTGTGTGTCAGTTGAGGGTGGGGTAGAGGGAGTTGCAGTGTGTGCCCTGAGGTTGACCCCAGGTTCTTCACATGGTTGTTCTTTTGGGGACGAGAGAAACTGGGGTTAGGCCAAACAGAGGCCTTGGTGCTGGTTGGGGATGGGGCCTGCAGAGTCTTAGTTACTGATTTCATTTTCAATAAGTTTAGGTTTGTTACCTTGGTTTCCCAATAAAAAAAATTAACTTCTAAAAAAAAAAAAGAGACTGTCTCATTGTTTCATTTCCCTGTGCCTGAAACAGTGCTTGCTTGGCATGTGGTAGATGCTTAATCAAAGCTTCCTCAATGAATGAATTCATTGATGATAAGGAAAAACTCAGATGACTCAAAAAGTACCTTTTGGTAAAATCAAAGCCACTGGAGTTGTAGATGCATGAGAAGAATTTGAATGAGATTGTTTCATAAAGTATAAAAGTGGGAAAAAAAAGCAGAATGTTCTTCAGAAGCAGATTAATTAACTGATTTTAAGTATGTGTGATAATAGAGTAAATAAAGTAGATGTGTGAGTAGTTCATCTCCTTTCCCAAAAGTCTGGGTATTCAGGTTGGCCAGAAGGCTCTTGGAATCTTCTCTTTGGAAATCCGGGTTGCCTGACACGCACCTCCCACCAGGACTCAATAGTCATTCTGTCCATCGGTCAGTCAGTCATTCCCAAGCTATCTGGGTCAAACCCAGCCCTAAGCTCGGGGCCACAGGGTAGGCAAGACACAGAAAGAGAAGGGAATCAGGCACATTGTGTCCACTGTATGCCAGGGACTCTGCCTGGCTTTCTCTGTCTTGTGGCTGACTTAGGAGCACCCGCTCCCACCCTCGCCCCGCCAACACACACACCTGATGGGGTGGCCCAGGCAGGGGTGAGGTCTGCAGCTTGGTCTGACCCTCCTACCCTTACCACCCCTGTAGGTCTCAGAGCTCATCTTTGTGTCCATCTATAGCTCCGAGTTCTGCATGAAGCTCTACGTGGACCCCATCAACTACTGGAAGGATGGCTACAACCTGCTAGATGTGATCATTATCATCATCATCTTCATCCCCTACAGTCTCCGCAAGATCAAGGGCAAGCACTACCCCTACCTCAACATCGCCGATGGCGTACAGTCCCTGCGCATTCTCAAGCTTATCCCCTATAGCCGCGGCATCCGGGTGAGTGGCGGGATGCCATGGTTCTGGGAGTGCAGGTGATAGGGCCCGTCTGCCCATCAGCTCCTGAAGAAATGATAATTCTGCTACTCTCATGCAGTGACTGAGTCCTCTTGTGTGACAGGTTGATGTTTACCTGTGTTCTCTCATTTAATCTTAAAACGATTCTAGGAAAGGTATTAGCTCCATTTTACAGATGAAGAAATTGAGACCCAAGGTCACTCAGCAGTTAGATGCTGGAGCTGAGCTTCAAAAGGTGTGTCTGACTCAAGACCATCTGATCTTTTCCTCTCTCCCATGTTGCAAAGTGACTGATTTTCTTATGGTCCAGACCCTTTGGACTACATGCCCAGGAGTCTCCAGCTTTTTGGTGGCTTCAGCCACTCACTGCTTTCCCCGAACGATTGAAAAATCTGCTGCTTCTCTTGATGGGAATGGTCTCATGACTTGTTCAGGCAGCTCTGGAAGTGCTGCTCCTGCTGAGAGGGCAGAGGGTGGCCAGTCTTTACTTGGCTCGGAGGTTTCAGAACAAACCTCAGAGGTGCCCCAAACGTGCCCTCAGGTGTCCATCCTGGACATGGTATGTTTGCCCTGGCTCTGGTCAGTACCCGTGCTTCTCCAGGAAGGGGCTGGTTTGGACCTATTTGACAAGTTAGGGTGTGTCAGCCTGTTCTGCTGAGAGGTTGCCCCTAGGCCAGCCTGGTGTCTGTCTGTCTAGGGCTTAGGTCCGACACTCAGGGAGCCCAAGGGAGCCCCAGGCCTGAGTGGAGAATAGGTGCATGTTAAAGAGCTCCCCCTCCTGCAGACCCCATGCATTCAGGTCTTGCTCTCACGTGGTCACATACCCATGTGTGTCCCCTCCCAGGATGGGAGCATGGTCCCATCCTCCTGCTTCTCTTCACGGCAAGGCTCCTGGAAGGGGTGTCTGTTCTCCCAGTCCCTCTTCCTTACCTGTCATTTGTGTCCGGGCTTCCTCCCTCCTCTCCCCTGTAACTAGCCCCTCTGAGGTTGCCAGCAGCTTCCTGTCACCGCTTTCTCCTGGTTTCCCTCCAGCCTCTTAGGCATAACTTCTCAGGTGCGTGTTTTCTTTGCCTTGCCCAGGACTGTGTCCTGAGCTCTCTTCTCTTCTCACTCTGTATTCTCTTTGGGTGACCTTTTGCACTTGTCAGGGGTCTTCACCTGCCCACGCCACTTTCTTTGAACTTCAGACCTAACTGCTTCCTGGATAGCTCACATACTCCTCAAACTCAACGTGTCTAAACCGGAAGTCTTCACTCTCCTCCCACCCCCACCCTCCAATCTCAAGACCTGGCTCCTCCTCCTGTATTTTGTCTGTTGGGGATGGGTGCCTCCTGTCAAGTCAACTGCCAAGTCATAAGTTTGAGTGTCGGCTTTGAGCTCTCTCTCTCAGAGTCCTACAGCCTGGCCTCCTGGATAGTTCTCGGCTTGTTCACATGTTTTCACTCCAACAGCCACCATTTTTTCTCCATCACCATTCACCTTTCCATGGGTTCCTGCAGTGGCTTCCCACACTACTGAGAGCCCTGGAGCGGAAATGCCTCAGCAGCTGGAGGAATCTCTAAAGTGCACCTCGAGTCATGGCACTACTCCTTTTACACTTGGGAGTGACTCCCCTTGTTCGTGGGCTAGAGGCAGACCCTATAATGTGTCCTAGAAGTGGGGAAGGGAGTGTCTGAGGTGCTGGCCTATGGAGTCTGTGTCAGGGAGGGATGAGAGTAAGGCAGGTGGACAGGAAAGAAGACTGGAGCTCTTTGGGAGGTGAGTGCCAGGTGGCGGGCACCTCGGAGTGAGGGAGTAATCAGACAGTGGGGGCTGTGCCCATTTTTTGGGGTATGGGGCACCAAGGGAGCAGGGGCCTAAAGTGATTCAAGGGTCGCTGGAGATGAGGAAGTCAAGGGACGAAGAGGCCTGGGGATTGGTGGATGTCCACAGAGATGCTGAAGGCCCCCAGGATGACAGCAGGGTGGGGTGGAGCCATTCCAAGATGCAACAGGGTGTGGGAAGGTGGAAGGTTGGCCCTGCCCAGAGGCAGGGGCTTTGCCCATGGAGGCTGGGGCTCCGAGGATAAAGTAGGGGATGGCCTCCTGAATCAGGTGGGTGGGGGATGAGCAGCCTCCCTCTAGAGGGCTGCCGGGGAGCGATGTCCTCAGGCAAGAGAGGGTTTACAGGGAAGGCCAGGAGAGAGATCACTGTGGAATGAAGGTGCCAGAGACCTGCGGGAGTCATGAGAGGAAGGTGGTGATGGTGGTGGGCTGAGGGAAAGGAAGTCCAGGGCTGTGCAGGGAGGAGGAAGCAGAAAGGATGGGTGGCAGGAGGGGCTTCCATCTTGGGGAGTGGGGGGAGGGGCAGTGACCCAGATTGTCCCTTGTGAGGCTGAGGGCACGAGCCAACTGCTGAGTGCATTGTGTTGTGGCAGCCTGGTCAGCGGGGAAGGCCTGGAGGTGCCAGGGTCTTGGTGCCCGGCAGGGATAGCCCAGGGATCCAGTGAAGGGCACACAGCCCTCCCCACTGGCCAAGGCCTATCCCAGAGCTCAGCCTGGCTTGCTTGGTGACCGAAGGCCTCTGCGTGGCCTTTGGTCCATGTGGTCACGCAGACACCCAAGGGCACGCAAACACAGCATGTTCATACGCATACAGTCCATGTTTGACCCCAAGGTCTTTCTGTCATTAAGCAGAGCCTTGTATGCAAAAGTTGTTCCCTGGGGAACCATCAGACCCCCCTGGTTGTAGCTCTTCTATGGGTTTGGGGATGTCCCTGGACCCCCAGAGTGACTCTGGATTACATGCCCTCTGTACACCAGCCTGGCCAGCTGGCCAGGGGAGCTGGAGGTGCCAACGGTGGAGCCTTGCACCTCTGTGCTGATTTATATTCACTGAGGTCTAGATGAGGCTCTAACAGAGCTGCAGCTCAGTGCCCAGAGCTGGCACTCCGGCACATTCTTGACTCCTGTTCCCTGATGAATTAAGATGACATTCTGCTTTCCACCTCATGGCAATAAACCTGCACCATGAAGAAATAGTTTCTTGCTGTTTTGCACACAGAGAAGCTCTGTTAGCTGGGCAACCAAGGGCCACACTGTCCTTGTTCATCTGCATTTCAGCCTGAAGAACCACCTGCAGACACTGGGCTGCAAGTGAGAGCATCAGCCTCGCCTCCCTCCCTGCCTGCTCCTCTTTGGGGTGCATCACTTGCCACCCATCAGAGCGGCAGGGCCCGAGTACCTGCCCTGACAAGAGGTCCTCTCCATGCCCAGAATGCCCCAAGGCCAGGAGGGCAGCCCTAGCGTGATTCAGAGCCCAGGACAGCTGAACTGGGGGCTAGGAGTTGCTTCCCCAAAGAATTTGGGAATTCAGAATCAGGCACCTACTGGGGGCCAGGCTGTAGGTCTAGAAAGTGCAGGACTTCCTCAGGGAAGGAGGTACCAGCCTATGGGGATCTGGGTAAACATCCATGGGACTAGATTCCTTTTTTTTTTTTAATACATCTTTATTAGAGTATAACTGCTTTACAATGTTGTGTTAGTTTCTGCTGTACAACAAAGCGAATCAGCTATATGAATACATATATCCCCATATCCCCTCCCTCTTGTGCCTCCCTCCCACCCTCCCTACCCCAACCCTTTAGGTGGTCACAAAGCACCGAGCTGATCTCCCTGTTCTATGCAGCTGCTTCCCACTAGCTATCTGTTATACATTTGGTAGTGTATATATGTCCATGCTACTCTCTCACTACATCCCAGCCTCCCTTTCCCCCACTGTGTCCTCAAGTCCGTTCTCTACATCTGCATCTTTATTCCTGCCCTGCCACTAGGTTCATCAGTATGATTTTTCTAGATTCCAAATATATGCTTTAGCATACGGTATTTGTTTTACTCTTTTTGAGTTACTTCACTCTGTATGACAGTCTCTAGGTCCATCCACCTCACTACAAATAACTCAATTTCATTCCTTTTTATGGCTGAGTAATATTCCATTGTATATATGTGCCACATCTTCTTTATCCATTCATCTGTCAATGGACATTTAGGTTGCTTCCATGTCCTGGCTATTGTAAATAGTGCTGCAATGAACATTGGGGTGCATGTGTCTTTTTGAATTATGGTTTTCTCAGGGTATATGCCCAGTAGTGGGATTGCTGGGTCATATAGTAATTCTATTTTTAGTTTTTAAAGGAATGTCCATACTGTTCTCCATAGTGGTTGTATCAATTTACATTCCCACCAACAGTGCAGGAGGGTCCCCTTTTCTCCACACCCTCTCCAACGCTTATTCTTCCTAGATTTTTTGATGATGCCATCCTGACTGGTGTGAGGTGATACCTCATTGTGGTTTTGATTTGCATTTCTCTAATGATTAGTGATGTTGAGCATCTTTTCATGTGTTTGTTGGCAATCTGTATATCTTTTTTGGAGACATGTCTATTTAGGGCTTCTACCCATTTTTGGACTGGGTTGTTTGTTTTTTTGATATTGAGCTGCATGAGCTGCTTGTATATTTTGGAGATTAATCCTTTGTCAGTTGCTTCGTTTCCAAATATTTTCTCCCATTCTGAGGTTTGTCTTTTTGTCTTATTTTTGGTTTCCTTTGATGTGCAAAAACTTTTAAGTTTCATTAGGTCCCATTTGTTTATTTTTGTTTTTATTTCCATTGCTCTAGGAGGTGGGTCACAAAGGATTTAGCTGTGATTTATGTAATAGAGTGTTCTGCCAATATTTTCCCCTAAGAGTTTTATAGTGTCTGGCCTTACATTTAGGTCCTTAATTCATTTTGACTTTACTTTTGTGTATGGTGTTAGGAAGTGTTCTAATTTCATTCTTTTACATGTAGCTGTCCAGTTTTCCCGCACCACTTATTGAAGAGGCTGTCTTTTCTCCACTATAAATTCTTGCCTCCTTTGTCAAAGATAAGGTGACCATATGTTCGTGGGTTTATCTCTGGGCTTTCTTTTTTTTAATACTAACTTTATTTGTTTATTTATTTATGTATTTTTATATCTTTAATGGAGTATAATTACTTTACACTGTTGTGTTAGTTTCTGCTGCACAACAAAGTGAATCAGCTATATGTATACATATACCCCCATATCCCCTCCCTCTTGAGCCTCCCTCCCACCCTCCCTATCTGACCCCTCTAGGTCATCACAAAGCACCGAGCTTATCTCCCTGAGCTATGCAACATCTTCCCACTAGCCATCCATTTTACATTTGGTAGTGTATATATGTCAATGCTACTCTCTCACTTCATCCCAGCTTCCCTTTCGCCCGCTCTGTCCTCAAGTCCATTCTCTACATCTGCGTCTTTATTCCTGCCCGGCCACTAGGTTCATCAGTACCATTTTTTAGTTCCATATATGTGCGTTAGCATACGGTATTTGTTTTTCTCTTTCTTACTTACTTCACTCTGTATGACAGACTCTGGGTGCATCCACCTCAATACAAATAACTCAATTTCATTCCTTTTTATGGCTGAGTAATATTCCATTACATATATGTGCCACATCTTCTTTATCCATTCATCTGTCGATGGACATTTAGGTTGCTTCCATGTCCTGGTTATTGTAAATAGAGCTGCAGTGAACATTGTGGTACATGACTCTTTTTGAATTATGGTTTTCTCAGGGTATGTGCCCAGCAGTGGGATTGCTGGGTCATATGGTAGTTCTATTTTTAGTTTTTAAAAAAATTTTACTTTATTTATTTATTTATTATACAGCAGGTTCTTATTAGTTATCTATTTTTACATATTCGTTTATATATGTCCATCCCAATCTCCCAATTCATCCCACCACAACCACCCCCTCACTTTCCCCCCTTAGTGTCCATACACTTGTTCTCTACATCTGTGTCTCCATCTGCCTTGCGAACCGGTTCATCTATACTATTTTTCTAGATTCCACATATATGCGTTAATATACAATATTTGTTTTTCTCTTTTTGACTTGTTTCACTCTGTATGACAGTCTCTAGGTCCATCCACATCTCTACAAATGACCCAGTTTCGTTCCTTTTTATGGCTGAGTAATATTCCATTGTATATATGTACCACATCTTCTTTATCCATTCATCTGTCGATAGGCATTTAGGTTGCTTCCATGACCTGGCTATTGTAAATAGTGCTGTAATGAACATTGGGGTGCATGTGTCTTTTTGAATTATGGTTTTCTAAGGGTATATGCCCAGTAGTGGGATTGCTGGGTCATATGGTAGTTCTATTTTTAGTTTTTTAAGGCACCTCCATACTGTTCTCCATAGTGGCTGTACCAATTTACATTCTCACCAACAATGCAAGAGGGTTCCCTTTTCTCCACACCCTCTCCAGCATTTGTTGTTCATAGATTTTCTAATGGTGCCTGTTCTGACCACTGTGAGGTGATACCTCATTGTAGTTTTGATTTGCATTTCTCTAATAATTAGTGATGTTGAGCAGCTTTTCATGTGCCTCTTGGCCATGTGTATGTCTTCTTTGGAGAGATGTCTATTTAGGTCTTCTGCCCACTTTTTGATTGGGTTGTTTGTTTTTTTAATATTGAGCTGCATGAGCTGTTTATATATTTTGGAGATTAATCTTTTGTCTGTTGATTCATTTGCAAATATTTTCTCCCATTCTGAGGGTTGTCTTTTCATCCTGTCTATAGTTTCCTTTGCTGTGCAAAAGCTTTGAAGTTTCATTAGGTCCCATTTGTTTACTTTCATTTTTATTTCCATTACTCTAGATCTTGTTGTGATTTATGTCAAAGAGTGTTCTTCCTATGTTTTCCTTTAAGAGTTTTATAATGTCCAGTCTTACATTTAGGTCTTTAATCCATTTTGAGTTTATTATGTGCATGGTGTTAGGGAGTGTTCTAATTTCATTCTTTTACATGTAGCTGTCCAGTTTTCCCAGCACCACTTATTGAAGAGACTGTCTTTTCTCCATTGTATATCCTTTCCTCCTTGTTGTAGATTAGTTGACCATAGGTATGTGAGTTTATCTCTGGGCCTTCTATTCTGTTCCGTTGATCTATATTCCTGTTTTTGTGCCTTGTTGTCTTGATTACTGTAGCTTTGTAGTATAGTCTGAAATCAGGGAGTCTGATTCTTCCAGCTCCATTTTTTTTTCCCTCAAGATTGCTTTGGCCATTCGGGATGTTCTGTGTCTCCCTACAAATTTTTTTTTTTTTTTTTTGCGATACGCGGGCCTCTCTCTGTTGTGGCCTCTTCCATTGTGGAGCACAGGCTCCGGACTGCACAGGCTCAGCGGCCATGGCTCACGGGCCCAGCCCCTCCGTGGCACGTGGGATCTTCCCGGACCAGGGCACGAACCCGTGTCCCCTGCATTGGCAGGTGGACTCTCAACCACTGCGCCACCAGGGAAGCCCTCCATACAAATTTTACGATTTTTTTTCTAGTTCTGTAAAAAATGCCGTGGGTAATTTGATAGGGATTGCATTAATCTGTAGATTGCTTTGGACATTATAGTCATTTTCACAATATTGATTCTTCCAATCTAAGAACATGGTATATCTCTCCATCTGTTTGTGTCATTTTTGATTTCTTTCATCAGTGTCTTATAGGTTTCTGAGTACAAGTCTTTTACCTCCTTAGGTAGGTTTTTTCCTAGGTATTTTATTCTTTTTGTTGCAATGGTGAATGGGTTGTTTCCTTAATTTCTCTTTCTGATCTTTCGTTGTCAGTGTATAGGAATGCAGGAGGTTTCTGTGCATTAATTTTGTTTCCTGCAACTTCACCAAATTCATTGATTAGCTCTAGTAGTTTTCTGGTGTCATCGTTAGGATTCTCTATGTATCGTATCATGTCATCTGCAAACAGTGACAGTTTTACTCCTTCTTTTCTGATTTGTATTCCTTTTATTTCTTTTTCTTCTCCTATTGCCTTGGCCATTACTTCCAAACCTATGTTGAATAATAGTGGTGAGAGTGGACATCCTTGTCTTGTTCTTGATCTTATAGGAAATGCTTTCAGTTTCTCACCATTGAGAATGATGTTTGCTGTGGGTTTGTCGTATGTGACCTTTATTATGTTGAGATAGGTTCCCTCTATGCCCACTTTCTGGAGAGTTTTTGTCATAAATCAGTGTTGAATTTTGTCAAAAGCTTTTTTCTGCATCTATTGAGATGATCATATGGTTTTTATTCTTCAGTTTGTTAATATGGTGTATCACATTGATTGACTTGCATATATTGAAGAATCCTTGTATCTCTGGGATAAATCCCACTTGATCATGGTGTATGATCCTTTTAATGTATTGTTGGATTCTGTTTGCTAGTATTTTGTTGAGGATTTTTGCATCTATATTCATCAGTGATATTGGTCTTTAATTTTCTTTTTTTTGTAGTGTCTCTGTCTGGTTTGGGTATCAGGGTGATGGTGGCCTCACAGAATGAGTTTGGGAGTATTTTGGAAGAGTTTTAGAAGGATACATGTTAGCTCTTCTCTAAATGCTTGATAGAATTCACCTGTGAAGCCATCTGGCCCTGGGCTTTTGTTTGTTGGAGGATTTTTTTTTTTTTGTGGTACGTGGGCCTCTCACTGTTGTGGCCTCTCCCATTGCGGAGCACAGGCTCCGGACGCGCAGGCTCAGTGGCCATGGCTCATGGGCCCAGCTGCTCCGCGGCACGTGGGATCTTCCCGGACCGGAGCACGAACCTGCGTCCCCTGCATTGGCAGGCGGACTCTCAATCACTGCGCCACCAGGGAAGCCCTGTTGGAGGATTTTTAATCACAGTTTCAATTTCAGTGCTCCTGATTGGTCTGTTCATATTTTGTATTTCTTCCTGATTCAGTCTTGGAAGGTTGTACTTTTCTAAGAATTTGTCCATTTCTTCCAGGTTGTCCATTTTACTGGCATATAGTTGCTTATAGTAGTCTCTCACAATCCTTTGTATTTCTGCAGTGTCAGTTGTTACTTCTCCGTTTTCATTTCTAATTATTTTGATTTGAGTCTTCTCTCTTTTTTTCCTGATGAGTCTGGCTAATGGTTTATCCATTTTGTTTATCTTCCAAAGAACCAGCTTTTAGTTTTATTAGTCTTTGCTATTGTTTCCTTCATTTCTTTTTGATTTATTTCTGATCTGATTTATGATTTCTTTCTTTCTGCTAGCTTTGGGGGTTTTTTTTGTTCTTTCTCTAACTGCTTTAGGTGTAAGGTTATGTTGTTTATTTGAGATTTTTCTTGTTTCTTTTTCTTTCCTTTTTTTTTTGGCTGTTTTGGGTCTTCGTTCCTGCACGTGGGCTTTCTGTAGTTGCAGCGAGCAGGGGCTACTCTTCATTGCAGTGCACGGGCTTCTCATGGCAGTGGCTTCTCTTGTTGTGGAGCATGGGCTGTATCTAGGCGCACGGGCTTCAGTAGTTGTGGCCCAAGGGCTTAGTAGTTGTGGCTTGCGTAGCACAGGGGCTTAGTTGCTCCGTGGCATGTGGGATCTTCCCGGACCAGGGATCAAACTCGTGTCCCCTGCATTGGCAGGTGGATTCTTAACCACTGTTTCACCAGGGAAGACCCTCTTATTTCTTGAGGTAGGATTGTATTGCTGTCAACTTCCCTCTTAGAACTGCTTTTGCTGCATCCCATAAGTTTTGCGTCATTGTGTTTTCATTGTCATTTGTTTCTAGGTAGTTTTTGATTTCCTGTTTGATTTCTTCAGTGATCTCTTGGTTATTTAGTAGCATGCTGTTTAACCTCCATGTGTTTGTATTTTTTACCATTTTTTTCCCTGTAATTGATATCTAGTCTCATAGCGTTGTGGTCGGAAAAGATGCTTGATACGATTTCAATTTTCTTAAATTTACCAAGGCTTGATTTGTGACCCAAGATGTGATCTATCCTGGAGAACGTTCCATGTGCACTTGAGAAGAAAGTGTATTCTATTGTTTCTAGATGGAATGTCCTATAAATATCAATTAAGTCCATCTGATCTAATGTATCATTTAAAGCTTGTGTTTCCTTATCTATTTTCTGTTTGGATGATCTGTCTATTGGTATAAGTGAGGTGTTAAAGTCCCCTGCTATTATTGTGTTACTATCGATTTCCACTTTTATGGCTCTTAGCATTTGCCTTATGTATTGAGGTGCTCCTATGTTGGGTGCATAAAGATTTACAATTGTTATATCTTCTTCTTGGATTGATCCCTTGATCATTATGTAGCATCCTTCCTTGTCTCTTGTAATAATGTTTATTTTAAAGTCTCTTTTGTCTGATATGAGTATTGCTACTCCAGCTTTCTTTTGATTTCCATTTGCATGGAATATCTTTTTCCATCCCCTCACTTTCAGTCTGTATGTGTCCCTTGGTCTGAAGTGGGTCTTTTGTAGACAGCGTATAAACGGGTCTTGTTTTTGTATCCATTCAGCCAGTGTATGTCTTTTGGTGGGAGCATTTAATCCACTCACATTTAAGGTAATTATCAATATGTATGTTCCTATTATCATTTTCTTAATTGTTTTGGGTTTGTTATTGTACGTCTTTTCCTTCTCTTGTGTTTCCTGCCTAGAGAAGTTCCTTTAGCATTTGTTGTAGAGCTGGTTTGGTGGTGCTTAGTTTTCTTAACTTTTGCTTGTCTGTAAATGTTTTAATTTCTCCTTCAAATCTGAATGAGATCCTTGCTGGGTAGAGTAATCTTGGTTGTAGGTTCTTCCCTTTCATCATTTTAAATATGTCCTGCCACTCCCTTCTGGCTTGCAGAGTTTCTGCTAAAAGATCAGCTGTTAACCTCATGTGAATTCCCTTGTATGTTATTTGTTGCTTTTCCCTTGCTGCTTTTAATATTTTTTCTTTGTATTTAATTTTTGACAGTTTGATTAATGTGTGTCTTGGCGTGTTTCTCCTTGGGTTTATCCTGTAAGGGACTCTCTGCACTTCCTGGATTTGATTGACTATTTCCTTTCCCATGTTGTGGAAGTTTTCGACTGTAATCTCTTCAAGTATTTTCTTAGACCCTTTCTTTCTCTCTTCTTCTTCTTGGACCCCTATACTTCGAATGTTGGTGCGTTTAATGTTGTCCCTGAGGTCTCTGAGACTGTCCTCAGTTCTTTTCATTCTTTTTTCTTTATTCTGCTCTGCATTAGTTATTTCCACTATTTTATCTTCCAGGTCACTCATCCGTTCTTCTTTCTCAGTTATTCTGCTATTGATTCCTTCTAGAGTATTTTTAATTTCAATTACTGCATTGTTCATCACTGTTTGTTTGCTCTTTAGTTCTAGCTCCTTGTTAAACGTTTCTTGTGTTTTCTCCATTCTATTTCCAAGACTTTGGATCATCTTTACTATCATTACTCTGAATTCTTTTTCAGGTAGACTGCCTGTCTCCTCTTCATTTGTTAGGTCTGATGGGTTTTTACCTTGCTCCTCATCTGATGCATATTTCTCTGTCTTCTTATTTTGTTTAACTTACTGTGTTTGGGGTCTCCTTTATGCAGGCTGCAGGATCGTAGTTCCTCTTACTTCTGTTGTCTGCCCCCAGTGGGTGAGGTTGGTCCAGTGGCTTGTGTAGGCTTCCTGGTGGGGGTGACTGGTGCTTGTGTTCTGGTGGGTGGGGCTGTATCTTGCCCCTCTGATGGGCAGTGCTGCATCTGGTGGTGTGTTTTGGGGTGTCTGTGAACTTAGTATGACTTTAGGCAGCCTGACTGCTAGTGGGTGGGGTTGTGTTCCTGTCTTGCCAGTTGTTTGGCATGAGGCGTCCAGCATTGGAGCTTGCTGGCCCTTGGGTGGAGTCGGGTCGTAGTGTTGGGGTGGAGACCTCTGGGAGAGCTCTCACCGATTAATATTCCATGGGGCTGGGAGTTCTCTGGTGGTCCAACATCCTGGACTCAGCTCTCCCACCTTGGAGGCTCATTCCCGGGACTAGATTTCTGAACCTTCTAGACTGCAGAATAATGGAGCCTGTCTGGATAGTGCTTGAAGAACGTGGCCAAGACCAGCGGTCAGGAGTCAGTCCCACACAGGCTTCCGGAGAGCGTGACTTTTGCTGCACGGCTGTTCTCGAGGCTGCTTGGCTTTGACCTCGGGTGGCACTGGGCCTGTGCACTAGCCTGGAAGTGGGAGACCCAACCGGGGCCTCTCCCTCATCCTTCCAAGGTACCTCAGGTTCTTCCACGTGGCCCTGCCCCTCCGCACCCTGAAGATGTCACCTGCAGACTGTGTCCCATTGCAGCCTTTTTCATGAGTTCTTACCTCTTCAGTCTTAGCAGTCTTGGGAAAGAAGTTCTGTCTCTCTTGCAGGATTGGAGGCAATTTTTTTACAGCTCAGTTCTTTTGGAATTAATCCCTTAACACTGATTTTTCTTCCCTCAAGGAGGGGAGGGGGGCGTCGGGTATGCATTCACCCTTGCAGGTAGCTGCCAAAGTGGTCCACATACAGGGCAACCAGCCCCAGTGCTCCTGGGTTGTCTCTCTGTTTTGCACTTTACCCCAGACTGTCAAAACTTCACTGTCCTGTGTCCCAGCTCCACCAGTACCTCCCTTCCTACTGCTAAGTCAATAAATAGTATCTTGGCTTAGAAAGAGGTGCTTTTGTGGTTGACTGTGGTGGCGCAAGGCAAGGGGCTGGAGAATGTGTTCCCACTCTGCCGTTCTAGCAGAGTGTGACTGTGACCAAGGCATTTTGCTTCTTTGAGCCTCTGATCCTGCATCTTGAAATGGGAACATCTTCCTACCTTGACATGGTATCTGTGACAGTATCAAGGTAGCTGAACACGTATATGCAAGACTCCAGGGCATGGAGAAGGAACGATGAGGCATGGGAGATAAGACAAACACCCATCTCATGGGGGAAGACTGAGGTCCCAAGGTGGAGACCTGCCTGTGAAATGGGGCCCAGAAGAATTGAGAAATCCTGTTCCTCTCAGCCTTCTTCATTCCCACTCCCAGGGTAGTTCCCATACTCCTCCTTGGCCTGGAAGAGCATTCAGGGCTGGCGCCCAGCTGAGGGGTGGGAGCAGGGCACCTTAGGATGACCACAGAGGCAGGCTGGGGTTCAAGTGGAGTGCTTAGTGGTGCTGATGGGGAGACTGCACGAGACCTGGGACACCATGGGTGATCCACCCGTGGGCAACTGAGCGTGGATGCCAGGCACTGATGAACCACTCTTAGGTTGGTCCAGCCCTCAGTCTGGGCACAGTTCCCATTCATTCACTCATTCATTCATCCAGCCATTTATGGAGCATCTGCCATGTGCCAGGCAAGGCACTGGATTCTGGGGCAGCTGGTGTCGGGACGGGCTGGACCCCTGTCCTCTGAGTCCAACCCAGCCTTGCAGCCTGGCCTAGTCCCAGTGCCTGTGCCTTGCAGACACTCATCAGCGCCATGGGGCAGACAGCCTGCACCGTGGCCTCCGTGCTCGTCCTGCTCTTCGTCCTGATGTACGTCTTCGCTGTCCTGGGCTTCTGCTTATTTGGAGTTCCAGAGAGTGCTGACCTGAAAAACTGGGGGAACCTGGCTCTGGCCTTCTTTACCCTCTTCAGCTTGGCCACGGTACCATGTTTGGGAGCTGCGGTAGGGGCAGGGGACTTGAGAAGGGACTGGCAGCTGGTGTGGGCGTGTGGACATGCTGGGCCTCACTTGGGGGCCTTTCCCATGTTCAGACGCTTAGCTGGTCTGGGGAAGCTGGGGGCTGGCCTCCTAGGACTAAGGATAGGCCAGTGCCCTGGCCACAAGATTATCTCTAATCTTGTGACTCCCTAGAGCATCCTTATTTGTCCCACAGGGGTGTAAAACTTTCAAAAAGTTTTCAAAAGACAATTCATTCAGATTAAGTTGAATTTAGAAGGGAAACCCATGTCACAGAGCCTTTTTGGGAACAGGCTGTCACAAAGCCACCCAGAAGAAGCCTGCAAAGCCCAAGTCTCAGAGTCTAGATTCTGTTGGACTCTGGAAGGATCGGGGTCTCTCCAAAGGAGGGCAGAGAGGCATTGTCCTTTGGGGAGGGATGGAAGGCCTTTTGGAGGAGAGCCCCTAGGGCGCCTTGATCAGCAGCGCCCCCACCCAGTGGTGCCGTGCAGCTCCAGGCCAGCACGTGTGCCCTGGAGTCAGAGCGTTAGGGGCTGTCGTAGGGCTGATGTGGAAGGAAGCCGGCCTGCTCCTCGGTGGGGCTGGGGCTCCCCACGGTGGGTGAGAGGAGGCCTGCCGCTCTGGGCCTAGGCGCTCAGCGTACCCTGCCTTGCCTGAGCAGGTCGATGGCTGGACAGACCTGCAGCAGCAGCTGGACGCCCGGAATTTTACTCTGAGCCGTTCATTCACCATCATCTTCATCTTGCTTGCCTCCTTCGTCTTCCTCAGCATGTTCGTGGGTGTGATGATCATTCACACGGAGGTGAGGTGGTGCTTGTAAGGATGGGGGAGTGGTAAGTGTGGCAGGCAGATGGGCCAAGTCTCAAGGGAGGACACTGAGCGATCTCCCTCCTGAAGTGGAGGGGGGGTGACCAGGCTCTACCGCAGCCTGACTCTTTTCCCTGAGCCCTGCATTTTCCCTCCCTCAGGATGGTGGCCTGCAGGGTAGGTGCTTAGGAAGTCACTGCAGCTACAGTTGGCAGCTTGAGCTGGGGGCTGGCCTGTGAGGGGATCCTCCTGCTGAGGAGCCGGAGCAGCAGTGGAAGACTGGGGAAGAAGGAAGACGGGAGTGGTGCGCACTGAGAGCCCATATCTTACCTCCATCCTCCCACCCTCTAGGACTCTGTCAAAAAGTTTGAGCGGGAGCTGATGCTAGAGAGACACATGACACTCATGGAAGAAAAGCATGTGATTTTGAAGTGGCAGCAGGAGGAGGTCAGCAAGCTGATGCAGACGCAGGTAGGTGGTCTCCCTGGGCCGGCGGACAAGCAGAGGGGCAGTCAGGGCTGAAGGAACGGCCAGGAAGATGGGCCTGGGGGCCTGCGTGGAGGGCGGGTGGCCTTAGGCATCTGTGGCACTTGGTAAGTCAGCTACTCACCCCCCCTGTACTTTTCAGAGTCTGACGTTATTCTCTGTATTTTTATGTTCCTCTGGACCTCTTCAAGTGTTGAGTGTTGCAATTATCATATTTCCCTCCTTCATGGGCAAAACTCCATTGCTGGGCCCCTTGCCTGGAGCACTCTTGTTCCTGAGGACTTGCTGGGTGCCAAGCAGGCTTCGTCCCCGTCCGCTGAGTGGGCGAGGCCACGGAGGCCCCGACAGGTGTTACTAACCTCAGTTTTTCTAAACTGGAACAAGAGTGAGCACAGTGGGCTGGAGATTTTCTCTCAAGCATGATACAACTGTGAGGGGCTGGAGGAGCGTCCTCTCTTTTCGGCCGAAGTGCTCTGAGCTGCCGGGGTGCTCGGCCGGGTCGTGAACAGCATGCTGCCCCTTTCTCCGCCAAGTGGCTGGTGCCTTCCTCCTCAGCCTCCTCTCTGAGGTGGAGATGCCCGCCTGTCTCGGTGTGCCCAAGGTTTGTCCAGAACAGGGTGAAATGCTGAGCCACGCTCAGGCTCTCACCGATTCCTTCCCGTGTCACCTGTCCTCACGTCAGGGATGGTGGCTCACCAGGTGACCTCAGTCAGGGGGGTCCAGGCCCAGAAGGGGTTGGGGTGAACTGTGATTGGACTCAGGACTCATCCTGGGGCCAGGGTCAGGCCTCTGCCTGGCCCCCACGTGGAGGGGCCCCAGGTCTCTGTGCAGCCCGGTCACTACCTCCTCATCCTTGCTCTCTTTATGCTTCCCTCTCTAGAAGAATGTTGACCACAAAAGTTCCACTGAGCTGGTGGAGAAGTTTAAGAAGACCCTGCGGCACACTGACCCCATGGTCTTGGATGATTTTGGCACTAGCCTACCCTTCATTGATGTCTACTTGTCCACTCTGGACAACCAGGATGCTACCATCTACAAGTCAGTCCCAGCTCCGCTGACCTGGCCCCAGGCCCAGGGGGGCAATGGCTGATGTGCAGGGCGGGTCGGGCGAGGCCCTTCCTGGCGGTGTGCAGGGGCTGGGCTGCTGTGCGGACGGGCCTGTGGCTGGGGGAGACTCCACCCACTGGCCTCCCCAGCCCACCCTGACCTGTTTTTAAATATTGGCTCCTCTGACTCTCCAAGACCCTCCTCACCAAGCACTTTTCAGAGGGCCGAGAGAACGCTGCTGGCTGGCAAGTCAGAAGCTGAAGCCCCTGGCTTGGTGCTGTGTGACTCTGGCAAAGTCTTTGTCCCTTTCCTACCCGGCACAGGAGGGGCTGACTATGGAAGCAATGTGTGTGAAGCTCTGAGCTTGGCCTGGCCCAGGGCTATGCTCAGTGTGAGTTAGCTGGGGTCCTTCTGGCCATTACTTGCAGGAAGGGGAGGTGCACGATTAGCCTGGTTTCTCAACAAAAGCTGCCTTGAGGGCTTCGCAGACAGGAGGAACTAAAAGGAGGGGATCTAGGGATGACCAGTGTTGGCCCAGGCGTGGACCAGGCAGCGTCTGGGCACCTCCACGGGCTCACCTCGCTCCGAGCCCAGGAGTCTGTTGCCTCCCACCTGACACATGCGGTGAAACGACTTTACTCCTGGGGCCACAGGTAGAGGGGCACAGCCGGGCTCCCAGCCCAGCCCTATGTGGCTCTGAAGTCCTCGCTCTTCCGTGACCCCACACCTACCAGGAGTGGTGAATGTGCGGGTGCGAGAGTGCCGTGGGCAGGGCCAGGGCGGCATGGAGCCCACTCGTGAGCTCAGGCCTCCTCTCCTCCTCCATTTCCAGGCTTCAGGAGCTGTACTACGAGATCGTGCACGTGCTGAGCCTGATGCTTGAAGACTTGCCCCAGAGGAAGCAGTCCCAGTCCTTGGAGAAGGTCGAGGAGAAGTAGTGGGTGTGGGCACCCAGGCACCGAGGGCCTCCCAGGCTGTGACACCCTGTCCCGCCAACTAAACACAGGTTTTCTGAGTTGGCCTCTTCACGGTTGCTGTGATCATGGCATTTCTCCACCTTTGGGAATTGGGCCTGAGTAGATGCCCATGAAGTCTGATTCCTCCCTCACATGACACAGCCAGACCTTGGGAGTAGGGAGTGGGGAGAGGGAGGCTCAAGGCCCCCCCTGACCAGAAGACACACCTAGGGTCCACACTGGCTCTCTCCTCCTTTGACCCCAGCATCAAGGACCCACCGGGTTCCTGGGAAAGCCACCTGAGGACCCCGGACCGAGAAGGGCTTCCAGCCGCCCCATAAGAGTGCGTGGCTCCTTTGAGCTGGTGTGGCCCTACTGATCCTGGAAGCTCTGCTGCCCTCATCTTTGTGTGTGTGCCCACACCTGGCAGAGCTACAGCTCTCTCTGTGCACCCAGAGCCCTGGAGGCCCCTCTTTGGGGTTCTACTCTGCTTCTCCCAGGCTCACAGTGATGGTGGTGCCCCAGGGGTGCAGCCGTGACTGGAAGGATACTGTTGTGTGGCGTGCAGTTCAGGGGGGCACCTCATGCAGGGGCCAGAGGAGTGGCAGTATCGGGCGCTTTGGGCTGCTCCCTCCCCTTTAGTTAGAACTCTTTACTCGAAAGGTGGCATTTTTCTGTGTCGTCCCTGGCCACATGACTGCCACAGCTGGCAAGGTCCTGGCGCCATCCCGGCCCAGCCACCACGGAGCCATCTGAAGGCCCAGGTGGGGCAGGGTGGCTGGTACCCCTTGCTCCCGACTGGCCAGACCAGAGGCCCGGCAGTGCCCCCTCTGCTCCCATTTCTGGGGAGTGTTCTTGAGGCCTGTCACCTTGGCGGTGCCCTATTCTTAGAGGAGACATGAGTTCTGGGTTGAGCTGTGGGTGGGAAGCCAGCATCTGTAGCTGGGTGCCCAGGCCCACCCTGGGGAGTCAGGTCAGTAGAAAACATGTAGAATTGAGAATGGCTGGACAAGGGTCCCATGGGGGTCCCGTGGGCTCCAGGCCTGGATGACGGCACCCCTGAAGCCAGAGGACAAGGGCTGGTGGAAGCCTTTACTCGTGGTTTCATTCACCCGACTACTATTTCCTGAGCTGTGCAGGGTGCTGGGGGTTCTGTGACGAGAAAGCCACAGTCTCGTCCTGGCCCTCTTGGTGCCCACGGTTATCTAGGGGAGACAGTCATCCGGCCAGAACGGATGAGAGAAAATTTCCCTGAGGAAGTGATAATAATTGTGTGAATGCAGAGAGCATGTGTCTTCTAAGATACTCAGATCATTTCCATTTGCAAATGATCGCACTCAGGACCAAACTGAGAACTGTGTGAAACGGTGCCAAGAAGGATCGCTCTGGAGCGTGAGACCCATCGCCGTGCAGTGGGGGAGCCCTGTGAGGGCAGGGCGTCTGGCCTCGCTCCTTCCTCGGGTGGAGAGAACTTCGTGCCAGTGCCCTGGGAGGTGGCCCTGAAGTAAGCGGGGTGTGCACCCAGTACCTAACTGTGAAGGGGGCGACTCTTGGCTGGGGGCTTCCGGGGGGGCTCTGGTGGGTGCAGCCCAGTCAGCCCAGGATGCAGGCCTCAGGCAGTGGCTCCGATTCAGGACTGGGATAAAGCAGACGTTGCCAACTGCCCACACTGGATGTGCCAGTGTTGCATGGGGGAATGCGGAAACATCTCCGCCTGCTGTCACTAGGAATCGTGGGAGTTGCCCTAGGCCTCTGGGAGTGAACAAAAGATTTAAAAACTTCTGCAGGGAGGCAAGTTAGTGAGTACCATGGTTTTAGAGTCAGGAAACTTGGATTCCTTAATCAGGCGACCTCGGGCAAGGTGTCTGGTCTTTTGAAACCTCAGCTATTTCGTCTGAGAAATGGGCTGATAAAACTGTTCAGCTATAAAGATCAAATAAAATACATGTGACAGTGTAAAAAAAAAAAGAGACACAGTCAACTATGGTTCGTGCTTCCTGGCTGTCAGCTCTGCCTCTGCTGTGAGGCCAGCTGCCGTGGGCTTTCCTGATCAGGGGCTGAGAGGGACTGGGCCAATGACGAGGTGGCTGGGGCGGGGGGGTGGGAGTGGTGAAAGCGTGGAGCTGAGAGCAGGAAGCAGAGATCAGGAACCTGGGGCTGGGTAGGGGGGAATGCGTGTCCAGGTGGAGCTGGTATGGGATGGCCGGTTGCACCTGCAGGGCCCGGTCCCAGCAGGGAAGCCCAGGCACGGGCTGTGGGGCTGTGGTGTGGGAGGGCAAGCTTCCTTTAAGGGCACAAGCAGAAGGCTTTCACAGAGCAGGGAGCTGGGAGAGGGTGATGTGCAGACGGCTGGCTCAGCACTGCTGGCAGAACAAGCCACTGGATATTTGGTGTAAAGTCCCAGAGCAGCATTTCTGTTTGGCTCTCTTTGCCTGCAGAGCAAACACTGGCAGATTGGAATTCCCACTTGGGCTCTCACCAACTCAAACAGGCTTGGCCAAGGCTTTCAATTGATTTGCTTGGGGCAGAAGTGGCTCTGCTTGCCCAGGCCTGGCTGTGGAAAGCAGGACCCTCCTCCTCCTTCCCCCAGCGTCGGGATCCAGCAGAGCTGTCCCCAAATGGCTCGCCCACCTCCATCCTGCCAGCTGGGTGGTTTGGGGCTGCAGTGGGATACCCGGGACCTGGGTCTGAGTCTTCTGGTCACACCCAGGCCCTCCCCCAGCTCTTGTAAGAAGGATATGGAATCCAAGTCTAGAGGTGTTTGGAAGGTGGCTGGATTTTGGGGTTTTTTTTAAACTGCTTGTTGATTCCACCAGCAGGAAGCAGTCTCTATAATATGGAAATCCAGGCAGGACTGAGACTATAAGTGCTCCTCTTCAGTCCAACAGCCCCTAAAAATCCAATAGTGAGACGCTGGAAACTGCACATCTTGATGTTTTCCCCAAATGTGGGTGAGACAGGACACCTTGTACAATGAACCGCCCTTCCCCAGGTCAGGAGGAGACGGCTCTGAATTCCTAACTAGGCTACTCAGAAAGGAGAGGTAATTGTTGCTGATTCTAGTCACAGGGGTTGGGAAATTAGGAGAAAGGAGCTCAGTGTGATGGGGTGAGAGTTACCAACACACGAGCACCCTACTCTTCCCCACACCCTGCACCAAGAATTTCGTCTGTGCTTGGTCCGCCACATGCCACACCTTCCCCGAGTTCTAGCTCTGATTCCACTTAAGGCTTGGTGTGATGCAGCCCTAGGGGGATGGGGGAGGCAGGGCTGGAGAGCTGAAGGAAAGGGGAGCATCTGTGCTTTCTCGGTTGGCTCCTGGCTTCTCCTTCACTGTGGAGAAGCAGGGTAATGGGCAAGGCTCATCGGACCTACACGATAGGAGCCGGGACATGGAGGAGGAAGGAAGTAAAAGCCAAGGCTGGGAGTCAGAGACTTTGGACAGAGGCTCCGACCCAGCTGGAGGGTGAGAATGGAAAGGGGACAAATGGAGACAGCAAGTATCCTTGTAGGGTGACAGCTGGATCCCCACTGATGTTCCTTGAGAGAGGCAAATAATGATGGAAATTATTTAGGGATGATTTTTGGTTGCTGAACTGTGTCTTTTATTTATTTATTTGTTTTTATTTTTAAAAATTAATTAATTTATTTATTTTTGGCTGCGTTGGGTCTTTGTTGCTGCGCAAGGGCTCTCTCTAGTTGCGGCGAGCGGAGGCTAATCTTCATTGTGGTGCACGGGCTTCTCATTGCAGTGGCTCCTCTTGTTGCGGAGCACAGGCTCTAGGCATGCAGGCTTCAGTTGTTGTGGCACACGGGCTCAGTAGTTGTGGTGCACGGGCTTAGTTGCTCCGCGGCATGTGGGATCTTCCCAGACCAGGGCTCGAACCCGTATCCCCTGCATTGGCAGACGGATTCTTAACCACTGCGCCGCCAGGGAAGCCCTGAACTGTGTCTGTTAAAAATGGAGCCCTATGAAGAGATTCAACCACTTGGGGTCTGCATGATGTTTGGGTGACGTAAAGGGGGCGGTGTGTAATAAGGACCTCTTAGGCTAAAATTGGGATATGTTTAGAGGGCTTTAAGAACCACTGACTGAGCTCCCAGCTGTGATCTGAGGCCTCTAGGTGAAGTACCCCTGAGGGTGGTGGCACCAAATGTGACTGGCATTTTGCAAAATGAAACTGAGGTCTCAAAAGGAAGGGTGGCAGAGGCCATAGGGGGATGAAGAGTCTGCTCTAAAACTCTGAGGAAACTGGAGGTTGACCCCAACTTTTGTAAACTGGTGATGGGGCAATGACCTTTCACAGCAGAGGCACCCCACTGCCCAGAGCTCAGTGTCCTGAGAGCACAGCTGCCCCTTGACTCCCTTCTTCCCCACTGGGGCCTTGATGCCTGGGATTGGGGCATGAGATGAAAAGACTCTTCAAAACATGCTGCTGGGCCAGCAAAGGAGGAGTCCAAGCAGAGGTCAGGCCGAGGCTCCAAAGGTATGGCCTGTTCTCTTTGGCTGTGGAAAATACCACCTTCTGTTTTATCAGTAGTTCTGTTTAAGACACTTTGACATACATGATTTGAATCTCATAACAACACTTAGGTACTTTCATTATCCCCATTAAACAGGTGGCAAAACTGAGGTTCAAAGAGGCAATTAACCTACCCAAGGCTGTATAACTAAGGGGGAAGAACCAAGCGTGTCTGGCTCTAACTGCTGCTATAATATGGTGCAACGTCCTCTAGGGAATTGTTATCCTCATCTTATAGGTGGGCAAGCAGCGCTCAGAGAGACTGTTACTTGGCAAGATCATCACTGGGGGGGCAGAGTTAGTATCTGAACGCAGACCACACATGTACCCCTCTGCTCTACTGTCTCACAGCAGCCTTGTTTTTTCTTATCAAAGCTATTTTTTGAACCTTAAGAATCAAGCCCTAATTCCCTCCTGAGCAGGGCCTGCCTCTGGGCGGAGGGAAGGTGGTCTCTCAGACGGGTCTCATTTAGCCAGTTTCCTGGCACCTTCTTGCTGCCTGGTGGAAGCTCTGAAGTCTGCTGGTCCAGCGGCTCCTGGCTCGGGAGCCCTGGGAGCTCCAGAGATGGAAAGGGCAGCAGGAAGCAATCAGTGTGTGGCACCTAATCAGGAAATTATAGCTTGGGCAGAAGAGGGGTTTGGCTTCGAAGTCACCCTTCCCTGGGTTTCAGTCAAGCAGGCCCACAGGCAGGCTTGGCCGGCCGATGGGATGTGCTGAGCAGGCGTGAGCTCAGCAGGCAGGATAAGCCAGCCTCGTCATTGCTGCCCAGGAGGCTGGCTTCCTAGGTGGGGATGATGTATTCCAACCTTTCTGGCCCCCTGCCTGTGCCTGTACCCACTGATACCTCATCAGCAAGGGGAGAAGCTGTGGGCATCAGAGGGGGTACTTTGGGAGGTTCTTGACCTGAGTCGGTGACTTTTTACCTGATTCTTGAATAAGCAAGTGGAAAAGGTGTGAAAGAAGTGTCAGGTGGAAAAAGCCAGGTGCAGAACTGTACATACGTGATACCATTTGTATTTTAAAAAAAAGAAAGTGAGAAAGAAATAAAACCACCCACACAGTGGCAGTGAGATACCCTTTCAGGTGGCAAGGATGATAGACGAAACCTAGTATTGGCCAGGGCACGGAGGTGGCACCCCCGTTCACTTTGGCAGTGCGGATAGGTGTGGCTTTTTCAGAAGGCAATGCGGTTTAGCTTTTATGCGTGTGTTCCTATGGCCCAACAGTTCTGCTTATGAAATTATCCTGAAGAGCCAAATGACAAATGCACAGAGATGCAGGGATAAGGACGTTTACCGTGGCCTGTTGTGATAGAAACACAGCAAAAGAAATCAAGGAATTACTTAATGCCCATTGGTGAGCCGACTGGTTGAATTAGTATGAGTCCATACATGGGGCCCCTAAAATAGTGATTTGTTGATAAGAGTAGGTGTTCTTGATATTATGTGATTGAAAAAGTGGCTTCTAAAGCAGCATGTGATCTGCCGTCCTTTATGTAACACCGAGTGAGTGAGTGTATGTAGCCTATGTGTACATGCACGTGTGTGTGCTGAGCGATGTCTGGAAGGATCATCATATTAGTAGTGGTTTGGTGGTCTTGACTTTGTCCTCACACTTTTCTGAACTTTCTGAATTTTAAGAATCAATATGTAGTTTACAATCAGGAGAAACAATACAATTTTCATCTTGAAAAAAATGCTGGGAATTCCCTGGCGGGTCAGTGGTTAGAACTCCGCGCTTTCACTACCGGGGCCCGCATTCGATCCCTGGTCGGGAACTAAGATCCTGCATGCTACACGGTGTGGCCAAAAAAAAAGTTAAGCAGTGTGCGTGGGTGTGTGTGCGTGTGCGTGCATGCATGTGCATGCACGGCTGTGCCTGTGGTAGGTGGAAGGGCATTCCAGGCAGAAGGAACCACAGGCACAAAAGAAAGAGGGTGGGAGCTGCGAAGCTGGTGTGGCCACAGCCTGCAGTATGGGCGAGGTGGTGGGGAGATTGGGGAAGTACATTGAGTATGATCCTGAGTACCGCAGCTTGGCAATTTGGAAGCAGGGCAGTGACCTGGCCAGATTTGATTCTTGCTTCCTCTCTGAGAATGACCTGCTCCCCCTCACCTGGCATTTAAGACTTCTCTATTCTGTCTCCCCCTTCCTCTCCCCATAGCTTCCAGGGCTCCCCTTTGCCCAGCTCATTCTCACCTCGACTCCTGCGTACCCATTCCCATCTGCCTGTCCTTCAAGACTCAGCATTAGGCCCCCTCTAACAGGAAGCCTTCCCAGATTGCTCCGGTTAGCCTTGATATCTCCTTTTTCATACTCTCACCCTTGAACTTTCATAACTGACCTTAAATCAGACCATAATTCCTCAAGAACCAGGACGAGGGCCGTGGACTGAGAGGTTATGCTGTAATACCTGGATGCCAGTGATGGATAGACTGACATCTGCCAGCATTAGAGTCCTGATGGGGGAGGGAGAAAGCAGGCAGCAGAGGCCCAGGAGTTATTTTGAGCCTATCATGTCACAGGCACAGTGCCAAACACTGCACATAGCTTTTCACATTTATCCCCATTGTACAGATGAGGAAACTGAGGCTTAGAGAGGTTATGTGGCAGTAAGTGGTACGGCTCTGAGTAGAACCCAGGTTCTGTCTAACTCTAGAACCCACACTCTTAACCTCTGTGACCTACTTGTCTCTGGTTCTCATCCCCCCAGAGGTTGGCAGGGCTGGGCCTGTCGTGGGGCCTTCTTGTGCCTTGCTGCCCCAGACCCAGTGGAGATGGATTTCAGGGTGGGAGGGTGATGCCATCTCACTCAAGTGGTAGCTCCTGACCCAGTGGAGGATCTGGGGCAGTGCAGCATCCCTGCTGAGGCCTTGGGAGTGCCACTGTCCCCAGTGACATAAAGTGAGATATTTCCCTGTGGGCCAGCTGGCAGGAGCATTGTGGGGGAATCTGGAGGGGAGGAGGCTGGGCATGTTGACCAAGGAAGAGCTTTCCCACTCAGAGATTCTCCAGTAGCAGGAGGTCAGTGAGATGATAAAGGACAATTTTGTGCCTCTGAAGCAACAGCACACCTGAAAGCCTTACATACTGTTTGCGTCCATGGTCTCTTCAAACCCTGACAGCAAACCCCAAGAGGCAAGCAGGCAGACCCAGTGCCCACTGACAGAAGAGGAAACTCGGGCTCCGGGAAGGGACAGCCAGGCCCCGGGGAGGAGCCCAGCCCAGGGGCTAGAATCCAGAGGAGCCCTGGCCTCTCCCGGGCACCTCCCCCAGCCAAGGCTCAGTGGGTATCCTTGCCTTGATGGGCTGGACCAGTCTCTGTGAGCCTGGGGGGCTGCCCGGGGGTGGCCTCAGTGGAGACTGAGGAAGAAGCAAGAAGCTTTGGAGGCGTGGGCACCAAGCTCGGGAGAAGCCATGAACTGTGTGTGCCTGTCCTCAGGACCAGCTTCCGAGACTCAGCAGGAGTGCTGGTTTGGGAGATGGAGGGAGGGTCCTTGGCCACACTGTCTTGTGTAAGTGTGTGTGTGTGTGTGTGTGTGTGTGTTTTGTCCAAATACAGCCTTTATTAGATCATGTCTACTCAGAGGAAGAGAGGTGTGTGCATGAAAAGGCTGGAGTAAGGGTGGGGATCAGCGTCCATTCCAGTGTGTCCTGGAAAGTTCCCAGCGAGGCCACAGCGGGAACGGTTTGGGGAAACCCTTGCTGGCCCCGCCACCGCCTGGCAAACGGCAAAGTGGCCGGCTGCTTTGTGGCTGCAGTGTCTTGGAGGGTTTGCCAAGCACTTTCCGTGAAGTCACTGGGGCGTTAAGCCCTTTGTTCAATTAAATGGGTTAATGTGCTTTGTCTGATTCTGATGAATACTAATAATATAATGTGATAATGGCAGTAATGGTGCTCTCAGCCCCGATTATCACACGTGCCGCACTGTCCCAGGCACAGAGGGAGGTGCAGCTCACATTCCCGCACACTCAGGCCTCATTTTCCACTCATAAAACCCCATTCTTCAAAGCTTTTCCAGCCCAACTCCCTATATCCATTTTCGGGACAAATTACCAACACTTAAAAAAAATTGGTCCATTTTGCGTAAAAGCCAAGTCCAAATTACTGTTACTTTCCCCTCTATGTTTTGAAATTTCAAAAAGAGAAGGGTGGGAGCTGAGGGGGACACAGGGGATGGAGAGAGGAGGCAGAAAGGGAAAGAGGGAGAAAACTGTATGAACAGGGAAGGAAAAATCAAGCTTTCTTTTTTCAGTAAAAACGTATTTCTGGAATGATGTTTCAGTTTACTCAGGCAGAAAAATCAGAAATGGTGTGCTTATTAAACAGGCTAAGTAAGCATGACTATTTTTAGTAGTGCAGTAAAACCTTGGTCATTTGGACCTCTTTAATAAAGATTCCATGATCACGCTGGCTGGCAGGCACACACAGTGTGTGTGTGCACGCGTGTGGGTGCACGTGTGTGTGTGAAAGCAAGGTAAGAGTGTAAATAGGTTGCTGAGTTGGAGGATTAGGAGGGCGGGGCTGGGGGATGCAGCGAGGGGACAAAGGGGACAGGGATGGGCACCCTTACTGCTTACGAGAGCAGTTTTTAAACTGAGTCCTCTCTGCTTTGCAATATACAAGAGCATTACAAATTCTTCTTCTCTCTGAACACTCCTCTTGGCACCTACTAATTTGGCATCTGTTTAAAGAAGAAAGTATTTGAAAACAAAAATTTCACTTCTATAAAAATCTGTAAAGGTTTACTTGACACCACCTGTCACACTGGCCTGCCCCCAGCACGAGGCTGAATCCTGGGGGTTGACACATCATCCCAGGGAGGTGATGAATGACCCCTCTGGGGTGAGGACAGGGACCTGTAGGCAGAAGGCCACTCCCTGTCCTGCAGATCACAGTTCTTTGCATTTTTAAAATAATATTTGATGTTTCATTCCATCATGACAAAAGTAATACATGCTTAGTGCAAAAAACTTGGAAAGGAAAAATGAAAAAAAAAAAAATCCCTTATTTCCCACCACCCAGAGGTAGCTGGTGTTAACACTTTGTTAACACATCCAGAAATTTCTCTGTACATGTGTAAAAATAAAAATGGTACCGTGCTTATATAATGTTCTGTAGCTTGCCTTGTTTAGTGTTTTGACAAAGAAACTCAGTTTTTTAAAAAAGGCAATGGCAAACCTATTATTTAATTTTATGCTAAACTTATAGAGAAGTCATCGGCCCCATTTACTTTCTCTTGGCCATATAGTAGGCACTCAGTAGGGGATGTGTCCTTAATGGGGTCCCACTGCTATGCTGCACAGAGGGATGGAGGATGGGGTGAGGGCCACAAGGGGATTCAGCTGTAACTGGGGCCTCAAAGGGTACCAGTTGAAGAGGGCGGCAAGGAAAGGTTTTCCAGTAAGCACCACCCCAGCTCTGGCAGTGGGTTCAGCCCCCAGGAGTCCTGGGCACCAGTCTCTGAATGCCTCTCTGGATAAGGTAGAGGCATAGACACAGATATACATTTTTTTTAAGTGTGATAAAAGGCACATAACATGAAATTTACCATTTTAACCTTTTTAAAGTGCACAGTTCAGTGACATTAAGCACATTCATATTGTTGTGCAACCATCACCACCATCCATTTCCAGAACGTTTTCATCATCCCAAAATGAAGCTCTGTACCCATTAAACACTAGCTCCCCAGTCCCCTCTCCTCCCTGCCCCTGGCAACCACCGTCCTACTTTCTGTCTGTATGAGCTTGCCTATTCCAGGTACCTCATATAAGTGCAATCATACAATGTTTGTTCTTTTGTGTCTGGCCAATTTCATGTAGCATAATGTCTTCAAGGTTCATCCATGTAGTAGGGTCTGTCAGAATCTCCTTCTGTTTCAAGGCTGAATGTACATACCACATTTTGTTTATTCATCTGTTGATGGGCATGGGTTGCTCCTACCTTTAGGCTATTGTCAATGATGCTGCTATGAACATGGGTGTACAAATATGTGTTTGAGTCCCTGCTTTTGTTTCTTTTCGGTATGTACCCAGAAGTGGAATTTCTGGATAATATAATAATTCTGTTTATATTTTTTTAGGGAATCACCATACTGTTTTCCACAGCGGCACCATTTTACATTCCTACCAGCAATGCACAAGGGTTCTAATTTCTCCACATCCTTACCAACACTTGTTATTTTCTGCTCTTTTGGTAAGAGCCGTCGTAATGGATGTGTAGTGGTATCTCATTGTGGTTTTGATTTGCATTTCCCTAACGACTAGTGATGTTGAGCATCTTTTCGTGTGTTTATTGGCCATTTGTCTTCTTTGGGGAAATGTCTGTTCAAAGTCCTTTGCCCATTTTTGAATTTTTGTTGTTGTTGTTCAGGTACACTTTTAAAATCAGCGCCAGGAGCTGCCAGTGCTGAGAGGGGGGAGGGAGTGAGTGAGAGGAGGAGGGAAAGAAGCAAGAGAAGAGAGACAGGAGCAGGGAGAGGGAGGAAGGCCAGGGTATGTCTTGTGGAGTGAGGTATAAAGGGAGGCAGCCCTTCACTTCATTTATTCAGCAGATCGTTACTGAGCACCGACTGTGTGCAGACACTCTCCACACATTGCTGTCCACACCTGTTTGCCGCTACATCCTGGCTCTCGGGAGCTGCAGTGACCTTCCTGCGGGAGGCCATGCCCACAGAAGTTAAGCCACAGGCTCTGCCTGCAGTCAGACAGGCTGGGATCCAAGGCTCTAAAGCTGCATGCCTTTGGACAGGTCACATGACACCCCCAGCCTTAGCTTCCTCATCTAGAAAACACGCACAGCGCACAGCAGGGGAAGGCGCATAGTGAGGCGTGCGGCCACGTGACCCGATCACCCAGAGAAGCTTTCATCCATCCTGCCCTCTGCCTCCACCCTGCTCCAAATGCAGCTTCCTGCACCCTGACCTGCTCCTCGGCAGCATCCTGATTTATGGGATCACAGGCTCCCCAACCTGGCTGAGCGCTGGCACTGTGTCTCCTGGGTGCCCTGCAGCCTCTCGATCAGTGGGCACCGGCTCTGGGTTACACAGCCAGCTGGGAGGCAAGGAAGGCCCAGGGCCCTGCGAAGGCAACACAGGAGTGTGAAGACTGGGGTTCCCTGGGGAGAGGGGCAAGGAGGCAGATTGGCAAGGGCTGAGAGAAAGCCTGGGAGGCAGATTGGAAGCGCCCATCTAGGAAACGAGAAGCTCGTAACACTGAACAAGACAGGAGTTTGGATTTCATGGTTGATATTCCAGGGCCCTGCCTTCACCAGGAAACTTCTCTGTGTCCCCGCCTGCCCACCTCATTCTGCTGCCCACACCGAGGGCTTCCTCAGTCCCAGCTGTCACCTGTGTCCTCCGCTCCTCTCCCACCTAGCCACATGAGCTTGGCAAAGGCAAATCCCGGGGCCTGGGGCCTTTTTCCTCTCTCCCAGAGCGCAGCTGAGTCCAGCCTCTGGACACGAATTACAGTTATCTCCCCCGCCACCCCCACTCCCTAGCCCAACACCAATGTGATTCCCATCAGGAGAGTTACAGGGGGCCCAAGGCTGGGTTACCGGGGGCCCAAGTCTAGGATGGTTCCAGGGCTGGGATGGAGTGGGGAAGGTAAGGCAGGTAGGGAAATCAGCAGGACTGTCAATCGTGACTCACATTCATGGCACCCAGCAAAGCTGGAGGGAAATCCAAGGTGGGCCCCAAATGACATTTTCAGAAATGACCTGTTGAGAATCTTAAGAGATGCCCTATTAATGTGGAAAGTGGGGGACAGGGCCCTCAGGAGGAGAGGCAGGACATCTCACTTTAATAATAATAACATTAACAGTAACAATTCCAACATCAGTAACAATTTATTGAGCACTTACTATATGCCAGCACTTTATGTGCGTTATCTCATTTAATCCTTTAGACAGCTGTGTGAAGTGATTGTCGTCATTCCCTTTTACTGAAGAACAGGCCCAGAGACCTTAGTGAAGCCTCTTGTCCAGGGCAACTCAGGGGGAGCGCCAGAACTCAAACTCTCGCTCTCCAAGACCACAGCAAAAGTTCCTGTGGATGCCAGAGCCAAGTAACTGGCCCAGGAGATGGGGAGGTCCCTGGGCAGAAAACCACCCTCACTCTCATTTCCCAGACTGGCCCTCTTGGTGACTGAGGTCCCACTGCTATTTCCTGGGGCAGCAGCAGGCTGAGGCATGTGGAGCTGAAGGGCCACCCAGAGCCACCTCTAGGGCTTGGACTCCCCAGGCCATGCCCCTCTGCGAGGCAGCTTTTCCAGCTGTGATTTCCCCCTCCCCCTCCAGGTGACTCTGGTGGCCCAGAGGGAGGGCCATAAAGCTAGGGGAGGTGACTCGGCTCCTCTCCCTCAATGACCAGGCACTACAGGGGTTGCACACAGTGGCTCACCCCATCCTCCTTTGGTGCCCACAGTGCCTGCAAACCAGTGCTGGGCACCAGCCTCTTGCCCTCTTGTCCCTAATTCATGGCCCCTCTAAATCTGCAGCGGCCCTTTGGGGGTCACTTTGTCAGTACCAAGTAAGAACAAATCTGCTTTTCTATTTCCTGCGGGCCAGTCCTGTGTGGCCAGCAGAAATTATGATCTCTTCAAGGTCAGACACCCTCCCCTGCCATGTTGCCCACGATGCTTGGCATGGGGCAGCCCAGTGCGGAAGGTAGAGGGGTGACTGGGTTTGAATCCATCCCATCACTTCCTGCTGTGTGGCTTCTTTAAGCCTCAGGGGCCTCATCAGGGAAAGGGGATAATGAGGATCATCTCATAGGGCTGCGTGCAGGTAAAAGGGGCTCACCTATGAGACGCGTGCACTTAGCAGAGGGCCCTGGACCCTGAATGGGCTCAGTGTACGATACCGCTTGCCACTGGAGGCGGAGATGGCGCCGCCTCCTCCCGAACAGCCTTGCCTGCAAGCCCATCCTGTTTGAAGCAGGACTTTCATTCTTTCTTACTCACAGCACCATGTTTTCTTCAAAAGCACTCAGCCCAGTTTGTAATTATACGTGTTTGTTTACTTGTCCATGAGAGCAGGGACTGTGTCTGTTTCCCGCTTCTCCATCCCCAGCACCAAGGGCAGAAGCACAGTAAATGAAGCCTCCCCAGTCTTCTTCAGGCAGAGCAGGACCAGGACTTTCTGCCTTTTCTCAGAGCACTTGCCTTTCAGAACCCCGTGTGTTCCTCACCCCCCCTCCAGAGATGACCCTGCAGGTGGTGTAGCTGGGGAGGGCTGGGTACTACCTGCAGGCACAGAATGGATGGGGGGGCCCAAGGCTGGGTCCTGCACTCACCCTGGTGGCCGTGGTCCCTGATGGACGATGGGGTCATCCTGGACTGCTGCTGCCTTTCCTCCTGGCTGCAGCTGTTCGGCCTGTGGCCCTGCCTCCACACTAAGTCTCTACCAGAGCTCTTCTTCGGCCCTCCTCTCACCTGAGACGGGGCCTGACTTTCAGAGAGGCCTCTCTGCCTCCCTCTTCTCTCCGGTCCCACCTCCTTCTAGGTCTCTCCTGCCTCCTGCTCTCAGCTGAGACCAGGGCCCCCTGGCCTTGGCAGATGTGTGAGGCTGGGGGAGGCACTCTGAGTCCAGATGTGATTGTGTTTATGTTTCCAGAGAGTGAGGGGTCGGAGCTCTGGACTCCAGCTGTTGGGGGAGGGGTGGTCGGGCTCCAGCCCCCTGCCCCAACCTTCCCTCCCCCCTCCTCCCTCCTCCAGCCTGTGTATCTGGCCCGGTCCTTCTCAGAACCCTTCACTCCAAGTCCTACAGCATCAGGCTGAGCCATCCTCCAGCAAGGACCCCTCCTCACTCCTCATCTGAAGGTGAGAAGACCGGTGGAAGGATGCCTGGCTTTGGAATCCGTGTGACCTTGGCCCAGTGCATGGTGTGATGGAGCCTTGGTTCCATCATCTGTATAATAGGGACAGCACTCCTGACCTCAGAGGCAGTGTTGACCTGGTTTAGGAATGTGTGCACAGGGCTCTCCAGCTATTAGCTCATGACTAAGCCCATGGCTGTGCCCCACTCCCATCTAGCGCTTGCCTGGGTCCAGCTCCAGGGCAGTGACAATCACAAGGTGATTCTAAAGCAGAATACCACCCCCTCCTTCCTCCCCTGCTACAGCTGCAGACATTTTGTTTTGCCATTAGAAGAGACTTACTTAAGGGAAGCAGAATTTTACAGGCAGTTTACAGGCTGGTCTTGTTCAGTAGTTTCCAAAAGTAGGGGGAGGTGGCGGCGGGAGCGACCGATAACTTGGGATGTAAGGTAAGTGAGAAGTGAGTTCTGTGAGATGGATGGACACTTTCACCGGAACAGCCATATGCCCCTGCGTGGGATTTCGATGTGGAGGCCCTGGCTCGACTCTGGCGGATCCAGCACCCTCGGTCCTCCTGGAACAACCAGAGCAGGGCTCAAGGTGGGGGCACCGGGCCTATTGGAGAACAGGCAACCCCAGGTCTAAAGAGGCTCTCAGCGGCTCCCACCGCCAAGCTCCCAGCAGACAAAGGCCGCGAAGCACCCTAAAAGCCTGGAGCGTCACTGCAGACCCAGTCTGGGAAGAGCCTGCAGAATCCGGCGGTCGGGTAGGGCGGGTGGTCCAGGCTAGAGCGGCCCGCGCGCGGCGCCGGGAGGCTGAGCCGCACCGCCGATGAGTATCGGGCGCGCGCCGGCGCGCGCGGAAAGGGAGCTCGGAGCGCTGGGCTGCGCCCTCAAGGGAGCCGGGTTGAACTGGTCTGGAATGGTGGTGGGGAAGTGGGCGTAGGGTCCTCTGGCAGGGTCGGCTTCGGCTCTTTTCTCCTACTCGCAGGGCCCACGGGGGTGCAGTTCCCTTTCTACCCGCCTTCCCTCCAAGACCGAATGAAGCAGTCAGGGCTCGGCAGTGGTTAGCACGCTCGTACTATGGTTTTAATGGATGTACATGGACAAGTCGATATAGACAGATTTATAATTCTATACAGTCAGTCCGACATACACAAGGACGCTGTAAACTGGGGCGCGGGCCGGAGAGCGGGTGTGCAAAGTGGGCACGGCGTGGGGCCCTGGCCGCTCCCCGAGCTCTCCCGGCTCGACTCTTGCACGGCGGGCGGTGAGGAGGCGGCTCCTCGCCGGACAGGCGGGCCACCTTCTAGCCGGGAGCTGAGGGGAGGGCCTGGGCTTGCTGCGAAGCTTGGGGGCTGGGATGCTCTGAGACGAGCACTCCGCATGCTCCCGCCTCGTCCGCACCGCCAGCTGCGGCTCGTTGGCCTTAAAGTAATCCTGCGGGGCAGGCAAGGGCTCTTCGAGGCGCGCCGGGGCCATTAGTACGGCTCCACGGCGAGATCCCGACCCTGGACTGGGTACCGTCATCCCTGGCCCAGCGCCCCTCCAACTTGGATCCGGATCGAGCTAAGGTATGCTTGGCCGGGCCTAGCTCGGAGGGGGCGTCTTGGTTCGCACCTGGCCGGGGTCCAGGCTTGCCGGCGGTCCGCGCTCCAGTTCGCAGGCGGGAACGCGGGCTACGGGGCGTCTCCTCCGGGCCGCCGGCCTCGGCGCTCGCCTCCCGCGCCGCGTCCCCTCCGCAGAGTGGCCCACCGGGCCCCGAGCGAGCGAGCGAGCACGCACCACCCGCGCCATCCCGAGGAAAATTGCAACTCATCCGTTTTTTCGCGGCACTTTTCTCCGACGTCTTTTTGCTTTGTCTCGTTTTGGAGGGCAGAGTGGGGTCCAGGAAAGCAAACACAAAACCAAGCCGGAGGTGGGGAGCAGGGGGCCGCGCAGGCGCCAGGTCCTCCGCGCCCTCACCCGACCCGGTCCCGGCCCCGGCGCTGTGCCGGCCGCCGGCCCGCGTGGCCCGGCTGGGCGGTCAGCTGTTGTACTGGCACGCATTGAGGCCCGAGGCCGGGCCCTGCAGGCCGCCGTAGCCGAACGACGAGTGCTGCTTGGACTTGAGCCGCAGGCTGGCTAGGCTCGAGTTGCACGTGTCCCGGTAGACGCTGTAGGGCGAGGCGGGTGTGCCGTACGGGCAGCCGCCCGGTGACATGGCCGAGTTAAGCGAGGAGCCGGTGAGGTTGTTGATGTTGTTGAGGCCCGAGTTGGGCATGCCGGGCACAGCGCCCGGGCCCATGCTCGACGGCATGGTCATGGAGGAGATGGAGCTGGGGGCCGAGAACATGGACTGCGACGACAGCGGGCTCATGGAGTTGAAGAAGGTGAAGCTCTTGGTGGAGAGCGGCGCTGGTGCCAGGCTCTTAGCGGCCCAGTTGTTGTAGGAGTAGCCAGCGGCGTACACGTCCTCGTAGGGCTGCACCAAGCCGCTGAACTGCGGCACGTAGCCGCCCTTGCACAGGTCCAGCTGCTGGTTACGCTCGCGCTTCCGCCACTTGGCTCGCCGGTTCTTGAACCAGACCTAGGGGAGGGGGACAGGAGAAAGGTCAGGGCTGCCGAGGGCGGGAAGACGCCTCCCCCTCCCCCGCCCCACCCGAGGCCTCCGCCCGCTTCCTTCTCTCCGAATACCGTTTCTTTCTTCGATATTTCCACCCCTGCCTTCTCTCCATAATGGTTCCCTTCCTGTCTCCAGAAAATATTAGTCTTTTCCTTTTTCTGATCTTTATCCTCTTCCCCCAATTAAATCCGGTTTCTTCTCCTAATACGGATCCTCTTTTTTTTTTTTTTTAACAAATATTTGTTTTCTTTCTTCCTCTCTCAACCAGGTCATCTTCTGCCTTCTCCCGCAAACGGTTCCCCATGTACCTCCTAAATACTCCATCCATTTTCTTCTTCCTCGAATACAAAAGGTAGTTTTCTTTCCTGAAATATACGACCTTGCGACTCCTCTCATTCTTCAGTCTATTTTTCATTCCTCAGATAGTCTGTTTCCATCTTTATTGGTAATATTTGACATTATCATTTCTGCCTCAAATGTTTATTTTCGTTCCGTCCACCCCACTATCTGAACCACTTTCTTCTCCCTCAAACAGTCCATTTTTCTTCGTTATCCCCCATTTTTGATCCTTTTGATTCTTCTGCAAATATTTAGTTTGTTTTTTTCTTTCCAAATATCTGACCTTCACTGTTTCTCTTAAATGGTTGATTCTTTAGTCTTCTCAAATACTTGATCCTTTTGCTTCTCCCTTAAATACTTAATTTCTTTTCTGCTACCTAAATATACGCCAAATATGTTTTTCTGCAAATATTTAATTTCCTTTCACTTCTTACTAGTTTCTCTCTACTCTCCCCCTCCACTTTTCCTCACAAAATTCCGTTAGAACCTCTTCTTTCCCAACTCCCAGTGCTTGCCGATCCTCATCTAGTCCCAGTCCTTTGCCCTCCGCAGCCCTCGACCAGCCCCGGGCTGTATCCCGACCTCTCTTGCCGGACCCCTGCATCTCAGCCTTCTCCATCCCCAGCACTAACGTTGCCTGATTCCACCCCCACTCCACCCCACCCGTACCACCGTAAACCCCAGGCAGGCTTAGTGAGTTCAGGATTACCGAATGCTGTCTTCACTCTATCCCACTGGGCTGGCCAGCCTGACTGGGGAGGGGTGAGAGCTGGGGTTATAGCAGGGAGTCTGTGGCCCAGGTGGGACTTTGGTTTAGCTTGGAACGTGCTCCCAATATCTGATTAAATATTTGCAGTACCCAGAGAAGAAGTGATTCTCTTGCTGCTCTGGCAGGACAGCCATGTTTTCACTGGGAACCAAGGGGTGAGAAGAGGGAGGGTGAAGTCCTGTCTTGAGTTGGAGACCTTACATCTCCAAAGGGATTTGGCCTGAGGCTCACTCATCCACCAGAGCTGCCCCCTCCTCACCTGAACCCAGCCCTACGGGAAAGGGCATTAGGGAAAGGGTTCAGCTAAGACTGGCCGAATGGCTGAGAAAGAGTCCGGTGGAGAATATCCTGAGATTTTGGAGAAGCAGCGTACGGGTGGGACCACTGCCCTAGGAAGTTTTGAGACCCCCCCCAAGCCTGCACTCTTATCAGGCCTCTCCCAGGCTGCCAGGCAGGATCTGCCTTTCCCTTTCGTTTTCGCGGGAAGGTGCCAGCGGCTCGGAGGTCCCCAGCAGCGGGGAATCCTCTGCTCAGTCTAGGGGGTAACAGCCGAGCGGGTTCTGGGCTCTGCAGGGCAGGGGAACATCCCTTGGGGACACAGGTCTTTGGGCGGGGGCTGCGGTAGAGCCCGAGGGTCAGATGGGATGCGGGTCAGAGGGATCCGAGGCGGCAGCAGCCGAGGGGGGCTAGCACCAAACGGCTCTGCAGCAGCTGGGTAGACCGGGGCCTAAGGTGGAATCACCTCCGGTGGAGGGAGGGAGCCGGTCTGAGTGTGCGAAAGAGTGATAGTCTGAGCGCGGGTCTAAGCTTTCAAGGGCTGCGCTGGGCCGGCTGGCAGCCTTCTGCGCGGGTCCCCTTAGGCGCGCACCCCACGCTCACCCTCACGCGTGGCTCGGTGAGGTTGGTCCACACGGCGATCTCCTCCCGCATGCTCATGTCCGGGTAGCGGTTCCTCTGGAACGTGGCCTCCAGCTCTTGCAATTGCTGGCTTGTGAAGTGCGTGCGTTGCCGCCGCTGCTTCTTCTTCTTGGCGGGGTCCTCCACACCGCCGCAGCCTGCGCCGCCCGCACTGCTGTCCTCGGGCCCCTTGGGTTCCCCGCTGCGCTCCTTCTCTGAAGCAGGCAGGACAGGGCGCCAGTCACCTCGGGCTTATGCCCTTTTGCACCCCATCCCGGCTCCACCGAAGCGCTCGTGGTCAGCCCTGGTGGGGCCCGCTCTCCCGCCAGGGCCCCTGGAATTGTACCCATTGGAAAGAGCCCGCCTGTGCCGGGTAGGGTAGGCAGTAGTCACCTCTGATCAGGCTCGTCTGGGAGAAGAGCCCAGGAGTCGGAGACGTGGGCCTAGGTTCCTAGCTGCGCAGGGCCTGCTCTCACAGCTCGGCTCATGCTGGGGCTCTGCTGTTGATGTCACCCGAAAATGTACATTTTTTAGGGCTCTTGGGGTTCTAAATCAGAGGGGGTCTCTGCTTTTCTGAACTAGGATCAAATCTTTCTAGCCTGAAGCTGGGGGGGGGTGGAGCAAGAGCCAGGCAGTGGCCTGCAGCCCCTCCAATTTCTTCTCCCCAGGGCCGTGTGGGAGCCCCACCGGGCAGGCACAACACAGCCGGGTTCTCGGCCTTAGCTCCAGGCCTCAAGTCCCAAGGCACAGAAAATCCCTCTGGCAGCAGCCAGGCAGCCCAGACTCACAGACTCTGTCTAGGTGACCTGGGGGCTCTAGCCTCTCTCTCTTTGAAGCTACACAAACAACATGCAGTTATAGAAACATTGAAACATAAAGAAAAAGAATTTAAAAACAAAACACAGAAGCCCAGAAAAGCTCACAGCTCTATGCCTAAAAACATAGAAAGGGTCACAAATTCTTAAAAATAGGCAGGTAGAAACACAGCAAATGCAGATTAAGAAGCCAGAAACCTCCGTGCAAACACACCCCTAACTAAATACAGTGCTGTTAAGTGTATAAACTCCAGGCAGACACAGGCATTTATTTATCTGGGATTTAAAAAAAATCAATGTACTGTTGTAGATAGATTTTTTTTAACCCCTTCCTGATAATGCCCTTCTAGAAATAATTTTTAAATCCCAGGGAAATACAACACTATAGTTAGATAACTTAAATTCCCCAAATAACATCACTGTAAACGGATTTTGAGAAAATCCCGGAGAAAAGCGCCATTTTGGATTGACTTTTTAAAATCTCCCGAAGAATAATGTTGCATGTAGATATTTTAAATTCCAGAGAAATATATCTAGTATAGCAATTCTTTCTATAACGAAAAATACAGTTAATTTAAAAAATTTATTCTCACAGACTTGGCTTTTTAAAGCAATCTATGACTATGTATTTCTCTGGGTTTTAAAAATAAAAACCAACCAAAGGCCACGGTTAAAACTTTTGAAAACAGAAGTACCGTCCAGCGTTGATTGTTTTTTTAACCAAGCAAACAGAACCTCTCAGGGAAAGTCACTTAGGGATGCAAAACAGAAATAAATAGAGATTAAAAACTCGTAGAGAAACACTCAGCGGTGGATTAAGAAATGAACGCAGAAGAGGCGCCCACGGCCGGGGAAGTGGGAAGTTCGGCGGCGGCGCTGAACTAGGACCTCGAGCGCGGGAGCCGTTCGGAGACCCTGGAGCCCGGGCAGGGCCGGGTATTGACCTCATCACTGCCCGCGCCGCCCACCCGCCGGCCCAGTAGCTGGCGTGGGGGAAAAAGCTTGAGCTCGGGCAGAAAGGCAGCGCGGAAGGAGACTTGGCCGAGCAGAGTCGGAGCCCTGGACCCGCGGCCTGGCGGCTCCGGGCTCTGGCGGAGCACGTGGGGCACGGATCCCTCTTTTAGGCGGTTCTGACTGGTGCCGGGTCGCCCCTCTTGGCCCACTCGCCCTCGCTGTCCTCTCTTTTCCCTTTACTTAAGGTTGTTTTTCTTCCCCCCCAGTTTGCTTTTCCGACTTTTCCCGCCACCTTCTCTTAGGTCTCTCCCTCTCAGTCAGTCGCCCACAGTCTGTCGGGGTGTCTGTACTCTCTCTCTCTGGGCACTTTCTCTCGCCCGCCGCCCATTCCTTTCTGATCTGCTCCTCTCCTTCGGTCCAAGCGGCCCTTCGACAACCATTTGCGCAAGCCTAACTGTTCTCCCCGTTCTATTTGCTCCCGATCAAGAGGGGCTGTCATTCCGACCCTTCGGTTGTAGGTTCGTGCATTTGCAGGTCACTTGGCGCGTGGGCACCGCGTGGAAGTGCCTTCGAAAAGCACTAAATTTCCGCTTCATAAAGCGCCTACTTGTCCGTGTTCAGCGTCAGGTGGAGAATGGGAAAAGTAAAGGTCCTGAGGCCTCCTGGGGCGTAGAGCGAGCGTGACTGTGCGGAGCGGGCGCCAGGCCCTGCTCCCGGCTCCCTGCACTCGGGTAGGCTCCATGCGCGCCTCGCGGGGAGCCGAGCTTACCTGGCAGCTCCGTGTCGGACGACTCGCTGGCGGAGTTCTCGAGCGGCTCGCGGGGGTCGGCGGCGCGGGCTAGGTGGAAGGCGGGCCCCATGTCGTGCGGCTGCGGCGGCGGCGGCCGGAGCCCCTCCGGCAGCCGCTCCAGGCTCATGCCCCCCTTGAAGGCGTCCATGGAGGCGGGGACCGCGGCGGGCGCTCCAGGGGCCGGAGCTGCGCGCGCCCGGCAGCCCTGGCTGCGACCTGTGAGGACAAGAGCGCAGCGCCTAAGCGGCCGCCCCCCAGGGCTGCCCGCGCCCGAAACGACGCCGCGCCCGCCCCATGGACCGCCCGGGGCTGCGGGGCCAGGCGGGCGGCGGCGGCAGCGGTTTCCCGCGACCGGGAGCCCGGCTTCGCGCTCCGCGCTGCCCTCCCGCCGCTCGGGCCTCAGCCGCCCGCCCGGCCCCGGTTCCGGCTCCCGATCCGGGGCCGGTTTCTAAGGCTCCGGACGGCGCCGGCAGAGTCTGTCTTAAAGCGACAGCGCGCACGCCAGGTTCCAGCAGTCCCTGCGCCAGGGGTGGTGGGTGGGGTGGGCCTGGGTGGGAGGGGGCTGGGAGGGAAGGAGGGAGCGAACGAGCGAGCGAGGGAGCGCGGGCGGAATCCAGCCGCGAGCCGCCCGCGCAGCCGCGCCCTCTCTGCCGCCCTCCCTCCTTCCCTCCCTCACTGCCTCGCCCGCGCCCTCCCCCTCCGCAGCCACCTTCCCGCCGCCTCCCCCCTCCCGCGGCCTCGCCGCGCCTCACCCTCCTTCCCCGGTGACACACTGAGTTCTCCCGCGGCCGCACAAAAGAAACGCATCTGGCCTGCAAGTCCCGCGCGGCTCGTGCCCACCTCAAGCCCCAAATGACTTGTTTCGCTCAAAATCAACTCCTGTCTGGGCCGCCTCGAAGTCCCGAGCCCCCGGCAAGAACAGCCCAGGATGAGTGAATGTTCACCAAGGAGGATCGCACCGACCGGGCGCCTGCGAGCCAGCGCCAGGGTGGGGGCAGAGCCCGGGGCTCGTTCTGGCAGCTCCCAGCGGCGTCCTCGTCGAGGGGCCGCGGCCCCTCCTTACCCGGCCTCGTCTCCCGGGACCTGAGCCAGGCTGAGTGACAGCAGCCTGCGCTCTAATGGGCCCCCGGATGCTGCCTCCTAATTAGCTTGGACCCTCTCCCCCAAGGCTTCTTCTCAGGCCTCCCCCTCTGCACCGCAGTCAATTTTCCGGGATTGGGATAGAACTGATGGCTTCTAATCAGATGAAGCGTTTCTGTTGGCTCCAGGCCGCTGGCGAGTGCAGCAGGAGACCCCAAAAGCCCTGCCAGGCCCCAGAGCCTCTTCAGTAGGGCTGTCTCCCCTTGTTTTGCACCTTCAATGGTCTGACCAAATCCGCCAGGCCCCGGCCTCGGTTGCCACACGATGGGGCTCTGCCCCCTTCAGGGCACGTTTGCAGGGCCTGGGGCCTCACTTTGGCTTCCCAGAGCTTCAGGCACAGGCCTGGCAGGCCAGGTGACTGCAGTTTTCAAGCCTAGGCCAGCAGCCCAGGAAGCCTAGGACCGTCTTTGAGCTTCTCTCCCACACAGTGGTAGCTAAGCTGCAGCACCAGTGGGCACTCTACGAGCACAGGCAAAGACATTCCCCTTCCCACCCCTAAGAATGAGTCCCTCGTTGAATCCTCCTACTTCAGTAAAGTTTGTTGAAGGATTTTGCTTAACTGGTCTTGAGACATCAGAGTCCTGAGCAAATAGGTGACAGCTCGGGTGGTAGGGTGTGACCCTGACCTGTTCCTCTAGCCACAGCTGGACCCCAGGCTGCCCTCTGCCCCTCATCTGTCTGCTCCACCAGACAGAAGTGGCACTGGGCGGGACAGCGGCCTTGGGGGGAAGCACTGTGGTAATCTCCAGGCCCAGTACCTCACCCTGGGGCCTCGTGCATCCTCATGTCCTCCTGGGGTCTCTGCTTGGGACTGACTGTGCAGGCTGTCAGGGTCTGGGACCCTCTTCAGTCCCTGCCCTCACCTGGCTCCCTATCAGAGGAAGGCACCCGCGCCCCAGGCTGAGCTCCTTGGTAAGGATTATGAGGGCAGGGGCTTGGGCAGGGTGGAACCAGGCCTGCCTCTTGCTCCCTTGGCCTCAGCCCAAGGCCCCCAGCTTTGGTCCCTGGGGAAAAGGCACAGTTCCTTAGGGCTGGCCCACTCTCACTGGGTGCCTGAGGCCACAGGGGCCAAGGTCTGAGGCTGGGGCCAGAGGGAGGATGCATCCCAGGAGTCTGGGTTGGGGGAGGGCCTCAGTAACTCCAGCCTTTTCCTCCCAAAGGGAAGTTTCTCCAAGTTGAGACCCCCAGGGTGAAAACAGACTTGGTGTGTACGGGGATGGTGGGAGGGGAACACGGGGGGTATGATTTGCTAGCATTTGCCCTCAGCCCCATCTTTTACCACATTTTTTAGCTGAATCTCCTGAAGCAGCAGATACCTCCTTTCAAGGAGGTATTCAGGTGCTGCAGCATGCCAGGGAGTGCCCCTTCACACGCCATCTTCCGTTTAGCTGCCTTACCCCGACTGGACAGTGTGCCACCCACGCTGCCTGGATACAGACAGGTCACAGAAGCATGCACGTACTCATACGTACTGCATACCCATACAGGTGTGCTGTGCACACACAGACACACACATACTATGCCCACACGGGGGACTGCGGAGTACAGTCACATATGTGTACACACAGCCAGGCCTCTGGGTCCCAGAACACTGATGCTGTTTGGTGCAAAATCTGGCTGACAGGGGTGTGTTCTAAGCCCACCAAGTGTTGGGCCAAGGTGGGAAACACAGTGCCCCTCTGGATGGGGGCATGGAATGAATGGTCTGCCTACGGGCATCCAGAGGCTGAGGGTCACAGGCCCCCACTCCCCAAAGGGGCTGGAGTCAGGCGTTGCATGGACGGGGACTGTTTTGTGACTCTGCAGCTCTAGCTATTCAGTCTGAGGGGCTTGTATCTCACTGTGGATGCATTTAATGCAGTGATTGAGCACCTGCTGTGTGCCCCTCTGGATCCAAGCCTCTGGCAGTGCTCCAGGCAGTCACCATAATCCCTATGTTTGGAAATCTTAATGCCTGCTGTGTGGATAGAAAGGTGCTCAGACTATTGCCGGTGAAGCTCCATATCCCAGGGGCCCTGAGCCCTAGAGAGGGGCTGAGACTAGTGGGGGCTGCCCAGGGGAGTCTTTTCTGCTAGACCTGGACAGGGCTGAATGAGCAGGGGTGAGGAAGTGATTGCTCTAGAGGAGGCCCTGGCCTGATTCTGGGTGTTGGCTGGAGACGGGACCTGGGCGCTTTCTTTTCTTCCTCAGCCACTCGCTCCGCTGGCTGCTATCCCAGGCAGAGTAGGGGCTTCTTGCACACTCATATCACACCACACACACACACACACACACACACAGACACACACACAGACACACACACACATGCACACACACGAGACAGGAGGCAGCTGTCTTTCAGGAGTAAGAGCAGGGGTTCAGCGTTCCCCTGGCTTTGCTGTCTGACCTTAGACAAGGCTTGACCTGCACTGTGTGCGAGTTCCCGTGTATGACGTGGGACACAGCGATCCCTGACTGCTGCTTCAGCCTCCACCTCACCTGATGATGTGACATGAAGAGAGAAGGGAAGGGGGCTTCCTGGAGCTGGAACCATGTGCCCCATCCCTCCAGGACACACAGAGCTAGCAATGATTCTGTGACTTTCAGGAAATTTGGGGCTTAGAGTCCTGGCTGGGCTCAGCAGAGAAGCCTGGGCTGTTGTCGGGTTGAAATAATCACCACAGGGGCTCTTCCTGAGACTGGGCTTACAGAAAACAGACTCTGTGCCCAAGAATGGCTTAGTAATTTTATTTGGGAAGGGTGGTTGGAGGGTCCTCATGGAGGGCATCCTTCCACCCGCTCACAGAGGTACCTTGTCCTAATCTTTGCACCAGAATCAAGGGATTTTAGGAGAAGGAAAGGAATGTGCCATGGCTTGCCCCAGGGACCATCCATGACTCTCCGGGACATTCCAGCCCTAAGCCTCTTAGGCCGTGGAGAAGTTCAAACTAGAAAACCCAGTTTTGGGAGTGCAGCCCGGACCACCTACCTCCTCTGCCGGATCTAACACCCCCTCCCCAATAAAAACTCTTGTTTCTTTGACTGCAAGCAATCTCTGAGTGATGGGGAAAGGGGTGCTCAGGTAGGGGCTGGGAATGATCTCACTGGATCCTTTAGGCTTTTAGGTCCCCAGCCTGTGACTTCCTTTCAGTCGGGGTTCCCCAGCCTGTCCTGGTGGGAAGAGCTGAGATGTATTCAGGCAGTATGGCTCAGTGGGGTGCTGATGGGAGCATGAAACTCAGAACTCTCCGTAAGCAGCTGGTAGGGCCCATCGCTCTCCAGGCTCATGGCTCACCGGAGCCCACTGGTCGCTGTATAGTTCCTGAGAATGGCTGAGCCAGGGGAAGAGAAGGCTAGGAAAGTGGCAACGGCTGGTCACACAACTGGGAAGCAGAGGGTCAGCTTCTGCTGTACACAGCCTCCTCTTTCCAGCAGCTGCTTTCCTGATAGAAGGGCACCCTGAACCTGGCCTGAAGGTCAGCAAAAGCCACCTCTACACCCTAGCGTCCAGGCAGCCGGGTCTGTATGCTCCAGTGCACTTCTTTTCCTTTTCTGAGCAGAGGTGAGGAGTTCGAAAGCAGTCTGAGGAAAAGGCAGGAGGCCAGCAAGTCCGCCTCCTGTGCTGCCCCTGCTGCCCGTAGCTTTTGTCATCACCCTAGACCTGTAGCCTCTGCCAAGTGGACAGCAACCTGAGGTTGCCTCCCTCTGGCCCTGGTGGCTGTCAGAGGCCACTGGGCTGCCAAGAGGATGCCTGAGCCTTGGTTTCTCAGAAAAGTGGATTCAAATATTTTGATTAAGGGAGTTCCTAAACCGGAAAACCTTGGAACCTGGATTCCGGCCTGGGGTTCCCATTGCTGCGATCCCGGCCACGGGGCCCTCGCTTAACCACGGTGGAATCGGCCGAGATTTAGGAGGCTGGTCAATTTCAGAATTCCGAGACCCGGTTCTAGAGAAGCGGCTGTGTGCTCCGGAACCCAGAGTCAACCACCAAACCCTGGAGAAGCTGCGGGAATGTCTTTATTGGATTTTGCGAAGAGCATTTGGGGTTTCTCTCAGGGTAAGGAAAAGCCTGACCGGTGGCGGCTCCGGCAGGCCGCTTTGGGCTGGGGGCGCCTCCAAGCACTGCGGCGGGACGTCGGGGTGCGCGGCGAAGACAGCCGGGGCTCCGGCCGACGTCTGTTGCTTTCCTGCGGCACAGCTGCCCGAACAAACGAACGAACGAACGAATGAAGCGGTTTCGTTTAGGAAAAATACCCTCTTGACGCGAAGCTTAGGCCGAAGTCCCCGCGCGTGCAGAGGGGCCAGCGCTTCCGCTCGTTCTGGGGCCCCCATTCCTGGGTGCTGCGGGGAGCGGCGGGCGGCCCTCTCGCTTGCCCTTTCTCCCAGAGGTCCCCAGCGGTCCGCACCACCACGAGGGGCTGCGTCCAGGGCTGTGCCCTTCGCAGGGCTGGGGCCCGCACCCCCGAAACTCTTGCCCTCTTAGGGCGCTCAGGGCTAAAGCATGGCGTGGGTCCGCCGGTTAGGTGAGGTAGCGCCTGACGATGGCAGTTGTGATTGTGCGCTGGGCGCAGGAATGAACTCCTGGAGCTGCCTTGATGGCGCCTGGCCTTCGCGATGTGCTCAGTCCCGCGCCACCGGCTGGACCCCACCTACTCCCGGAGCAAACAGCGCGCAACTCGGCCACCACCTCCTTGCGCCCCAACACTGCGGGGACCCAGCGCCCCTAGCCCACAGACTCTTACCTGACCCGGACTGCGCGGCGCGTGCGGCTCCTCGGCTCCGGGCTCGCTCGCCACGGACTCTGGCTTAGGTTTGGACTCTGGCTAGGGCCCCGGATCCAGCTGCGTCTCCGGCTCTGCGCGCAGCTTCGGCCCCTTCTGGTTCGCTACATCCCAGCGTGCAAGGACGCGGCTGCCGCTGCTCGGCCCGCTCCTCCCGCTGCCCCGGCGCCGCCGCCCGTCGCCCGCGGGGAAGGCGGGGACACTAGCTGGGGAGGCGGGAAGGGGGGAGGGGAAGCGAGGCTCTCGCAGGGACCAGCGCGGAGGAGACGGCGCGCAGTCCCGCCGGCTAGGGGTCCCGGCCTCCCTCGGGGCGCAGGCAGGGGTCTGCGCGGCTCGTGGCCCGGGCCCTAGGCCGTTGAGCGCGCCCCGGGACTGCGTGCGCGGAGGCGGGGCCTGGCCGCATGCGGACGAAGTCTCTGCGAGTCCCGGCCTGGCCCCCGCAGGCTTTCTCTCCCCGGGCTCAGTTTCCCACCTGACACGTGAGGGGCTGAGCCCGATCTCGGTTTAGTCGGGGTCTGGTCGGAGTTTCCCCACGTCCCGCTAGGTGACGGTTGAGCCGGGGTTGTGAGAGTCGACCTTTCCCCCTTTCTGCTCAGCCTGCGGGAGGGAGCTGCTCTTGCATATTGACAGGGGGAGTCCGCTGCGCAGAGCTTGGCAACCAAGGGAAGTTGAGGACAGACTCTAGAGTTTCTCTGTGTATGGGGGGGGGGGTTACTAGGGAGGGACAACCTCCCGATCTGCTCTGCTTGGAGGATTCTCCCCCCACCCCTTCCTCCTCAGGGGTTGGGCTGTTGAGGAAAGGAGAGACCAACCCCACAAGGACAGACTTCTGAGGCCCCTTGTCCAGCCCCTTGCCTGCACACCCTCCAGCAGTCGTCCTGCTTGGCCTTTCCACAGGGGAGGACTCAACCTATGTGGCCTGGTTGGTGGCTATCCCTGGCTGGTGGCTCCTGGGAGATGGACCGGACTGAGGGGAACTGGGTTCCAACCGCAGACGACTGGGTTCTTCACCCATGGCCAGATATCCCGCGTGAAGCCTTGTGCCGGAAACCAATTGGACAAACAGGCTCCCGCTTCCCCCAAGTGCCCAGTCTGAGCCTGCTGCCACGGGATGGGGTACAGCGTCGGGCGGGCAGTCGGTCTGGGACTACCCCGGGGGACAGGAGCACCTGAGCCTGCCCCCGACGGCCAAGGGACTCAGGGCTGCCGCTTTGGCTCAAGGTGCCGGGAGATGGCAGTGCGGCGGCCGGGCATCAATGTTTCATGAGGTGCCGTCACCGGCGGCGCCTCCCTGCCTGGTTCTCTCTGACAGCTGCTGCGGGAGAGGCCACGGCCCCCTGCGCCCGCCCTGGCACCCTCTGGTCCTCGCTTCCAAGGCTACCCGGCCGGCAACGCGGAGACCCCGGACGCCCTCCTAACACCCAAAGCCGGAAGCCTGCGGGACCAAGGCTCGCAGAGGCCGCGGCACTCGGGCCCTCAAGGCGGCCCCTGCACCCTGTCCTGCTGTTGCGGGAATCCACAGTCTCCCCTCGACCCTCAACAGCGGGAGCACCTCTTTGGTGGGTGTGTGGGGCTCGGTGCACACAGGATCGTAAGGGTGAAGGCTGAGTCCCTGACACACCCGATTTCAGACTTGGAACGCAGTCTCTAGGCTTGGACCCTGCCCTTCAGGAATTCCAGCTTCTGCTTCTCCCGCTGCCACGAGTTTGTCTGTTTTATGTGTGAAACTGGTTTGTTGGCCAGTCTGGGCCCGTGGGCTGCTAACCTGAGATGCTACCGACCTTGTCTCAGGCAGCCTCCTTCCACACCCTGGGCGCCTGGGCATCTTTGGGCATAAATGTAACCGCTGGGCCCTTACTACGTATGGAGGGCCAGACATTTGTCTAGCTGCGGTGGCATTCACTCTGGTGCTTGCGCTGGGAAATCAAACCTTTCTCCTCCTTCACAGCAGTGATTTTCTGCGTTTTGTTCCCAGTGGCGATTGGGCCCATGAATGTGATTCTCTGTAAGTCCTTGTTCCCAGGCGGAGCCTGTGGTGTCAAAAAGCTGCCTCTGAGACCCGATGGTCAGAGTTGGAGTCTTGTCTGTCTTTTACTGACTGTGTGGCCTTGGGCAAATCACATAACATCTCCCGGCTTCAGCTTCCCTACCTGTGAAATGGGAGAATAATAAGAGTTTTCACTTCGTCGATAAATCTAGGAGATGGTGGAGTTGAGGGGTGTGGCCTGGTGTAAGGGTGGACAGCAGGCTCAGAGTGGTGATACCTGCCGGGTAGCTTTGCTCTTTAAAAGAGTTTGCTCTCATTTTTGTTTCCTTCTTTCCCCAGGGTGGTCACGTTGGTTGAATCAGGCAAGAGGAGGTTCATTCTCTGACTTAGCAGACCTGCTTCTCATCCCCTGCTTAGCTGCTTGGAAGTTTTGGATCAGGGAAGCTGAGCAGGCAGGTCAGGTGGGGTGGAGTGGGATCAGGGCCTGAAAGCCCAGAAGTTCTTGGTGAACTGGAGTAGGTTAAAAATGCTTTTTATGATCATATTTTCACTTCTTCCAAAAAGAATTTTTCACATTTTCCCTTTAGATTTTGACATCTTGGGGGCATACATATTTCTACTTTAAAGGCAGAGGAATCAGGCATCAGAGAGAGGAAGGTTAGAGCTGGATCCACCAGGAAGAGAAGTGACACAATCCTTGTATCTTAGTATCAGTTTAGCTTTAAGCTTCCGGGTACCTAACCAAAAAAGGTCAACAGAATTGTCTGATGCATTTGCTTTGTCTTTCCTTCCAAACTGACATGCTGCTTCTAGTCCAAAGTTTTTCTCCGTAGTACAAAACTCTGAGCTGAATTTGTCACATGAATTCACACTAAACATAATGGGCAAATGTCTTCTGCCACAGTTATGCAGAAAGGCATAACGATTCTTCAAGCAGTATTTCTTATTTCAATATCTAGTAAAAGCAGGGAGAATGTCCTTTCCCTTCATAGCTCTTATTTCAATAGTATTGAAATCAGTATTTATGTAATGATTGGTTAAAACGTATTGCCCCTACCACCTGTAAGCTCCTCGAGAGCAGGGCTGAGCCTCTCTTGCCAACCACAGGACCCTCCCTGGGGGGGGGGGCAAAGGAATTTGGCTATGCTGATTGGCTGGGTGCAGCTTGCAAGCCCACTGCTGAACCAATCAATTTGTGGAGAAGAGTGGCTCAGGGCTGTGTCTGGCCAGGCTAGGGTCACAGGCTGCACCCCAGAAGGATGGGACAGGGTGCACCACCATGTTAGGGACTACTCATCATACTCCCTCCAAAATACTGGCTGCTGCCCTGCAACAAGTCCTCTGAGGTGCAAGTGGAGGGGAATGGGTTAGTTCCCAAAGAAGTCCCTGCCCTGTGAAGGTTCTCAGAGGGCTGCTGATGGTGTTGGTAAGAAGTTCACTCCACTGTAGTGGGGAGGCACTGGCTTTGTTGAGAGTCTGAAGTCCATCAAGATTGTTCCTGCATTCATCTATGGGAAGAGGTAGAGGGCTACCAGAAAGTCTGAGGGCAGGCTCAGAGTCTACTGACTCACATATAGGGATGGATCATTAGATCAAGGAAGGGCATCTATTTGTACTCCCTTTTTCATCTGTGAGGAGGGAATTAGAGGCTCTAAAGGTAGAGAGGAACCCCTAGGATCAGGTAAGAGATTAATTACTTTGAGCGTTATTATACTGCACTTTGAGCTTCCTGGCAGCCAAAGCAAAAATAGAGACCATTTGGGCATCTCAAGTATTTTTTTCATTGCAGACCTATCTGCATTTATATGGAATAATGGAAAGAGCCCTGGTCTGGAACCTTCCTGGACAGGCATCTGTTAAGTCAGCAGAAGTTTAGAGAACACATATTCTGTGCCTGTGATTGCACACACACAAAGACTGATATCTCCTGCTCATTTGGGTTGAGCCAACGAGGCAGACACAGCCACCCATAACCATATTTGGAGCACAGTGCTGGAGAGGAAATCTGCCTGGTGTTGAAGGGCCCTGAATGACATACAGGCTTTGAGTTTGCCTGGAACAGTTCTCCCCCTCTCCCCTCCTACTGTGGAATAGCACTGGAACAGGTGATAAGGCATAGAATGGGGGAAGAGGAAGTTGGAGGATTAAGTGGGAAGCAGATACCACAGGGCTTCACAATCCTTGTTAGGAGGATGGGATGTTCTCCTGAAGGCAAACAGGAGCAGGTGAAGAGTTTAAACAGTGAGAGATCTGGTCAGATTTATATTAGAAAGATCACTCCCTCTGGGTAGTGAAGGATGGATCTGAGGAGGTGATATAGGAGCAGAATACTGCAATAGCATTCACTCGGCCACTTCATCCGTCTCTTTCTTGGTCCATCAGTCTATCCATCTGCCTGGAGCACAGGAGGCTACAGCTTGGCTTGGGAAATACCAAGGTGAGAAGTTGAGGCCCCTGCTTTTGGAGCTGCCCTTTAGAGGGCCTCAGTTTACCCTTCTGTAGGCCTGGTCTGTGTCTCTCATCCTCACAGGCTCTGTGGCTTGTGCTCCAGGAGCCTTCCAGGTGTCTGCTGCTGCTGGGGAGACAGGGCGTTCAGGGCCCGAAGGGGCACAGCCACTGCCACAAACAGACCATCTGGGGAGCCAGCGCGGTGAGCAGCTCTGTCGGAAGCTTTTAAAATAATTACCCCTGCCTCCTCTGGCTGACTGGCTGAGGGCAGCCTATTAGCCCTGAGTTGGAAATTCTGAATTGTTTCATGACGATTGAAAACACGATTGGAGGCCAGGAGGGAGCTGCCCATGAAATATTGATGCTCCCTCAGTGTTGCGGGGCTGCCCCCCTCAGATGGGAACCTCGGATGCATAGAGCTGGTGGCTGCAAAGTGACTGCCCCGTGGGGAGATGGGAGTGTGTTTTGGTGCAGAGTCACCTGCACCTCTAATTCTTCTCTCTAAGCTATGCCCCCCAGCACTCCAGCCCCACTTCCAGGGCTGAGTGGGTTAGAACCTGGGGACTTGAGCTATCCTGTGTGTTCACTTTTGGCCCAGGTTCTCCCCGGCACTCAAGGCTCATCTGGAGGCAGAGTGGGTGGGAATCCCAGTTCTGCCCCCTTATCACTGTGAGCCTCACTTTCTCAGCTGCTCAGTGGGAGATGCCTAGCAGGGCTGTGATGCATAGGGATGGCCATATGTGCAAGGCCTGGCCTCAGCCACAGGCTCGTGAGCTCATCAGGAGCAGCCCTTGGTAGGTCCTGGAGTCAGCTCAGGGCTGGCTACAGGAGCCCCTGCTGGATCCCCAGGGCTTTGTGGTCCCTTCTCCCCTGGGGAATGCTTTGAAGCATTTTGTGTTTCCCCCCTCTGCAAAGCCTATGTAAATACTAGTGCTGAGAAGGTGTGTGCTGGCCTGGCAGGCACCTCTAACGGGTGAGGTGCCCTGAGGTCTTGGTAAGGGACCCCGCATGGCCAGCCCAGGCCTCTGTTCATTGAGGTGAACCTCTGCCATGGCAGAGGAACCTGGTGACAATGCCTGGCTGCCTGCCCTTAGAACTGCCCAGGGCAGCAGAAGAAAGACCTCTGCTGTTTGAGACCTTGACTTGCCAGTCATTATTCTCATTGTGGGAGGTGGTATTCACCCATTTTACAGATTAGGACAGTGCAGGCTGTACGGCATTCCATTTGTCAACAGGCAATTCATCAGGCAATTTCAATAGCACCCACTCCATGTGCTGGCACTGTTTGGGGTGCTGGGGACTCAGGGGTCATAGACAGTCTTGGTGCAATCCTTCATGAGGGATTGGATCTAAAGATGAATGCATCTTTAGAAGTGGGGCAGGTTAGGGGCTGTGGGAGGCAGAACAGGGGCAGCAAACCTAACCTAGGGGTCAGGGCAGGCTTCCTGGAGAAAGTGAACTTCCCCCTGAGGTGTGGGTGTAGCAGGAGTTTGTCCTGGAGCTGGGGTAGGGGCAGGGACGTGACAAAGCTAGCGAAGGGCAGGCTCAGCCTGGATGTTCTTATCCACCTGAGGAAGGGGCACAGCCCCCTGTATCCCTCTTGCCCCACCTGCCATGAGGAGCGGCATAAAGAGCTACCAAAAGGGCCTCCACAGCTCCAAAGTGCTGGGTTCCTGGCCCCTTGGGACTCTCTGGGCTTTATTTTCTTCATGTGAAAAACAAGAAGTTGAATTACTTCTAGCAGAAGGGTGCATTTTTCAGATGAAACTTTACCAGGACTCCTAAGTAGATGAATGCAGTGCTGCTCTGATTGCGGGTACGTGTAGAAGTGGGCTCATCTGCCCTCCCCCCACATTCCTTTCTGGCCCTACAGGCACCCCGAGGAGCCCCAGGGCTCCCTGGACCACAGTTTGCAAGCTGCAGAGTAAGGAGCCTCACCACGAGGCTGTCCAGCCCGTCTCCGAGGGTCCTGGACCCTGGGGGGTCCATCCTGATGGAAGAACCTCCATGGGTCAGCTGTTCCTCGCTCCTTTAAAGTTTCCTGTTCGCTGTTTGTGAGTCAAGTCAGCAAGCACCAGTTAAATACCTACTGGGTCCACGTAGAGGGCACGCTGCTTTTTTAACACCAGCAGGATGCTAGGCCTGTGTGGGGCTCTTTGTATCAGGGCGGTTCCTCATCACAACCAGCTGTCAGCCCGCTTTATAGATGAGGGAGAGGAGAACTTGGAAGAGGCTCAGCGACTTGCCCAAGATGGCGAGTGATAGTAACAATAACACCAGCTCCCGTGGATTAAGGCCCAGGTGTGGGCCGGGGCTTTGCCAACATCTTTCTGTGCGTGAGCTCCTTTTGTTCTCAGAGCAAATCTGTAAAGCAGGCACTGTTTCCATCCCCAGGAATCAAACAAGTGCAGGACTAGAGAGGTGAAGGTTGTGGGCCTGGGCCCTGGACTCTCTGTCCCCCGGGCCTCCCGCTCTGTCCTGCCCTGCGCCGTGGGGTCTGAGGTAGCTTCCTGTGTGGCTCCAGGCTGATGAGCTCTCTCCCTCGGGGTTCCCACTGTGCGTATAGGGAAACTGAGGCCTAGAGACTCAGTCTGCTCAGAACATCTCAGCCCTCTGGGCCCTCCATCTGGCACAGGCCTCCATCTGTCTGCTCCCTGGCACTGACTATGAAATCTGAGGCTGGCATCTCTGCAGAGTACCTGCCTTTTTGGAGGCTGCCTGCCCAGCTGGCGGCTTTGATCAGGGCACACTGACCTCGGCTGGCTGGGTGGTACCATCTTGAGTTCAGGACACGTGGAGGTGGTAAGCCGGTGGCAGCTGCTGCCGCCTCTCCTTCCCTCTCCTTGTGTTGGGCTCTGGCTCACACTCAGCCCCCTCAACGCAAACCTTGAGTCCTCACAGGCTCCCCCTCCCGCCCTCTCCCAGACACCTCAAACTCACTGCCACTAGGTGTGACTGTCTGACTGACAGGGCCCACGTGCGGTTCCTGCCCTGGGGGGCACGCATGAGACTGAGGATGGGGTGGCATTTCAGGCAGGGTGGCACGAGGCTGGACTTCCGGTGGACGGAGAGACTCCATCCCGGTACGCCTGCAGCTGGGGCCTCGGGGCTGCAGAACGTGGGGACCCCTGCCGAGCCCCAGGGGTGACGCTTGTCTGCGCACAGAGCCCAGATCCCCGCCACGGAGACAAACACAAAGTGAGGGACGAGTCCTGACAAATGTTTACCAAGTCCCTGGCTGACTTGGAAGTCAGGAGTGAGCTTGTTTGGCAGAACAAAGGGGAAAGCAGCCTCCAGAGGGCCATAAATAGGAAGGAGGAGCAGTGCAGCCTGAAGGCTCCACGGGACCTTGTCCCGGCTGTGTTCTCTGCCGACGGAGACCTCCATTCTCGCACGCTTTGGACCGGTTGGCCAGGGCCTGGACCGTGCTGGTGGCAGCCTTCTTGCCCCCTGAGCTGCGTCTCCCTGGGAACCCCTAGGTGCTGGGTCATCTGAGAGGGCCTGGGTAGGCTGGGAGGTCAGTGTGACTGGCACATCTCAAGGTCCCCCTTCCTCTAGGAACCAGGAAGTTTGGCTATAGTCAACAGTGGTAAGGCTTCCAAGGAGGCAGAGCTGGTCTGGCACTAGACTCTGGGAGCTTGTGGTACTTGGATATACCCAGGCTGGAGGGGGTCCAGCCCCCTCCCCGCCTCCAGGAGCGTGCAAGGTGACCTCCCTCTCTCTGCCCACAGTCTTCAAAGGAGGAGGGCAGAAGCAAAGAGGTGCAGGGCGGCCAGGCAAGACACTTCCCCTACTTGGGCCTCAGGTTCCTCAGCTTACTGTGGGATCCTTATACTTGGCCAGCCCCACACCCCTGGGTCACTGTGGCCGACAGGTGAAGTAGAGTGGGCCTGCGGATCACAGAAGGCTCTCTAGAGCAGCTAATTTTTGTACTGGCTCTTGAGACGTGGGCAAGATTTCCTCCAGAGCAGATGGGGAAGCTGTATGGGCAAGTGGACAGGATAGGTGAACACACGCAGGCAGGGGATGTGGGGAGCGTTTGGGAAGCTGTAAATTTGGTTTAGTTGAGGGTGGCCGAGCCTGAGTGCTTATGGGGCTGTGATGGGAGCTGGGCTGCAGAGGGCAGCTGAGCTCTGAATGCCAGCACAAGGGATCCCCCAGGGGAAGGGGGTGCCCCTGAGGGTGACTGAGCTGGGAAGAGGCCAGAGCAGGGCTCTGCTCTAGTATGGTGGGCAGGGGGCAAGAGACAGTTGAGTGAGGTCTGAGTGAGGGGTGGGAGATGGACTACAGAGGGCCCTGGGTTTCTCCTCTGGGCTGGGGAAGGAGGTGCTCGAATTGGGGTGTGGGGGAGGCCAAATCCCTGCCTTCACTCCAGTGATCTGGCTGACTTCACAGTACTGATTTCCTTTCTGAGTGGAGGCAGCTCTGGATCCCTGGGCCCTGGATCCCTGGACCCTGGATCCCTGGGTTCTGGATCCCTGGGCCCTGGATCCCTGGACCCTGGATCCCTGGACCCTGGATCCCTGGACTCTGGCTACCTGGACCCTGGATCCCTGGGCCCTGGACCCTGGATCCCTGGGCCCTGAATCCCTGGACCCTGGATCCCTGGACCCTGGATCCCTGGGCTCTGGATCCCTGGGCCCTGGATCCCTGGACCCTGGATCTCTGGGCCCTGGATCCCTGGACCCTGGATCCCTGGGCTCTGGATCCCTGGGCCCTGGATCCCTGGACCCTGGATCCCTGGGCTCTGGATCCCTGGGCCCTGGATCCCTGGACCCTGGATCCCTGGGCTCTGGATCCCTGGACCCTGGATCCCTGGGCCCTGGATCACTGGGCTCTGGATCACTGGACCCTGGCTCCCTGGGCCCTGGATCCCTGGGCCCTGGATCACTGGGCTCTGGATCCCTGGGCCCTGGATCCCTGGGCTCTGGATCCCTGGACTCTGGCTACCTGGACCCTAGATCCCTGGGCCCTGGATCCCTGGACTCTGGATCCCTGGACACTGGATCCCTGGACCCTGGATCCCTGGGCCCTGGATCCCTGGACCCTGGATCCCTGGGCCCTGGATCCCTGGGCCCTGGATCACTGGGCTCTGGATCACTGGACCCTGGCTACCTGGACCCTGGATCCCTGGACTCTGGTTCCCTGGGCCCCACACCAGAGGGCTGGCCTGAGCTCCCAGTGCCTCCCTCTGTCTCTCCACGCCCATTGAGTCTGTAGCCCCTGTACCCAACATTCTCCAAGGAGCCCGCACCAGGGGCCCTCAGGAAGGGGAGAGGTGGCCAGGAGGCCTGGTGGATGAAGTCTAGCTGCTGACCGCCTTCCTGGGCCCTTTCACAGGCCCACCCAGAGTTATCATCCAAACTGCCCTGGCTGTGCTTCTACCTTCCTTTGGGGTTGGGGCCGGGGGCCTCAGGGCCTAAGAGGGGCCTGAGTCATATATGCTCCTTCATTCAGCAACCTGTGGGGCCCCCACCTGGCCAGGGGTCCCTCTGTGGCAATGGTGAGGCAATGGAGAAGCCCCCTTCAGCCTTCAAGGAGGGGAAGAAGGGACTTGGGTGGTAGCTGGGCTGCAGCGGGTAGGGGAGCTGCCTTGGTTCACTGAAGGCTGTTGGCTCACCCTGTTGGGGGCATGGAGAAATGCAGGGCCCTGGCCTTTCTGGATTGGGGCTCTGGGTCCACGTGTCTGGGTTCCTCGCTGCCCTCTCACACTTCTGTTTCTCCCTCCACTCTCTGGCGGCCCTGGGGCAGGGCCATGCGGCAGGAGAGTGGGAAGAGGGAAACAAGGTTCCTTTTACCCCACCTGCCTCTTTGCTCCAGTGTGGACTGTTTGACTAGTGCGTCTGTTGCTAAATCTCTTGACTTCAGTCTCCATTCCCCACCCTGATTTGGTTTTTTAAAAAAGTTTTATCGTATGTATTTTAAATTAAAAAAAAAAAAGGCGGTCTCAAAGATTGGGCTGATGGAACGGTTCAGTATCTTGATTTTGGTGGTGATTTCATGAATCTACACATGTGAGAAAATGAGAACTACACATGCTTTATAGCAGTGTTAGTTTCCTAGTGTTGGTGTTGTACTATAGTAATGTAAGATGCAACCATGGGGGAAACGGGGAGGGGCTCACAGGCCTGTCTGTACTATCTGGGCAACTTCCAGTGAATCTGTATTATTCCAAAATATAATGTTTTACTAAAAGAAGCTGGGTTGGGGTTCTCCTTGGGGGTGGATGGAGGGTATGTCCCCGCAGAGCACACAGCTGTTGGGGGACCCTTGGGAAGGATGGAGGGCGAGGGTCCAGGGCGTTGGAAGGGGAGATAAGAGTTGCTGGGCCAGGAAACTAGGAGTGCACTCTGAACCATGCTGGAGCCCATGCAGGGCTGTGGCTGATGGACCCACAGGCTTCCGGTGGCTGCAAGCACGGTTTTAGGGGAGCCTGGTGCAGCTGGGCTGAGCTGGGAGCAGGGAGGAAAAAGCATGTAGTTTTGCCTCCAAAGTACCTCGGAAGAAAGGGCCTGGGTGTCGTCTGAGAAGAGGAGAGGCACATATGGGGTGTCTGTGCTGTGAGGTGCCTGGGTTGCCCAGCAGTGGGTGACTGCCTCCAGGCCCGGGGTGGCTGTGGCACCAGTGGGGCTCTGGAGATGCCAGGGCTGCATTCGGGCACCTGGTTCTGATCTCTTGGATGCCTTTGAGAAGCAGGTCTGCGGTGGGCACAGTGGTCTGGCCACGTGGATCTGCTGGAGGGCAGGCTCTCTGGTTCCACGGGGGCAGCTCTGAGTGCGCCAGATTCTTGGGCATTCAGCCTGCTGTGCCCTCATCACCTGCTTTCTTGTTCAGTCTCCTCCAAGACCCTATTCTCCCTGTCGTCCTCTGCTGTGACCCAAGAGCAGTTCCCCCAAAGCAGTCTAAACTGATGTTGTTACCTGGCCCACACCCTTTACCTGCCCTGGGCCGCACCTTTGGCACCTTTAGCACTAGGCTGGGGCTGCCCAGCCGCCATTCAAGGCTTTTCTAAGTGGAGGCTGGTCCACTGTTTCCTCTCACCCTCTGCTGCCTGGGCCTGGCTGTCCTTGCCTCCCCTCCGTGGGGCTCACCTGCTACAAATTACCAGCCATTAATTGACTAGGGAATGGTTTCCTTCTCCTTCTCTTTCTCTTGGCAAACTCCTTCTCACTTCTTCAGGCCCAGCCCAGAGACCCATCTTCTGAGTAGCTCCTCCAGCCCCGCTCCCCGACCATGCCTGTATCTACTGTCCTGCTCCCTTGGCACCATCTCCGAGTTTTGCACTTCACATATCCTGAATCTGTAGGCTTGTTTCTGGCCACAGACTGTGGACTCCCTGGGTGTCAGGAGTATATCTTTCTCCATTTCTGTAACACTGTCCCCTAGCCCCAAGCACAGTGGCTCATGTTAGGAGCCCAGTAAGGTTTGCCATACATATGGGGCCGGGGCTTGGGCCACCATCATTCAGGTGAGGCTGACATGAAGGTTTCAGGCTTCCAGAGCATGGCCGGTCTAGGGAAATGAGCCGTGAACACTGGCATCTTGACTACTTTTGCTGCTGGGACGTCCAGACACCCAATTTGAAGACTGTTCCTATCTGCTGCGCTCCTTCTACGTGTCCCGTCCTGCAAGTTTAGGGACTGATTGCACCGGCCATTTAACGGATGAGAAAACCAAGGCCCAGAGGGAGTTACCGCCCCAGGTAGCAAGGAGAGGAGCTGGAATTCAGAACTGGTTGCTTGACGGAAGAGTCTTTCTCTACCCCATATTTTTAACCATTACATAATGCTGGAAAGTTCGGGGGATGAGAATGGTAGATCCCCAGCCTCAACCTGGGTGTGAGTCTGGGAAGCTGTCCTAGCCCCAGGCCCAGCAGGAAGCACCAGGTTATGCTGGGGGAGGAACCCCAAGACACCCCTCCTGATGTCAGTGGGTTTTGGGATAAGGGATCCAGAGTGTCCTGATGGGGCTACCTAGTGGTCTCAGGAGAAGCCCAGTCCTAGCACTGTTGTCGTGGGGCTGCAGCACAGTCAGGGCTGCCCAAGGGCCTGGCTCTTCAAATTTACTGCCGTGCTCAGGAATTCCTTGTCCACCCCAGATCTGGGCGTCTGGGGCACAGCTGCCTGGACTGGGAGGCACACTGGGGTTATCTTGATCTCCAGAGGAGGTGGGATCTGCTCGTGGAGTTGCCAGGGAAGGCTTTTCGTCTTGCCTGCTCTCTCCTTCCGGCCCCTGATAAAGGGTCCCAAACACAGGGCCGTAAAGGTAGCCATAAAAGCAGAAGAAATGCTGGCGCAGCTGGCTTATCAAAGCTCATCTCAGACACCAGCCAGGTTTCCCTACTTCAAGTTTATTTCTCCTCCTCTGCTTTCTCTCAGAAGGTGTCTCGTAAACAGCTAAGAGGGTCATTTATAAAAGTCTCCTGCCTTCCCCGCTCGGCACAGACGCTGCCGCTTTGCCCTTTCTATTCCTCCAGGTGGTAAAGGGATGGTCCTGGCACTCCCTTCTCCCAGGGGCCGGCAGAGATGAGAAGTGGAAACCTGAGGGATCCCCGCATCCCCGGATAGGGGTTAGGTTCCCAAAGGTGAGTGATGGTGACGTCTTTGACCCTGGTTCTGCCAACACCTCCTCTGCGATTCCCATCAAATTGATGGGGGAGGGGTCGAGCTGACCTCTGGGAAGGGGCACCTTGCCGTGGGCTGGCCTCGGTAGTCGACCCCCATCACGGAATCCATCCTATGGCATCAGAGCTGAAGGGACTTTAGAGACTGCCTTGTGTAAGTCCCTCCCGATTCCAGTGAGGCCCAGGGAGGGGCGGCACTTCCCTGGGGTCTCAGAGCAGTTAGAGGTGGAGCCAGGGGCGGGATGTGGATCTCTGCCTCCTGGTCGATGTAGGGGAAGCACAGCCTTCTAACCACAGCAGCCATCATCCCTTCTGCTTGTGGACGTGTTTCAAGACGCGGAAGGCTTCGACGGCCCCCACTTTGTCTGATCGTGGCAGTGACTCTTTGGGCAGAGAGCATAATTCCCATTTTACAGATCGGTGCTGGGTCTCAGGGCTATGAAGCTGGGGGCTTGCCTGGAGCTCTGTTAACCACAACACAGCTGTGTTCTCTCTTTGCCCCTTCCATTTCACACAGGGGTTTCCTTGTTGAGTTTCTTCTCATTCATTTCCCAGAGAGGTTCATGGTCATTAAAACACAGCCCTTAACACCCCAGTCCTCCCATCCTAACCTCCTGTCAAGCCCCCAGCTTCATAGCCCTGAGACGAAGCAGAGGTAGTCTCCTAAGCCTTTTCCCCTTCCTCACTGGGGGTGTTTGGGTTCCTGCCAGCTGGGGGGCTTGCGAGTGGGCTTGGGTGAAGCCCCCCAGATGGTGAAAGGCACTGAAGACCCTGGGTCGTGGCTGAGAGGCCCCCAGCTGTTGAAGGTAGGTAGGTAGGTGGGTGGGTAGTTAGGTAGGTGGGGGTGGTCCGAAGGGGTGTGATAGGAGCCTTGGCGGTGGGAGCACGAATCTCGTCTGAGTTCCTGTCTCCCTGGCGGCAGCGCAGGGCTTGGCATGCGGCAGGCTAATTGCACAGATTAGCCCAGCCTCAGGTGGCCAGGGTAACTGCACCCGTCTTGGCCAGAGCTGGGCTGTCTCTGTGCTGTATCCTTTTTTTTTTAAAGGATTTTTTTAAAATGCAATTTTATTAATTAATTTGTTTATTTATTTTTGGCTGCATTGGGTCTTTGTTGCTGCACGCGGGCTTTCTCTAATTGTGACGAATGGGGGCCACTCTTCATTGCGGTGCCCGGGCTTCTCATTGTGGTGGCCTCTCTTGTTGCGGAGCACGGGCTCTAGGAGCACGGGCTTCAGTAGTTGTGGCACGTGGGCTCAGTAGTTGTGGCTCGCGGGCTCTAGAACACAGGCTCAGTAGTTGTGGCACACAGGCTTAGTTGCTCCGCGGCATGTGGGATCTTCCCGGACCAGGGTTCGAACCCGTGCCCCCTGCACTGGCAGGCAGATTCCCAACCACTGCGCCACCAGGGAAGCCCTGTGCTGTATCCCTTTCTGTGAAAAGGTAGCGGTGTATTATGTCATATCTGTTTGGAGCCCACCCCGGCCCCAGTCAGGTCAGGGTGTCTCCACGTTGGTTGCTCCTCAACACAGCAGCACTTGGAGGGTTTTGCTCTCTGCTCATCCATTTCTTGTACGGCACTGGGAGCTGATTCTGCATTTCTGCTCTTCCTGGGTTATCACTGTCCAGAGCTGATTCCTTCACGTGGCCTGATGTGATACATGAGCAGTCCTCTGAAAATAGGGACTCCATGTTTCAGGAGACTAGGTACTTCCTTCGTTCAGGAGAAGACAGAGGCTTCCCGTGCTTGGGTGACTTTGCTGGGGTGGCCCAGAGGGCTGGCAGCAGTGCCAGGGTTCTAATCCTGGCCTCAGTGTCTCTTCTTTCCCCTTGTTTCTTGTTCTTTCCTGGTAAGACTTGCTGAGTGTTGAGGGGAATGGGCAGCATGCAGGCTGCCACGGTGGAGACCCTTGTGAGGCCTGGGGGAGGCCCGGGAGCAGAGGTAGGGGCCCTTGTGTCTGCCTGGTGCCTGTAATATATTTGAATTATCTCCGCAGATGAGCCCTGATTTAGCAAACAGCCTAGAGTAAACCTCAGCTGGAAGACAAATACAATTGACACTGGGTTTGAGTGGTTCAAAGGTTATTGACACAAAACTGTCGGTTTTGTTTAGCCAAGGGACTGTATTTATGACGGGTGATACGGCAGTGCCATCTATACCTTGCCAGCAGTGAGGCTGACGTCGGACCAGAGACAGCCTATTTACACTGAGCCTGGAGTTTAGTTTCCCTGCTGGGAAATATAAAGGCACTTTGATTCTCGGCCAAGTTGCTTTATGGGTTGCCGTCTTAGGTCTGGTGTCATAATTTGGGTTATCAGTTAACCTTGTTGGGGATGGACAGCATCACTGAAGAGAATTGTTTCCTGGGTGTGTGCAGCTGGGTGAGCTGGGGTAGGAGAGGTCGCTGGGGCTCTTTGGAAGGACCAGATCAACGGGTTCCACTTTGACCCCTAATTTAAGGCCCACATACACAGGAGTAGCTACTCTGAGTCCCTGGGTCCTCGATTACTTCCTGCGTCTCCTGGATGCTGTGGTTAGCTTAGGAAAAAGGAACTGCCGCTCAGTGTTGCACTGAACAGACGCTTTTGTCTGCAGTGTTAGACAAGCAAGCGTTACAGACACAAACTTCCTTGAAGAGAAATGATCCCAGAAATGAGCAAACTGTGGAAGGAAGGAGCCGTGGCCCGAGCTGGCAGAGGAATGTGTGGGGAGGCTTTTTGGAAAGGAGGAGGCAGTCTGTATCAAGAGCCTGAACATATGCTTCTCTTGTGACCCATTCATTCCACTGCTGGCAATCCATCCTGAGGAGATCAGCATAGATGTGGACAAACATTCATGTGCCTAGGTGTTTACTGCAGTGTTTTTTTATAACAGCGCGAAAGGGGAAATAACTTCAACAATAGGGAATTTCTTTGGCATATTAATAAAATGGAATACTGTACATTGATTCAAATGGATGCGTGTAAAGAATTTTTAATGATTTGTCAAAATGATTCTAGGTAGAGGAAGGGAACATTTTATAAGTTGTAAAGCGTGTTTTCTGTTGTGTAAAACAGTCTGCAAAGAAGGAGGGAGATATATTAGAATAAGTGGAAGTTAGCTCAGGGGATGGGATTGTGGTTTTCACATTCTCATCTCTTCATGGAATATATTTTAAATTTCTACTAGGGGTATGTATTACTTTTCATCCTCAAGGACAATTCCTAAAGGAATAAACAAAACTCTAAGTTCTCAGCTCTTCAGTGATTCCTGCTCTTCTCCAGGCCTCAGTTTCCCCGGGTGTGAAAGGACACTGGGCCGCTCTTGTTCTGCCCTGCCTCGGGTCCTGGGCTGGGAGGAGTGACCCTCTGGGCAGCTTTGGTAGCCTGCCCGTGATCACCATGTCCTGGGTCTGACGGGTCACCTAATTTTAGTGCCTGCTGGGGCAGCTGCCTAAGTGTGGCCCCAGCCTCCGGGCAGATGGTCAGGATGGTGTTGGCAGTGTTGGCAGCATCTCTGCCAGGCTGGTGAGGTAGGAGCACAGCTTGATCCATGGAGGGTTCTCGAGTGTCCGTGACGCAGAACATCACAACCTGCATTTAGGAAGAAATGTACTAGCCAGGATAAGCTGGGCTGAGTGGAAAGGAAGGGGGCACCTAGGATGGGGGAGGGAGAAGTAAGAGCCACAGGCCCTAAGTGCTGAAAAGTCAGTTCCCTGGAATTCCAGAAGCCAGCCTGCCATAGGTTTTTCCAATGTATGGAAACATTGTCTCTCAGCCAGTTCCGTCTGTCAGCTGGGGACTTCCATGGAGATGTGAACGTTCCCCCAAAAGGTCGTGGCTGAGGGCCCCTTCTGATAGCAGGCAGCTGTGGACACCATGTCCTTAACCAGAATAGCTGGGAGTGTGGGGCCTCTAGGGGTGTGAACTTGAGAACATCTCTACCAGGAAGAAAGTTCAAGGGCAAGTGGAGAGCAGGGCTCAGTTGATGAGTGAAGACAGGGCTGCCATGACCTCCTCCCTGGTCTGCTGTCTTCAGTCTTGTGTCACCTGCTTTGCAAATCAAGCCATTTTTCTAAACCCACCTCTGATTTGTCACTTCTCCTCTGACATGGCCCTGTAGAGCCTGGAGTAAAGCCAAGACCCCTGAGTATGGCATTCAAGACCTTTCCCCAGCTTGGCCTCAACTTATTTTTCTGCTTGTAAACTTCCTGCTCTGGCTAAACTATGTCCTGTCACTTCTCTATCCTTGAACACACTGTAAATCCTCAGTTCCCTTGGGCTGGAATGCCCTTCACCTACTCTGCCTCATTTAAGTGCTAGCTATTTATGGAACACCTGCTTCGGACAGGGTAAGATTCAACTGATAAACTCCTATTCAGCCCTCAAAGCCCAAATGTCTTATTGTCTGATATACCTGCACCAGCATGATTTCCCAGATCACTCTTTCTCCACTGATGATGATGTCTTGTGTTTCATATCCTTAGAGTGTTGTGTCTGCTTTTCCCACTGGGCCTTGGTAGCTTTCCTTTGTATTCCTGGCACAAGGCTTAATTCTCTGTAAATAGCTGTTGAGTATTGTCATACAGAGAAAAGCCATTAGTGAATGCCAGCAAAGCAAGTGGGAGGATCTATTCCCTGGAGTTGCAAGGATATGGAATAATGAAAGCAAACAGTGTCAGCTTATACTTACCAAGCACGTACCATGTACCAGGCACTGTACTGAGTGCTTACCATGTATTAGCCCATTGAATCCTCCCACAATCTAAGAGATAGGTGTGGTTACCCCTTCCTCTTACAGGGGAGGAAACTGAGGCACGGGAAAGGTAAATCACTCGTTCAGGGTCATACAGCCAGTGAGCAGCCGAGCTAGGATTTGAACCTATGCGGACAGGCTCTCAAGCGCTACATGCTTGCTTCCTGCATGGCCTCCCAGCCCCGAGAAGGCCTCTTGGGAGAGGCAATATGATCAAAGATGACTGAGGGGGTGGGAAGCTTTTCCTCTTAGAATTGTAAACGGCATCTGTGGAGGAATCCTTTTAAGGGATGAAAGCAGTTTTTAAAAAGACATTAATCTCCTCACTCACTTCCTTCTGATGGCTGGAGATGAGTGACAAGCCTCGTAATTGAAGATGGTCGTGCTGATAATTCAGCGGTAGCCTGGGGAGGGATGTCTCCGGCTGTGAATCACTGCACACTACACAGATCCGAGTGTCTCTCTGATGGTATCTCCCAGGACCTTGGAGCCTCTTGCTGGCACATAAAGACACACATGCATGTGAAGGCTTGAGTTGAGCTGGTTGTCAGGATGCCCAGATGCAGCTTCCTGGCCCAGGGAAGTTTTCTGGGGAGCAACTGCTGCAGCAGGCAGGAGAATTGAGTGCCTACTGTGCATGGGCACTGTGCCGGGGGCTGGACAGAGAATGCCTGGTGCATAGTAGGTGTTTGACAGATGTCTGTTGAATGGGAGCATGGAAAGATGAGGGTAGGAGCCTCAGACACTTAGAACAAACCCACACGAGCCCCCCACCTCTGCCCAGTGCTTTCCTCATTGCCCCTCACGGTGGCTTAGAGGGTGCAAGCAGCTCTGAGCTCATGGGGGATCCTTTGCCCAGGATGGTGCTGGGGGGGTGTGGGGACCCAGGGGAGACCTTTCTGTTGTAAATGCCCGTGGCCCCATGCTTGTGCTACTGTATTTGGATCCCCTACCCTGAGCTGAAGCTGTGGGCTGAAAGAGAATGCTTTGACAGCAGTCAGATAGGCAGGCAGCAGAGAACAGAGAGGAAGCTGAGGACGGGCGTACAGACACACAGACACTGGGGTGCCCCTGACCTGCACCCCACCCCATTCATTGCCTTTGGTGGCCGATGCCTGGTAGGTGTTGCTAGCACCTCGGACAGGTCCAGCCCTGAGCTGGGCAGGATCTGAGCAGAGGAGATGAGTGAGAGCCTCTTCACTCCACTCCTCCCCAAGCACTTCCAGTGTGGGTGTCGAGGGGCCCTAGAAAGTGTGGATCTCAGAGGTGTGCTATGGGCAGTGTGCTGAGAGGCTAAGGAGGTGATCTGGGGCTACTCTGTGTGTGTGTGTGTGTGTGTGTGTGTGTGTGTGTAGGTAGGTAGGAAGTATTCAGTCATTCAATTATCCATTCAAAAGTGCCGGTCACCATGTTTGATTCTGGGGTTCCGAGGTGGGAACAAAACTGACATGATCCCTGCTGTCATGGAGCTCACAGCCTATAGAGGGGGACAGATGTGATTCCCACAACCACACCGATAGATGCAAAAGTACTGATGCTGCTGGGGGAGGTGAGGCATGAGGGGAGGGGACTCTATGCTGAGTTTTGTCACTGGTTTGTGACTTTTTCCTGCATGCCACCATATTTACACTTCTTCTCTATATGAAGACCCCTTTGTTGAAGTGACTCTTGCTTGTACACGACTGTAGAGCAGCCGGGGACCTTTCTGATCCCCATTCACCTGCTCTTCAGGCCGTCCCCAACCCCCTCCCCAGGGGCCTCAGAGTTCTGGGAAACAGTTTGTATGTCACTGCTCTAGGCCTTGGGGAGCTAGAGAAAGTCTTGCAGCAGGGCAGTGAGGTGTTGAAATTGCTGTTTCAGGAAGGTACACGTGGCAGGGTGATCTGAGATGAACTGTGCCCATGATGAGAGGCTGGGTGGTCCAGACCCCTGTGGAAGGATGACTGGGCCCGGGCCCATGCCAGATATGAGGAGACTGAGCTGGCTGATGGGAGAAGGTTCTGCTGTGGAGCATGGGCCTGTCGGGGCCCCTGGGGAAGGGGTGGGAGGCCGGGGCTACCTGTGGGCTTGGACTGCTCTAAGCATAGGCTGAGGTGCTTACTCAGAGAGCAGGCTGCAGCAGCCACAGAGCTGAGCTCTTTCAGTGGCTTCTCATGGGGAGGCCCTGCTGTCGACAAACATGAGGAGGTGGAAGGGCAGGGCGGCTGAGGGCTCTGGGGCAGTATTAGTTTTCTATTGTTGCTGTAATATATTACGACAGATTCAGGGGCTTGAAGCAACACAAGTTTATCATCTTACAGTTCTGTAAATCAGAGGCTGACAAGGTCTCACTGTGTTAAGATCAAGGTGTTGGCAGGGCTGTGCTCCATCTGGAGGCTCTAGGGGATAGTCTGTGTTCCTGCCTTTTCCAGCTTCCAGAGGCTGCTTGCATTTCTTGGCTGGTGGCCCCTTCCTCCACCTTCAAAGCCAGCAACGCTGCGTTTCTCTGACAGTCCTTTCATCATCACTGTTCTCTCTCACCACAGCTGGGAGATGCTCCCCACTGTTAAGGACTGATGTCATTAGATTGGGTCCCACTAGGCAATCCAGGATAATTTCCCCATTTCAAGACCGTTGAACTTAATCACATTTGCACAAGCCCCCCTTTGCCATGTAATTTACATAACAGAAGGTTCTGGGGATTAGGATATGGGCATCTTTGGGGCAGGTGGCGGGGTCGGGGGTGGGTGTTCATCACTGTGCCCACCACAGAGTCCCAGGGATCTCCATAGCCAGAAACAAAGGAGTGTGGGTTTCTCTTTGGCTTCCAAGGTGGAGGTCCCCACAAGACTTGCAGCCATGGAAACTCTGCTAACCAGAAACGGGTGTGGAGAAGCCTCTTCTCAGGTGGCCACCTTACTATGCCATACCTGCCTTCCCCATGTCCGGACCCTGGTACCTGCAGTTCCCTAAACGTGCCGGGCTCCCTCTTGGTTCTGGAAGCCCCTCTCCTTTCCATCCTACCCTCACCCCAAACTGGTGAAAACCTGCTTGTCCCCGGTTAAGCCCCTGGAAGGCCTCCCTGCCCCCCTGCCTGCCCTCCCCACTGCTTCTGGCCGGGTTACGTGGCTCTCCCCTCCCCCCTTGCTGTGGCCTCAAGGCCTGAGCTTGCCTTCGCCTCCTTGCATCTGACTGTGAGCTTCTGAAGATGGAGCAGGACTGTTCCATCTCTGAGGCCAGCCTGGGGTCTAGCCCTGAGACTGTGAACATGACCCTTCTGAAAGAAATGAGTAAGAGAATGATTCAGCTGAGGGGAAAGAAAGGCCTGGAATGAGGCCAGGGTGTCCGGAATGACGATGGGGAAATGTGGGTGGGTCCCCCCAGCTGCCCAGGTCAGGACCAATGGCTGGTTCATGAGTGGTCCTTCCACATGCGTGAGGCTGGGCACCCATATGTGAGTGGGGGAGAAGCATAGGTGCTCCAAGGTACATCTTCTCCTTATCCCACCCCTGGATACTGATAGGCTCCACTGACCTCTGAATACTTCTTTCTCCAGGAAGACCCTCAGGGATGGATGATGACCTTCTCTGTGAGTCCTCTCGGGGAGACATTGCTAAGGGGTGACGGAGATTCCTCCAGTGCAGAGGATGGGCTGGGGAAGCCACCTCCCACCCCCCACCCCCGACAACCCCGGTCCAAGTGGCCTTCTTAGCAATGCCGTGTTGAGCCATATTGGAACCTAAGGCAAAGGGAAAATCAGCAGTACTGATCTCGTATTTACTTAGAATATTGGTATTATATTCATCGTGGATTTTGGCCTTAATTTATTTTTACTTGACCTTGATTCTGATTTTTAAAAATATTGCGTGGAGGAGGTTGATTCAAGACGGTGGAGTAGAGGGACGTGCGCTCACTCCCTCTTACGAGAGCACTGGAATCACGGCTAACTGCTAAACAATCATCAACAGGAAGACACTGGAACTCACCAAAAAAGATACCCCACATCCAAAGACACAGGAGGAACCACAATGAGATGGTAGGAGGGGCGCAATCACAGTAAAATCAAATCCCGTAACTGCTGGGTGGGTGACTCACAGACTGGAGAACACTTATACCCCAGAAGTCCACCCACTAGAGTGAAGGTTCTGAGTCCCACGTCAGGCTTCCCAACCTTCCCAGCCTGACGGGGGTCCAGCAATGGGAGGAGGGATTCCTAGAGAATCAGACTTTGATGGCTAGTGGGATTTGATTACAGGACTTTGACAGGACTGGGGGAAACAGAGACTCCACTCTTGGAGGGCACACACAAAGTAGTGTGCGCATCAGGACCCAGAGGAAGGAGCAGTGACCCCAGGGGAAACTGAACCAGACCTTCCTGCTAGTGTTGGAGGGTCTCCTGCAGAGGCAGGGGGGCAGATGAGGCTCACCATGGGGACAAGGACACTGGCAGCAGAAGTTCTGGGAAGTACTCCTTGGTGTGAGCCCTCCCGGAATCCGCCATTAGCCCGACCGAAGACCCAGGTAGGCGCCAGTGCTGGGTTGCCGTAGGCCAAACAACCAACAGGGAGGGAACCCAGCCCCACCCATTAGCAGACAAGCGGATTAAAGTGTTACTGAGCTCTGCCCACCAGAGCAACACCCAGCTCTACCCACCACCAGTCCCTCCCATCAGGAAGCTTGCACAAGCCTCTTAGATAGCCTCATCCACCAGAGGGCAGACAGCAGAAGCAAGAACTACAGTTCTGCAGCCTGTGCAACAAAAACCACATTCACAGAAAGACAGACAAAATGAAAAGGCAGAGGACTATGTACCAGATGAAGGAACAAGATAAAGCCCCAGAAAAACAGCTAAATGAAAAGTATTGCATGGAAACATTGTTAATCTTGATTGCTGAGGTTTTTTGGGGCCCGCTTACATTTTGTGCCCCTAAAAGTTTGGGCCTCACTCACCTCCCTAGTCCTGGCCCTGCTTCTAGGACAGGGCCCTGGGGTTCTCCCTGTCCACGGGAGCTCACTCTGGCCTCTAGTCCTCTCTTCTGAGGAAGAAGGGGAGAGTGAGCTGGGTGCTCAGGCGAGAAGGGGCTGGTGCCGTGGCCATCTTGGGTTTTTAGGACCTGCTGCAGCTACCAGAAGGTGCGAGTACAGGCTAAGCTGAGGAGGCCCTGCCGGCAGGGCTCTCTCCTGGGTCTGCCCCAGCCCAGCCCTGAGCAAACCCTCCCCCCACCTCGTGGGGTTGGAGGCCCAGCCCCTGGCATGTCCAGCTGCCCAGACTAAAGATGTCGTCCTCCTGGGATGTGTGAGAGGCCCAGGGGCATGGACTGCTGCGGCTGAGGACAGGAGAGGAGGGTCTCGGAGGCTGGGTCCCCGGCAGCCAGCCCCGGCAGCCGGGTGTGTATCTTGGTGGCAGAGGAACCGTGTCACGCAGGCTGTCTGACTGTAAGCCGTGTTGGCAGGGCCTGGGCTCCCAGACCTGCTTCTCAGCGTGCTGTCAGCACTCAGCAAATAATAAATAATAATAATATCTCCAGCATGTGGGGAGAGCTGAAGGAGAGAAGGAACACAGGAAACATGTGTTCTCTCTCATGGCAGGGGCTGGGAAGCCAAAGTCTGTTCAGTGCCTCTCTTCGAGCGGGATCTGGGGGGAACCATCCTCACGTCCCCCACGGCTTAGCATGGGTGGAGGGTGAGCAAGCAGCTGGGGCCTGCGCTGGGACCTGGGAGCTCAGGGAGACTTCTCTGGGGGGTCTCCCTGAATTGCCCTTTGTAAAGAGCCCAGACTGTCCTCAGATGTCCTCTGGGATTTAGAGATGATCAGACTTGGGTTTAAATCCTGCATCTACCACTTCAGGATTTTCTCACTTGGTTTGCTCACTTGTAAAATGGGACGGTGACAGCAACTGTTAGGTGGGGATCACGGGAGCGAGAGTGGCTACAAAGTGCTTACGTGGGGACGGCAACGGATCAGTGGGGAGCGTGGCTGGTGTTCTAGGTCAGTCGGCCGTGTCTCTGGTCCTCAGCGTGAGGCCTGAGTTTGGTCCCATGGGGGGAGCCCTGGGCACCCTGGGAATTGCGGGGCTGAGTGGGGGGTGTGGAGGACGCTCCGGACCCTGTGTCTGCGGCAGGTTGCTCCAGTGCGCGAGCACCCGTTACTGTTTGTTGGCACGTTGTGAGCTTTTGTGGGGCAGGGGCTGGAGGTCGAGTGCTTGGTGTTGCAGCCTGCCAGGGCCTGGGTGGCAGGGATGCAGTCCCCGCAGCAGCCCCTGCACGTGGGGCTCAATGCCGACGTCTTGAGTTGCAGCTCCCCGGGGTGTGGGAAAGCTGAGTTGGGCTGAGTCAGTGGGGCTGGAGAAGGCCCTGGGCACAGACCCCCACGACCCCCGTTGTCGCCGTGGCCTGCTTCCTCGGGAGGTGGGGAGGCGCTGGAGGCTCGCCGTAGGAGTGGGAGGAAGCGGGCTGCTGCGTCTCTCCACCTGCTCAGCCCTCTCCCAGAGGGTGCCTCGCCGCGCCCCGCATCTGCCGTCTGGCTGCTGCACCGGATGAGGGAGTCTCAGGGGAGCAGACATCCAATGACCCGCCCAGCCTCCCCCTCTCCAGGGCCCTTGTGGGACCTCTTCTCCCAAACAGGACGTTGCCCTCCTTACCGCAGCCTCCTGCCTCCTGCCCTGAGTGAGGGCTCCTTCCAGGCGGCCCCGCGAGGCCCAGCCCCGTCCCCCTTGGCCTGGCTCAGTGTGGTGCTGCAGGGGGCGGGCCACTCGTCAAACGCTCTTGTTTAATTTCTCTCGCTCAGAATCTGCTTGTTCCAACACCCTGCAATGACACGGGTGTTCACCGAACACCGGGGACTATAATTATAGGGGTTGAGAGACAAGAATCTCCTGTTGGTGTAGCTGCTGCAGACGGGAGCACCGCCTGACCTGTCCCTGGGGAGGAGCTGCTCCCACCTGACTTGTGTTCGCGGCCTTCACCCTCCAGCTTGTCTGTCTGTGGCCCCGCGGGGATTCCTCCCCCATAGGTCCCCACGGCCTCGCGGTGGGGCCGACGCGTGTATGTTATTGGGTCGAGTGTGGCTGGGAGTGTCTGAGTGGGGCCGGGCGGCTTGTGTGGCCTCGTTGATGGGCCGGTGAGGCTGCTGGGCTGGGAAGGGGCAGCGCTCGACCACATGTGTGCTGAGGAGGCCGGGTGGGCACCCTGGGGCCACAGCTAGCGAGCAGGGCTTTACCTGGGATAAGTGCGAAGTGCAGTTTTTGAATTCTGTCCGCCGCGGGACGTACTAGGCTCCGCAGCAGAGATTCTGGCTACAAAGCTGGTGTCAACTTGTGTCACATTTTATGGTTGCTTAATCAACATCTCTGAAGGCCACCTCTAAACGCGTGAATAGACGTTTAGCGTCCTGATTGGTTGAGGGGACAGCGGGTCCTCCCGGGGGCGGTGCCTCATTGTAAGAGGCCTGGGCAGCCTGGTGCCGTGAGGAGATGGGCACCTTGCTGTATGGGGATGCTCTGGGATCTGGGGAAAGGGTACTTACCTGTGTTCAGGTGTGCGAAGGGCACACGTGCGGTGGAAGCAGCAGCATTCATTGTGGTGACCCAGGATGCAGAGGGTTGGATTGTCAGGGATGGAGTCTGCATTCGTCGGGGTCCCTGGTAGGCAGAGGTAGGGCGGCTGCTGTTGACGTGTGGAGAGAACAGCTCCTGCCTGGGGAGGGCAGAGCCTCAGGCTGAGTCGCATTCCCTGACCACAGGGTCTCTAGCCCTGAGGCTAAGCTTTGCTCTGCCACCAACTGGTACCCACCCTCTGGGTTTGTTTCTTCCCTTCTCTGTGCCTCTGTGCTCCTGCCTGGGACAGAAGCAAGGTCCTGCTTCCCCTTGGCTTTGTCCTGTGCATGGTGTCAGGGGGATGTGGGCAGTGGGGTGCTGACGGGGGCACTGGGAGCTTTCGTGGGCACACTGGGCCAGGGTGCCGCAGAGCCATGGAGGTCAGGGTTTGTGGATGGAACACTTTCTCCTAAGACTTGTGGTTCCCCAGTGAGACCTCGGGATGCTGTGGCCTTGGGAACACGGTGGTCCATCATGAGTCTGTACCGTCGGGGCTGGCGTCGGGACCCAGGACCGGGAGAGCTGTCAGAGGCCACGGAGTCGGGGAGGAGGAAGCCCTCATCAGGTCTCCTCTTGGCCAAGACCCCATGAGCGCTGGTGTTGGCCGGGCGCATAGTAGGCCCTTTCTTGCTTTGCCTGTTCAGTGGGCTCTACCAGTGGCATAGCCTTCTCTGCTGACAGGTGAGCCTAACTTCTGGGAGCTGGAGATGGGTTTGCTGAGCGTCCCCGGGCTTCTGGGCTTGCTCCGGGGTCAGAGGATGGGGTCTGGGGAGGAAGGAGAAGCTGGAGCTCCCAGGGAGCATCGAAGGGCTGTTGTGAGGTTTATTGGGGCCTTTGCTGTCCTAGTTTTCATTATTTACACCCTGTTGATTCTCGGAGTTCCCATTAAACATATAATAAATATAAAAATATTTTACAGGCCAGTGAAAACTCCACAGCAAAAATAACTCTATAAAGGGGGATTTTGCCCTGCTCTGCCCATTGCCGAATTCTGTGTGGCATTCCTCCGAGCCTGTTGGCTGGCAGCAGGGCGATGAGGTGGCTGGGGTTCCTGGTCCTGGGGGCTGGGGGCGTGGGCCGGGTGTTTAATTATCCCCTTTACCAGCCTGTGAATGAAGTCACTCCTCCCTGGGCTGAGCCTGCCAGCTCCCAGGTGGTGGTGGGTGAGAGTGGGCTGGAGTGGAGCCTGGGTCCTAGGTTGGGCCGTGGCAGTCTGGGGAGCCGAGGGGAGGAGGAAGGGAGCCAGTTAAAGCTGTTTTCCTGGCGCCTCCCTGCCCTCCTAGACAGTTTGAGATGTAGCCAAGGGGATAGGTGGAAAGGGTGGGGCTGAGAAGGCAGTGTAGAGCAGCGATTAGGAGCAAGGGTTCTGGGGTCAGACTGCCTGGGTTCCAATCCCATTTCTACCACCTAGTAGCTGTGTGAGCTTGGGCAGATGACTTGCCTTCTCTGTGCCTCAGTTTTCTCCTTTGTAAAATCCTATCTCACATGATTATTGTGAGGCACGTGCCTGGTCATAGGAAGGACCCAATAAAAGACCATAATTAGTATCCTTATGCTCGATAATTATAATTATTTTTAATAAAGAGCAAGGCATTCACATTTTTTTTTTTTTTTTTTTTTTTGCGGTACTCGGGCCTCTCACTGTTGTGGCCTCTCCCGTTGTGGAGCACAGCCTCCGGACGTGCGGGCTCAGCGGCCATGGCTCACGGGCCCAGCCGCTCCGTGGCATGTGGGATCCTCCTGGACCGGGGCACGAACCCGCGTCCCCTGCATCGGCAGGCGGACTCTCAACCACTGCGCCACCAGGGAAGCCCAGGCATTCACAGTTTTAAACTTGGAAAATCAGGTGTAAGGAGGAGGATGCCTGCTGCTTCTGTCAGACCAGCACTACTGTTCAGTAGCCACTAGCCACCTGATGGCCACTGAGCGCTTGAGATGTAGCTGGTCCAGGTTGAGATGTACAGTGAGATATACCCAGACTTCCAAATACTTGGTGTGAAACGAAGGCTCTAAAATATCTCATTAATAATTTAAAAATATTGATTATATGTTGACTTGGTATGCCCTGTATCTTGGGTTCAATGAGATCTATTATTAAATTTAATTTCACAAGTTTCTTTTTACTTTTTTTTTTTAAACGTGGCTAGTAGGAAATGTGAAATTACATATGTGGCTTGTATTGGTGGCCTGTGTTGTATTTCAGCTGGACAGCTCTGCCTTTCTCTGGGCTGGGCAGGCCTGAAGCCCTTGGACTCTCATGTCCTATCCCAGTACAGCCACCCTTGTTCTAGAAAGGAAGCCACAAGCTACAGAGGGCAGTGACGTCCCTGAAGTCACCACTGTTTGGGGTCAAAGCTGCTTCACAACTCAAGACGCTTTGGAAGACAGCTATGCTCGGAGCTGTGCTCACCGCTGTGCTACCAACGCGCACAGCTCAAGACACTCTGGATCTCGGAGAGATGGTGATTGTTTGCCTCGCTCCTTCCTTCTTCTGGTTGTTGGGAAAATTAGATCCAGGGAGTTCTGACAAATGTGTGTTTGCAGCTTTGTTAAATGACGTCTGTGGTGTTTGGTGAATTCCAGGCATGTTTAGGGGCACACAGCTGCACGATGCGGACTGAGAGAAAGATGCAGGTGGCTCGTTGGCCTGATGGGGCGCAGATGGACTGGTGCTGCCTCCTGGAGGTGCCCCGCCTCCCCGAGAGCCCACTGCTGCTTGGGTACGAGGCAGGGTCGTCGGAGAGAAGTTTCTGGGTAGTGGTGAGACCCCACATTTACTGCACACTGACACATGCTAGGCCTGTAAGGTTTTCTAAACCTCACAGCAGCCCCACAAGAGCTTGGGACGAGAGCATCTCTACTTTAGAGAGGAGGAAACGGAGAGCTAGTAGGTGGCAGACTTAAAATTTAGGTCTCAATCTGTTTAGTTTTAAGGCTTGTGCTTGGATCTCAGCTTGTGCTAACCTACCGTCTGTCTCGCCCACTCACCTGCTGAGGGCCCCTTGCCCTTCTGGGCCTCATGGCTACAGTGAGGGAAGTGCTGGCCTAGGCGGTCCAGGTGGCCTTGGTGGCCTCGGTACAGACTCTGGAGTCAGGGCGTTGCCGCTTCTTGGCTGTGTGACTCAGGGTAACTCACTTCACCTCTCTGAGCCTTGTCTTCTTTCTTTGTAAAATGGGGGTGATACTAATACCTGCCTTCTAGTGCTAGCTAAATGAGATGATGTGCTCCTGGCACATAGCGAGCACTTAATAAATAGTTGTGGGCCAGCGATGATGTTGATGTCAGCAATTTGGCGAGGCCCACATAGCATGGACATCCTCTTAAAAGATGGTCTTCAGGGTGGAAGCAGATTAGAATTTTCTTGAATTCACTTTAGAAGTGTGTCTCACGTTTGCTCTTGGCCCATCAGGTGGAGGGACCACGTGGTCCAGAGCCATCCTCAAGAGGCTGGCCAGTGGGGCCTGAGGGCTGTTTCTGAGCACGGCTGTGGCCTCACCATCATTCCCAGTGCTTGCTGAGCCTTGGCTCTGAATGGCTGGTCACTCTTCTTGTCTCCCCAGTTTCTCTGCTGGGCTCCTGCGTCCATTCTGCGCTGCTTGAAGAGCTGGGGCAGGACTGGAGCCTTCCCTCCTGCAGCTCTGCTCAGGGGGCCTGGCCTCAGTTGGTGCCCAGGCCACCAGTGGCTGCAGAGAAATGGTCCTGTAGTCGGGATGCTGACCGGGTGGGTCTCAAGGTCTTTGCTACTTGTCACCTCCTTTGATATGATCTACTGCCCTGGGGGAGGGGATAAAGAGTGGCTGTTGCCCCATTTTGTAGATGAGGAAACTGAGGCCTGGGGTAGGACTGTTTCTGGGGTCTGTTTAGGGTAGAGTCTTCAGCTGGGGAGCTCAGGACCTTTCCTTTAGGACAGCTGCTTCCTGGCTGGGCAGAGGGACTCAGGGACATGCTTGGGTGCTGCTCTAACTCGGGACAACCCTACCTTGGGACTGTGGATTCTTTTCCCACGGGCCTTGGCCCCTTCTGTTGAAGTGCCCAGAACCCTGGACCTGCTACTATTTGGACAGGGACAATTCTAGGACTCTCACAGGTGACTGGGTTTCGTCCCTGTTTTCTCTGACTTCCCTGTCTCTGCCTGTCCTAACCCTCAAAAGAGCCCTGTGCGGGGATTGGTTAGGATTGGGGGTGGAGTAGTGAAGAGTGGAGACAGTGCCTTCAACCCTGCCTGACAGTGGGGCTACGCCCCTAGGCCCAGGGGTGGGGTGGAAAGAGGACTACAGAGTGCCAGCCTCCCTGTGGCCACCCCATGAAGGCTGGCTGTCCCAGCACAGGCCCTTCTGTGGGTAGAGTAGGGATGCTGGGATAGGGAGGCTGTGTGACCGCCAGCATGCACTGGGCTGGGCATGAGCCAGGCTCTATGCCACAGCCTTTGCACACCCTCCCTTTACACACATACAACTCAGAGAGGCAGGTGCTATTGTGATTCCCATTTTAGAGATGTGAACATTGAGGCAGGGAGGTTTGGTAACTTGTAGCGGGGAAGCTGTGGGACTGAAATTTGAAGCCAGGTGGTCTGAACCTAGACCAGGCTCCTTATCACAGGGCTGCTTGCCCATCTGCTGGTGAGGTGGAGGCTGCCCCACACCCGGAAGTGCAGCTTCAGGGCTGTTTTCCCCGGTGCTCCGCCCTTCCCAGGAGTGCCCAAGCCTCCCACCATCCCTACTCCTCTAATGCTCTACCTTTTCCTTGCCACCCAGGAAAGCAAATTGGAAAGCCAGTGATGAAAGAGATGTTATAGGAACTTCCTTAACTCTGCTCTAAATCTACAGAAACAGTCAGTTGTTCCCAAATTTGGGTACTTAATCGTAGCCACAGGCTGGACACACATCCATGAGAATCAGAGCCTACTCATAAGAAGAAGCCCCAGAGGGAGAGCCGCACGTGTATTCTGAGCAGTGTGCTCTCACTCCCCTGCACTGTCTCTTCCTTTCCCTTTGAGGTGGGGGTTATAGCTGTGACCATTTCACAGGTGAGGAAACTGAGGCCCTGAGGACGTTATTTTATTGCTGTTGTTACAACAGGTGGAATGATGCTTTGCCATGCTCTCCAACAGATGGAGCTAATTTGGTGTTTCTGGTGTTTCCTTGGCTCTCAGCGTGGCCTGGACCCCAGGCAACAGGTTGCCAGCCCAGAGCTCCCCTCCCTGCTGCGGTGTCCACCAGCAGGGCTAGCTGTGCAGACACTGGGGCGGTGAGAAGTGCTGGCTGTGTAGTCCTGGCGAGTCTCTGCCCCTTGGGCTTGGTGTGCCCCTCACAGCCTGAGGGGGTCTGGCTGGGGGCACCTACCAGGCACTGACTACTGGGACAGACGGTACAGGTGCAGTGCTGGGACCTCAGCAGGACCAGGAATGCAGAGGGTCTCAGGGCTGGTGTGTTGGCGGGTACATCAAAGGCGGCATGGCGAGGGCCTCAAGTAGGGCTTAGGGGCTGAGGGGTCTTGGCCCCCTCAACATGGGGGTGCTCCCCTGCCACTGGTCCAGAGGCCCCTTGCTCAAGTCTGCAGTCTAGGCTGTGCTGCTGTCCATCCTTGAGGCCGGTGGGTGTGCAGGCCCTCCAGGTTTGTAGGGGCTGCAGGACAGGGTGGATGGGGTGTGTGTCAGACCCTGCATCTTCCTGGCCTAATCTGCTTCTTCACGGCAGGGCAGGGGCAAAGCTGGGAGACCCTTCCCCTTGGCAGACCCTTCCTTGACTCGTCCTGTTCTGCTCCCTCCCCTCTGCTAGCCCACGCCTTCGGAACCACCCATTTCAGTCAGAGAAACTGTGCTTCTAGTGTTGTGAATCTTAGCCATGAATCTTTTTTTTTTTTTAACATCTTTATTGGGGTATAATTGCTTTACGATGGTGTGTTAGTTTCTGCTTTATAACAAAGTGAATCAGTTATCCATATGTTCCCATATCTCTTCCCTCTTGCAATCTTAACTCCCAAAGCAGGCCAGATCCTGGGAAGCTGGGACCCCTGTCTTTCCCTCTACGCACGTGGGCTGGGGTTGGGGGGCATTCTAGAACACTGGGCTGAAATTGCCCAAGCGGAATACCTGGTCCATAGTAACAATAGCCTTTGCCAGTTCCCCTCCCCCGGGGCCGGCGCACACCTTAGCAGAAGCAGTTCTGGGGCTTGCCCTGGGATTCTCTGAGGCTCGCTGCCCAGTATCTTTAGGAGGTGATCATGGGTTTTTCCAGATGTGGTTTGGGAGGGCCATGACAGGGGCGGGGGTGGGGATGATTGGCTTTAGGGTGAGAGGCACCCCCATCAGGTTGTGGTCTCAGGCAGAGGCGCAGATGAGACCCCTTTGGTTCACCACTCCTGGCTCTGCCTCTGCCGTCTCAGCCAGGTGGCTCACTCTGCCCAGGTGAGCAGGCCTTTGCTGCAGAGAAGATGGTAACGTGAGGTGTGTGACTGCCTCCTGGGACGGTGGCCACCGTGTAAGAAGGCTTGAGTAGGCAAGAAGATGGCAGGTGCTGGGACCGTCTGGAGGTCCGGCTTCTTCTTGGTACTAGATGGACTTCCTCGTTGCAAGGCGCTGTGCAGTAGACTCAGAATTTCTCGCAGGTCCGGGCTGCCGAGTACCTGGCCACCTCTTCTCGCGGGGGGCCTCTGGAGGAGCGCTCCTCCCGGCCCTGGGTGTGGCTTGTGGCGGCCTCCACTTTCAGGACGCAGACTTGGCCTCGCTGGCCTGTGTCAGGCAGTCTTTAATCCCTCTTTTGTGTAGTCACAGGCTGACATGAGAGTTCACAAGAGAAGAGAGTATCTGGGCTATGTAATTAAGTTGCACACTTGGCACGGAGACCCAGTTTTAATGCACGTATCCCATTTGCTGGCTTTTCCAGTCCTTTGTCCCTGGCCCAGGCCCACGGACTAATTACAAGGTGTGGGCTCTGGGACGATTCAGTGGCCTGGCCGGCCGTGCTGAGTCGTGCCCGCTCCTGGGCGCTGCGCTGGCTGTGCTGGGAGGGGCCGTGGCCCACCTGCTGGGGGCGACCTCCATGATGGACGTGTGGATCTGCCCTGGGGCGGGGGGTGTGGGAGCCCAGGTTGGGGGGTCATCGCTGGGGGAGATGTATGAATTCTCCCACGCACGAGCTGGTCGGGCTGGCCTGTGGGGTGGGCTGCAGCCGTCCAAGGGGAAGAAGGAGGGCAGAGCAGGGGCAGAGCCCCTGCCAGGGCACTGGGGATGTGAGGAAGTGCATCCTGGGGAGGCGGGCTCGCCGGTGGCCATGGGGTGGTTCCCAGAAGTGACCCTGCCCTGGCTGAGCCTCTCTGTTTGGGGCTTTGTGGAGGGGACTCCCTTCCTCCCAGAGGCAGGCGCAGAGGGGGTAGAGCCCATCCAGCCCCTGTCATGGTGAATCCCTGGAGTCGATCAAACACAGGGAGCCTGGGTACTGTGAACGCACGGGGCCCCAAGAACAGCTCCCCCGGCTCCTGGACTTGGTTCTGAATCAATACTAGTTGTCACGTGCATTCTACTCCACATTCCCTACTGTCTTACTTGCCTTAGATTTTGGAATAGACTTGAGGGATGGTCTGCTTGGCTCAAGTCTCAAATAAAGTGTCCATAACATTTGAATGAAATGTTTTCCTCCCAGAGCTACCCCACCAATAAGCGAGACACGTTCATGGTCGTCTCTATTGGTTCCTGAGTGTGCCTGGAGTGGGGGCAGATAAGCAGTGCTGCTTGGGGGGCCCATGACATTCTCCACTGGCATTTCGCCCCCTGAGAAGTACTGGAGTAATAACAGCTAACACCACTGAGAGCCAGACTGTGCCAGGACCTCCTGGGTTCTCGACGTTCCTTATTTTAATCCTCAGACAACATCTTGAGGTAGGATCAGGCGAGGCGGCTAGGGCCAGAGAGGGTAAGTGACGTGCCTCAGATCACACAGTAAGGAAATAGTGGTCCAGGACTGGGAGGTGGGCTGTCAGTTGCCAGATGGTCTCCACAAGGCGGGGCTGAGCAACATCCTTACCTAGCTTATCCTGGTTCCCCGAGCTCCACGGAAGCGAGCTCCAGGATGGCTGTCGGCGGCCCCACCGACAAAGGCCCAAGCAGAGACCCTTGCACGGTCTCTACACCTCTGTGCCCTGAGATCCTCGAGTAACCAGGCCCAGCTCTCCTGTCCTGTCCCCTGGCTGCCTGCGTCTTACAAAACCAGGTGCAGGAGGACAGTTCACCTATCCTGAGAAAGGCTTTAGACTAGAAACGGACTGTGCTTTAGAAGTATGCATGCGAACCTCGATCCAACAGAGAGCAGCTGGACCCTTACAGGTGCAGCGGGTATTCCTGATTGTGATGCAGCCGGCCCCTGGGCCAGGCAACACAGCCACAGTGGGCAGCTGCGTGTGTGGCAGGGAAGAGCTGTCCAGGCAGAGGGCCGGCCCCACCAGGGAGCCCCCTGAGCTCTGGGCCCGCAGCCGTGAACACCTTGGCTGAAGCAGGTAGGCTCTGCCCGAGTCCCGTGGTCAGGGTGGGGACCCTGCGATTCCTGAGCCAGGCAGAGGATCTAATTCAGTTTGTGTGCCCCATGGGACCCAGCCCAGAGCTGCCTTGGGCCTCAGTAAGCACTTGTTTCTAGATGTTTATTTTGGTTTTTTTTTTTAAATTTTTTTAAAAGATTTTTTTGATGTGGACCATTTTTTAAATTAATTAATTAATTTATATTTATTTTTGGCTGTGTTGGGTCTTCGTTTCTGTGCGAGGGCTTTCTTCAGTTGCGGCGAGCGGGGGCCACTCTTCATCGTGGTGCGCGGGCCTCTCACTGTTGCGGCCTCTCCCGTTGAGGAGCACAGGCTCCAGACACGCAGGCTCAGTAGTTGTGGCTCACGGGCTTAGTTGCTCCGCGGCATGTGGGATCTTCCCAGACCAGGGCTCGAACTCGTGTCCTCTGCATTGGCAGGCAGATTCTTAACCACTGCGCCACCAGGGAAGCCCTATTTCGGGGTTTAATGAAAAGCAAACTAGATAATCCCTGCACTTGTATAGGGGCCAAGTTCTCAGTGCCCTTTGGTGGGCAGATCGTCTTCATCCTCACAGGGGTCCAGCGAGAGTGCCTCAACTTACATGCCCCTCACCAGCTCCTCAGACCTCTGCACCTTTGCACATGCCATTCCCTCTGCCTGGACTGCCTTCCCATCCCCGCTTCTTGACCTGGGCTGTTTATCACCTACCTGGCCTTCAGGTCTCAACTGGGGTGTCTCTTCCTCCCAGGGCTTTCTCTGATCCCACTAAGTCTGGATCGGGCCCCTCCCCTGGGCTCTCAAGGACCCAGTGCTCACACTGTGCAAAGCCTAAGTGGGCGGTTCCCCCCTCTAGGTGACAAGGACTGTCTCATCTTCACTTTTGGATCCCGAGTTTGTCGTGTGATTGTAAGAACAAGTGACAGTTGCAACAATAACACACTCCATAACACTCCATAAACGTCAGCTCAGTGCCAGGCACTTTTCTCAGCGTTTGACAGATGTTTACTTCTCACATCACCCCCAGGAGGCAGGTACTCTTCTTATCTCCATTTGGCACATAAGGAAACAGGCGTGAAGTCTCTAACTTGCCCACGGTGGTACAGCTAGTAAGGACTGGAGCTGGGATCCAAACCCATGACTACTGTCCTCTTAACCACGTGCCAGGCTGCCTCCCATTGGTGACATCTGGAGACATTTGATCAGTATCTCATCATTCAACGGAATAGTTCTGTCCACCTCTCCAGATAAGGGCAGAGGCTCAGGGTGAAGGGGCTTGGCTAAGATCATGTTACTGGCAGTGAACAGCAGGGTAACTCCAGCCCACCCTAGACCACAAGCTCCTGAGGGCAGGAACTCAGACCACTTTCTCCTTCTATGTGTCACCAGCTCTGGCGTGGAGCCTGGGGCATAGAAGGGGCTCATCTCTAGGGACGACAACCTGTCAGTTACAGCTGTACTCCCAGCACTGGGAAGTGGGCCTCCCGATCGGGAGCCCCTGCAAAGAGGTGTTTTCGGTCAAAGGCTGTCGGATGAATGGCCTTGGCCTTGGCAGGCAGGCAGGCAGGGGCCACGGTGCAGGGGTTTGAGGTGGAGGGAAGACCCACGCTCCTGCTTCCAGCTTTGTGCGGGGCTTTCCTTCTGGCGGGACCTGAGTTCACCTTTGTCCGAGAGCATCGCCATCTGGGAATGCCTGCAGGGATCTGGGGCTGGAGACTTTCTTAGCAGCCCCCAGCAGGAAAGGAGGTGCCTGTCTCAGAAGGTAAGGTTTTGTTTTCCGAGTAGCCTGGAGTGAAGAGACATTTGTGAGCTCCCCATAGGCCTGGAGGCCCCTCCCGCTGGCGGTGAGCAAACACGGGCACTGCAGGTAGACGCGCGGTGGTGCGGTCTTTTGTTGGACACACCTGGCTCAAACATCTCACGGGATGGGAGTGACTCTGTCAGTCCCTCTGCCCTGCATAGCAGCACGGAGTCAGTTCAGACATTCTCGTCTGGGCTTTGACAGCTGTGTCAGCTTCTGGCCTCACTCAGAGGTGAAAGGCACATTGAAAATGAGGTTTCAACCTGCAGCCTGCAGCCTTCCTGCCTGTCCGAGTCCTGCCGCCCCGGCCCCTGCCGCATGTCTGTCCTCTCTGCTTGCCTTAGCACCGGTGTCCAAGGCCCAGCCCATCACACGTTCCTTGATAGGCCCCAAAGAATAACCTCGTGTGTCATGCACTCTTCTCTCCAGAGAAGTCCAGAGCCCTCTTTAAACAGGAATTGAAAAGTTAGTGTCACCAGGTTAAATCGTTATACCAAATGCCCTGCAAGGGACACTGACCACAGTCAGGTTGGATTTCCTCATCATGCATGCCGAGGTCAGCAGCAAGCCAGGAAAAGGGCAGATCAATTGTTGTTCTCGCACGCCCCTGAGCCGAGAATTGAGAAATCTGTAATTAGGCTGTTCAATAAAATCATTTTTGATAGTTCTCTTTTGTACTCATAAGCCACGTCACCTGCCGAAAACTCAAGCTTTGCTCACCTTAGGCTTATTATTATAATAATAACTGGAGGGATCTCCTCCTCTTTGTAAACTAGCAGCACAATGGCTGTTAAATCAAAAAGAGAGCTGTAATTTACTTTAAGATTCAGGGATTTTGTATGTGCAAGTAGGCTGCAATTATGAAACAAATACTATAATTATAACCGCTCTAGAAAAGTGAATGAGGCAGTGACTAGCTGAGATGTATTCTTTGGTTAGGAAATACATCATCTCAGTTCTGAGCAAACTCTGCTGGGCCTCCTGTCCCTGGGTTCTTGGGAGCTGAATCCAAGAACGATTAAAAGCCTGAAAAGCTCCATCTCCGCCTGGTTTTCTGAGGGAGCAAGAGGCTGACACTTTCACGGATGAGCAGGGATGTTCCCTGGAAGTCAGGCAGGTGAGGGGCTGAAAGACGGAGCCAAAGCCAGCAGGGAGGCAGTTACCTGCTCTGCCCTCCAATTGCCTCTCCTCCACCTGTGCCCCACAGGAGGGCCAGGTGTGTAGCCTGCCCCCATCCCTGCTGAACTGGTGGAGTTTTGTCCTTGAGTGTCAGAGCTGCCCTGCATTTGGAGCCTCCACTGGGCTCTCCCAGATCAGATCTCCTGCTGCTGACACATGCCCAGGAGAGCATGGCACTCCTTTCTTGTTTCCCCTTTTGGAATATACTCTAGGACCCACAATTAGAGCCCACAAAATGAGTTATCTTTATCCAGGGATGTGTTTTTCTAAGAGACAGTTTCAACTCCTGGTACAACTTTTGTGAGGGCATCACCGAAACATCTCAGGACTTGCTAGCTGTTTTGGGACCTCTCTGGATTCCTGGTCGGTGGTCTGACACTCAAAGTTTTCCCACGGCTGGCTGGTAGGAATTCAGAAATGTTGAACGTAGACTGACATCTGATCTGCCTGGGGTAACACAGAGACAGAAGATAGGACCCGGTGTTAGAATTCGTGGGTCCCTTTTCTCATTATAGAACCAAATTCAGGATCATGTGGCTTTTTAAATAGATAGATTGATTGGAACCAAGGTTTAAGTATTTGAGAAAAATCAGACTGTTGACAAAAGTGTGACGTTGAAAGGACTTTGCCACCTTGATTAAGAAACGAATCAGCAAAAGCAAAATTCCTTATTAGAATGTGAGCTCTGTGAGGTTAAGGACGTGCCTGTTCTCTCTGTTCACTGCTGCTTCTCCAGCCCTTGGAACAGTATTTAGATCGTATAAACGCTTAATAAATAAGAATGAACATCCTTAAGAATAACTGGGCTTACTTTAAGTCTTCCCTGTCAGAATGAGACGTGCAGCATGGATACATATTTGTGGTTAGGGTCCAAGGTCCCGTGGAAAATACTTCCTTTGGAGGGAAAGAGAAAGGACCGAAGTGCCTGTGCTCACCAAGTGGACCTTCCAGGCCTTGTTGCCCAGGAACGGCAGACGCAACAGCTGTTGACTTTGAAGGGTGCTGCTTTAGAGAGAACCACGCTGCAGATTTTTGTTTAACACTTCCCAGCCTCTTTGGGTAGCGTTAGTATCAGTTGTCTTACGTTAACCTCAGCCAGAGTTTGTACCGTAGTCATGTATGTCTAAATACGTCTGTATTTATTTATGTACATAGATAGCAAAGATCAATATAGGCTGAGAATTGAAAGCATGAATTTTATAAGTTTCATAGTAGATTGTGTTGTACTGTCTGCTCATCTGAGCTCATGTCAAATACGTAACTGAGTAAATATAACTCGTTTTCAGGGATGCACATGGGGCTTGCCTGTTGGTTGTTGCTCTGTAAGGCCAAGGCATCGGATCACAACCTGTAAATCATACCGTTGAATCCAGGCTACGGTGTGCGTGTGCAGTTGCACCCTTCTTGCCCCACGGGACTTGCGCTCTGAGGCTGCAAATGAATATGTGTGTATTTCTCTTTTTTAAATGGACTTCTAGAGAAGAATTTCTGTTTGAGGGTTCAGTAAATGACTTGGCATTGATCGGGACAGACTAGGTCTTCTGTGGGTGTGGTTGACCCTAGGTGTGGACCTGGGAGTCTCTGAGAGGCTTTGAGCCAGCCTCCCCGTTCCTCACATTCACCCGGGGGGCGGCTTGAAGCTAGCTGGGAGCTGCTGACCCTGGTTTCTTAGGGTCTCGCTACCCCATGTACCCACGGAGCAGAGTTAAGGCCCCCAGCCTTCTCCCACTTTGAGGTTCTTGCTCTGGACTGGCATGGGCGCTTCCTGCAAGGCTATCTCAAGACCCCTGGCTCTCTTCTCTCCAGGGCAGACATGCTGGCAGAGGATTGGTTTCTGAACCCCCAGGCTTTGGTTGGGCCGATTGATCAGAATAAACACCCAACACATCCTATCAGTCAGTGGGACCCTTTTCCTCTCCCTCTGAATGCTAAGGATTTCACCTGCATTAATACGGCGATTGTGGGCCTGATAAATGGGAAGGAGGCACCAGCAGGCTGAAAGGTCTCGTGGTGACAGAAGCTGCCTGCAGGATACACAGCTTGGGTGGAGTGTACACAGTGAGGGTTCGGGCCCAGGTGAATCAGCGCCAGCCCGGGAAACGCAGCGGCATTGATGGATGGCCAGGGTTCTCGGATGCACCCCTGACACTATTTGCGCAAACAGGGAACTCAGATGAATGGGGTTTTCACGAGCTTATATAAGTCAGTTGGCAACGCACAGTGCCCCAGCTGTGTGGCGTGACAGGACAGGGCCTTGCGTTCCTGTTCAGAGACAGGTGACTTTAAGAACCAGTTTGCCTGTGTCAGGACTTGAAATGGTTTGCTCTGCCCTACTGTTGTCATAACCCCCCTTTTCTCTTTGCCTTTCTCTTTGTCAAAACTTTCTTTGCAAAGGGATTCTTATAACTGGGACAGTAGGGCTACTGTTGCTTCCAGCAGCTACCCAAGAGGTTTGCTTTTCTCTGGGACACTGGCTTCCTTGAAAGACGTGTCAGGGAGGGGACAGCAGGTGTGTGTAGCTGAGTGCTCTGAGAGGTGGTGGTGGGGGATGGGTGCAGGGTGGGGCTGGGCTGGAAACCCACCTCCGTGCATTCCTGGGATCATCTCCAGCTGTCTGTCTTGGCTCCGTGAGTCGGGCGTGGAATCCACAGGGAATAAACTCATGCTCACACAACACTCCCCCAGTGCCTGGCACGTGGTAGGCCTCTCGTATGCTCCTTCCGTCAGCCTATTGTAAGGTAGGCAGGGCAGGAGTTATTGTCACGCGTAAAGATAACAGAGTCGGAGAGGGGATGTGACCCTCGCAAGTTCCCCCGGCCTGCCAGAGCAGGACTGGCCTGGAATCCTGGTCCAGGGCATTTCAGGGCCATGCCCCTGCTGCCACCTTCCTGGCCTGGCACGTGGCCCTCTGCCCTACTGGCCTCCTGGAGACCCAGGGACAGAGAGAGAGGGACTCCTGAGATGTGGAGCCTGTTATTTTGAGAACACATCCATGTGTGGGCAAGCCCCTTTGTCAAAGCTAGGGCATCATCCCGTCCCTCGGTGCTTTGGAACACGCTTATAGTAATTCAGATCTGACTGCATTCCACAACTGAGTCTTTTTTTTAATAAATCCATGCTATATTATTGCTTTATTTTACCTTGTTCAGGAAATTCCTTAAGCTGTCTTAGTTCAGAAGCAGACTGAGTGATTTATACAGCCTCAGGTTTTTGTTAGATAACAATAAGCATCTTACAGACAGGCAAATTCAGTATTATTTATTTATTTTTATTTTTTTATTTTTGGCTGTGTCGGGTCTTCGTTGCAGCATGTGGGATTTTTCGTTGCAGTGCGTGGGCTTCTCTCTAGTTGTGGCGTGCGGGTTTTCTCTTCTCTAGTGTGGCGAGGGCTCCAGAGCGCATGGGCTCTGTAGTTTGCCGCACGCGGGCTCTAGTTGAGGCGCGAGCTCAGTAGTTGTGGCGCACAGGCTTAGTTGCCCCGCAGCATGTGGGATCTTAGTTCCCTGACCAGGGATCGAACCTGCATCCCCTGCATTGGAAGGCTGATTCTTAACCACTGGACCACCAGAGCAGTCCCATGACTGAGTCTTTTTATCACTACGGAGATTACGGAAACCATTAGTTTTATACAGAGGCAAGCATCTCATCCAAGCCTTTGTACTAAATTTATCATTTATGTGTAAGAAAAAACTGATTTTCTCCTTGTTAAAAAGCAGTAGATGATTATTGTGGAAAGTCAGAAAATTCAGAGGGAGAAAAATTTTTAGTGATCGCACCACCTTGGTATATAAGATGAGATCATGCTAACTACGTGACATTTTGTAACCTGGATTTTCCTCTTATTTAATTGTGAATGTTTGTGACTGCCATGGATAGTCCTGAACATCCTCTCTAGGGCTGCAGACCATCCTCTCATTGGCTGGAACCGTATTTTGTGGATGGATACGTATAGGCTGCTTTTACGTTTGTGCTGTCAACATGAGCGAACATCCTTATGGCCAAGGATGTTCCGCTTACGTTTATTATTCAACAAATATTTGTTGAGTGCAAGGCACATTTTTTTTTGTTGTTGAGATAAATTCTTAGAAGTGGGTTTTCTGGATTAAATCATATAAGTGCTTTTATTTATTTATTTTTATTTATTTATTTATATTTATTTTTTTATGAGTGAAAAGTTTAAAGAGTGCAAGAAGGAATAGAGTAAAAACTTGAAGCCCCTCAACCTCTGCTCTCTAAAAATAACTACTGTTAATAGTTTCTAGGTATCTTTGTGTGTGTATGTGATATCCTTTTTAATATAAATTGATTAATTACTTTTATAACAGCATGAAGAGTGATTGTTCTACTTAATAATGTGTCCTGGGCCACTTCACAGCACGACATCAGCACGGCAGCTTCACGGCATAGCTGTATCAGTCTCTTATCAATGGACTTTTTTTTTTTTTTTTAATTACAGAGCATGCCTCAGTGAACATCCTTATGTCTTGGTTTAGTTGTGCAAGTATAACTGTAGGAGAAATGCTAGAAGTAGAATTGCTGCGTTGCAGAGCTATGCCTATTTATAATTTTTATAGCTGTTGCTAAATCAATGCGCGTGTTTGAAATTGTCACATGTATTGCTAATCATTTTCCGGAAAGGCTCTATCTGTTTACACTCTCACCAGCAGAATCTAAGAATGTCTGTTTCCCAACATCTTTCACTAACTGTGGATTATCGATTTAAAAAATGTCTATTTATTTGGTAAAAAAGAAGGGATTTAATATTAGTACATTGATTTGTATTCCTCCGTTATTAGCATGACGTCTTCCTTATAGCTGAGATAGTGCTTCAGGGCAAACTTTTTTTTTTTTTTTTAAAGGCTAAATTCATTTGCTAACTGGGTAGCTTGGGGCAAATTACACTGAACGTCAGTTTCCTTACCTGCACAATGGGGATAATGATATCTACCTCTCAGGGTCACGGAGCAAACATCTTGTGAATGCTTCGTCCTGCCTTCCTGCCAGGAAGGGTCACCTTGTGCAGTCCAAGGAATGGTCCCCACTTCTACATGTAAGCCTGTGGTTTGCCTCTGCCTTTGGGAGGTCATCCTGGTAAGAGCCCTGTGCCTTTCTGGTAAGGTACCTTCTGGTGTAGTGTTTTTACCCGACGTTGTCATTCTTTCAAGTTGTCAGCTCCTCCAATCACCTCCCCGGCCTCCCCGCTCCCCAGGTGCCTGAGGCCCCAGGATCACTTTAGCTTTGGCTCATTTCGAAGGGAGGTGGGGACATGAGCTACCTTGTGGTGGGCAAGTCTTAGGACCCCTTTCTGAAAACAGGATAGGGCTTTGCTGAGCGCCTACCAGGCACTGGGCGCTGTGCTGGCTACTTAACGTGGCTTATTCCAATGACTCCTACTGGAAGGCCTGCCATGAGGACGTTATTATCTTCGTTCACAGAGGTTTAGAGTGGTCACGGACTTTCCCAGAGTCACACAGCTAGTTGGCAGCGGAGCCCAGAGCCTGTGCTCCTTCAGTCACTGCACGCTGCTGAGGACCGGTCGGTCCCCAGCTTATGCCTGTTAGGAGTCCGGAGCCCCACCACCAGGGGAGCTCTGTTAGTCAAGACTGGAAGAATGCTTGGGCCTCATGCAGGCTGCAAAGGACAGGTCCCAGGCAAGGGACAGAACTCCCCCACTTAACTGCAGTGGTGACCATCACCCTGGCCTCACTAGGGGATCTCACTAGGTCCCTCTCTAGGTCCCAGCCAAGGGTTCCAAAGTGGGCCTCTGGGGTGCAGTCACATGGTACCAGGGAGATAGAGTCCTGCTCCCAACGGGACAGACACTTCAGGGCCAGCACAGCCTGCCAGCGACTGTGGCCAAGGCTCCCAGCTCAGGAAGCAGGGAGAGGGATCCACTCACAGGCTCCCAGCTTTCTGGAGTGGTCCCTCCCTAGCCCGTGTTGACTGGGCCACACACTTCTATATTCTCTGGATGATATTTTATTTCTAAAAATGAAAACAAGTTTGAATGAATTATTTTAGTATTTATTTTTTCTTATTTCTAAATCTTTGTTTTTATCTGCTGATACTCAGTATAAAAAGCCCAAACAATAGAGTACATAACATATTTAGGTGTTCAATAAATACTTGAAGAACAAATGAATGTAATATAGAAAGTGTAAGTTGCCTTGATCTCTCTCCCAGAAACAACCATTGTCAGTAGCTGGTTGAATAAAGTTCAACCTTTTTTCTAGGATATATTATACATACTTGTTATTGACACAGAATGGACTCATATGACACATATTGTTCCCCATTCATTTGGTAACATCTTGGGCATCTTTCTACATCATCTGCACACAAAACTCCACCTCCTTGCAGATATCTGCTTTGTGTTTCGCTGTGTGGATGGCTTACAATTTATTTAAGTCCTTTATTGATGAACTTAGGGATGTTTCCAACTTTTCATTTTTTCAAACAATGTTGCAAATGGTATAATATTTTGAACGGTCTCCAAAATGAATAGAAAAATTCTGGAGCATGTTAACTCTCTACTAGAAATGATCGATCACCTGCTTTTCAGTAGCCTTTGCTGAGCCAGCCACTCAGAATTCAGTCCCTTTCTCCTGGGTCCCACTGCCCATGACTTGCTTCTTTACCCTCTACTTGTTCCACAGCCTGGCATGGCTAGGCGTCTGAGCTGTCAACAGTGGCAAGCTCGCTGCTTTCTCTATCTTTCTTTTCCTTTTTTAGTGGTGGTGGTGGAATTTGTTTTTGCTTTTTAAATTTAGTTTTCATTTGTTACTGAAGTTCAACATGAATTAAATACTTACACAACACTTGTTATGAAAAAGAAGCTCCCCTTACCCTACATACTCATCTGTCCTCATTTCCACTTCCTAGGGACAACCAATTTCAACCTTTTACCTGATTTTTTTGGATGTTGACTTCCGTAACTCTACCAAACATGTTTGTATTGCTACTTTAACTTTTTTCAGCTTTAAGCTTTGTCTATTGACTTCTCACCGTGGAAGGCAAGCATTTATACTGCTTGTTTACTTGTCACACGCATGTCCTCTCATAGTGCCCCACGTGCTCCCAGGAGAGTTACATTGTATGTTTGATAGATCAGCATTCAGTGTTTACACTATTTGGCCTACGTCATATGAAACCATGAGCATTTTCCTTTGGCTGCACAATGTTTTGTGTTTCACCACAATTAATAATTGTTGTTGTTATTTGTGTAATTTTCTATGCATTCATCACTATTTTGTCTGTACACTCTACCCTAGTTATGTAAATCTCCTTAGTATTTCAGACACGTGAGTATTTTACGAGGTTCCTCTCCCTGAGAAAGTTTCCCCTGGAGCCTTCTGACTTGCTGTGGTCTGGACTGTCTCTCCTCTGTGTTTGGTATACATCCTGAGCTTTTCCTTCACCATCAGCATGGGAATTGATTGCACTTCTCTTCTAAGTAGGATTTCCTGTCTCTCGTATCCCATGCCTTTGGCAGAGCAGAGTCTCTGTGGCTTCCTGGTAAAGGGTGTGGTGGAGGTAAGTTTTTTAAACCTTGTACATGTTACAAACTCTTTATTTTCCCTTCACACTTAGCTTGATAGTTTGGCTGGGTATAGAACTCTAATTTGGAAATAATTTTCCTTAAGAATTTTGAAGCCTTTGTCCATTGCCTTTTAGCTTCTGAGGTTGCTGTTGAAAATTCTGATGCCATTTTGGTGCTCCACATCTTTCGTGTGAAACCTGTTGCTATTTCCTCTCTAGATGCTTCTAGGAACTTTTTTTTTTTTAATAAATAAATAAATTTATTTATTTATTTATGGCTGCATTGGGTCTTTGTTGCTGTGCGTGGGCTTTCTCTAGTTGCAGCGAGTGGGGGCTACTCTTTGTTGCAGTGCGTGGGCTTCTCACTGTGGTGGCTTCTCTTGTTGCAGAGCACGAGCTCTAGATGTGCAGTCTTCAGTAGTTGTGGCATGTGAGCTCAGTAGTTGTGGCTTGTGGACTCTAGAGTCAGGCTCAGCAGTTGTGGTGCACAGGCTTAGTTGCTCCACGGCATGTGGGATCTTCCCGGACCAGGGCTCGAACCTGTGTCCCCTGCATTGGCAGGCGGATTCTTAACCACTGTGCTACCAGGGAAGTCCCAGAACTTTTTTTTTTTTAAAGTTATTTATTTATTTATTTGGTGTTGGGTCTTTGTTGCGGCACATGGGATCTTCGTTGCTGCGTGTGGGATCTGCATTGTGGCATCCGGGATCTTTAGTTGTGGCATATGGGATCTTTTTTTTTTAGTTGTGGCATGTGGGATCTTCAGTTGAGGCATGCAGGGTCTTTAGTTGTGGCATGTGGGATCTAGTTCCCTGACCAGGGATTGAACCCAGGCCCCCTGCATTGGGAGTGTGGAGTCTTAGCCATTGGACCAACAGGGGAGTCCCTAGGAACTTTTGGTTCCCAGTGATTTGAAATTGATATTTGTGGTGAGTTTTGGTATGCTTCTATTTCCTTTCATCTGCTGGATGCTCAGTGGGCTATTCAATCTAGAAACTTTTGTCCTTTACTTTTAGGAAATTTATGAGAATTATTTATTTTATGATATCTTCCTGTCCTTTCTATTTTCTGATTCTTTTTTTTTTTTTTTTGATGTCTTATGTGGTCAGTTGCAGAAATAGCTTCTTCCTTGTATCCATGTCCCTTGCCATGTAACTTTGTGGTTCTTGCTTCTCTGATTCTGGGCTGAGACATATGGCTTACTTTGGGCCAGTGGGATGATGGTAATCATGATACAGGCAAAGGACTGAAAGCCATTTGTGGGATTGAGATTGCTTGCTTTTGCTTGCTGCCATCACCATGGGAAGAACACACCCAGGTTAGCCACTGGTTCCAGGAGGAGGATGAGAGACATGTGGAGCAGAGCCAACCCTCAGCTAACATCAGCAACCATCCCAGATGCATGAGCAATAAATGCTTATTCTTGTGTGCTACTGAGGTATCACAGTTGTTTATTATTGAGCGTTGTTGTGGTAATAACTGATACATCTGATTATTTAGATGCTGAACCTCTTAGTGTAGCCCTTTACTTTTCTTTTTACTGTTCTTTCTGGGAGATTCTCTCAACAATATCTGTCATCCCTTCTACTGAGTTTTTCATTTCTGCTGTCATATTTTTAATTTCCAGGAGCTCTTTGGTTCTCTGCATGCTGTTGCTTTGTTGCATCCTATTCTGGTTTCATGGAAGCATCATTTCTTATTGCATTAACTCTTATTCTTTAAAGTTTTACTCTCCTTGCATTGTCTCTTTCCTCCAAGTTGCTTTTTTATTCTGTTTATTTCATCCTCTATCTTTTCTTTTAAAATAAATCTATTTATTTATGTATTTATTTTTGGCTGCGTTGGGTCTTCGTTGCTGCGTGCGGGCTCTCTCTAGTTGTGGCGAGAGAGAGCTACTCTTCGTTGTGGTGCACAGGCTTCTCATTGCGGTGGCTTCCCTTGTTGTGGAACTCTAGGGCTCTAGGTGCGTGGACTTCAGTAGTTGTGGTGTGCGGGCTCAATAGTTGTGGCTCGTGCGGTCTAGAGCGCAGGCTCAGTAGTTGTGGCGCACGGGCTTAGTTGATCCGCGGCATGTGGGATCTTCCCGGACCAGGGCTCGAACCTGTGTCCCCTGCATTGGCAGGCGGATTCTTAACCACTACACCACCAGGGAAGTCCCTGTCCTCTATCTTTGATAGCAGAGAATTTCCTCTGATGTCTCATAATCCTTGCTTGTCCACTCATATTCACTAAAAAGCGGGTTGGAAGCTGTGTACATGTGTTGTTCACAGAACAGCAGTCCTTTTGTAGAACTTCTGACTCTTTTCACTAGAGCTAGAGGGATGACTCAGGGAAGCCACCTCCATTCTGCAGCTTGGCGGATGTCTGCCAGGCTCCCAGCATTCTGGGAATCTGATGGGGGAAGAAGGGTCTCAACATTCAGAGTGTAAACTGTCACTTAATTCCTGTTTTTGGTATGGTACCTCTGCTCTCACCCGTGCTTGGTGTCCCTAAGCCAGAGTCCCTGTGCTAAACCCTTCACAGAAAAGAATCCCCCCGTCTTCTGCCAGCAAGGAGAGTGCAGTCACCTGGCTGCAGGGAGTTGGAGGGGGGATCTGTACACCCAAAAGCAGGTTATAAGGACTTTCAGCCAACCATCCTGCTCTCAGCCCTACCTTTCACAGGCCCCTGGTGCCTCTAATTCCTAAGGCTTTGTATAATTCTAGGGTGAACATCAGTTAGCTTTTTGGCTTTCTTCACTGCTAACGTAGGATTTACTTTACTTAGGTCTGTGAAGTCAGTTCCCCTCATCCATGTGCTTTCTAGTTTCCAAAATTTTGTTGCTGTCGTTTCTTCTCTTGTTCTTCCTGTCCACGGGGATGTAGGCCTGTTTTTTCTTACATAGTGCTTTATTGGAATGGGATATCGTTATTACCTCTTTGATAATACATAATTGTTATAAAAATTTAAAGCAATCCAAAGTCAGCGAAACTCCCTCATAGTCTGCCTTCTCCATCCATAGCTGCTCAAGCATTTATCCTTCCCATAGTTTTGCCTATTATTATGCCTAGAATTACGCGTGTGTGTGTGCCAAAATACTACACGTATAAACACACACACACGCACTTCACATATACGGGAAACCATGCTATACTGTACTGTTGTGACCCGTCCTTCCCCCCTTACTAGATCCTGGACATCTTTCACTCATAAATGAGGAGCTACTGCTTTCTCTCTACCAAGCTGCATCGTGTCTGTTATACTATAACTTATAAATCCAGGCCCTTATTAATGGACGGTTAGGATGTTTCCAGTTTTTTGTTACTGTAAAGAGAGCTGCTCTGAATGTCAGTGTACCCAAATCTTTGCCTGTCTTTTTGTCTCCTTAGGTATTTCCTTGAAATGAATTTGCCAAATGGACGCGCACTGATAAGATACGGGCAGGTAGTGCCAGATTGCCCTCCAGAGGCATGTGCAATTTATACTCCGCTCCTAGATAAGTGAGGGACTTTTTTCCTTGCCTCTTTACCTGCCCCTGTCTTATCACCCTTTAATTGTTGCCGGTAGGTTGGGTGAAAAGGGGTATCTTATTGCTGCTCTGATTTGCATTTCTTTGAAGAGTAAGGCTGAGCCTTTCTGTGTGTCTGTGGCCATTGTGAGAACTGCTTGCTTTCTGGTGGTGTTCTATTTTCTCTTCTGAAGGAAGTCCTCAGGGCCCAGTTAATCTCCAGTTTTGCTACCTGGACGTCGTGGGTTCCCGGGGTCCAGAGGCTGGCAGGCTGTGTGGTGGTGGTCCAGAGAGCAGTGTGCCCTCCCCAGGTTCTCCCCTCTCCCCTCACAAAAGCACTTAATTGGAGATGGGCACAGCCTTGTCCCCCATCAGCACAGGCCTGCCGCTGACACGTCCCAGGGGCAGCGTGACCCTCTGGGCTGCTTGACTCATGGGGCTGCTCTGCACAGGGCCCGGTTAGCAGCCGAATCCTGGGTGGTGATTCTGGTACCGGTCTGAGGTTTGGCATTCGCCAGGGTTTACATTCCACAAAGACGGTTACCTTCTCTTTTCTTTTTTTAACCTTTAAGACATTGTGAAATGCAACACATATAGAAAATATTCAGTTTAACAGATTATTGTAAAGCAAACAGCCGTGTACACCTCCCTGGGAGACAGTTGACTTTTAACAACACTGTGGTAACCGGAGCTGGCACCTTGCCCCTCGGCTGTTGGGCTGTCCGTTCCCCTCCGGCCCACCCCAGGTCTCGGGGCCAGGGCGGGGCTGCCCCTGGTCGTCGGAGGACCACTCAGGTGTGGCAGCTCCCGAGTAGGGTGCTGGAGTCTGGCCGGTGCGGGGAGGATGCGTCTGTGACTTGTGTTTCCTCTCTCAGCTCCCCATCACTGACCTGTGTCCTGACAGACTCAGGGAACATTCAGACCTCAGGAATTTGGGTGGAACCCACGGAGCAAGGGGAGTCCAGAGACGGGAGTGTGAAGCCCTGGGCAGGCCTGAAGGCCAGGTCTGACTGGCTCGGTGTTGGGGGTCTAGCCACGAAGCATTGACCCTCTGCGGGGGAGCCTGGCCCTGCTGCCTAGCCTGACAGGGAGAAAGGCCGGGTAGTGTGGGTGTAGCCTCCCTCTCACTGGGGAGGCTTTGGAGGGGACTGCCCTCCATGTGAGAGATTGTCCTCCTGGGTTGGACTGGGAGGGGAGATTGGCACTGTGTGCTGGGTACTCTGGGGTGGGCCAGCAGAAGAACATTCCTGTCCCTGGTGGCCGCCTTCCCTTGGCTGTACCAGCCCTGTGGTTCTTCTCTAGATGGGATGTCTTCCCCCGTTGGCCAGCCCCCAAGTGGAAGGCCCACGTCTATTGAAGCGCAGCCCTTCCACACGGGAGATGGGCCTCGGCCCACTTGCCTGCCTCTACTTCTTTCCCTCTCGGCCGCCCCCTCACCTGTTCAGCCCACGTGGAGCTTCCCACTGTCTTCCAGGCACCGGGTGACAGTGAGGGGCAGGACAGACTCCGTCCCTGCCCTTGTGGGGCTAATGGTCCAGTGCAGCGCTGTCCAGTAGACTTGTCTGTGATGGAGTGCTCCCTCTGGCGCTGGGTGCTGCAGAGAGGAGATGGAGAGAAGGAAAGGGGAACCTCAGGGCTGTTGGGGGCACAGGGCTTGGCGTGGAGCAGTGCTGGCCGAGGAAGGCTTCCTGCACAAACTAGTCCTGATGGCAAGCCCAGCAGAGGGGCCAGGAAGTGAGATCAAGGTGGCGGGAACGGCACGTGCAAAGGTGTGGTGAGCAGGGGTGGTCCACACTGCTGAATGGAAGGAAGGGCAGCACTGCTGGGGGTGGGGGGTGCGAGGGAGGGCCCAGGAGAGGGGTGGCGATGGGCGCTGGGAGAGGTGGGCAGGGGGAGAACTGGTGAGTCACACAGAGGGCTTTACCCGCACGGGCATTTGGTTACGGACCTGGCAGGGGCAGATCTGCATTTTAAGAAGAGCGCACTGGCTGCTGTGGGGAAGGAGAAGGGTGTGGAAGGAGGGACCAGTTAGGAAGCTGCTGTGGTCATGCTGGCGGGAGACAGTGGCAGCAGTGGGAGGGACAGAACTGGAGGCGGAATCGGCAGGACTTGCTGATGGAGTGGATGCTGGGGGTGCGGTGGGGAAGGAGGGGACCTGAGCTTGACTCCCTCAAGCTTCTTGCTTGACAACATGGATGATGAGGAGGAACCGCCCCTGGAGCTGGCAAGTCCTGCTGGAGGGGCAGGTGTGGAGGGGAAAATGTTGAGCTCCATTTGGGTGGGCTGGGCTTGAGCTTCCTGAGGGCCACCCGCTAGGCCTCTGGATGGAGGAGTCTGGGGCTAGTGGAGACTTCTGGGCTGGGGACAGAACTGAGAGCATCACCGGCCTGGGTTCCACCATCATGGGTCTGCTCATCTCTGGTTCTGCCCCCTGAGCTGTCGCTCTCCAGGTGCCCTGGACCACCCCAGCCTGGTGAAAGTGTGGTCCTCACCAGGGTGCGGCCATAGCTCGCTGATGTCCACGTGGGATGCGTCTGTGTGGGCGCCTGTGTGTACCTGTGTGTAGTGGGGGCTTTTGCATACAAATTAGGGTGAAGGGGGCTGGGGGTAGAGGAGGGAGGAGCAAGGAGGTGCAACGTGCAGCTTGTCGCAGAAAGATGAATTTTGCTGTGCTGGGTTAGGCTCCCCTCACGGATGCCAGCCGATCCTGGAGGCTCTGGGCGTTGGCTGATGGGAGGAGAGTGTGTCAGCCCCTACACTTCACCTCCTGACCGGATTGTGTGACAGACTCCTTTTCTTGGGGATCATGCTCTGACCACCAGCCCGTGGGTTGCCTAATTATACCAGTGTCCCTGGGGACCAGGACCTTGGCATACAAACTGAAATTCAGTACATGCCAAACCCAATTTGAGCTATTTAGGTGTGGATGGTGTTCTTGGGCCCTATAGGGTGTGTTCCAACCTAGCTATCCCCCACTGCCAGCCCCTCCTCCTTGCCAATCTGTGGGCAGTCTGGACTTGGCTCCTGCTTTTGGTAGGGGATGCATGCATTTGGTATTCAGAGGTACAGAAACTGGCCATGTGATAGCAGGCTAGCATGTCCTACTGAGTCTCTTGGATGGGACTCTGGGCTAAGATTTTAGACTCATTTTGTCCTGATCTTTAGCAGTGACAGCTGGAGAGTCCACACGGATGGTGAGAACCCAGCCTGCAGGGGGAGCTGTAGGGGGATCAATAATCTTGGTCCGTGGCCTTATGCTGGGCAACCCGCCAGGGCCCCTGACTTGGCCGGGTACGTAGTGGAGTCAGATGCATGAGCACGGCTGCCTCAGGAAATCTAGCCCCAGGGTCAGGTTTGCTTAGGATGCTTGTGGTTTCCTCTCTCTGCATCCATAACCCAGGTCTATAGACTCTGCTTCTATACTTTCTCCCAGATGTGTCTACTTCTCTCCCCCTGAGCCGCTGCCACTGCTCTAGTTCAAGCCTTCATCATCTCTCACAAATCTCTACTTTCTCTGATCTGGCTGAAGCTCCTGGGCAGCTGGACCTGATCCTGTGACTCTTATCGTGGACCTCTCTGGAGATTCTGTTTCTTTTACCTAGAATGTTCCCATCCCTCTACCTCACTCCTCTCTGCATGGCCAATTTCTGGGCATTCAATGCCTGGCATGTATTGGTTATTCGTATGTTTCTCAAATGAATAAATAAAATTAATGTGAATTGAATTAGTTTGCTCTTGACTGTCATTTCATAAGGAAGTCTTCTCTTACTCCCCTTCTTATTTTATGGTGCACCCACACTCTGTGTTAGTAAGTGTAAATATGTGTTCACTTGGCCAGACTCTGTATCCCGGGGTTGTGGGGAACAGCATCGGTCACGTGCTGTATATCGGCAAATACTGTTGAATTAAGTTGAGTAACGTTATCTTTCCATACTGAGAAAAACCGGTGAACCTCTATTAGAGCCTTCTTATCGGACACGCTTCCTGATTTTTGGATTCTTCTGATGGTGAGATTTTGTGTTTTGATTTTCAGTCTCTGGTTTCATGGAGAAGGTGGCTCGTGAACCTAGAGGATGGGAAGGTTTGATCCTGAGGAGATAAAGTGGAGAAGGTCATTTCAGGCAGAGAGAAAGTCTTGAGCTAATGTGAGAAGGTGAGATGTATTCTTCTTCAACTCAGCCCATAAGTCATCATCCCAGGATCCAATTTGATGGCTCTAAACTGACAGTAGTCTGACTTCAAACTTCTTTCTTGAGCTTAGGTCCCTCTGAATGTAACCTGGCTCCCCACGTTCATTTTCTGCTACTCCTTGCCTCCGACTTTGCTTGGATTGCTGCCCTTGCCCAGGGAGCTGTTTGTCAGGGCACATGTCTTGAAAGCCTGAACCTTTCCACCTTCCACTGGGATCGTGATTTTTAGCACCTGCACATTTTGCATCTTTCGTACTGTTCCTCAGCTGCGTGTATCTTGCAGTTCAAGCAACTTCATGCTCCATCCGTCCACACAATGTCCTTTAGTTGTTTGTTTATTTATGAGTCTAACAAACAACGAAAGTCCTTGTTGCTGCCAGGGTCTATGGAGGAGTCGAGTGCATAAGACCTGGTCTCTGACCTCGTAAGGTTCATGGTCTACCTGAGGAGTGGAGACGTGGGAGGAATGGCTCCTCATGCTATTATACAGGTCAGAAAGGGAGCAACTGACCATGGCTTCTAGCTGGGATCATCGGGCAGGGCTTCATGGAGGGGGGAGCCTATGGGTTGAGTCATGGCATATGAGGAAGGGATTTGGTCTTATAAAGTTGGGGTAGAGAAGACTTCCAGGTGGGACAGTCTTGAGCAAATTTAACAAGACAGGAGAGTAGGGGTGTGTAGAGGGAGTGTGGGTGTTCAGCTGACGTATGGAAGTGAGATATGTCTGGAGAAGTAGTCAGGGTCTGGGTCTTGAGGGAATGGAAGAACTCCCTCTGGGGCTGGAGAACACTTGCTGGTATTGAGCAGTGAGGTGTGTTGCTAATTTTGATAAGTCAACATAAAAAAGTTAAAGAAAGGTGATCAGGCACCATAAGGAAGATAGTTTGGGGTGGAGAGAAGTGACAGTGGGGGGCCAGGCAGAGATGTTTTGGTGTTGAGGAGAGTGGCACTGAGGGCCCCCAGCACCTGGTGACCCCTGCCTGGGTCTCAGGAATCACAGATGGAATGAAATCGTGGGAGCTGTACCCAGTGACTTCAAAGGAACCAGCAGAGTGTTGCAGACTATGGGGTCTCCCGAGAAGAGGAGAGGGTGTCACCCCATCTACCCAGGCTGGGATCAGGCTTCCCTGTTTTACTTTAGACACTTTTGTATCATTTGAAATTTTTACAAAAAATACATACCTACCAATTAAAATGATGAACACTTTGTTCTAACTCAAAGCAAGAAAGGACAGGATGCCTGAAGTAATCTGAGTGGTGATGGGATCCAGGGAGCTGACCTCTATGAAATAGTTTTGAACTGTAGTGGGTCAAGGGTATCTGGTTGCAGGGTGAGATGAGGTGTCTTTAGAAAACCACTGCACCCGGTCAGTGCCTGGTTGGAAAAGGGGTGTCAGGTTATGATACAAGACAAACTGTCATCATGGATTAAAACACTTCTGCAATCCAAGAGTAACAGTCATTTCTTGGAACATTTGCTAATCTTTAAAAAATTTTACCAATGCGAAACAGATCAACTGCTTGAGACTGGCTTCTTAAAGGTTAGGTATTCATTTGTGTATTCACTTAACTGATACTTAATTGATTCATTGAACTGCTCTACCGATAGTAACCCCCGCAGAACCAGGAGGCAAGGTAGAGAAGGTGGGTCCCCAAGAAAGTGGGAGCTAAAAAGTTTCACTTTTTAACCCATGTGGATTAAGATGCTGTAGCTCCTGGGAGTTTGAAAAGCATCTTGAAGTGCAGGTTTATTCTTATGTTTATTATTGTCAGATTAATGTGAAAAACACTAAAAAAATGCCACTTAGGGAAGCAGCCGCATGGCACAGGGATATTGGCTCGGTGCTTTGTGACTGCCTGGAGGGGTGGGATAGGGAGGGCGGGAGGGAGGGAGACGCAAGAGGGAAGACATATGGGAACATATGTTTATGTATGACTGATTCACTTTGTTATAAAGCAGAAACTAACACACCATTGTAAAGCAATTATACCCCAATAAAGATGTTAAAAAAAATGCCACTTATAAAGGAAAAGTCACAGTTGTGTGGCTTTTTATGGGAACCCCCACACTTTACGGGGGCTGCATGTCTTGGGCTCACGTATACAGAGGAGGAAGAGGCGGGAGGTGGGACCAAAGATGTGAGGTGGGAGGGGCAGGGGAGAAACCAGCAGGCATTGTCCTCCGACAGTGATGCCATTGTAAAATCCGGGGTGCTGGTGAAGCACGCAGGTTGGATGCCCACCTCCAGAGATTCACATCTGGAAACCTGGTCTGGAGCCCCGCAGCCCACAGGTTTAACCAGTTGTCCACCCAGGAGGTTTTAAGGAGGAGCTGTGACCCAGAGAAGGCAGCCCCGGTCTTGCACTTTCCAAAGATGCCTAGTGGGGCATGAGTCTCTTCTGTTTCAGGGCCACACCGGATTCGTCCACTTGGGAGGATGGGGCTCTCAGACCCCACCATCCAATCCCACAGTAGAACATTCAGCTTTGTATGTTCTAGCTGTCAAATTCCAGAGGCCTGGGAGTCAAAGGCAGGCTTGTGAGGGCCAGACAGCAGGCCGTGGACATGCTGTGGGCTCTGCAGGGCAGAATGGCTCCTGGAGGGGGAGGCCTTGAAGGGCTGGGCAAATGCTGGGGGCCAAGAGGCACTGAGCAGGGAGGAGTGAGACTGTTCTCAGTTCCAGATGGGCGGCAGAGGTCCCATGCTGCTCCACACTGCTGCCTCAGGACTCTGCAGGGGGCTGTGGCTCCACGCACCCGTTACCCTTTGTCTGTTCCGGACCTTGACCAAAGGGTACGTTGGAAGGTTCTGATACCCTGTAACAGAACAAGTGCTGATGTGAGAGTTGGAGGGGGTTAAGAAATCGTTTTATCAGCCATCTCAGGTACAGAGGGGTAAACCAAAGCCTAGAGAGGAGAGATGACCCATGGGGAACTGAAAGGAAAATGGGCTATGAAATCAGACAGAAACGGGTCCTTCTCCACCTCTGCCATCCCAGCTGGATGACCTTGAACAGATTATGTGGCCCCTCTATGCCGCACTCCGCTCCTCTGTGCCGCACTCCGCTCCTCTGTATGACGGAATAATAATGCTCACACCTTAGGCTTTGTTATCAGGGCTCAGCATGACTTTTCTCAGAGCTTGGCACCCAGTAGGCGTTACTGTTGTTGATGCCCAGAGCCTGGGTCAGTGGTGGCTACACTGGAACAGGCTCCCCGACCCCCAGTCCAGTGTTCTGGTCTGTGGCCTGCTGCTGCTGGGGCCCCCTGATGCTCTCAGCCTGGTCAGGCCCTTGCTCCAGTGACGACAGTTGGGGTTGGGATGTGAGTGAGCGGGCTCTGTTTGCTAACTTTGTATATTGCTTAATAAGGAAAACATGGCTTGTCCTGGCAATCCGTGGATCCGGCCATATATGGGGAAAAGGAGTAACTTGGTTGTGGTCAAGGACGCAATTCTGAGTTCTTATTTAAAACAAAATCAAAGACAATATGGAATTGCCACTCTTCTTTTTCCTGTTCGGTTATGGAGTGATTTCTGCTTATAAACAGGCAACATCTTGCAGGGTGAGCTTTAGAAGTAGCTGCGAACTGTTTGGGGAGCAAATCCTTTCCATACTTGAAAGAACTTGGCATAGAGCAAGAGTCCGCATGCATGGAGAGAAAGCACTGTTTTTCAGGCATGCAGAGCGGATTGAGGCCTTCTGTGGCCCAGCCATCCCCGGACTGAACACCAGGCCCTGTGGGCTGGGCTGGGCTGTGGTGACAGCTTCTCATCTGTTCTAAATCTGGGGCCCTTCTGGCCTCTCTGCAGTGGGGCACCCACTCTGTTTCCTGCAACTGTCTGCTTCTTGGTGTCTGCATCACCTCCATTCCTCAGGCATCACTTACTCATTCGTTCATTGACTCACTCAAGCACCTACTGAGTGCTCACCCTGCCAGGCAGTGCCCCTGACTCCCTCCTCTGCTCCTTTTTCTCCTCTCTGGTGGCTTTGCTCTCCTGGCTGCTTCTGGTTCATGGCTATCGCCCGGGGCTCTGTCCTTGGTCCTTTTCTTTTCTCCCTCTGTGCACTCTCCTGTCTCCTCTTGGCCTATTTTCACAGCGTTGTGGTTAAGAGGGACCAGTCTGCCTGGGGCCAGTCCTGGCTCTAAACTTTCCAAGCTGTGTGACCTTTAACAAGTCACTCAACTTCTCTGAGACATAGTTTCCTCACCTGTAAACTTGGGATGATAATGGTGCTTTCTTCTAGGGTGGTTATGAGGACCGACTGAGTTAATCTCTATAAAGCTCCTTGAACACTGCCCAACAGCAGGTCAGTGCTCAGAAAGCTTAGGCACTGCCACTGTTTGCGGATGACACCCAGTTCTCTCACTAGATGCCGTCTTTGCCCTGACCACCATTCCTGACAGGAACGAGTCAGGCTGAGCTCCTCCTGTGGGCCTTCACTTGCTTGGCACTCAGCAGGGGAGGTGGCATTGAGGAAGATGTAGTCCAGGACATGACCAGCCACTGCAGTGTGTGTCCTGCCAGGCAGCTGGTGCCCCCCAACCGCACACTCAGGCTGACGGTCTTTATTCACACCCTCTTTCCAGGTCTGCTGCCTCTTCCATGGACAGTACCCTCATGGGGGTTCATTAGGCCAAGGGCGTGAGAAAGAGACAAGAAACGTCCAGGTTTCCAGCCTGGGTGGAGGATGCAGCCACCCTTTCTGCTTCTGAAGTATTTCCTGATTCTTTATCTCCTCTCCATGGCCACGGCCCCTGCCTGGGTCTGGCCTCACCACGGTTCCTCTACCCCTGTGATCTCTCTGTAAAGCCTCTTCCACTTCCTCTAACTCATCCTCTGGCCTCACCTGGTCAAAGTCAGGCCAGGCCTGGGTAAAGCTCTTCAGAGGTTTCCCATCACCTGCGGCCAGGTCTTACTGTGCTCCTGCAGCCTCATCCTCCTCTGCCTTGGGGATGGCCCCAAGCGCGAGCCCTGTGACTGCTGACCTCCTTTCCTCCTGCTTGCCGAGAGCCCAGCCCCACAGGATCCTAGAGTACCTGGTGCTGCCTCCTGGGGAGGGAAGGCTGGAGGGTGCAGAGGCTGCCACGGGATGTGGGCTGAGTGACCCACCGTGTTCCAGCCCTGGCTTTCACCAGGCAGAGCAAAATTACTAGATGATTCTCTCCTTAAGTTCTTGGCGGCCCCCCAGGTCTGTCCCTGCTCCCTCACACACTCTTTCCATCACTGCTCATGTTCTGGCCGGAACAGACTCAGACACCTCTTGGCAGGGACCCCTTCTTGGGCTTGTCCTATGGGTGTTTCTCCTCTGGATTCCAAGGTTGACTTTACCTGTTTCCCAGATTGGACGTTCAGACCTTCCTGAACTGGCTGCAGCCCCCGTCCCAGGCGCCACTCGGACCTTCAGCTGGCCGATGTGAGTGCCTGCCCCTCTGACCTGCCGCTGTGGAGTCCCTTCTCCCCACCTGGCCGTGTGCTTCTGGAGGGCAGGACTCTCTCTCCTCCTCATCTCCTCTCAGAGAGGAGCAAGCACAGAGCTGGCACACAGCCCTCGGCCCCTGAGCCTTCCTGCCCGTGCAGCTGCCTCCTTAGGGGTGGGCATGTGTCTCTTCTACCTGGGGTTCCATTTTTTTTTTTTTTTTTTTTGCGGTACGCGGGCCTCTCACTGTTGTGGCCTCTCCCGTTGCGGAGCACAGGCTCCGGACACGCAGGCTCAGCGGCCATGGCTCACGGGCCCAGCCGCTCCGTGACATGTGGGATCTTCCTGGACCGGGGCACGAACCCGTGTCCCCTGCATCGGCAGGCAGACTCTCAACCACTGCGCCACCAGGGAAGCCCCTGGGGTTCCATTTTAACCTTTGTTTGAGCAGAGATTTCTATGCTAAGACCTTCTTCAGGGAAGACCTGAGAACCTCTGGGCTAGTTGATCTGATCTCTCAAATTGCCTTATCAGATTCTCCTATGCCCTGGGTACTTCTTGCCCTTCCTTCTCCCTGACCTGCATGTGGCCCCTAGTTTTGATGCCTCGTGACCCATGTCCATGTGCACATCGGGGGTGGATTCTGAACCGAAGCCTGGACTCTAGATCTTAGGTACGGCAAATCTACCAGGTGGACCCTGCATGTGTTGGGACCAGGGTGTGGGTCCTGGACGGAGAACTCTGCCCAGGGGTTGGCCTGGCTCCTGAGCTATCATATCTCCACCCAGATGCTGGGGCCTCCATGCCCACCTGTTAACACGGGGGGCCTTCCTGCCCGAGATGTTGGAGGAAATCACAGTATAGCCACCCTCTCCCCTCCCCACCCTGTGGAGGGGAGGTGGCCAGGGTGTGAGTCACAAGCCCCCTGCCCTCCATCCCAGAGCATGAAGGTCATCTCTTCTGGATGTGTGCAGCCTCTTCTGTGGATTGGTCCTCGGGACCCCAGCCATATCATCCCGTCCCTCACACAGTGGGCAAGGTGGAGCCATTCCATTGTTTTCCAAGGGCCGTGCTCAACCGCATCCGCACCTCCCAGATGGCATCTTGCTGCCACTCTTGTGACATTTGCTGATGGAGCCTTGAGCTTTCCAGCTCTCTGGCTGGTTTACATAGTTACAGAGTGTTCTGTGACTATCATAACTTATGTGGCTAGTCTTCCCTTCATGTATATTTAGGTTGCCGTTTCCAATTTTTCTTTATTATAAACAAACTTCAAGGAACATCTTTGTAGGTCTATGTCTTTGTAGGGCCAAAGGGTATGCAATTTATTTATTTATTATTTATATTTATTTTTATTTTTTTTTGCGGTACGCGGGCCTCTCACTGTTGTGGCCTCTCCCGCTGTGGAGCACAGGCTCCGGACACGCAGGCTCAGCGGCCGTGGCTCACGGGTCCAGCCGCGCATGTGGGATCTTCCAGGACTGGGGCACGAACCCGTGTCCCCCGCATCGGCAGCCGGACTCGCAACCACTGCGCCACCAGGGAAGCCCTATGCACATTTATTATGTTGATACATGATGCCAAATTGTCCCTCTCAAAGGACACTCATACTGCATGAGAATGTGTTTCCCGACACCCCAGACAACCTCAGTTTTGTTCGTGTTTTCATTTGTTGCCTATATGGAAGTAGAAAAATTATACATTGTGCCTGTTTGCATTTATTTGATTCTTAGTGGCTGTTTTGTATTTCTTTCTTTTTTAAAAAAATTTAGCTGTAGTTGCTTTACAATATTGTGTTAGTTCAGGTGTACAGCTTCAGATTCTTTTCCATTATAGGTTATTACAAGATACTGAATATAGTTCAATATTCAACCACTTGATATTACACTTCAATATTACAAGATATTGAATATAGTTCAATATTCAACTATATAGTAAATCCTTACTGGTTATCTATTTTATATATAGTAGTGTGTATCTGCGAATCTCATACTCCTAATTTATCCCGCCCCCTCCCCTTTCCCCTTTGGTAACCATAAGTTTGTTTTCTCTGTCTGTGAGTCTGTTTCTGTTTTGTAAATAAGTTGGTTTGTATTCTATTTTTAGATTCCACATATAAGGACATCATGTAATATTTGTCTGACTTACTTCACTTCGTATGATAATCTCTAGGTCCATCCGTGTTGCTGCAGATGGCAATATTGCATTCTCTTTTATGGCTTCTTTTACAAATGGCTTTTTCATGTCCTTTGCTCATATTTCTACTGGAGGCTCATTTTAAAGAACTGAATGGTGAGAGCTCTTTGTTAGAAATGCAGCAACTGGTACTCAGTAGACGAGTTCATCAAAGTTTGTTGACAAGTAACTCTTTGTTGTATATCTTGAAAACATCTTATTTAACCATACATTTTTTTTTAATTGGAAGTTTTAGGTTTTTATGTGGTTGAACTTTTCTCCTTTATGACTTTTAATTTTTCACATAACATGCTTAGAAAGCATCCCTCCCCCTTGCAAGATTTAAAAACTATTCACCCATGTTTTCTTCTAGAACTTATAAGATTTTATCATTGACATCTGAATCTATGTTTCATCTAGAATTTGTTATAGTTTAGGGAGAAAGGTATGGATTTGACTCTTCCTTCCCTTGCCACCAACAAAAATTAGCAATCAGTCGTCCTGACACCGTTTACTGAATAATCCATTTCAACTCGACTATGTGGCAATGCTACCTGTATCATATAGTAAATTTCCATATGTGCTTGTGTCTGTTTATGGAGTTTTCTCCTGTTCCATTGGTCTGCTTGTGTTCCTGGTTTTAAAAGTGCTTTTGATAATAACTACCAATCATTGAGTTCCTGCTATGTTTCAGGTACTTGACATACTTGATCTCCAATCTCTCCCAACACCCTGCAGAGTGCAGGTACGATGTTCCTGGTGTAGCCAAGGCTTGCAGGATAAATGAGCCACACAAGGTGAACAAGGTAGTAAGTGGCTCAGCCAGGAATCAGACCGAGGAATGCTCGCCTCTAAGCCTGGCCCTTCCCACCATCCTGTCCTGCCCCAGGTGACCCTACTCCCCACCCTTCGGGGCATGTGGGAGAGGCAGCTTAGAGAATAGCAGCTGGAAGGTCACTGCCCTCACTTCATATCACTGAAAATGGAGGCCGTGGGGAGTGGAGGCTCGTCCCAAACCCAGGCCTGGTTAGAGGGAGCCGGGTCTGGGACTCTCAGCTCACTGACCTTGTATCCCCAAACCAGTGTCCTAACAGAGCTGACCTGTTGGCATGGTCATGGGATTCTCTGTGCCCGTGCCCCACCCCGCTGCAAGCTGTTAAACACAAGATTCCACTGCAGACACAGCTGGTGGGCGGTCTCCCTTGTAGAAGTGAGTGGGTCAGGCGGTGCTCACGGGAACTCCGGCGCAATGCTGAACAGATGGGAATTACGTGGTTCCTTTGCATCTTAGAGTTGTAGACTAGAGGGGTCCTAAGAAGTCACACAGTCCACCCCTGCCATGTTTAGATCAAGAAACTGAGGCCCAGAGAAGGGACAGAACTTGCCCAAAGTCCCCATGCATGGACATCTTGGGCACATTCCGAAATCCGCACCCTGTGATGAGGCCTGGTGAGGAAGAACTGCAGCTGCAACAGCTCTTGGCTCTCAGGGACAGTGGTAGGAAGCTGTCAAGTGAAACCCCAGCCTCATCTCCTGGAAGCCTGGGATGGCCCTGAAGACAGGCCTCGGTAAACCCTGTAGAAGTGTTGCAGGGCGGTGTGCGGGGGCCCCAGGCAGGCCTTCCCTGATCCTATGGTCTTCAAGGCTGACGCCAGGGGAGTTGTACAAGAGCATGGTAAGCATCGCTGCTGAGATTGGCACCTCCTGGTAGTGCTTTCCATGCCCTAAGTATTGCCTGCTGGCTGCTTCCCGTGGGAGGAGTTGCCCAGCTTCAGATTTGCATAATCACCTTGGCCAGAGATGCAGTGTGTGCATGGGCACACACACACACACACACACACACACACACACACACACACTCACACACATATACAAATACGTACACAGAGATGTTAGTCTTTGGAATGATTGTGTCCCCACAGTGCTGTCTGGGCCAAATCACAGTGTCCCTTGTCCAGGATCTGTGGGTGCAATTTTCCATCAGAGTCCTGGGCAGTCCTCTCTTTCGTGCTTTGGCCTTGGCCCCTCTGCCCAGCTGTACTGATGTCTCCTTTTCATCCACGTACCAAAACTCTGGTTGGGCTTTAGGGCTCAGCTCCGATCTTTCTCTGGCTCTTCTGTGAAGTCTTCCCTCCCCAGCCTCGTCCACAGTTCTGGCACTCTCCCTCTTCTGAATGCTGGTAGCGTTCTTCTGTGTCACTCACATGGCACTGGAGCACTGACTGCTCTGGGACACCGCTTCTCTAGAACTTTTCCTTACAGCTTGTGTTGTTATAAGTTTTCATGAGATGAAATCTTGTTGACCCAATGAGGCAGTAATCTTGTATTAACACCATTTTGTATTCTCATCAGTGTCTGGCGCATAGTGGGCCCTCAGGAAAGGTTGGTTGCCTGGTGGGTCGGGAATGAGCCCATATGTAAACGCAAATGGAGATGCTTTCAGGCCTCAGTGGGTGTTAGGTACTTACCCGCACTTGCTGGCTGCCAGTCGAAGGAGTGAAACGGGCTCATTCAGTCCTGCGGGAGGTTGTAATCCAACAGAGAGCTGTGGTGAGAGATGTGCTGAGATCTACTGGTTAGGGTGATAATACAGATCTGTTGTTAAAAGTCTGGCAGTGCTTTAGTCTCCTGTGAAGTGGGAAAAGGGCCTTTGGGCAGCAGGTGAGAGGGGAGGGTGTGGGAGTGCACCTCAGTCAGAGCATAGTCAGGAGAACCTAACTGCTCTCTACCTGGTAGGCTCCTAGCGGAGGCGGGTGAGGAGGTTGGAATGCGGTGGTGGGATGTAGTTCATTCTCAAACACTCCCTTTGGGCCCAAATCTTCCTCCTGGCCAGTCCTGGGGGCTCTCAGAAGACTGTCCTGAGTGCAGGAGAATATTTCCCCTTAGATCCTAAAGGGATACTAACTGCTAGTTGAGAGCACGTGTTTTGAGAGCGAAGTATAATGTATTTGCCATTCATTCATTCATTCATGTGTTATTGAATGAATGTATTATTCATTCAATAATACATTCATTATTGTATTGTAACAAAAACAATAATGTGTTTATTCATTTTGTGCTGAGCCTGATGATGTGATGCTGATCTGGTAAGAAGTCTGAGTGGGGCTCCCCTGCTTACAACGCTGAAGCAGCTGGTGACTGTCTCCTGCATGGGGGAGAAGTTAAGGTCATGCTCTCTGTCATCCAGGATAACACCCGGGCTCCTCAGGCTGGCATGTCGTGGCCTCCTTACCCAGCTCCGCAGACTGCTCTGGCTCTTGGCTCTATGTTCTCTAGAACTTTCTTCAGCCCTGCTGCCCTCTCCCAATTCCCAGACACACTGGCTGCCTCACGCCACCGTGCTTCTGCTCGTGCTGATTCCTCTGCTTGGACCCTCCAGGCCTCCTCCACCGTCAGTATGAATGAGCCCCGGGCACCCTAAACAGAGCCCTGAGTAGAAGCCTGTAGGGGAAAGAGCTTGGGCTTTGGAGTCAGCTAGAGGTGGATTCAAATCCTGCCTTCACCTTCCTGGCTCTGCATGTTACTTCCCTGGGCCTGTTTACTATATGCTTAATAGCACTGAACTCACAGCATTGCTGGGAGGGCTAAATCAAGGGAGGATGTGCCTGCCCTTTCTTCTCTCCCTGCTTCTCCCACCATTCTCAGTGCCTGGCCTGTAGATGCCTCGTCCCCCTGGTTGTTGGTCTCAGTAAAGCCCTTTTATTCAACAAATAGCTACTGAACACCACTGTGGGCCAAGTGCGGGGTACTTGGAGTAATTTTTGTTTGGTCATCTGCTACCAAGGAGTTGTGAGAGCCCGTACTGAGTTCCCCGGGGGAAATGACATTTGATCTGAATGCTGGAGGCTAAGGGAGAGGTAACTTGGAGGAGACAGGAGGGAAGAGAGTTCTAGGCAGAGGGAGGCAACAGGGTGAGTGGGACCCAATTAGTCATGAGCTGTGCGAGGTATTTATCATAAGAGTAGTAGGAAGGATTCTACGCCAAACTGGGACTTGGTCACTTTTGCATCCCCCAGAGCAAAAGATGGACAGAGGAGGACCAGAGAGGAAGCTGGGAGACCAGTGAGGATGGGCAAGGGAGAGACGTGGCTGGTTGGGGTGGAGGCCGTGGCCATGGAGATATTCTGGAGGTCAGGTTAGTAGGTGTGGCGTTGGGTGGGACATGGGTGGCGAGGGAGGGGAGGAAACAGTGACTCCCACGTTTCTGGCTCTTCTGACTGGATGTGTGTATGTATGGAGAGTAGGTTGGTGGCCAAGGGAAGATCAGCCCTCAGCTTGTTTCCCCCCAGATGTGTAAGCTCCCTGCAGCAGGGATGGGCCCTCGGACTCTAGGTCTCTCCCACGGCTCCTTAGTGCCCAAGAAGATTTCAGAAGACTTGTTCCTGGTCGGGGTTAGAAAATTAGCCCCTAACCACCATCGGTCAGCAGACTTGACCATGGTCACATCCCCTTGGACTCCAAGGCTCTCTGTGCTGAGGAGTCGGCCCTGGCCTCATCTGCTGGAGGGGGCCCAGATCCTCCTGGGGGCTCCATGCTAGGGCTGGTGTGCCTGGCCTCCTTGCTCTCAGCAGGGCCAGCTGCGGTGGGTCTCCCATCGCCTCACTGAGGCAGGCCTGGGTTTGGCCGCCCTCCTGGTTGTGTTATATCCAGTGGGAAACATTTAGAATATGTGAATGTAAGTGGCTGCTGGAGAGAAATCTACAGTTTCTCCTGTTATTGGGAAAGAGCTAGGCTACCAGAGGCTACCAGATGTTCTGTGTCATGTAATGTATGTTTTATGGCCAATGAAGATATATATAAAATCTGTATCCAGAGAGTTCCCTACTTGCCGAAAGGGGGCTGGAGCCTTTTTACTCTTAACCTTTTCAAATTTTAGGCAAGAATTCCCTTCCGGGCAATGAACTTATCTGCCAAGTTAGGGCCCAGAGGGAACCCTTATGGGGGACTCGTAAACCCCGTCTTTTGAGGAAATCTTAGGGCTGAGGCCACATTCAGGCCCACGTGTTTACACAATACTCTCAGCTCTGAGGGGCCATTAGGGTTAATTGGGTGAATAACCGTGTTTAAAAAGTCCCCAAAGGGCTTCCCTGGTGGCTCAGTGGTTGAGAATCTGCCTGCTAATGCAGGGGACACGGGGTTGAGCCCTGGTCTGGGAGGATCCCACGTGCCGCGGAGCAACTAGGCCCATGAGCCACAACTACTGAGGCTGCGCGTCTGGAGCCTGTGCTCCGCAACAAGAGAGGCCGCGATAATGAGAGGCCCGTGCACCGCGATGAAGAGTGGCCCCCACTTGCTGCAACTAGAGAAAGCCCTCGCACGGAAACGAAGACCCAACAGAGCGAAAATAAATTAATTAATTAATAAACTCCTACCCCCAACATCTTCTTTAAAAAAAAAAAAAGTCCCCAAATTTGTATTTACATAATCCACTTTTTTTGCCCAAGCCTGATCAAGCCTATTTGTGGGATCTGGAGTGAATCTGGGCTGAGGGTCTTCCTCCTGTGCTTCTGGAGCAGCTTCTCCTGTTGGTGACCATCCTTTAGTGAGGACGGGGACAGGCAGGCTTCCCTTCCACCTGATGTCATGGCGGGACCCGTTAGCACGGGGTCTTCCTGAGCCTTTGCCAAACACGTGTTGTGGATTGCTGGTCCTGAGAGGTACTATATGGGGAAGAGTTTCCAGGGTCTAATAAGTTTGGGAAGGACTGCTTCTTATCTCTTCTCTTGGAGATGCCCTATGCTCATTATTCCACTGAGACTCCAAGAAGTCCTACAGTAAAGAGACAGTTTTAGCTTTGTCTAATCCAGCTTCCTTCAGATGTATCTGATCTAAGCACCTCTGTCCCTAATCCTGATGAATAGCCCAAAGAACTAGAATTCTGTAGAAGCACGTTGGGAAACAGCAATTTCACTCCCTTTTTTTTTTTTTTTCAGGGGGCAGTTCGGGTTTTGGCCACCCACCTAGACATCGTGTGTGCTGCTTTTGGTCGAGGCCCCTGTGTACAGTCATGTTGGCTGTGTACACACAACCCCCGAGAATGCTTTTCACATGACCACAGCCTTGCTGGTTCTTGGAGCAGGAAAGAGCCCAGGCATTAGAGGCGGGCATGGGGGGACTGCAAGGAGACACGGCATTCTGGGTCGGGGAGCCCTTACAGCCTGCCCAGTCCCGTGCCCCATTTGCTGCTGGAATCCCTTCTGGAACATGGTCTCTGTGGGTCACTCCGGCCACAGGAATTCTCTGGGCCGGGAACTTCCGGCATCAGGAAGGATGCATTCAAATGTGGTCTGAGGCCAAGGCTGCTTGGAACAAGAGCTGAGCACTCACACTTTGTGCTCAGCTGCTACTTTGAGTAGCCCTGCTTATCAGTCCTCACTGGTTCTCAATCCTGCCTGCACACGAGAATCACCTGGAGAGATTGAAAAACATTCGGATGCTGAGTCAGCACCCTGAATTTGTTAAATCAGAATCTTGGGTGGAGACGAGACCTGGCTTCAATAGATGGTCAAGCTCCGCAGGTGATTCCAATGTGCCGCCACCATGGAGGTGGAGAGCAGCCACGCTGGAGCCTCGTCAGGAGAGCTGGTGGGGTAGGAAGAGAGGTAGGAGTTCACGGCTCTACTCTGGGCTCAACCACGACTGCGCCAAGAACCAGACGGCCACCCAGTCCTGCGCAGGCAGCCCTTAGCAGTGTGGCGAGTGCCTGGGTGAGGAAGAGGAAGCATCCCGTTGTGTTTACATCAGAGACGGCTTTGTCCGGTGGGCGATGAGGAGGATATCGCCAACATTACAGAGCATCTGCTGTGGGCCCAGGTACTGTACCGTGCGTTGCCTCAGTTAGCCGTCACTCTCCCCACGAGCTACCATTCCTGTTTATAGATGTGGAAACGAAGGCACAGAGTGGTTATGAGAGGCACCCACACTCACACGGGTGTGCTGAAGTGATGGAGCAGGGATTTGTATCATCCGAGGTGCAGAGTCCTTGGTGTGGCGCTGGTGAAAAGCCTTCTTTAGTTCACTCAGGCAGGAGCAGTGAGAGGGGTGGTATGACTGGAGCTGGGCGAAGAGGCTGTGTGTGTGTGTGTGTGTTCACTGAATTCAGGGTTGGAAGTGTTTTCCCTTGGGCTGAGGGGAAAGGGATGAGCCTGTGGAGGAGCTGAATCAGCGGGGTGCTGGAGCCAGCTCGCACAAGCCTCACAGCCGGCTGTGCTGACTTCCGCCCAACTGAGTTCAGTGACATCCCGTTGGAAGCTTAAAATCAGCCAGTGTGAGTATTTACACCATAGAAATTGACAAACGCTACAAATCAGGTTTTTATTTATTTATTTGCTGGGAGAGCTGGCTGTTATACATTTGCCAGCTCCTCACTGGATAGAACCCAACTTCTTAAACCCAGCGCCATTGGATTAAGGATAAAGGGAGAAGCTAGAGGCTTAGATTAAGGCTGAGGGAGAAGCTAGAGGCCAGGGAGGGAGAAGTGGAGGCGAAGCTGTTTGTGCAATGGAGTAAGTAGTTCCGTCAAGGGAAATGAAACGACAGAGGCAAACGTGCTTCCCTCACTTAGGGCAACGCGGTGGAGAAGCATGGTGAGTGCTGAGTCAATGTTAATTTCTCTTAAAATTGGGATTCTTATTATTTTTTTTGGCTGCGCCACGGGGCATGTGGGATCTTATTTCCCCGACCAGGGATTGAACCCACACTCCCTGCAGTGGAAGTGCGGAGTCTTTTTTTTTTTTTTTTTTTTTCAGTACGCGGGCCTCTCACTGTTGTGGCCTCTCCCGTTGCGGAGCACAGGCTCCGGACGCGCAGGCTCAGCGGCCATGGCTCACGGGCCCAGCCGCTCCGCGGCACGTGGGATCTTCCCAGACCGGGGCACGAACCCGTCCGTGTCCCCTGCATCGGCAGGCGGACTCTCAACCACTGCGCCACCAGGGAAGCCGGGAAGTGCGGAGTCTTAACCACTAAACCACCAGGGAAGTCACCTAAAATTGGGATTATTGGAAAAAAAAAAATAGCACAGACTGAGATGGAGAAGAGAGAAGGGCACGGACCATTCTTGAAATGTCTGCAGACGGATTGGGAAGTTTTGACCCACCATGCTGGTGATGAGCTCAGAGAACCGAGGTGCAGCCTGCAGTGCTGGGCCGGACCGTGTCGTTTCCTGAGTCTGCCATTGGGAGGGGGCAGACAGGGGCTCCAGCGGTGAGACGGTTAAATCAGAATAACAAGGGGTGATTTCTCTCACAGCCCCCACACTCCCTTGCTCACTGCTCCTGCTGGCCCTGCTAATGCTCCTGAGTTGCAAATCTACCTATTTGTCAAGTCCCTCTCCACAGCCTGGCTGTCTTTGGCCGCTTGCGTGCTTTATTAAAGAGGCGTTTGCTACCTGTCATCTCAAACGGCCTCCTTTATCCAAAACAGAATAATAGAGATATCTCCCTCCAGGGACGCGGGATGCAAATGCCTGAGGACAGGTTGCCAATTTGCTGCGTGTATTAGGGGAAGGAAGCTGTCAAGGGAAACGGCCGGGATCCAGGCTCTTCTAACAAGCTCATTTCTGGGTTGAGGGGAGACCTGGGCCGCTCGAGTTTAGATTACTTGGGCACGTGCCTCCGCTTTCCTATGGACAGCTGTCAGCAGCAATCGGTTCTCCCCGGGAAACAAAATTGGCCTTTCTTCCTGCTTCCCCTCCCCCACCTCGTCCTCCGGTAGCGGGGACCCTGCCAATAACTGTCAAGAAGCTGTCCAGCGGTGGAGCTGTACCCACACAAGTGGAGCTGTGGGCAGCGCGCCTGCTCTGTGGCAGGTTGGCCCCGCTTTGCAGGCTGGGGAAGTCGGTCCTGGCTGGTGCAACTGTGTTTGCTGTGACCCAGGAGAGAGGGGTCATTGCCTCCCCAAAGGGAATTTAGTCAAAGTGGGAAGCTGTCTTGGGGGCACGGGGTAGAGATGATTCCCCACCCCAGCCCTCATCCTAGAGAGAGCCATGGGTCTCCTTCCTGCCCAGGAATCTCCCCACACTTGGCTCCCACCGTTAGGGATCCCATAAGGGTCTTTGGTTTGACTCTTGTTTACCCTACAAAGGGGAACTGCCCTCGCTCTGGGACCATTCAGTGTGACACTCGGTGTCCTGGGGCTTTCTGCCCCCCGGGAAGACTCTAGGCGGTAAGAGGACTCGAGTGCAGAAGGGACCCCACCAGAAGCTCCCTTCAGCTCCTCATTCCTCTGAGCGCCCTTCCCTCCAACTTCACAGGTGAGGAAGCTGTGGCCCAGGGCCTCCCTGACAGCTGGCCAGTGCCAGACTTTGAACTTGAACCTGGGACAAGACTGTGGCATTTCCTGCATGGCTCAGCTTGGGACCATGCCGGGTAGAGGGTTCACAGGCAGGGAGAGGTAGCTTTCATCTCCTCTGGGCTGTTCCCCAGCGTCACAGCCCTGTGGACCCAGGCTGTCGAGCCACCTCGAGGGGCCTGCCCTGACTCCTGACCGGGGTGTGGGAGTCTTACTTGGGTGTGTATGTGAGGCTGCCAGGTCCCCACGAGTTCTCGTGATCGGCAGGATCCCTGTTCCCCACCGTGTCCTCACCTCCACTCTACCCCCAACGCTGCCTCAAGACTGTGGGACCCCAGAGCAGGGCCTGGAGTGCACAGAAGTGTCCCACGAGGGTGGTGGCAGGCGTTTGTCCTTGAGCTGGGCAGAGGTGACTCTGGTACATGGAGACACCTGCTGGACCTCTGCTATGGCCTGGAGGCCAGAACTGGCCAAGGAGGGCAGAGGTCAAGGGCCTTCCTTGACTGGGAGCAAGATCATGCCTTGGGGTCTTGGAAATAAACCTCAGGGTAGGAGTCAAGGCCCTGCGGGGACAGGTTGGGCAACTGTCTGCGGCAGGGAGGCCCCGCTGAGCTGGGGGTGCCGCGGGGCTGGACGTTGCTTTTTGCATGTTTTGGTGGCTGCCCTGTCCTCTCACATGTGTTGGGTGGGTGCTCGATTCAAGCTTGCCGGTAGGCTGCCCCGCACCTTTCTGTTCCCCGGCGTCATCCTCACCCCTTCGGGACCGCTCTTAGACACCTACCGATGCTGATGGGGCACCGGGTGTGTGCCAGTACCATGCCTCGCCGGCAGGTCCAGCCCTCCACGTGCTTGGCCCCTATTTCCTTCCTCGCCCGTTGCAGTCAGCTCCTCGCTGGGTCTGTTTGGCTGACTCAGCCCTGCCTGCCCCATTAGTATCCTCATTTTACAAGCGAGGAAACTGACTCTCAGAGAGGTTAAGGGCAGAGCAGGATTTGCACCCGGGCATTCTGACTCCGAAGTCAGTGTTTGTACTCTTGGAAGGGCTGCGTGTTGGTGGTGGCAGAAGTCTGGGCTCAGAGGTCTTGCCAAACTCGGGAGTCCGCGTCACTCAGCTGCTCTGGGTGTGGACTCTTCTGTGAAGAGGGTCTAAGATGCCTCATTGGCCACAGCTCAGAGCTGCCTGGGGATGGGGTGCGAGGACAGACAGGAGGAGGAGGAGGGCCTTCAGAGCAGGGGTGTGGGGGCTCCCATCTTTTGAGGGGGCGGGACTTGCTGCTCTTGCCTCAGCCTGTAGGGATGCTGGGCTGGGGCTGGGTTTGCCCGCTGACGGGGTCCCAGGCTGTGGCTATGAGCCGGCCTATGGAGCCACCGGTGCCTAATATGCAATGCCCTGCAGGGGCTGCGCCACCGTTTCCGGCCCAGCTGCACATCAGGGAAACCTGCTGCGGGTCCGTCTGTGCTGCGTGGCAGGATAGCATCCCCTCTGCCGGCCCAGATGCAGCCGGCCATGGAGGCCAGCTGAGGCCAGAAAGCTGGAGTTCCTTGTACGTAATCCATGCTTCCTAGAACACACCATCAAAAAGGCAGCCTCTATGGTGAGGGGTGCCAAGGCCAGAAAGAAAAAAATGGAATATTTGTGGGATTCTTCCCACAAATGCCATTGGTATGTTGAGGTTGTTCTCCATCTTGAAGTGGGACCTTGGGACCTCACCGATTCTCTCTGAGCCCCAGCTGTCTCATCCAGTGCCTGACACATGGTGAGCAATCATGGTTGTCAAATGGGAATGATAATAGTTCCTATCTCAGAGGCTCATCGGGGGTGGAATGAGATGAAGCATGGAAAGCACGTGGTATGCAGTAGGCACTAACTAAGTGCTCGAAGCTCTTCTTTTTGTAGGTAGGGTTGGGGGAGCTTGGCACCTGGCTGCTCTCATGGTGCCTCTTGTTTGTTCTAGCTTCCTCTGTCTCATCTGCTTTTCCTCTGCTCTGGAACCCTGAGGCCTTGCTCTAGAACACAAGACATTGTAATCTCTCTAGGGGAGATTCCCCAGGAGCAAACATCATGGAAGTCTTTGAGTAGCTGTCTGAATGCCAGAGCTGGATAGGTCCCTAGAGGCACCATGGAACCGCAGAATGGCACAGGTGGAGAGCTCTACTGCCTACTAGCTGTGTGGCCTTTGGCAGCCCACCTCCTCCTCTCTCCAGCCTCCACAACAATTCCTGTCTTTGGGGGCTCTTGTGAGGCCAGAATGAAGGGTCTTTGCAGAGTGAGGAGCTGTATGTGTGTTTATTATTAACATGGGAACGGTGTTAGGAAAAGCCGTGTCACTCATGATCTTGTCCAGTCTTCTTATTCTGCTGAGGGGGCACCTGGGGCTCAGAAAGGGACGGAGCTCACGTGTTGTCCCACAGCGAGGGGGAGAGAGCTGGGCCTTGGGCTGAGAGGCAAGCCCCGGGTGCTCTCTTGCCTCCGTGCTCGGGAAGCACCACGCGGTAGAAGGCAAAGGTGTGGCCACGGCTGTCAGTCGGCATCCCTGGCTTCCGACAGCCTGTCCCTGCCAGTGGTGAATAGGTCCTCTTGGTCTGCGGGAGCTGGTCTGCCAGAGCCGGAGCCTACATGGAGGTCCTCTCGGGAGCAGACACCCCAGAGGGGAATGAACCCTCCCTGCCAGCCTGCTGCCTTCCTCAGGGCCTGGAAAGCCCAGGCTGGCTGACGTCCTCTGTCGGGGCCTAGGGAGCCAGGCCTGGCTTAGGGAGAAGGCATTGTGGCAGGGTTTGTGCATTAGGGGAAAATCAGCCCAAATAACTCCCAGATTCAGGCCCGAGCTGCACAGGTGAAGAAGGCAGGTAGGAAATTACAGCCACTTGAGGCTTTCTCTCCCAGGGACTTGATTAAAGCTGAGGAGTGTTGGAGCCAAAATAGCTGGGAAAAGTGCCCTTTGATATGTTCATTTGGTTTTAATTTGGGGGGACACAGGGCAGCCCCAGCTTGTTTTATTTCTGCTTCCTTTTAGCGGCTTTCACTTGGCTCCTCTCCCCCACTGCCACCCCCTCCCCTGCTGGAGTTTGTGCATTTCAAGGTCAGCTGAAAGTCAAGCTTTACCATGTTGGTGATGAAATGCAAGCAGATGTGGCTGGTTTGGCTGATGGCGGCCACACCCTGAGAGCCGTGCTCAGTCCCGTGGGTGATGCCTGGCAAAATTAACAAAGTCTGATCGCTTACAACCCTGGGTTTCCATCGCGGAGATTCAGATTTCAAAGTGCGGGCCCATCAGGCGTGTGTTTACCTGGGGGAGTTGAGAGAAGTGATGCCCGCCGAGGAGGGTGTGGCTGCCTCATCCCCCATGCCAGTGACTGAGAGACGGTGGATGGGTGCCTGGGTGTGCGGTTGGCCTTTGTCACGTGGTGCTGGCTTTGCTGGGGACCTTGTCCGCTGGCCCTCCTTGCCTGAGGAAGGGACTGGTGGATTTTCCAATGCCGGTCACATCACGTGCCCATCCAGTTGCCCTTGCCCCCTTTGAAGTGGGTTAAGCCGCTGGCAAATCCTTGCCATGTGACCATCACTGTGTAGGCAGTGACCTCAGGGAGAAGGTCAGTTTTCGGCTTGGCTTCCTGGCCTCACCCACACGCCTGTGACTCAGAAAGCAGCCCAGCCGGCTGCCTCCTGCTGCAGATTGGATGGTACAGAGAGGGGTGAGTTTCTGATGTCCCAGCTGCTTCCCAGACACTGCCCCTCAGGCTCCACGGGAGGTCTCGCGTTGCTCCCCGACATGGGTTCTGTTGATGGGCTGTGGCAGCTTCGTCCCTGGCACACTTGGGAATCCACCCTCCCAGTAACATGCCGGGACCGGCTTACCAGGAAAGTGGGGAGACCCAGCAGACTTGGCTTTTTTTCTCTGTGCTCACCAGTTCTTCCCAGCCCTGCTCCCCGCACCACTGCCTCCCAAAGCCCAGGCATGGGACAGAGCACATGGACGTACAGCCTGGGAGGCAGGAGGGCAGAAGGATAGGTGTCTGGCAGCCAGCACTGTGTTGGAAACCCAGCTCCATCAGGGGTCAGCTGTGACACCTCAACTCACTTTCTAGTCCTTCAAGTCTCCGTTTCTTTGTCTATAAGAGGGGATAAAGGTGCCCTCCTCAGAGTTGCTGTGAGAATGAAATGGTGCATGTAAAGTGCCTGGCACATTGCCTGGTGCTCAGTAATGTTTGCTATTATAGCTATTGTCCAAATCCGGCGAGAGCCATCGGAGAAAGCGTCGTAGGGAGGAACCTGCCTCTCCTGAGGGCTGCTGTGGGCTCTGCCCTGTGGGCTGCTGGCTTTTCGTAGCTGCAGAGCCCAATTACCCAGCCTTCCCCTCAGCCGAGGAGCACAGCCTCTTCCCCAGGGTCCTCACCCCAGCTCAGCGAGGAGCAGAGGCAGATGTGAATGGGGAGTTAGCCTGAAATCACCCTCTCCTCCCTGCCTCTTTGAGTGGCAGCGCACTGCAGAGAAGTGACGCGTAAAGAAATGTCCCTTCAATTCAGGAGTTGTCCAAAATGGGGCTGGTTTTCACGGCACAGTCATTTTTGGATAAGAAGGCCTGGAATGAGAGCATTCTGAATGCAGAACGAAGCAGAAGAGACTGACACAACAGCCCGTGTGAGTCAACCCACAGCGCCTCGCAAACAGCCTGGCTTGTTAAAATCAGTCCCTTGGTGCGGGGCGGATTAGCGCTCTGCAAACTTGCCATCCCAGGCCTGTCTGCATCCTTACTTTCCCTGCTGCACATCTCCTGCTGATCTTCCTCCCTTTGTTCTCCGGGGGGATTTCCCACACATAATGGCGGCCACTTCCATTGCTACAGTGACGGAGACATTTTTCTTTGCTTTGTGCAGAAAAATAGTAACTTGGAAGTATTAAAAAACAGGAACACAGAGAGGCAGAGACACTCTCTGGAACAACTCCGCGTGCCTGGTGCCCCGCCCTGTGTGGCGTGGGAAGGTGCCCTGGTGAAGGGCCCTCTCGAGGTAATTGTGTGGGAGTCCCATGGGGCATTCCTTTCCTCCTCCTCCTCCTCCAGGAAGTCCTGCCTGGTTTACTTACTCTGCAGAGTTGGGGCCTCCACTCTGGGGCTCCCAGTAGCAGACACAACTATTCACACGTGGCACTCCAGGGGGTGTGTCACGTGCGGACCTGCTGACTGCCCACCGGCCAGGTCACTACCTGCCAGTGTGGCCTGTGGTCTATGAGAAGCTTGTCCAGGATGGAGCAGCAAGGCCACACCCAGGAGGAGGTTCCGTTCATCCCTGCCCCACGGCTTCCTGCCACTGTGGCTTAGCTGGAGAAAGCCTGGCCGGCTGGCCTGGGTTCCGGAGCAAAGCCCTTTCCCTCACCCTGTTTGCTGAGCCTCCCCATGCTTTGGCCTCTCATTATCTCTCCACTGGCGGGCAAGTGGGAGAGGTCGCGCCAAGGGGAGGGCCAATTACCGGGGCCTCACTGCCACGCACCGCCTTGGATGCGTTTTCTCAAGTGGTGAAGCCCTCTTCGGGGAGAGGCAATTTGTGGGGAGCTCAGGGCAGCATAATGCATGGGCCCCCTCTAGCCCGGGGAAGAGTGAGGTGGCTGCGGCTTAATTTAATTAGCTGGGTGTAAGCCGAGCCCATCACCAGGATGGGCCCGGAGTCCTGGTCACCGGGGCTCATTTCTCTTCTGTGCAAAGCACCGCCGAAGAGGAAAAGGTCTAAAGTTACTTCATTCACTGGATCCCTTGGTTAGAGATGTCTTCCAGTTTGAAATATAAACCCACTTTCTTTTCTTACCAAGAATCCAGCCCACCAGCGACAGTGTTCTGCTCATGCATTTAATAGGAATAACTGAATGGAGTTCAAATGATCATAACCTAATGCTCTCTGAGGCAGATCCAGCCGCGTCATATTTTTCCTACCAGGAAGCAAGTATGTGAGGCAGGGCTGGGGGGAGGCTGCCAGCCTCGAGGGCTGCACGTTCCCAGCTCTGCTCTGCAGTGCCTCGTTGGTTGAGTTTCTGGGGGTGACGGCTACTGGGCTGGGACCTTGAGGAATTTTGAGGGGAAGGGCACCGGGGTAGCAGGTGCTCCGTAGGGGATGCGCAGCTCTCAGCTGGGCATGGCTCTATGAATAATTTTAAAGGATGATCAGGGTAAGAAAGCTAGAGCTGGAAGAGCCCACGGAGTGCTAATACTTTTGGTGGTAGCAGCAATCCTAATGATGATTGTGGACATAACTGAACATAATGATTATGGATGGATAAGGATGCCCCCTTACGGTACGGTTGAGGGAACTGAGGTCCTGAGGTTATAAGGACCTGGTGCTGATGACAGACCCTCGAACCAGTTTTTCGGAGCTCCTAGAGCACAGAGGAAAGTTCCAATGATGCGATTCATAGACACAGATCCCTTCAACAGATACGATGCACAGACTCTGGAGGGTGCCTGAGGAGCTATCCCTTACCTGATCTTGGGTAAGCCTCTCTCAGCCTCAGTTTCCACATCTGTAAAATGGGGCTCTTACCACCTGGCATGATTCCCTCATAGCATTGGTGTATGACACCTGTGAGAAATAGTCCAGGGGAGGGGGCTCAGCAAAGTGCGGCCTGGTTCTCTGAATCGTCACCCCCAGAGTGCCCTCACCTGCAGAGGGAGAAGCTTCCTGACCCAACCCAGGCATCATTTTGAGCTCGAAATGACCAGAATGACTGGAATTGCCAGAACCGGGGGTGGGCTGCTGACTGTGGGTGGCCTGGATTTGAGCCCTGTGGCTTTCCCCAGATATGGCCCTTGTGAAGATCGTGTGTGGCAGGGAGGAGTGTGCTGCATTTCTGAGCCGTCCCCTTGCTTTGGTCAGCCCACAGAGGCAGGCCTTTCAGGTGAACCACCTGTGGAGGAGCAGGGGCGTGTGAACAGAGGGCCAGTGCTTTTCCAGCCAACGTGGCCCCCTTAGGAATCGGAGAGGGGTCTGATTCCCAGGGGCGTGTGTGAGCCCTCCCTTGTCTCCCTCCCTTTCCTCCTTCCTCTTTCTTGCTTGTTCTTTCCAGGGCTCCATGTAAGGTCATCAGGAAACCTGGGCAGGGTGTGGTGATGGTGCTGGGGCTTCACCTGTACCTCAATGCTAGTCGTGGCAGGTGCCGGGCGCACCACGAACACAATCATCCTCTCAGGGCCAGGTTCAGAGGCTCGGGGGATTTGCCCAATGCCAGCAGAGAAACTGTGCCAGTCTATTGTCAGCAGATAAAAGAGTCACAAAGGCAGTGAGAAGGTTCTAGGAGGCCGTTGTGATCCCTTTCCCCCCAAGAGCCTTGCTCGTTAGCCTTTTGTTACTTAACAAAGCAAACGGTGCCTTGGCTCTTCCATCACGAATTGTGATGTTGACTACTTCAAAAAAGCAGAGCGAATATGATTCCAATATTTATCTTAGCACAAAACTAACATTTCAGGGCCTGTACCCATAATTCAAATGTTGATGGGGAACACATTGTGTGAATGTGATGCAAATATATACAAGGGGGGAATTGCTTATATTTAATAGGGAAACATGAAGTAAACATTTTTGAATAAAATGGCAAAGACTTGGGTTCTAGTTGCAGTTTCTCAGTTGAACGTATTTAACTGGCATGTCTGAGGGCTCGGCAGGGTTAAGGTCAAGTTCTTGTTACCAGGGGTGCCTCTCAGAACCCTAGCCCACGGAGTCCATGTTTCTGGCATTGCTGGGCGCTCCCTGATCTGGATGCTGGTCTGTGGCTCTGGGAAGTTCAGCGCAGCTCCTTTTTCTCTCTCCATCTTTGCTTCTACTCCAGTGCTCGTTAGCGGCAGGAGCCCTTATAAAGGCACGTGGGAAGGGGAGCGAGGCTCTCGTTAAGGGCAGTTGCTGCTTTACAAGAGTCTCCCTCAGTCCAAAGGCTCGCCCTCCCCGTGGCATCCCCTGTGTGGAAAAGAGAGGCGCAGGCCCTGTGTTTTCACTCTAGGAATTCTTAGGCAATGGAAACCCCGGGTGCTGCTGGCATCTGACATCAAGCAAGAAGGGCTTGCAGGCCTTATGTAAACACCCAGGTGCCTGTCTGTGCAAATGTGGGGCCTTGACACTGGCAGGCTCCATGTCTGTTACCACTGCAGGGTGTGGACATGTGGGCGCTCGCCGTTCCTTCTGGAATTCTCCAGCCTGTGTATCTGGTTGGGGAAGCAGTTTTGGGGGTGACGCCTGCACAGCCCCAGCCCCATGCCCCTGGGATGATTCGTCAGGTCTGTGATGCTGTATATGCTGGTTCCTGGGGCTTTAGTTTCCCTTCTGTATATGTCTTTCCTGCCATCTATATAGGAGACAGCCATGGGACTTCTACAGGTGAAGAAAGGACACTTTGGACTTGTCCCCCTGGCTCTGTTCATGGTCACCATCCCGTTTCCCAAAGTTTCATTTTCTTACTGGCTGTGTTTTGTATTTGTATGGGCCTCCTGAGAAGGCAGGACCATATAGGCCTTTGTGCTCCACTTTCCAGGGGACAGAGATTAGTGACACCCAGAAGAAGTTCATGGGGAGGGGGCTTAGGGGGAGACCTGGAATCTCATTGGTTCAATTCAGCAGACGCTGACCAGGCACCGGCTGTGTGCCCGGAGCTGTGTGATGTGCTGGGCGGGGGTGGCGGGGCAGAGAGGGAGGGAGGCAAAGCTAGGTCATCTGTGATTCCTAAGGTGCCACGTGAGTAGGACAGAAGTTGGGACTTCACTTCGGAAATTCGGAGGCCATTTGTTTCAGGGGCTCTGCTCTGCGAGCTAGTGGTAGTGATAATTAAATTGAAAATTAAAAATGATAGAGCTGATAAAAGTGCTTATGCATATGCCAAAAACTGTTTTAGGTGCCTTGTGGATGTTAATTCATTTAACCCTCACGACCGGTCTCTGAGATGGATATTATTAACCACGTTTTAGCTTGTCCAGGGTGCAACAGCCAGAGCTGGGGTGCTGGGTTCTGGCCCCAGGCCATCCAACTCCGGGGCGTGTGCCTTTAGCCATGTGCAAGTGGAAAGAAGCAGGCACTGGGGCTGAGCGTATTTCTGCTGCAGCCTCTTCCCTGGGGACTTGGTGTTTGGCTGATGACCCTGACCTGGACGTTTTCTGTCTGTGCCCAGGGATGGTCAGGGTGCGGCCTGGTGCTGAGAGGAGCGCGCGGGTCAGGATGTGTCTGCCCCCTGTCCAAACCCAGGGCGTCACAGGCTTCTCGCTCTCGTAGAGTCTGGGACTCTGAGCTTTGCTGTTGTTCAGTTCCGCTTGCAGCTGAGGCGAGGGTGGCACCGACTCTGCCCTCCAAAGCTGAGAGCCTCATCCCAAGGTGACTGAGCTCAGGCCGCCCCGGGCCTCCCCTCTTGGCTGTTTCCAGGGGCTACTTCCCAGGAAGGAGACACCATAGAACATTCCTCCCCAGCCTGCTGACTCCGCTGTCAAACACGGCAAGGCTTTCGCATGTGTCAGGCTCTTACCTGGCACCCCTGCCACTACCATTATCATTATCTACTCCCGCCTTGAGAGCAGACAACAATATGGCTGTTTTGGGCCTGAGAAGCAATGGGTTGAAAACCCTTTGGACACACTGGCTGCATGTGTGGTGTGAGATCCCAGTGAGCAAGACAGAATGGATCCCCAGGCCCGACGGGGGTAGGGGAGGGGGACGGATGGCTGCAGAGGTGTGTGATGGCGGAAGAAGTGGTGGTGGTGCTGTTCAGGTGACACACCTGCTTGCAGCATCTTCTACTTTAAGGCATCGCCCAGGAAACTTGTAGATCTTTAGAAGGTGTGTGGTTTGGGAACCATTTGGCCCAAGTGGACTGATACCTTCATAGTCTGGGAACATTCGGCCTGGGGGTCCGGGGCTGCAGGAAGAGATGTTGGGGAACCCGAGTCCTTGTGAGAACTGGTGTGTGGAGGGCTTTGGGAACAAGGCTTTCCCTGGGCATGTTGAGTGAGAGCAGTGGTCGAAGCTGAAACTACAGCATCACACGAGGCCCTTGGAGTGTCCAGGGATGATGGAAACGGTAGAGCTTTATGCAAAATGTTATCCACCTCTGGTACATTCTCCTACTTCTCGATGGGGTTTTGGTCTCTAGCCCAATGTGTGTCATGTGTCCGGTAGCTCCCTGCCACCTAAGGAATGACTGGAGGGACCACCCAGTGCCGTTTCTGAGCTGGGAAACAGTGGGGGAGGAAGAAAAAGCAGGAGTGTTGGCTGAAGTGCCCCATATCTTGTTTCCCTGAAATGGACCCATTGGCGTTGCCATGTTGGAACTGGGGAAGGACATAGGCGGTGTCTTTCGTGGTGTGAAGTGACACCATGTCTCAGCTCTGGGGGCGGAGAGGTCTGCTTGGGTGATGTGGTGACTGGCCTTCAAGCCTTGAACAATACCTGGATAAAGGCAGGGAGTGTCCTGTTGTAGGTGACTTTTGAGAGAAAGAAAAGTAGTTTTTTGTTTACCAAGAGAATCATCTTCTGTTGCTATGGAAAGAGCTAGAAGGAAGGGGTGAATTGGCTGGAGGGGAGGGTGTGTGGTGACGGGGACTTCCTCTGGGGGAGGTGCCAAGGGAGGAGCTGAAGGGTGGCCCTGTCATCTCTGATCCCTCTGTATTCTTTCCGGGACTTGGCCTCTGCAGGGCCAGGCCCCCTCGGGCCCCCATGGGGCAGAACACACCGGGTGTGGAGTGTGAGTGCCTTGATGACCTGCTTTCCTTCTGAGCTATGGGTCCAAGCTCCATCATCTCTGCCTCCTCTGGGTGGCCCTGGATCCCCAAGCCTCAGGCTATTGTCCACCCAGAGTCAGAGGGATGGGGGCTCTGGGATAGCTGCGGACCTTTCAGGTCCTTGTTCTCTTACCTGGGCCCTCTTCTCCCCAAGACAGGGTTTCCTGGAGTGGGGTCCGTACACAACCAGTGGTACTCACAATGACTCTAGAAGGCCCCTTGGGGTACTTTTTTGAAGTTGATAGTTATGGTTGTGTTTGATGTGTATTAGAAAATGTTCACCAACATATGTGATTTCAGATACCGGATTTCTCAGGTGTTAGAACCAAGGTATGAGAACCAGAAGTCTGTGGGTGGCAGCAGAGGGCACTGGTAAGAGCGGGGCTTTGGGGCCAGACTGCCTGGTTCAAATCCTGGCTCTGCCCCATACAGGCTGTGAGACCTTGGACTTCTGTTCAGTCTTCCTGTCTAATTGGGATATCCTAATAGACCCTCCCTCTAGGGTTGTTGTGAGAATTAAGTGAGTTAATGCATGTGAAGCATTTAGAAAGTGCTCAACAGATAATACATACTCTGTTGGTGTTAATATTATTTAAAGAAATAATATTGAACAGATAATAGTGAAGGTGGTATGCAAATAGCCAACCCCAAAGTCAGCGTTCTTTCTGTGTAGACGATCCTGGATTCCTATTTCAGCTCTGCACTTGCTCTCTATGTGTCCTGGGGAAGATACTGTAACTCTCCAACTCCTCAGTTGATTCATCAGTACAATGGGGAATGAAATGCTTACCTTGCAGAGATGTGAGGTTAAAAATAGGAGACCTCTCTGGCATAGTGACTGGCACACAGGAGGCACTGAGGGGCAGCTGTTGTGATGCCATTGGCACTGTTTGTGCTGCTCCAGCTACCCCATGAGCCCCTGAGGGAAGGGACCGTACTTGGTCACCGTGGGTGCTAGATGTGCCCAGCATGGGGAAGATGCTAAACAGACTCAACAGGGATCTGTTCTGAGCTGAGGAACAGGCACCTAACGGTGAGTGCAAGGCAGCGGGGAGCTGCTGCCTGAGGAGCTCAGGTTGCTTCAGGGAGAGACACCCAAGGGCGGACCAGGAGAAGGATGACGTTGGGATTTCAGGCTGCATGGAGCCTGAGGCTGCCTGTTCGGGGGAAAGCGTGGAAAGACACAAGGCAAGGCAGGTGTTTGAACGTGACTGAGGCCCCTCCTTACCCCTACTGGGCCACGAAGTTTGCGGCCTGCCCTCCCGGGGCCTGGTGACATGTGATCTGTGAATCTCCGCAGGGCCTGCCCAGGGCCTCGCAGCTGAGTTCTTTGTTCCCAGTGGGACCAGGGTGGCTTCGGTCTGTCCTCCTCCAGCCACTGGAGTCACCTGGGCTGTGATGGCCCTCAGTAGGAGTCTCCAGGAGGCTGGCACCATGGCCAACCAGGCCTGAGTTCTAGAAGGCTGACAGGAGAAAGGGGAGGCTCCTGAAGGCCTGTTGGGGAAAAAACTACCAGGTCTCCTGACCCTTGGCCTGAGGGAATGTGGGCTGTAGGGTTGGGGGCAACTGAGGGGATGGTTACACTCTGGTGTCCTAGAGCTGGTGGCCTTGGGACTCTAGGGACCTGAGCGTGTTGAGAGGCTGCTTTTGAGTGGTCCAGAGCCCCCCTCACAGGCGGAGAAAGTGAGGGTTCCGACCCCTGCCTTGAGACTGCTGATGGCAGAGGTCCCCATATGGCTGTGCAGGAAAACCCAAGAAGGGGCCAGGCCACACTGTTGTAGCCATCACTCTGGGGCTCTGTGGGGTCCACGGGCTGTGCTTGTGAAATTATACTTTTTGCCCTCACAGTGTGCTTTGTGGGAGGGGATTATTCTAGACCCTGATACTTTCTTGTTTTCGTTTAGTGTGTCCCCAGTTTTATCCCAGTATATTCTCTCAAGTGGATGGAGAGTGGCCATCTCTATGTGGGAATAGTAATACTAATCAAAGGATGGTATTGCTAGTTGTATTACTACTACTACTGTTAATTCAACATTTACTAAACTCCCCTCTGTGCTTTACCTGTGCTACCTGTGAGCCGTGGCGGGTAGGTGCCAGCTCCATTTTACAGATGAGGAAACTGAGTTGCAGAAGCCCTAACTGACTTTTTTATTAGTTGTTGATATTATTTAAAAGAACCGTAATATACAGCTTAGTAAATGGACTCAAACTCAGGACTTTGATTCCGAAGTCCATCTCTTAATCTCTTTTAATAGCTTTTCTTTTGGTCTTCATCATATCGTGGTGAAACAAAGGCAGGCAGGATTAAATTTCTTTTTCTTTTTCTTTTTTTTTTTTTGCAGTATGTGGGCCTCTCACTGCTGTGGCCTCTCCTGTTGCGGAGCACAGGCTCCGGATGCGCAGGCTCAGCGGCCATGGCTCACGGGCCCAGCCGCTCCGCGGCATGTGAGATCTTCCCAGACCGGGGCACGAACCCGCGTCCCCTGCATCGGCAGGCGGACTCTCAACCACTGCGCCACCAGGGAAGCCCTCAATTTCATTTTTATTCTGGACCTGATTGTCCTCAGCGCGAGGACTGTGTGTTGGGACGCTTCTGGCACTTACCCCTTCCCCTCGGGTCAGTGGCCACAAACCTGTTGCCATCCTCGTAGGCCAGGTCAAATGCAGCGGCTGGTCAGGGCTCTGCTGAAGCTTTCCCTCTGCCGACGGGACCCCCGTGATGATAAAAGCCCTGCCCGGAACCTGGCCTGGGTCTGTGATGAGGTGTCTAGAAAGGCTGCTGTCATGGCAGCGGGCACTCAGGGCTGTCTCCCTGGCCAGCAGCGTGGCCTAATGTGATTCCCTGTGGCACCTTCCTGAGAGACCCCAGACAGCCTCTGGGGGCGTATGGCTGGCCTTTGTCCCTTTGATACCGACTCTGGAGTCCTGTACAGTCATCAAGTCAGAGAGGATGTTGTGACCTATGTGATAGAGTGAGGTTTGGTTCTCCTCTCTGATGAGCCCCAAACTTCCTGTGTGAGGCTGAACTGGTCATTCCTACACCCCCATTTCTTGGGTGTCTGCCTCTTTCTCTGTTAAGTGGGGATGGCGATCCCTGTCCAGCCACGGACACAGGGTCGCTTTGAGAACTGCTGAGGTTAGTTAGTGAAGGGTTTGTCTGCTCTAAATCTAAGAGGGTATGTGGTTGCCTTTAGATACCACCTGGGAAGCCTTCCTTGACCCACCCATTGGGTTAGAGGCTGTGTGTCCCCAGCTCCCATATGTCCTCTGTTCGAATTGTCATCACACTGCAGCAAAACTGCCCATCTGTGGGGTTGTGTCCCCCCAGTCTGAGAGCTCTTGAGGGAAGGGGCTGCGCCTCGCTCACCATTGATGGTACAGAGCTGGCACTCAGTAAATGTTTGTAGAATCAATAGATGATTGAATGAATCCATTTCCAACTGGGGGAATTGGCTGGATGTGCTTGTGAGTCTGTTCTGTTCTCTCAGTTGGCAAAGATCTTCTTCAAAGAAAGATTAGGAAAGTGAGGAATCAATCAGATGTGATGTTTCCTTAATATTCTCTGAGGAGTCTATGGGTAGATCACGTGTGGCTTGATCCAGCACCCAGACTGTCTCCGTGACAGGGGTTCTTCCTCCCCATTCCTTGGTTCCTTTCAGTGAAGCTAGTCCTATTCTCAGGCCCCACATGGTGAAAAGATGACTGCAGCAGCTCTTTCCCCACATCCTCTCTTACTTGGTCCAGTGGGAGAGATGGGGAATCTTTGTCCCAGCATTCCTAGGAGGTCCTGGGGCTCAGAACTCTGATCGGACTGGCTTCAGTCATGTGCCCTCTCCTGAACCAGTTACTGGCCAGGGGAAGGCCGTGCACTGATTAGCTTAGATGGGACTTTTGCTCCACCCTAGGTGGACTGAGAGTGTGGGAAGGATGGATCCTGCAATAAAATTAAGGCTGTTGCTGGCAGAAGGGGAAATGGATATGGGGGAAATAGAAGGTATTTCATCATAGGTAGCATCTTATGTTTAAAACAAAAAATCAGGGGCTTCCCTGGTGGTGCAGTGGTTGAGAGTCCGCCTGCCGATGCAGGGGCCACGGGTTCGTGTCCCGGTCCAGGAAGATCCCACATGCCGCGGAGCGGCTGGGCCCGTGAGCCACGGCCGCTGAGCCTGCGCGTCCGGAGCCTGTGCTCCGCGACGGGAGAGGCCACAACAGCGAGAGGCCCGCGTACCGCAAAAAAAAAAAAGAAAAAGAAAAAGAAATGTAATCCTCCCTGCCTTTGTTTCACCACGATATGATGAAGACCAAAAGAAAAGCTATTAAAAGAGATTAAGAGATGGACTTCGGAATCAAAGTCCTGAGTTTGAGTCCATTTTGCGTACCGCAAAAAAAAAAAAAAAAAAAAAAAAAAAAAATCTGTGCATTAGTGCATCAATTTTGGGCCCCTTCAAGCTGAAAAGATGTTTTCGTCTTCAGTTATCCGCATCAGCCCCTGCAGTCCTGTGTGTACATATTTATCAAGGGCCCAGTTGCCCCATAGACGCCGGCTTAGCTGGGGACTGGCTGTCGGCACCGGGCTCTCGTGTGCTTTCTGACTTAAATGTCTCTCAGTCTGCATGTCTCACTCATGGGACGTCGACTGGGTGGGACCCTAGAGGTCTTTGTTCCAAACTGCCAGATGAGAAGACCAAAGCCCAGAGAGGTGAAGGCATAGCTTAGCCAGTGTCAAAGCCGAGATCAGAACCAGCTGTCCTGGCCCCATCTGAGCTTTCTTCCTTACACTCTCCTTCCGTTCCCCCAGAGAGCATTTCTACTTTGAGATGAGATTTTAGGGCCATAGATGCAGGAGAGACTCAGGCAGGAGTCTAGACGACTCATTATAGGAGGTTGAGTGCCAGAACAACGCCCTGTAGCACAGCCCCGTCTCCAGATGCAGCCCTGAGCCTGCCTGCCCTCGGGTCCCCGACCCCGGGTCTGCAGCTGGCCTCCAGTCTCCAGAAAGTCAGCAGTGACGTTGGCAGCCTTTGCATTTGTCATCTCTGAGCTGAGTGATTAGGGTCTCTAAGAGTAACCATTATCTGTGTGCCTTGGGAATGCATGTTTTTCACACATGCAGCCCTTCCAGAAAGCTTTAGCCTGGGGAAGAAGCAGACGGGCTCTACACTGAGGGCAGATACCAGTCATTTTTACAATTGTTTGCAACAGGAGAGGAAACATGAGCTTAACAGTTCTGTTGTGGATGGATTTGGGGGAGAAAGACGAATGAATTGTCAACAGGATGGCTTCTGCTTTTATCCTGGGATTTGCTGCCGTTCCCTGTGCACCGGCTGCCCTGTGCAGAGCCCCAGGATTTACAGACATTCCTCGCAGGTGTGGGCCTCATTGTGCGATGAGGTCCCAGGGGCTGGGCCGGCATCTGTGGAAGAGAATCTGTCAGGTGTGTCAGGGAGGGAGCACAGTCCTCAGAGGGGAATTTGGAGCAGCTCCCACACTTCCTCGTTTGGGGGAGGATCGCCAGCCAGGGGCTCAGACCTGAGCGAGCACCCACCAACCTTCTGAGTTGTTTTGAGCCCCTGTAATGTTTTCAAAGGTCCTAGATAGCAGCAACCAAGAGGAACAGCCTTTTCAGCCTCCCACCAGGAAAAAAAAAAAAAAAGATCCTGCTCAGAAATGCATTTGCGGGAAGTTTGAAGCTTGAAGCCCTCCAGCTGCAGCCTGGCGGCCTGGGTGGTCGAGCGGGTGGGACGGGTGTCCTCGAGTGGAGCATGGCCAGAAGGTAGCAGTTGCATTTAACAGCAATGGTGGATTTGCCATCTGGCAGACCTGGGTTCAAGTCTTGCCTCTCGTTCTGAGCCAGCTGCAAGGACTTGGGCAAGTTACTTAGCCTCTCTAAATCTCGGTTTACTTATCTGTAAAATGGACATAATACCTAATTGGATATTAAGAGAATTAAGTGAGAAGTTGTATGTAAAGCTCTTGGCACAGTGCTTTGGTAGCATCAACGGAAGTGTTTCTTTGGTTTTTTTTTTTTTGCGGTACGCGGGCCTCTCACTGCCGTGGCCTCTCCCGTCGCGGAGCACAGGCTCTGGACGCGCAGGCTCAGCGGCCATGGCTCACGGGCCCAGCCGCTCCGCGGCATGTGGGATCTTCCCGGACCGGGACACGAACCCGTGTCCCCTGCATCAGCAGGCGGACTCTCAGCCACTGCGCCACCAGGGAAGCCCCGGAAGTGTTTTTTGTTGTTACTATTAACAACAGTGTTGGTGTCGAGAGTGCCCCGCCTCCATCAGCACCTCCCAAAAGACCCCAAATAAACACAAAATCTATGTAAAAATACTGTGTTTCTAGACAAGTTCCTAGCACCCCCCCCCCCCTTCTAAGCAGATGGCCGCCTTTAAGCTCCTGTTTGGTAGAAATTCTGACTAATATTGATAGAGGTAATAGTTTAAGAAGACTTGCCGCTTTCCAAATATTAGGCAGCTCTGGGTGTGAAAGGACCCCGGACCCAGGGTGCATGATTCCTGGTTCGGAGAGTAGGCATGCACACCTGGGATGGTAAAATGTGGGACAGGTGGAAAGACGGGTAGAGGGAAGCAGAGACTGGGGCCCAGGCTGGTTTCCCATACCATACCCAGTAATGATCAGAAAAGGAAGGCAGGGTTCTGGAAGTCGCCACTGGTCAGCCTCAGGGGTCTGGGTGCTTGTCTTTTCGTCTCTGTGACGTGGTGGCAGGGTCTCTGCTGACAGTTTGACTCCATCTTACAGAAAATGTAGCTTGGTCATTCATCCTGCATCTCACAGCCAGGAGAAGCAGAGCTGAGACTCAAACGCAGGCCTGTGCCCCACCCTCCCCAAATATGCTCTTTTAGAAACATGCCCTTGTCAGTTTCCAGGAGCACAAGGTAAATGGGGAGGAGGATGTGACATCTTGACATTCAGGCACTGAGAATGGTGGTCTGGGTCTTCTGCAAATGTCACCACGACCTGTCTCTGAAGCAAAGTGCCTGGGGAATTGGGGGTCCCACATGGTCTCAGGGTCCCGTGTGTCTGTTCATGCTTGTTACCCCCGCTGCGGCAGGCAGTGCCCTGGAGGCACAATTTCTCCAGGAAGTTCTCCCGGCCAACACCCTACCCCACCTGGTGGCTGGTGAGACCACTGAGTGGGTGGTCTTCTGTGGTGGAAGGGTGGTGCTAGTGCCCATGCTGGGGAAGCCCAGGGAGAGTGGGGCTGGGAGAAGTCACCCCGGACCCCTGCTCACTGTAGTGTCTGGGTCCCTGACCTCCCAGCTGGGGACATGTTCCACTATTATCGTTCCCTTGCCTCTGCGGGCCTCTTCATGGCGCTTACTGTGATTGCAGTATTGCTTCTAATTGTTTATTTGGTTAACAGCCATCCTGGCACCAGAACCTGCATTTGTTCAGTACTGTATGCTATGAACCTAGCGCCGTACTTAGTATTCAGTATTTCATTTGGTTCTTGTTTTCTGCCAGGCACTGTGCTAGGACTGGGGTGCATCAGGGACTACTACAGATAAGTCCTCACTCCCCTGAAGCCTGCAGTCCAGTAATGAATACTTGGTGCTCAACACATGCTGGCTGGACAAGTGATTGAGTGAATGGTCCAGGAGGCCTCCTGGCCAGGACAGGGTCGCGGGCTCTGTTGGCTTCTCTGGACACTGGGTGGCAGGACTCCAGGGCTCCCCGTCCCGAAGGTGGTCAGGACCAGAGCTCTGATCTCTTTTGATGAAAGGGGCTGGCGGGGAGCCCAGGACTCGCTTGCCCAACCTGTTGGGGTTTCAGATTTGTTCCATCTGAGCAGTCAATTAATTAGTAATTGGAGCTACCCATCACCCCGGGCTCTTGAGAGAGTTGCTGGGTGCCCCTCCTTCCCCCTTTCCATTCGCTCAAATTGAGCAGCCCAGTCCTGTGATATCATTTGAAACCCTGCCAAGAAGCAATTATCATGCTGTTTGCTGACAAGGATTTGCTGCTGCTCCAGGAGCAGGGGCTGGAGATGGGAAGGCCAGCGCAGGGGAGCCGAGATGCGAGAGCAAACAGAGGTACAGGTGGAGGTGCTGCTACTGGTCTTCGCAAAGCACCAAGGCCAGGAAGGAGTGCCCTTCCTCTCCTTGGACCTCCTCTTGCCCCTCCCTGCCCAGACCTACATGCTGCAGGGAAGGCCCTGGGAGGTAGAACAGCATGGATTTCCTGGGAATTCTGATGGCAGTGGCCAGCTACTGAGCTCTTAGCATGCGCTAAGTACACTGGGCTTAAGAGCCCATTCAGTCCTCATAACAACCCTGAGAGGGGGGTGTCAGGAGCCCATTTTACAGGCAAGGAAACTGAGGCACCAGAAACAAAAGGGCTGGCCCCAGATGACCCAGGCAGTAAGCGGTGTGGTAGAATTTGAGTGTCTGGAAAAGCCTGCCTGTTCAGGCGGGTACCCAGTGGGGTAAGAAGGGTCAGCCCCTGGGCCCACTGCCAGGTCACGGTGACTTGCTGCGGGACACGGGCTTGATAAATGGTGGTGTTGCATAATCCGTGGCTGCCTCTGCAGGGTGGTTAGGTGGAGTCTGGTGGAATGGGCTGGCCCAGCCCAGCTGATGGATCAGAGGCCCACTGCAGTGAGGGGCCCGTCTGGGTGCTGCTGCGGGGCAGGGCCCCTTCCCCATCCTGGGCAGTCGACCCTGTGGCAGGGCCCGGGGGACCCTCACGGAAGCAAGGTCCATACCTGCAGGTGGAGGTATCCTGATCTGAGGGGACTGGGGGGGGGCCTCTCTCAGTGTCTGAACTCCCCATGCTCTGCCTTCCCACCTTCTCAACAGGTTTGGGGCCGGCCTGTGGGGACTCCTGTCTGCCCTGTTGTTGACTCATCCTGGGTGGAATTATGTACAGAAATTAGTCAACGGAGGCCATTCCCCGGACCACAGGCAGCTTGCTGCGGGCGCTCTGCAGGCGCCTTGCCTGCCTCAAGGGTCCTTCCAGGATACAGAGCACTGGCTTCATGGATGTGCTTTTGGGGGAGCAATACAGTTGGAGGCTGATGGCCCGGTCCACTGCCCAACGGCCTCCCCCCATCCTCCTGACAGAGGAGAGCAAGCTCTGGCCTCTGCTGGCTTCCAGGAAGAGATGGAGATCCTGGAACTGGAGGGGCCGGCGCTCAACCCTTTTGCTGAGCACCCCGTGTGCTGGGCATAGTGTCAGGCACTGAGGATTTGGTGAAAACAGCACATGGGTACAGTTGTGTGAGATCTCCTGGGATAGGGGCGGGAAATCTAACATAGATGGGTGCAGGCATGAGAAATGCTATCCCATAAGAGGGTTCCTTGTTGATTTCCTTAAGGTAATATGGACACTGGGTGATATTCGTGTAGGGTATATTGTGCAAAAGGGTAGACAGTGATATCTGCATCCCTCTGCCTGTTTCCAGCCATCAGTTTCCTTCCCCAGAGGCAACCAGTGTTTCCAGGGCATCCTTTATGCCCTCCCAGAGGTGTGCTCAGTCAGGCATGCGGGGTCAGTGCTTATGCACGTATCTGATACCTCCAAACTTTTTCTTTTTGTGAATAGCCGTGTACTCCGTACGCCAAGCTGCCTGATAGCTTTTTTTCCTTTTAATACTTGGCATATCTCAACACTCACTCTGTATCAGCTCACACAGAGCTGCCTCATTCTTTTTACTGGCTGCATATTATTCCATTATGTAGCCAGACCATACATTCTTGGACCAGTGCCCCGTGGATGGGCTTTGTGGCTGCTTCCTCTCTTTGCTATAATAAGAGATGCTGCTACAGCCAATGTCTTAGTTAACATGTGCACCTGCAGGAGAGATCCCTACAGAGGAGGTGCTGATCGAAGCAGATATGCATTTTTAAGTTTGCTTGATTCTGCCATGTTGCCCCGTCCCACTTTCCCGTCTTGCCAACGAAGTGTGAGTGGCTTGCTTCCCCATATCTCCACCTACGTGGAGCAGTATCAATTGTGCTGATCTTTCCCAATCCGATTGATGAAAAGTGGTATCTCATCGCAGTTTTGATCTGCATTGATATGGTTGTGGATGACTGAGCTCTTTTGCGTGTGTTGAAAGCCACGCGTAGCTCCCGGGCAGGTTTAAGCAGAGGGCCATGTGAGTGGTGGCATGTCTGTCCCTTCACTGGCAGGTTGGCTCTCTCCAGAGCCCATTAACCAATGCTCGCTCAGTGACACACGCCAGTCGGGAAGGGGCAAAGGGGACCTGGGACGGGGCTGGCAGGGCCACTCTGCCAAGGGTTGGGTGAGGAGGGGGCTGCCTGTCTGGAGTACTGGGGGGACAGGGCATTGATTTCAGTTCTCTCTGGTGATGGAGAAGATAACTTAGACTCTTTAGACCGAGGGAAGAGTCGGGGGCAGCCCTCTCCCTATCTGGCCTGGTGGCCAGTCCCATCCATCAGGAGGCAGGGAGGCAGATGCTATGCTGTGCCGAGAGCTTTCCACCCTTGGGATTTAGAGCCAGGGCAGCTGCTGTGGGACACCCTGCTCCTCGCCGAGCTGTCAGGCTCCAGGCCAGGGCATCCTTGCTGCCCGGAGCTTTCTGTACTGCAGGGCCTACATGGTGGGTGAGACCTGCACGTGTCCGTCTAGTGTGTGGACCTGCTCCCGCCCCCTTCCCTTGTGAGCTCTTGGTTTTTAAGGCCTGTCCTCCACGCTCTGCCTTCTCCCCTCTGTGCCTTGGGCCCCAGCGCAAGGGCGGCCCCTCCGCACTTCTCGCCTGGCTCCCGCCTGACTCCCGCCTGACTCCGGTCTCTCCCCCATTCTCTGTCTTGACCACTGTGGTTCCTTAGCAAACTCTCTCCCCTTCATGGTAGTTCTGGGTGTGGCACTGCTCACCTAGAAGCCTCCATGGATAAGAACAAAGTCCCCTCTGACCGGCCCTGGCCTCCAGCTCTCCTCTCCAAACTCCATCTCCATCCAGATTTGCCAACCCACCCTCCCCAGACACACGCTGTGCCTTTTGGCCTCTGTCAGATCTACTCCTTGGGCCTGGGATCGTCTTGTTTCTTTACTCGACACACTCACATCCCCTGAGACTGAGGGCAAAGGCGCCGCCCAGGAGACATTCTCCGGCCACGGCGACCGGCTCTCTCTGCCCAAGGGCCACTTTGGGGTCAGTCTCCAGGGTCCAAGGGACTAGAGTGGCAGTGGTAGTTGTGGTAATAATCACAGCCCACACACACAGTGGGTAGCAGGCGTGAGACTTGAGGTTGTGGGTCTGAGCACAGAGCTCGTGCCCTTGGACGCTGGAGGTCTAGCCTTGCCCTGGAGAGCGAGAGCTGCCTCCTCAGCTAGGACACAAGCATTGTCGTCTTGCCTGTCGCTGCAGCCCCGGCTCCCGGCACAGTGCCCAGCACGTGGTGGGTGCTCCGTAACTGGTGAGTGAGTGGCTAAGGGGATGAGAACCACTGAATGTTCTGAGCAGGAGAGTGACAGAGCCGCCTGGTCACGTGTCAATGGACTGAAAAGAGGAGACAATTCCAAAGGCGTCTCCAAAGGCCGTTTGGGAGTCTGAGGTGATGAGAGCCTGGGTCAGGGAGGACAGGGGCTGGGAAGGGGCCCCCACTCTGTCGGAAGCCTTCTGGCGCTCTCTCTATGAGCCGGGCACAGGTCTGCCCACCAGGTGGGCCCTCTGGAGAGCAGGGACGGCTGCTTCCTCCTTGCGTGTCTCTGGCAGGTCCTCGCACGTGGCTAGCACGCAGTAGGTGCCCACTGGGGAGGCGCTGGCTGAGGTTGGACCTGGGCCCCTGAATGCTGTGCAATCTAGGTGGGGAGGCATGGGCTCTCTGTCACCCTTTCTTCTTTACAACCAGGGATGAGGGCCAGACAGAGCAAGACGTAGAGGATGGCTTCGGCTTCCATGGCTTCTTGCATGGTGACGAAGGCAAGCTGTTTAACTGGTCTAATGTGATGAAGAGGAGGGTTGCCACGGAGGCTCACTGGAGAGAGCCTAGCGCAGGGTCTGGGTAGAGCAGGTGCTTAGCCAGGGGAGCCATTGTGATGGTGGCGACGGTGGTGATAGAAGCCAGGCTGAGAGAGGGCTTGGGTCTCGGAACCCTGCAGGAGGCAGATCAGGATGAGGGCGACACGCTGGATCAGCCCCCCGGGGACTGTGGTGTGGCCTGCGACACCCGGCTGTGGTAGCAGGAGGCTGACCCTGCCGCCATTGTCTGCGGCCTCTCGGGTGACGGGCTCAGAGGATTATTCCTGTGCCCTCCTGGCCTGTCCGAATAGATGACTGTGCGGTCCCGCCCTCACGCCTGTCCTGACCCCCTGCGGCTCTGACTGTTGGTGGACAGGTTGGCTCAAGGCTGGCATGGGGAGTGGAGGGAAACCACTGCCAATCTGGGGACCTGGTGCTTGGCCAGGACCTGCACTCAGCCCCGTGCAAGGCCGATGTCACCGAGTGTGAGTCCCGTCACTAGGCACAGGGGTGATGGGGGGAAGGAAGGTCTTGGGAGTCCAGGCAGCCGTTCTTGGCTGGCTTACCTGGATTAGTCTTTTCATGTGAAGGGAAGAAAGGAATCTGCTTTGTCGTAACTGGGGCATCAGGCTGGAAACACAGTTGGTGTTCCTGGCAATCCCTGGCACTCTCCAAAGCTTATCTGTTGCTTTTCCAAGACACTTCCAGGTGCTCTCTGTTATGATAACAAGTGATGACACAGAGTTAGCTTGAAATGAGATAAACAAACAGTCTAAAAATGAATGGATTGGGGGCGGCTTGGCACGGAATCCCCGACCCCCGGAGTCATGGGGGAGCTGGGGTTGGGTGTGGCTGGGTCCCTCTCCCATCCCCACTTCCGCCGCCACGGAGCTGCGGGCTGCTGGAGGGTGGAGGTGCCAGACGGTGCCTGAGGCCCAGAGGAGGGACGGGGTGGGCCCGGATGTGAGCAAGGAGGTTTATGCCTGTGTGGAGGAAGCTGGGCCAATGTTTGGACATCTTTATGGTTTTGGGAGTTTCTTGGCCTCACCCAGAGGAGACATGGTTGCATCAGAACTGGAGGTCCTTTCCTCGGTGGCCTATGCAGTGGGAGAGATGAGCAAAGAGAGCGAATCTGGAGTCGGAGGAAGAATGGGGGAAATAGGACCCCTTTCTAATTCCAGGCTGCTGCTTCAGACCACCTTCTGCCCCATGAAGGGATTTACATGATGTGTCTGGACGCTGCTCTGGGCGAGGAGGAGGGGGGGCAGGAGGACGTGAGTCTCACCTGTGCGGGGCTGCATAGGTGGGCACTCATGATGTGTGTACACCTAGCAGGAGGCCTGGTCAGAGGAAAGGCCACTGCAGGGCACAGAGAGAGGAGATGCCTGCTGTAGGACCCTCTTCCTCTGCCGTTGCCAAAATGAGTCTTTGCTTTCCTGAGCGACATTGCCACCTGTCCGTCAGTGATGATGCTGTTAGAGATCACAGGCCTGTTTCAGCATTGACCCCAGCATTCCAACCAGTGAACAGGCATTTGCCCTGGTAGTCCTAGGTCCTGCCTTCCATGTTTCTGTTTCTCCTCCTGGCCACGGGGTAGGACCGGGCTTCCCTGTCCCTAATGTTCAGGGTGACCACGTAAAAACCTGGCATGTGATTAGTCTTACTTTCTCCTTCCCTCTGGCACAGAATTCCAGAGAGTAGCTGGTCTTTTCTCAGGCCCCAGAGTGAAGGCAAGGCAGGGCAGAAACCCCAGCTGACCAGCAGTGGGTGTGTAGTGTAAAGGAAGAAATTACTGCAGCACAACCTAGCCCATCCCGATGGTACTAAAGGGGGAAAGTGAAGGGAGAGACCCCGGGCCTAACCTAGAATCAAAACCTAAGAGCTTATAAAGGTAGTAAATGGCTTTTCAGAGCTCCTCTTTGCTCACTAAGCACCAACAGTGCTGGCCTTTCTGTTATTGGAACAGTAACCTCAGGGCCTTTGCACTTCCTGTTTCCTCTGATGGAAGCACTCTTTCCCCAGATTTTTTGCTTGGAAAAGCTCCTCGTCATTCAGGTCTCAGCTCAGACATCACCTCTCAGAGAGAGATTTCCTGACGTCCGATCTAAAGCGTTCCCCGCCCCCACTCTCACTTTATTACATCACCGTGTTTATCTTCATAACACTTATCCTGTCTGTTTACTTGTTTATCATCTGTCTCCCCTCTAGGAGTCAGCTTGGTGAAGGCCGGGACCCTAACCCTCAGGTTTATATCTGTGTAGCCAGCGTGTACAGTGGTGCTGGTCCGGGATGGCAGCCCATGCATATTCGATGAGTCCATGGATTGGGAGGTCTGAGGGGTGCAGGGATTCATGGCGGTGACCTAATGGTGGAAACTTTTAAATATACTTGTTCCGGAGCTTGATGAATATTTGCGGGGTTGCTGTTTCAGAATCTGGGAGAGGACTCTGAGCTCTCCCCCTTGGGTCACCCCCTGCCACCCATCTCAGTTCACCTGGTACCAGTCCAGTGAGCTGAGGGAGGAGTATGAGTGGCTGGACAAGGCTCCCAGGCTGCAGAGCTGAGCCTTGTGATGGTTCTAGCAGGTGAGAGAGATTGTGTACGTGTGTGGGAGAGAGAATACGAATGAGTGAATGAATGAATGCTGGGCACCAGGGCCCAGGGCCACCTTTGCGAGCTCTCTACCCCAGAGGATCCTCTGCTGCCCAGGAGGCTGGGAGAAGCCAGGAGCCCTGGAGAAAGAGCCAGGAGCTTGGAGCAGGTGACTTGGTGGGGGTGACAGTAGGGGAGCGGCTCCCAGGCCTGTCCTAGTCTGGCCTCTGGCCTTTGTGTTTCTCAGAAGCCACCAGCCCTGGGCCTTGCTGGGCACCTGCTCTTCTCTGCACCTGGGACGTTCTCTCCCACGTGGTGACCGGAGGTCCACTCTGAGCATGGCCTCCTCTGTGAAGCCTTCTGTGACTGCTGGGAGGTGGCGACACCCCCATGTGCTCGCACAGTTCTTGGCTCGCCTCTGTGAGAGCCGCCTCCCCCACCAGATGGCAGGGCAGGGCTCTCATCTTACTTCTCTGTCTCCTCACTCGCTGCCTGGCACGTGGCCACCACCCTGTCAGTGATTATTAATGATGAGGGACGTGGCATCTTTAGGTAGCTGACGGGCCGTATGATGGCATGCCCTCGGTGGGCAGGACTGAGGCTGGGCCACAGAAGTCACAGACAGGTGTCAGCTCACTAGGAGGAGGAACTTCCTATCAGAGTCGTCATTTAGGGGCCCAGCCACCTTGAGGCCACGTCCCATCTCTGGAGGTGTGTGAGCAGAGGTAGCATGACCCTCACCCCTTTCCATTCCAGAAAAGAAGTGGAAACATTAGATTTTCCAGCTCGCTGTCAGAGATCTTACTGGCCCTGCAGTTTGGGGCCTGGAGCAGATGCGTCATCTGAGGCTGAGTTGAAGTGTTTTGGCCCAGGTGTTTCCCAGGTGACAAGGGTGTGGTCTAAGGGTCCCAGCCCTGCTGGATGTACATTGCCTGACCTCACTGAAAGGTGGGGCCGAGCAGCTTTGTCAAACTGCCCGGAACACTGGAGAGGGAAGAGGAAGGGTGCCCGGCCCACGCTGTGTGTGACAACCCTTGTTCCATGGCCTCTGCAGCAGGTCAGGTAACCTGGGTGGGGCTGCGCCATCCCTGACCCCACGCCCTTCGGAGACTTCACTCTCCCGTGTCCTGGCGGGGTTACCTGAGGGAAGCACCACCCTGTTCTCCTCAAAGAGCTCAGGGTTCCCCCGGCAGAAGGATGACCCCTCGGCAGTTGGATGATCTTATACCTGGCCCTGGGTTTCCGAGGGGTCCCTAGGGCAGGAGGAGGAAGAGGCATCCGCAGATGGCAGGTTTCTGGTGTATAATGGGGAGCCTTTGGCCAGGTGTCTCCGTGAGCCACATGCCTCCAGCTTTACGGGAAGGCTGCTCTTCTCGGTCCTGGGGGCTCTCCTGCCTATGGCTTCAGGAAAGGGCGCTCCCCTCTCACGTGTTGTCCCTCACTGTTCTCTCTGGCTCCTGCTGGATGCATGTGTCCTGACCCACCATGCCCAGCTCAGCCCTCGTCAGTATCATTAAGCCTCGGCCCCAGGATCTCCGTCTCCTGCCTCAACCCTTCCTGGCTTCTGTTCCTCCTCCCCCGCAGCCTGGCCGCCTCTGCCCCCTAACGATGGCCCTCTTTTCCCCTGTGAGCTTTTGCTCACTCAGGGCGCTTGCAACAGACCCTTGCTGCGCATGACTGCTCCTCGCAGAGGGGACCCTGTGATAGCGATCTAGGGCGTGTGCGGCAGATGTTTGCAGAAGGCGCGTGTCGCCCTCCCCGCTATGATGACAGGGCCAGTGCCTCTCTGACCCCATGCCAACTGATAGGCTCAGCCTCAGGCCAAGCACGCAGTACGAGGCCCGTCACACACCCTGGGCTCTACAGACCTGTCTGGTCCTGCAGGAGGTGAGCCATGGATGGGTCATGGTGTCTCCCTTGGGACAAGATGTACACCAGTGCGACCTCTGGGTGACCTCACTTCCCGTCTGTGGGCTAGGCTGCTGGATGGGGCCAGTGGGTCTGGCCCAGGACCCTGGTGGCTGAGGCGTGGGGAGCTGAAGGGCTGTCTGGGCTGGTTGTTGATGTGAGCGCAAGTCCCAGCAGAGCAGGAAATGGAGAGGCGCTGGAGGAGTCCCTTGCCCTATCTGAGCGTTACAGTCAATCTGGGCAAATGGGGTTCCTTCCGTCTGGCTCCGGGGCTGGGCGCGTGGGGAGGTGGGTCTGTTCTGGGGGCTGGGCAGCACTTCAGCATGTCCTGAGTCCTGCTTAGTTCCTTCGGCCTTTCAGAGCACCTGCTAGGTGCTGGTCGCTGTGCTGGACACCTGAGGTCCCGGCCCTCATGGGGGGTCGTGCACACTCGGTCTGAGGAGGGGCAGGAGGACTTGGGTGGCAGGGGTAGGGACGGGAGAGGTATAATTATCTGTGGGGTGAGCCTAGAAGTCGTCCCTGATAGCGAGGTGGCAGCAGCAAAGCCCCGGAGATCCTGGCCACTCCCATGAGGCTGCCTAGGCTTTCGGTTTTGCAGGTACCTCACAGTTCAGGGAGCCCAGCTGTGGTGCTGCAGGATAATGCTGCATCATACATATAATTATACATCGTAGTGTGTAATTCTTGATGTGTTACTATAGTATACTCTTACCATAGACACATTTTCTAGCTCTGTGGTGCTCCTATGTGTGTGATCTGGCCTCTCCCTCACCCTCAGTCTGAAGTAGCCGCCCCCCAGCACTCCTGTAGCGCCCTGTCTCATTGTGGCAGGCTATGGCGCTCTGCATTATCTGAAATTTAAGTTCATTCATTACTTGCTGCTGGAATGGAACCACCATGAGGGTGTGGGTGATTCTGGTCAGTGTTGTGTCTCCTGTGCTCAGGGCAGGCCCGGCACAGGGTAGGGGACTTGCTATTTGATCAGTGATTGAATGAATGAGTAAAATGCAAATTGGATTTCACACAAGCCAGGTGAATTAGGCGTTGTTGCTCTCCCATGTTCCGGAGGAAGGGGATAAGCCTCGATGAGATGAAGTGATGGGCCCATATTACTCAGCTGGTGGGTGCCAGGGGTTGGGATTTGGACCCCCATGCCTTCCCAGGTTGGGTGGGTATGGGCGTGCCCTGCTTGCAGCGTGTGTGGGTAGACCCTGACATGCGTAAGGGCTGTGTGCAAGCGGCAGTCATTTTACAGAGTGTGGCATGTCGAGATGGAAAGGCTTTGCAGGAATTTTGCTTTATGGGTAATAAAGGCCTTTAGGTGCCTATGATGTGGAGGTGGGTCCAAAGAAGACTCTACTTTGCTTTCTGCCAAGGGGTTTGGTGGAGACCCCTGTGGAGGCTGGAGCTGCTGGCCGTGCTTTGAGCAGGCTGGACCCCAGGGAGGAGGAGATGCTGGCTCTGGGCACGGCCTGGGGCTCGCCTGGCGCAGGGTGGTGTCCATGGGGCGGGATGGAGTGGCAGCATCCCTGGGGTGAAATGCAGGTTTAAGCTGCCTCAGTGGGAAATGTGATGTTGGGTAGCTCATTAGATCCTACAGGAGCACCGAGGAGCGCTGCTTCCAGTTATCAGGATGAAAATTAATGGAATAAAACCTCTAGCCAGGCTGCCCAATGGTGGACCAGGGAAAGCTTTTGCTGCTTCGTCAGGATTGGCCAGGAAGTGTTGGGGCAGTCACACGGCAAGCCAAGGGGGGAAGTATGGGCTGTCTGCAGATGCTTGGGCTGGGAGTGGGGGTCCTTGCTAATCCTCACAGCTTGGTCCCCTTAGCCCGGACCAGGAAGGGAAATGGGGCTGAGCAGGAGGCTGGACGAGGCTGGGTTTGCAGAGCCCTGATACAGGAGGAGGCCCCTTGGTGCCCTGGTCAGCCTCCAGAGCTGAAGGGGATGTTGGAATTGGCCTCCTGTAGAGGTGACGTGGAGCTTTGGGCTGCCCCTGAGCTTCAGACCTGGGGCAAAGCTGGGATGGAACTTGGGCTCACTTGAGCATTTCCCTGAAAACCTTGTCGTCAGATGACTTGGCAAAGCTCAGGCACTGTGACTGCGAAGGGGAGCCCCGAATGGACTTGACTCCTTTCTCCCATGGGTCCTGAGGATAGGTGCAGGCCCTAGCGATGATTACACCAACCATCCCTGCTACTCCGAGGGGGTGGTGTTGGCTCGAGCTGAGAGCCACGGCTGAGTCTGGCCCTCCGGGTGGGTCAGGGCCCATTTGTGCGAGAGAGCAGGTCTGGCTCGTGGCAGCGTTCCACCCAGCCATTCTCTGCAGGTCTCTCCTGTTGGGACTCATTTTCACAAATGCTGCCTGAGCACCGTCTGCCACCATCCGGTCAGTGTGCACTCAGGGGAGCGGCCCATTCAGCCAGGTCCACAGTCCACTCTCAGGAGATCTCACCTGGCCGCCCTTGGCCTTAGGCTAGTAAATACTCAATCTGTGTTAATGATCAGTAACAGCCTAGGAGATTGAGACTATAGCATCTCCATCTTATTGGAAAGGAAGCTGAGGCTCAGAGAGGTGAAGTGACTTCCCCAAGGACACACAGCCAGGAGGTGGTGGACTGAAACTGGACAGTGTGACTCACATCAGAGCCAGTGCTCTGAGGTGCAGCATTACGCTGCCTTCTTGGATAGGTGAAGCAGGCTTCCTTCGAGGACTCTCAAGCCTTCCCCTGAAGCATTTCAGGACTTCCCTCATCATTCTTTGCAGGTGGGGAGGGTCAGACATTCTCAGCCTCACTTTACCAGTGAGGAAACTGCTGGTAGCTGGTAGGGCTCACACTTACTTGATGCCCTTTTATGGAACGCGCCAGGATGATGGGTGTGTTTGGTTGAAGTCGTTGAAGTCCTTGGATACCAGTAGTGTATCATGGGGCCTCTTGCCTGGAGTTCCCTTGGTCTTGGGGAGCTGGTTGTTCACATTAGTGGTTCCCTAGGCTCATGGCTTTCTTTCTGGGGCTTCTCTTTGCTGGGGACTGCCCTTGCTGATGGACCACCCAGAGTGTTGGCTGGCAGGGCCTCATGGGTTAGTGCAAGCAGCCCTGGACAGAGCGGGCAGTGGGATGCTTGGGGCTCGGTCGGCCAAACTGGACTGTTTCCTAGGATTGTTGTGTTATATTTATTCCCACTAATCTACTTCTCTTGCCTGTTTATACAATGAAAAGATCTAATAAAATGTATTTGAGGCTACAGCAAATGAAGAACATTTTGGAAAGAAGTATAAAAGGAACACTGTCTTGGAATACCTAGCTAATCTGAGTTGCTCTCTCGGCTCTGAGGTCCTGCCTTTGAAAACTCTGTTTCTCCTCCTCTTCCCTGTAAAAGCGAGAGTGAGACTTCTCAACAGTAAGCAAACGCTGGTGTACTGCCTTTGAGGTGGGGTTTGCACACGTGCGGATCGAGAGCAGGAAGCTCTTCCCAGTTGGAGGATGCTGGCATCGTAGCTCTTCCATCTAAGGATCCCTGTGGAAAAGCGGGCTGATTTCACCACTTACGTGCCAGGACCCCGGATGCCGAGGCAGGGGAATGCTGCAATCTAAACATTTACATTCTGAAAAATGGGAAATCATCCACTTAGATATAAATTAGCCAGGGCTTGACGGGTTTATTACGTCTTGGAATGCTTTCATGAGGCTTTCAGAGGGGTCCATGTTGCAGGCCCAGGTCTCCAGCTGGGCTTGCCTGTGGCATGCTCCTAGGGGGACCCCGCTGGAATACACAGGCTGGGCTGACTTGTGCTTAAATTTCCACGGGCCCTGATTCATATGCGACGTGGGGAACAGGGGAACACAGTGCTGCACCCTGAACAGTGAGGCGCCCTGAGCCGCGAGCCTCTTAAAGGTGACGGGGCGAGGCTAGTCAGGGAAAAGGAGAGGGAGGGGCCAGAGTCAGGGAAAAGGAGAGGGAGGGGCCAGAAGTGGAGGCCCAATTAGCGGCGCTGGATGGTAGGGAGGCAGGAGAAATGTGCTGAAATGTGTACATTTCATAACGTATGTGATATGACTCTCGTTGAGCAGGAAGAGGGTAAGGAAGGAAGCAAGAAATGTGCAGGAAGGAAGGACTGTATGTCCTTAGGAGTTTTCAGACAAGTCTTGGACCATAAGTCCCGGAGGCTGGGCTGGGTGCGAACCCTCAGCCGGTGGTGGCTGGCTTAGCTCCCGGCTCGGCTCAGCGAGAGCGCGGTCTGAGCAACCCTGAGGGCAAAATCCAGGGAGAGCTGAGTCCCAAGCTCAGCACGTTGAGAGGATCTTAGGGAGAAGGTGGGAAAAGCACACAAACATAAACACACACACACGTAATTGTAATAAGTTGTATGAGATCATTTCTATTTCCCCCTTTTCTTCTATAATTATATACACTTACACATCTGTGAAGGTATCTTAGATATATGTAGAACAGATGCTGAATAAATGATTTTGGAGGAGTTTGATGTTAATCGTGAGTGATCGATGACATCAGCTATCTTTTTCTCATTCAGAGGAAGAAGCCTGCTTTGTATAGGGATTTTAATTTGGGGGATTTTATCCCAAGCAGTGGTTCTCAAACTAGCTTGTGTCAGAATCACCTGCATAGCTTGATACAAGAGATTTCTGGGTCCCACCGACCTTTACAGTTGGACTCATTAGGTCTGGGGTGGGTCCTAGAAATTGACATTTTTAACAAGTGCCCCTGTGCTGCTGCTACTGTTAACTGGGGGACCACACTTTGAGGAACACTGGTCTAGAGAGAGAAGGGTATGGGCTTTGGTGGGAGATGATGGATTCTTTATAGAACTGCCTCGGGTCTGAGAACTTGACGTGTATGCCTTTTGATGGAATGAAAGAAGACTCGTGGGTATCCATTGGAACCATTTCCTTGCTTTTAGAAAGAGGCCAGAACCTCCTATATTGTGGGCGGAGCCAGCTTGCTGCCACACAGAGCAGCGGCTGGCTTTGTGGGTTTACGGATTCTTTCAGCAGGGATTCACCAGTGTCCACTCTACGGCCAGCCCTGTGTGTGACCTGTCATCAGTATCCGGAAAGACTCGGGCAGGATGTTGCCAGTACAGTTCAATCTAACAAATGCCGGGGGGAGAACACTTCCTTGTGCCCAGCTGGGCTGCCCTATCGGGAGCTGGAGGAGAGATGATGTCGTGATTGCCGTGGGGATGCTTGTCATCCTCTATGCCCTCCCCATGCCCTTGGCTCCATTTTGGTCCCCAGTAACAGCTCTGGACCCCTCTGGGAAGCCAAGTGTTTTCCTTAAAGGCTGTGGGTCACTTTGACATCCGGGTGTGACTCTATCCTCTTGGGCTTCCCGGCAGACACCCAGACCTGAATGTCTTGGCACCTGGACCTCAGCCCTGTCACCCCCACTCCTCTAGCCAAGCCCCACTGTGTTCTGACCTCTTCTCTTGAGAACACGCTGGTGTCATTGTGTCTGTTTTGCATCCACTTGCCAGCATTTTCACTGAAGAGTAAATGCAAAGCTGGACTGAGGAAGCCCACGAACAGTTCTTCCTGCTTACGAATAGGCCAACTCCAAAGCTTGAATGAGGACAAGGAAGGGGCCTGCTGGCAGTATAGCTGAAGGGGTACGAGAAGGTGAGTCAGGCCACCTGAGGTCCTGTTGTGTGACTTCAGGGCGGCCCCTTCTTCCCCCTGGTCTCAGTTTCCTCCTCTATCAGATGAGGTGTGATGATGCCTGTCCTGCCACCTCTCCTCTCGTAGTGACATCGCCACTTTCCCCAAACATGTGCAAATTATTGAGCATATCAGGGGTGATAGGCCGACCTGTAAAACTGTCCTGAGGGGAGCAGGTGACCCTCTTGAGGTTTGAGGGGGGCGGTGTGGAAGCCTCACCGGCAAGGGGCAAAGGTTAGCTTGGAAGTACAGCGTGGGTGTCAGAGACAAACTGAGCACCTAGATTCACATCCCCCCGGCAATTTACTCACCCTAGGGAGTAGGCCCTGCCTCTTAGGCCGTTTGACCTTCAGTCTCACCTGGAAAAAAGGAGATAAATAAGAGTGTGTAGCTTACCGGGTGATGTTATGCTCTGTACTGAGGTCCAGTGAATGGTGATGGCCATGACAGGGCTTATGGGGTGGCTTCAGTGGCAGCCCCAGGAGAGTGAGGGAACATCTTTGGATTTCCTGGACCCCCAAATCATGCTATGCTTGCTACTCGCAACTGGCTGGCCTGTGGTTAGGGGGTAAAGGCAAATAAAAATTCAAGGAATGTTTATGAATGAGACTATGAAGAGGAGAGTTTGGCTCTTCTGGTGCCTGGGTAATTTTTTAATTTGACTTTTATTTTTATCAAAGGAATATATATTCGTAGCCAAGCAGTAATAAGCTTATAATGAACAGCAGCCCACTGCCCCCTGCCTCTGGTTTCTGCTTTCTAGAAGTAACTGTTTTTAATTCTTTTAGTTGTCTCTTTTGGTAGTTACCGTATTTCTAGACAATGTGCTTATGTTACCTTTTTCTTGATTTTTTCTTTAGTTATTATTTTTGATTTTCAATTATGGAAGATGGGGGTTAAGATTTCCTGCATCAGTTCTCCTCTGGTCAAATGCACATTAACTTCCCTTTCCCCCGTCTTCACGAAACATGGCAGCGCCCAGGTTATGATGGTGGTGATACCCAGCGTGGTGTAAACACCCATGTAATGTACTGTGATCGCTTTTCTCCTGATAGACTTTCTGTTTTCCTTGAAATTAGGTACATAGCAACCAACATGCTTTTTCATTTGCTTGATTTTCTATTACCATTTATCCTCCAGTTCTCTGATTAAACTCTAAGTATTTTCTGAATATGTTCCAATGCATCAGTTCATCTGTTTTGTTTTTTCCTTCAGTCTGGATAGTGGCTCTGTAGGCACCACTGATAATCTGAGTTCACCCTTAACCCTCATGCAGGGCCTCCTGCTGGATCGCTTGTCTCCTGAGTTCCATCCCTTTCTCTTTCTCCATTTACTCTCTCACTTTCAAGGAGCATACCTTCCAGTATCCTCCTGAGAAAGGGCACATGGGAGGCAGAAACTTGGAGGCTTTGCATGTCTGAAAGTATTTTTTTTTTTTTGCGGTACGCGGACCTCGTACCGTTGTGGCCTCTCCCGTTGCGGAGCACAGGCTCCGGACACACAGGCTCAGCGACCATGGCTCACGGGCCCAGCCGCTCCGCGGTATGTGGGATCTTCCCGGACCAGGGCATGAACCCGTGTCCCCTGCATCGGCAGGCGGACTCGCAACTACTGCGCCACCAGGGAAGCCCTGGAAGTATCTTTGTTTGACTGTTATAGTTGATGAGTAGTTTGGCTGAATATAAAATTCTATGTTGAAATTGCTTTTCCTTAGAAACTTGGAGGTAGTGTTGCATTGTCTTCTAGCTTCCCATTTCTCCTGAGAAGTCCCATGCTATTCTGTGTCCCCATCCTTAGGTGACCGTTTCTCACCACTCCTTCCTTCTCCTCCCCTTCTCTCCACCCAGAAGCTTTGAGACTCATCCCTTTATCACCAGGGTCCAGAAATGTCACATTTCCATCACTTCATATGAATTTTAAAAAATACATTGTTTTGGGCACTTGCTGGATACTTTTAAATCTAGAAACTTTAGCTGTAGAGATTTGCCTTATATGATTTATTTGATAAAAATTTCCACCCTCCATTCATTTTCTCCTTTCTGGAATTTTTTTTTTTTTTTAATGTTGAATCTCCTGAACTGATCCACTGATTAACCTTTTCTCCTAATTTCCATTTAATTGTTTTACATTCTAGAGCAGTAGTTCTCAAACCTTTTGGCCTCAGATTCCTTTTTCAGTCTCAGGATCTATTTGCAGTCGTAAAGATCATTGAGAATCACAAAGACCTTTTATTTACTTAGATTATACCTATTGGTATTCACCATATTAGAACTTAAAAAAGAAATTAAAAAATATTAATTCATTGGGCTTCCCTGGTGGCGCAGTAGTTGGGAGTGCACCTGCCGATGCAGGGAACACGGGTTCGTGCCCGGTCGGGGAGGACCCCGCGTGCTGCGGGGTGGCTGGACCCGTGAGCCGTGGCCGCTGGGTCTGCGTGTCTGGAGCCTGTGCTCCGCAACAGGAGAGGCCACAGCAGTGAGAGGCCCGCGTACCGTAAAAAAAAAAAAAAAAAAAAAAAAAATTAATTCATATAAATAAACCCATTTACATGTTAACATAAATAGCATAATTTATGAAAATATAAATACATTTTTCAAAGCAAAAATTTTAGTGAAAAGAGTGACATTGTTTCATATTTTTGCCATTCTTTCAAATACATGGCTTAATAGCGATAGCTGTATTCTCACCTGTTTCTTCATTGGATCTGTTGTGATATGTTTTTCGATTGAAGTATATGAAGAAAGTCTGGTTTCATTCAGATGTGTACTGGAAAAGAGAAGAGTATTTCTAATTGCCCTTTCGGATAATTGTGGATATCTTCTTTGATTTTACAACAAAACTACCATGGTGAGTTCTCAAAGGTTAGTGTCAGTGTGGAATCTGAAACCTTACCAGTAAACTTCTTGTTCTCTGTTACATTAGAATCCATTGGTCTATCTCGAACGTGGAGTGGATTTTCCCTACGCCTGATTTTGAAACCTTATTCACTGATCATTTGGCAAATACTGGTGCACTGAATTATAGATTTTTGAAATGCTGACACATTGCTTTATACAATATCAAACATTTCGATTTGTAAATGTCACTGATCGCAACAGAGAAGTATGCTCTCGCGCTTAGGGTATCAGATGAGCTTCCTAAAATTCTAATTTTGCTTGAAAACTCAAATTTTATTGTTAGTAACAAATATTACCAGTTGTTTTCCTTGAACTGAAAGACTTACTTTGTTAATTTTTGAGAAAAGATTTCTCGACATTAAGATTTTACTTTGAGTGTGTGGCAGTGAAGAATAGGGTGACTCCTAGTACAGTTTGCTGCCACCTGCTTGATTTCTGTTAAGGCCCCAGGAGTTTTGCCCACAATTGCTCTTGTACCATCAGTGTAAATGTCAGCTCAGTGGAAGAGGTGAATAATGGCTGAGTATTATTATAAAAATAATTTTGGTTTCATGGACTCCTTGAAAGGGCTGCAGGAACCCTTAGGTGTCTGAGGACCACACTTTGAGAGCTGCTGCTCTAAACTGTATGTTTTCAACTTTATCTTCCAAACATCTACTGGATTTTTTTACTCTTGCTTTCCTTTTTAAAATTTCTTAGAGCTCTTGCTTTGTACGTCTTTATAGCTTTCAATTTTTACTTTATATGTGCTTTATGTTCTCTTCTTTCACTGAGGGTATTAATTAATTGTATGTTTCTCTGGAGTTTTCCTTTGCCGTTTATACTGTATCTTTTCTCTGGGTTACTTCTGTTTCCTTTCGGTTGTCCTGTCTTTTTGGTGGACGCGGTGATCGTTGGCTCATATTTAAGATGAGGCACGAACATGCTGGTTGGAAGTCCTCTGGGCATGGAGTCCCTCAAATAGTGGTATCTTTGGGAGTTTTTGTTTTCATGGGCTGGTTAGTTTCAAGGGGGAATTTTCCAGCCTGATACATGTGACTCTTGGAGCCAAAAGGAGAAAGGGCACTGGAGGATTTTGCTATTCAGTACATCAATTTTCATAGGATCCCCATTTTCAGAACGGCGCCTCACCACTTTCCTCAGTTTTGCTTTGTGTCCCTGAATTCAGAGGATAGACCTACTGTGTTCTGAAAGTTTGGAAGAGAAAGGGTTACGTGGATGGTGAGGATCAAGGAGGGGATATCTGTTTGCTGCTCTTAAAGACTTTAACCAGTCTGTGTGCTTTCAGAGGCCCCTGTCACCTCTAGGTCGCTTGCATTTCTGAGGTTCTGTCCGCAGCAGCTCGCTTCCGAAGGCTGGCCCGGACTGCCTTAGCTTAGCGGACTGTGGACTGCTGCAGCCTTTGTCCGCATCACTCATCCATTTATTTGCTGGCTTCCAAAATAGCATTGACATCGCTCTTCTGTTGTTTTCTTTTCTTTTCTCTTGGTCCTCTTGGATTGATGCAATAAAAAAAATACTTTGCTTTGTGTTAGGAAGTGTGTGGGACACTATATAATGGTTCTATTTATCTCCTCCTCCTGGTACTCATCCATGTCTTATTCCGTCCCCCCAGCCTTGAGTGTGGTCGGGACCTGTGACTTCCTTCTCACTAATAGAATGTGGCAAAGGTGATGGGACGTCATGTCCGTATCTTATATAAGATTGTAACATCAGTCTTGCTTGAAGGCTCTCTCCCTAGCTGGCTTTGATGAAGTGATGTGGGAGCTGAGGGCAGTCTCCAGCCAACAACCACCTAGGAACTGAGGGTGGCCTCTGGCTGCAAGCCAGCAAGAAACCCCTAGTCCAGCAGGCTGCACGGACCTGAATTATGCCAGCAACCACATAAGACTGGAAGAGCTCAGTCCTTCCCCATTTGAGCCTTGAGATGAAATTGCAGTCCCGGTGGACACCTTTTTTGTAGCTTTGTGGTGGTGTTATGCACCGCAGTAACTAACGCAGGCAGTCTTCGAGCTGCTATGTGGAACTGGAAGTTTAGCTCCTGTGCTTTGGTCTCATGGTCTGGTAGCTGTGAGTAGCTGAGTATTCAGCCTCTGGTGGCTGGAGCTCCAGGTCAGGATGCCGTTGCCTAAAGGCTCCATGTACATTTCCTACTGGTGGTTATAGAGTTCAGAAGACTGGACAAGAAGAGGGTCTCATAGATTCAGGGTGGGGGTCTCCTTCCTCCTCATGTGAGCCCATTCTTCCTGCATTGCGGGGTTGCTGAGGCCTTTGCACCCAACTCATGGACTATGTCGAGCTTGGAAGGGGTCTGCAGCCCAGCTGTCTATGATCTTCTGGGTCAGTGGTTGTGGAACGCTTTGCAAAATTTAACTTGAAACACTGGAATTTGAATTCCACCGTTGGGTAATAAGCACTGTGAAATGCAGGATGGGCTATTTTTGTGAATGTCGTGGAGTGGCGCTGAGGACAGCAACGTGAACTGTGGCAGGAACGTAGTACCTGAGCCTGGCTGCTCATCTTTGCCTGGTCCTCGCCGGCTGGGTCACCTTGTACAGGTGACGTAAGCTTTCTGCCCTGGGCTCCTTCACCGTTAAGTCACGAACTCCTTTACCCAGCATTTGATGAGCGCTGCTGTGAGCCAGGCTCTGTGCTGGCTGCTTGGTCTCCAGAGAACGTGATGTGGTTCTTGCTCTCAAGGGGCTTCATTGGAGGTGGGATAGAGGGGCCCCCGAACAGACAAATCCAGGACAGCAGAGCTTGCAAACGGATGCCTTTGCTTGGTTCATCCAGTGTTTTAAATTGTTGGCATTCATTGCTGATATTGAAAAATTGAGGGCTTTTCCCTAAAAATTTGGATTTCAGACTTCTCTAGAGCAACAGGCATATGTGGCAGTAGTTACCAGGAGCTTCGCTTTTTAAATGGGTAAGGACCCATGTCTCCGTTTAGAGAGAAAGAGAGAGCGCTGGGAGGACCGTCTTTTCAGAAAAATTAGAGAGAGCGCAGGTAGGATCTGTCTTCTCCTGTTGAGGTGCAGTCTGGGGCTCCTGAGTTTGTGACCTCTGCCGCTCAGGATGCAAATGCCGAATGGGGCCATGGGAGCCAGAGGATTAACGGCGTGCTATATATATCCAGGGTCCTAGGCGCCCGCTCTACTTCTTAGGGTTGTTATAAAGAGCAGAGGGTCTGGCCGACGCCTGTGGAAGCCTCTTAGTCCTTTGTAGCAGACAGGTCACTCATGCATCAGTGTTGAGGGCCAACCATTCTATTGGTGAGTTGCTTTATACCACAATCTCCATCCTGTGCATGGCTCCTGGAGTGCAGGAATTATGTCTGAACATGAGCAGAATATGGTTATGGAAATGGCTGTGGGGTCCACGTGGCATGAATCTCCTCGCTCAAACCTCCTGGCCAAACACCAGGTCCCTCCAGGACCTGGAATCCCCCACCTCCTCCCCTACTGCCACGCTGCTGCCATCTTGTAGCCCCAGGGACCTCATCGTCCTGTGGGGCCTTGGGGACTACCTCTTCGTGGAGGGTCCTGTCAAAGGAGACTCTTAGGAATGGCATCCTGGTGGGCTTGAGCTGACTGAGTGCCTGCACCCTAGACCTGCCTGAGGCAGCTCTGGGGAGGGCTGGGGAGTCTGGCCACTTATCTCACACCATTAGGCTTACGGCTGTGCTGTTAGCAGACAAAGGCTGGAAGGGGATTAGGGGTAATTACCTGGCCAGCTCTTTATTCCTAAGGTTTAATGGACCCAGCCACTGTAATTGTACCTGCTGGTGTCAGGCTGCTCCCTCCCACCCAAAGGCCAGGCCTTGGGCTGGGGTGTGGATACCAGAGGGCAGGCCCTGTTGCTTGCCCACCTACCCACCTAGTGCTGGCTGGTAATTGGAGTGTCCAGTGGCTATAGGTAGATTCAGTGCGGTGTGGCAGCCTGGCAACTCATCATGGAGAAAGCAGGGAGCCCGTTGTGTGCTAGGACCTTCTGATGGGGGCCATGGGGGCCTCCCTACCTTATCAGTACACGAGCAGCCCCAGGAATGTCTATCCTTCTTGTGGAGGTTCTCTGTGGCCCGTGGGTGCTGTGAGTGTCTCCACAAAGTCTGGGCGTTACGGAAGACAGGGCAGTTGAGGATCTTAGTCTTGTAAGGTAGGACCTGCCTTAGGGATGAGGGAGGGATGGGGCTTTGGCTCTGGGTGGCTTTTTAATGAATGCGGGAGCCTTTGCACCCTGAGTGCTCTAGGGGATGGGGGCACTCAGAGAGTCCTGGCTGTGGCTGAGGGCACAGGGTGGAGGGCCCTAGGATTCTAGCTGATAGAGCTCACACCAAAGCCACAGGGGAACCACTCTCTTGTCCAGGGAATCCCTGCACGGTCCCTCTCGCCCTAGGGAGCCTTTGCAAGGAGAGTTCAGCAGAGGGCATTTGAAAATTCAAACTATGCATCCTTTTAATCCTTTCAGGGAGCCTGTAAGGTGATATTGATGGCAATGTTTTTATTTCTTAGAATTATTTTTCCAGTCATTCACGTGAACTCAGAGCGTCATATCGGTTTTCCACCTTGAGTAAGAGGATTAAAAGCATTGCATAATGCAGGACCCGAGTTAAGTGCTAAGGTCCCAGCGCCTTGTCACATCGTGTAATTGGGAGTAATTGCCAGTGTGGGGTTGGAGAAAGGTACTCATTTGGGAGGTGGGGGGTGGGGCTGGGGGCCCGGTTTGAACCGTTGTTACTAGGAGGCAGAGCAGGCTGAGCCAGGGGGCGCCTTCCTGCGGACAGGAGGGGTGTGTCCTGAGCATCTTCACCTGGGCATCATCTGAGGGGGAACTTGGGGTTGCTTTGAGGGTGCTGCAGGTGTTGAGGGAGATGGGGGCAAAGCTGACTCTCTGGGGACAGCAAGGCTCGGCGTCACAGACCTCCTGGCCCCTTCTACTCCCTGGCTGCCGCTGCTTCACTTTCGGGGCAGGGGGTCCGACCACGCCCCTCAGTCCCTCTGAGCTGCCTGCTGAGATAGCTTTGGTCAGGTGAGACTGAACTTCTCTGCTGGGCAGGCTGGAGAGTAGTTGGTGTAGGAGGGCTCACCTTCCATGGGGTGTAGCTCTTCCAACCAGCACTCCTTGATTCCAAACCAAACCACGCTCCGGATCCTGTGCGTTCCAGCTGCCACTGCACAAACGCCCTTCAGACCACACTCGCGCTCATCAGTGGGGACCCGGGGTACAGGGAGGGAGACCCTCAGCCCCGCGGGAAGTGAAGGGCCACGTGGCACTGGAGGCATCTTGGGAACACTGTGTTGTGGCCGCTGGGCAAGCTGCTCGCACGTCTTCTTCCTGCTCAGTCACTGTTTGGCCACAGATGTTACCTGCTTTCCTGGGTTTGGACGCCTCCTTCCTGGGGTGGGTGGTTTGAGGTGGGAAAGCAGGAAGGAACTTGGTTCTTCTTCCAGAGGTCGTGGCTGAGTGGTCTGTGGAGGCTCCCTGGGGGAATAGGTAGAGCAGGAGAGAGAACGGGCATGAGGCCCAGTTGGGAACAGTGGAAAGTCTCCCAGGATTTTGTGCGCAGTGCTGCTGGCTTCTCTGTGCTCCCGGCCGTGGGCTGAGAAGGGAGAGGCAGCCTTGACTCCCTCTCGCTAGACTCCTGTCAGTCCTTCTTTGTCTTCATGGTCATCACTATCCCCAGGGAGGGAGAAGAGATTCGGCCCCATCACAGCCGTGGTCCTGTGTCCACCCAGACTCATTTTCAGTTGAGGGTCCTGTAGGGAGGCAGAAACAGCTGCCCACGTGGATGGCCAGAAAGCAGAGACTGAGGACGTGTCCACCTGCTGCGCTTCACTGCCCCAGCTCACCTGGTGCTAAGCCCTGTGTGGCCCCCTGCTCCCAGGTCAGCTGCTGCAGGCGGCTGTCTGTAGCCCTGCCGCACTCGTTGGCCCAGCGGATGTTGCGCTCGAGGCCTCATGCTCCTGCCCAGGGGGTCAGAGAGTGGCCCCTGCTCCTCAGGAGCTTGCTGGTCAGTGGGGAGAGGGCACACATACCTGAGCCCCTTCCTGAGGCGGAGCGGGCTGGGGCCTGCAGGACGGCTCCAGCCCCCTGCAAACACTTCCTTTACAGACGGGGCCCCTGCAGCACAGAGGACAGGTGGAGAGACACAGGCCACACAGTCACTGAGGCAGAGCCTGGGCTCACGGCTCCCAGGTGGAGGCTCCAGGATGGACGACATGAGGGTGTGGCTGACCAGACACCAAAGACCTCTCAGGGATCGCCCCTCTGGCTCCATTGCCGAGGACAGGCTAAAATGGAGTGTGTGGGGGAGGGAGGGGGGAGGGAGAAGGGGCAGGGGAGAGAGAGAGTCCAGGGGAGGGGCAGAGAGAGAGAGAGACAGAGACACAGAGAGAGAGAGAGAGAGAGAGAGAGAGATAGAATGTGTGTGAGTGTGTGTGGTTGTGTGCCCTGACCCATTTGCTGGTACCATTTACATTTCTGGACCTGTGATCATGTGTTTTCTGGGCCCAAGATGGTTAGGGAGGAAGAAGGGACCCTTGGTTTCTAAGGCCCCAAGTTAGATGGTTCTCTGCCGGATTCTGAAGTTGCCAAGTTCTTCTTGACCTCTTCCCTTGTATCTCCTCCCCTAGATCAGAAGGCCCCGTGGGAATGAAGCTCCCTAAAGTGTAAGCTGGGAATTCCCTAAAGAAGAAAATTTTAGAACTGTTTTTGATGGTGTGACCCGTTTTACAAGTGAAAGTAGACTGTCTCTTTAAAATTGAGATACTGCTTAAGGAAGCTGCGTTGATTAAAATGGGGGAGGGGACAAGCACCTTATCCTTCTACTTGCTTTAGTTCCATCCCAGGTAACACCTTGCAACTCTAGGGCTCTTTGAAAAATGCTTCATAAGCCACTTTCCCAAGCAAGGTCCCCTCTAGGTGGCGTGAAGGTGAATGTAATGGGCTCTAAAATCAGGCTGCCTGGGTTCATTCTTGCATCTGCCACTTGCTAGCTATTGTGACCTTGGGCACGTTTCTTAATCTCTCTAAGTGTCCTTTCCTCATCTGTAAAATGGGCATATACTAAGAATGTACTCACAGGTTTGTTGTACGGATTAAATTGGTTAATCCACGTAGAGTGTTTAAAACAATGACCAGCACGTGTACTAAAACAATGAACAGTTATTAAATGGGAATTCTTGAACTCCAGCATCCAAAAAAATTCACTCTAATGGTGAGAACTGGAGCTATGACAAACGTTGGGTGGAGCGAGGGCCTGCCTTCAAACCCTCAGGGTCGCCTCCAGGTCAGGCCAGCCCTGGTCTTGTGCATAGTGACCTTGTTGCAGGTGAATCACAACGGAGACCTGCCTCTTTGCCCCAACTCTGCTCGCATAGAAATGGAGCAGGACTAATCAGGGTGTTGAGTTGTGTCATTCTCCTGCCTCCTGCTGGGGTGGGAGGGGTGACTTGCTGTCAGCTCCGGCTGTGGCACAGCTCTGGTGAGAGGAGGCGGTGGTGGCCCAGCTGGGAAACCTCCGTAGAGCAGCTATGGATTGACGTGATGACAGATTTGAGAAGCTTCCTAAGGAAGGGACCCCTGCCCCTTGCTCCCCCTCCTTCCTTTGTAGGAGGAACTGAACGATCATAATAAGGGGATCACTTTTGTTAGGGCCTCCTCTTATTCGCTCTTGGAGATATCCAGGGCATATGGGCATATGGGATATCCCATATCCAGGGATATCCTTGTATCCCCATCCTACGCATGGGATGCCTGAAGCCTAGAGAGGTGAAGCTGCTTGCGTGGCTGACTCAGGGTCAGAGCCCACGGTCCGCTGACTGTGCTGAGGTCTCACAGATCTTCCGCAGGTTGGCCTTAGCGGGGGTCATGGCCATGATGGAGAGCAACGCCAGAGGGCTGGAGGAGACACAGCCTGAGAGTGTCCCATTTCCAGTGGAAAGGCCTCTGCCTGCCCGCACTGAGCTGGGAGCTCCTCTGGTTGCATGCTCAGCGAGCACTTAGAAGTTCACTGAACAGGGGGACAGTGCTGGGAGGTATTTCTCAAACGTGATGGACCTGCTCAATGGACGTGGAACTTGGGTCATGACTGAGCTGCACAACCGGTAGAGCCGTGTGTTCTGCCGTAGTGTGAAAATGGTTAAATGTCCATCAGGTTAGAAAATAAAGGCGAGTACTGTCGATTGAGGCATCTTACGATGGGACTTACCGCGGCTACTCCCAAGTAATCTACGCCAACCCTGGAGGATCTCACCCTACCTGGCCTCTGTAGATCGTTATCTTTGAATTTCTTGTCTCTCTGTCCCAGGGAAGAAATCCTGACTTAGAAAATATCTGGCCTTCCAGAATGTTCTTCACTGCAACTGCAGAGCAGACTACTACCACTGTCCTCCTCTGGGCACTGTTCTTGGTGTCAGCCTGGTATTCAGAGTACCGTGGGCTGGGGGGATGTGCCCGTTGAAGGACCGCCTGGATCACAGGGTCAGTGGCCACAATTCTGCAGCTTTCCGCATGCTCTTCCGCAATTTGCTGTGGGAGCTGCCGGAGCACCTGCTCCTTGCAGTGAAAAAGAAAGCTGCTTCAGTTTCTCTGGGCCTGTGCCTCTCATAGACTTGTTCTACATGTGTAGACCTGGTCATGTGTCAAAGCTGTGTAGTCTGTGGAGCTCAGAGGTCTTCCTTAGCAATACTTTTGTTCAACTGGTAAAGCTTTTCAGAGGGAGGAAACCGTGGGCTGACTTCACTTGAGAGGTAAACTGAGGCACTAGGCACCTGAAGGCTTTTAGAATTGCAGTGTCAGGATGGCAAGAGCATCACGTATTCATTCTTTGGGTACTGCCGTGTGCCAGACACCGTGCCAGACACAGGACTCTGGCACATGAGCAGCCTTGTCTGCTCCCAGCGTGAGCTGCCTTCTGCCAGCAGAGTTCTCCCCGGGCAGAGCCCCACACTGTGCCAGCCGGTCCTTCTGACAGGCCATAGGGTAGGGCCCGTGGAGCCAGCCCCCAGGGTCACGAGAACAGGGGAGACTGTTTGGCACATCCTGTGCCCGTGTTCAAGGTGTCAACTCATCCAAATCAGATTTGGTTTTATCTCGAGGAAATTTCAAAATTGAATGAGATTTCAAAATACTTCTTTCACTGATGTTTCAAAATTAGAAGACCCAGGGCTTCCGTGGTGGCGCAGTGGTTGAGAGTCCGCCTGCCGATGCAGGGGACACGGGTTCGTGCCCCGGTCCGGGAAGATCCCACATGCCGCGGAGTGGCTGGGCCCGTGAGCCGTGGCCGCTGAGCCTGTGCCTCCGGAGCCTGTGCTCCGCAACGGGAGAGGCCACAGCAGTGAGAGGCCCGCGTACCGCAAAAAACAAAAACAAAAACAAAATTAGAAGACCCCAAACCTATACTGTCAACCTCTCCTGACCTGGGCTAGGCCAGGCCACTGCTCAGCGCCTCACTCCTGACCCTCTCCCCAGCCTCTCGCTACAGCTCTGTGGGACTAGGCTCCAGGGATGAAATCTTGCCTGATCTTGGGAAGGCATCACTGGCTGCACAGAATAGTGTGTCGTGAGAGAGAGCCCAGGGTGTACTGGTGCAGCGGCCTTTGGTGGTGGCAGGGACACGCCTTGGAGCCAACCGAGCCTTGGACACTGGTTTGCACTTGGCTGACTGCTCTTGGAGAAGTGCCTTTCCCCACAGGCCTTGGTCTCTGAGCAGTAGCGGTGGCTGGTGGCTTATGCCAGAAGGTCTCCACTGGTCTGCGGGTCCAGGCTGAATGTCCTCACGCGGCACTGTGCTCCTCCCATCCAGTTTATTAAGGCGTTGTTCTTCCTGGATGGCAGCTGGCTAAATTGGAACAGATCTAACTTCCCTGGTGAGTCTGCCTGCCTCGTCCACCTAGACACACTGGGCTCTCCCTTCCCCAGGGCCCCTGCTGACCCATTCACTGGGGACATACCCTACCTGTGCTACAATCTCTGTGTGTGTGTGTGTGTGTGTGTGTGTGTGTGTCCCTCTAGACTAGGGGCTCACTAGGAATGGACCTCAACTCTTTCCCTTCTTGTATCTTTCCCATGGCCTTGGCCATGGTGTGTGGATCTTTTTTGAGACCACAAACAAGACAATAAGTCAGCAGAACCACGGTGACCTATGGAGTGCAATTTCCCACGGATCACATATTTTGTAACAGCTTTCCTTGGGACCCAGCAGTAAGTGAGTTTCGGGAATCTTTGCCATGCCCTGGCAATTGTGAGGTCTTTTCCATCCATGGATTGTCATGGGGTAGTCGTCCTCTATCCTGAGGTCCACTGGGACTAGCGAAGGGCAGGAATGGGGATGGAGGCCACTGGGGGCTCACTGCATAGCTTCCCATGGTGCCCATTGTGTCTCAGTCTTTCCCAGAAACAGGTTTGGGGTGGGTCTGAAGGGGATGGGGGCAGCTCAGCCAGTGCTATGGTTCCAGGCTGCTGGCTGGGCCCACGGATGCACAGACTGTGGAGACGTGGCCCTTTTCTTCCCATGCTGGAAATGGGCCCCAGAAAGCTACCACTGGCCTCTTCTGTTGGGAGGGCAGGAGGAAGCATGCACTGCAGATACTGTGAAGTCTGCAGGTTTCACTCAGCTGGGATTTGTCACCTGGCAAACAGTCAAGTATCTGCCATCCCTGTCCGTGTCGCCGCAGCCTCCACGGCCCATCCGCATGATGAAGTACCCAGTCAAGTTTTGGCAATGTTGAAGGTGTGGCAATCTTGGTTCTTGCAAGGGGCCAGTGGGGAGCATTGCGACAGAGGCCCTTGTGCCGGGCCTGCAGGATGCCGCAGGAGGGGGGCGGAGGGCACGCTTGACAGTTGACATCTGTGTCAACAGTGCCCGGTGACACAGCGGGGGGAGGACGAGCCTGCACTTGGCAGGCCAACAATGGCTGATTGATGAAATTCACTTTTCCCTCAAAGGCCCCACCACTACCAGGGCTGCCCGGGCTGACAGTGGTCCGCCTGCTGCACCTTGGGGGCTCCCCGGCAGGCTCAGAGCAGGGGACAGGAGTGCGTATTGGTCGCTGATGAGGTCACGACTTGTCCCTGAGCCTCTGGGGGCCTGCTGTGGGGGGAGGGGCAGGCTGGTGGCTCCTGGGCATGCAGGAACAAAGGCCTGGTGGCCTGGGGGTGATGAATGCTGTATGGGGGGAGTGGCTGGGCTCTGGGTGCGTGATGTAGCCACGGTGCCTCCCACCTGGCATGAGGAGGGAGGAGCTTCATGAGCTCCTCATGCTGCGGAGATTTGTTTGTCCTCCCAGAAAATGTGGCTCACTTTGTGGGAGTTGCAAATGCCCCCCTGAAACCTTAGCCACACTGCACTTCTGAGCTCAGTTCAGCATGGAGGGTGAGAATCTTGGCCCTTCTTCTTCCTCTTGCCCCATCCCCTTCTCTTACACACACACACACACACACCCCCACACACACACACACACCACACACTGCCTTGCCTGCTGACGATGCATGACTCATGTCAGCTGGGAGCTCAGACAGCCCAAGGCCATGGTGCTGGGAGACTCTTCCTACAGATGTGGACGTTGAGGCCTAGCTGATGAGACCCCAGTTGACTTTGCCAACAGGGACTACCCCACCTACTTTGTGTGTGTGTGTGTGTTGTATCCTCAGATGAAATGAACCCAAACAGACTTAGGTGACTCAATAGGCCCCTCAAGACAGGCCATTGCCCCCCAAAGGGCCTCAGTGTTACCATGTTCTCACGAGGGCGGTAGTGCTGGCTCAGTGCGGATCTCCCGATTGTTGTGTGCTCTCAGACAGCAAAGGGAGGAAGGATCCTTTCGGAGCTGAGCAGGAGAATAGAAGGATCTTCCAAATCCCAAGTCTGTCCATTTCACTTTCTATTTGAAACGTCTCAAGGCTCCTTCAATGGTAAATTTCAGTCGTTGTTCTCAGGATAGAGACCAAAATGCTTATCAGAAGCCAGCCTCCACCCGTCTCGGTTCTTCAACATCATACTCTGCCCTTACTGCTCATTTTCTTCCTCTTCCCACAATATCTAATATACAGAGGCCTTATGGTTGGATAAAGCATGGAGCCCACTGGCCCTTTTGCTGGAAATGCCTTTCCTTTCCTATCCCCTCTCTCCTGCCCTTTCCACCTAGTTAACTCCTGTCTGTCCTTCAGTTCTTTGAGTGTTTGTCCTTGTAGATATTTTCCATGCTGTTTTTTATTTCTTTACTATTTACCTCGTGATCATAATTGTTATAGATATAGATGGTGAGAGGATTCTACTCTCTGAAGTGTTTGTGAATCTGTTTCAGTTGTCTGGTTCATGGTGTCTTATTTCCTTATGTGCCTGATTATTTTTGACGGTGTGCTGATCATTAACTTTGAAAATATATTTTAGGGACAATTCTTTCAGGATTTTCATTTGCTTCTGCTGGGCTTTGAGGGTACTACCAGTTAATTCAAACGAGATTCCTTGAACTCTCAGGTTATTTGAAACATAAGCTGCAGACCCACAAGAGGGCTAGTTTATTTCTGTTTTACCCTCTGAGTGAAGCTCTTTACAGACTCAGCTTACTGTAAGTGGGGAATTAAATAACCTACCATGGGTGGGAACTAGGCTTTGACTTTTGTTCCTCTCATCCTAGGAGGTCACCACAGCTATAGCTCAACTTTGCATCTGTTTCTTCTAGATCAGAAATTGACTTCAGGGCAAAAGTAGCTTTGAATGTTTGCCTTGTCTTTCTATGTCCTTTCCTTTTTGTAGATTTTGACCTGGTGCTTCTTCACTATTTTTTTGAGAAGATTAACAAATATTTTATTCAGGGTTTTAATTTTGTTCTATTAATTTTTAATGAGGTATAGTTGACATACAACATTATATTAGTTTCAGGTGTATAACATATGGTTTGATATTTGTATATATTGTGAAATGATCACCGTAATAAGTCCACTTGACATGCATCACCATGCATAGTTACAAAAACTTTTCTCTTGTGATGAGAACTATTAAGATCTACTCTTTTAGCAACTTTCAAATATACGATATAGTATTGGGTTGGCCAAAATTTCGTTTGGTTTTTCCCATAAGATGGCTCCAGTAGTACTTAGTTGTCTTTAACTTCATTCAAAATAATTTTATTAGATTGTATTGTGACAGCTGTCATATCACTGTGCATTTTACAAGAAAAACTTAGCAAAACTGATAAATTTTTGTGTAGCCATTTTAATACTGAAGGAAGAAAAAAAAGCAACATTTTCCACATATTATGCTTTATTATTTCAAGAAATTTAAAAGCGCAACTGAAGCACAAAATAAGATTTGTGCAGTGTATGGAGAAGGTGCTGTGACAGATCAAATGTGTCAAAAGTGGTTTGTGAAGTTTCGTGCTGGAAATTTCTTGCTGGATAACACTCCAGGGTCAGGTAGACCAGTTGAAGTTGACAGAGATCAAATCGAGACATTAATTGAGAGTAATCAACGTTATACCACGCAGGAGATAGCCGACATACTCAAAATATACAAATCAAACGTTGAAAATCATTTGCACCAGCTTGGTTATGTTCATTGCTCTGGTATTCAGGTTCCTCATAAGTTAAGTGAAAAGAACCTTCTTGACTATATTTCCACATGCGATTCTCTACTTATACTCAGGAAAATGTTCTGTTTTTAAAACAAACTGTGACGGGCAATGAAAAGTGGGTACTGTACAATAATGTGGAACAGAAGAGATCGTGGGGCAAGTGAAATGAACCACCACCAACCACACCAGAGGCCGGTCTTCATCCAAAGAAGGTGATGTTGTGTATATGGTGGGTTTGGAAGGGAGTCCTCTATTATAAGCTTTTTCCGGAAAACCAAATGATTAATTCCAATAAGTACTGCTCCCATTTAGACCAACTGAAAGCAGCACTGAAAGAAAATCGTCTGGAATTAATCAACAGAAAACACATAATCTTCCATCCGGGTAATTCAAGACTGCATGTTTCTTTGATGACCAGGCAAAAACTGTTACAGCTTGGCTTGGGAGTTCCGATTCACCCGCCATATTCACCAGACACTGCACCTTAGGATTTCCATTTATTTCAGTCTTTACCAAATTATCTTAATGGAAAAAATTTCAATTCCCTGGAAGACTGTAAAAGGCACCTGGAAGAGTTCTTTGCTCAAAAAAGGTAAAAAGTTTTGGGAAGACGGAATTATGAAGCTGCCTGAAAAATGGCAGAAGGTAGGGGAACAAAACGATGGATATATTGCTCAGTAAATTTCTTGGTGAAAATGAAAAATGTGTCTTTTATTTTTACTTTAAAAACCGAAGGAATCTTTTGGCCAATCCAATATTATTATAGTCACCACATTGTACATTACATCCCCATGACTTATCATTAGGGTTTTTAAGGTGTCCTCTGTGAGAGGTCAGTTAAAATTCAGTAGCTCTGCTTATGAGGACAGAAGTGTCCTGGTATAATTGTCATTTCTCCAAGGCAGCCTTCTCTGACTTTCAGCGTGGGCCTGGGTCCCCCATATTGTACCCTCTACTAGTACAATGAGCCTCTCTCCTCCCTAGTTCTCAAAATGGTTGTACGTAGGAGTTCATTGTGTGGTTATTTGACTAACACCTCTCTCGTCTCCAGACTGTAAATCTATTCAGTCAGGAGCAGTCTGTTTTGGTTACCGCTGTATCCCCACTACCTAGAACAGTGCCTGATATGTTGCATGTTCTTAAGGACTATTTATGTTTGTAATGACTTATGACTTCTGCTTCCTTCACTTGGTCCATCATGTTTGCTTTTGTGCAACTTTTTGCTGTTACTTTGAATATGCAACTCCATTATGTCCTACCTTGCATTTTGGATCCTTCAAAGACCAGGTTGACCCTGACATGCATGTGATGATTAAGAACATAAACTTTAAATTCAGAGAATCCTGGGTTTTATCCATGTTCCTTCCTAGCTGTATGGTCTTGCGTGAGTCTGTTAACTTCTCTGAGCTTCAATTTCTTCATTTGTAAATTGAGAAGAACATTTGTGTCTATTTTGTTGGGTTGCCTTGATGATGAAATGAAGTGATACTCAGCATAATGGTTGACTGTGGTGGGTGAAGTAGATTGGCACTAGGCATCCATCCAATTTCCTTCTAGTGTACCTTCCTGTATACAAACGTTGATAAGGCAAAGACTGTATGTCTCAGATTCTCTTACAGCTAAAGTGTGGATGCAAGTAGGTGCATTTGTACAAGATTTGGAAGGCAGAGATGAAGTGGAGGTTGTCTTCTTGCTGCCTTGGCAGCAAGCCTGGCAACAGCAAGCATGGCCATGCAGCTGTTGATTTTTCCATGTCAGAATTCCAGTGTCTGTTCACCAGTTTTTTGGGGTGTTAAGAGGCACTTGTGGCAGTGACAGCACTTGTGCATCCCTGGATTACAGCTATGGAAGTGTGTTCTTGAAGTCATTAGTTCCAGTGGCAGTTTCCTGATACCCTACTAAATCAAATATGAGTGAGGCTCTGGCCATAATCCATCCTGAGGCACAGTTCCATTTCAGCTATGAACCTGTGAAATTCAATTAACAAGTTTTCTGCTCCAAAACACAGTGGTGGTACAGGCATGGGATAACAGTTCTAGAAATTTCTGTTAAGCAAGGGAGAAAATTTAAAGAAAAAAAAAGGTCACTGGTCCCAAGCAATTTGGAAATTGAGCTGGGCAAACTCCCTTTGGTTTCAAAGCCTCTTTCTGTGATTCTTGGCTCCAACCTCTGGGCTCAAGGCTCTACCCTCTGAGTCATCCTTTCTTTTTCATTAAAGGTAGCATCTGAGGAGCATTTGCCTCTGAGGAGTTTGATCAGCCTGTTTCTTGTGTGGAGGGTTTTGGAGTTCATACAGCCTTCTTTCATTTTGTCTGCTCTCTTGCCCCATCGTTGCAAGCTGGCAGTGTTTCTGCTGGTATAACATTCTCAAGAACTTTGTAGGTCTCCTTCTCCACAGGTCTTTGCTAGATAATCTCACCTCTATTTAGGCTTCTGCTGAGAAGGCTGAGGGGATCTATGAGTCACACACTTAATCTCTTCAAAGAGCCTTTTGTGTGACTGAATACTCTGACCTTTTGATCTTTCTGAGGTACTAGCAAAAGATTGTCCAGCCACACCCTCAGTTTTTACCCTAGAACCTGCTTTCCTGACATTGAATCTCTTAATTTTAGTGTCTTGGAATCTAGATAGGCCGAGAATTTCTCAAATCACCAAGTCCTGGTTCCTTCTCGTTTACCAGTTCTTCCTTCAGTTTACCTCTTTCCTTTTGCATTTTACCACAAGCAGCAAGCAAAACTAAACCTGGTCACACCTTAGACACTTTTCTTGGAATTCTCCTCAGCCAAATATCCAAGTTCGTCACTTGCAAGCTCTGTTTTCCACATAATTGCAGGGCATAATTCCACTAAGTTTCCTGCCACTCTATAACAAAGGACCCTCTTTCTTCCAGTTCCCATTATCATTTCCTCAATTTCCTTCCGAGCCCTCACTTGCAGCACTTTTAACCTCTGTATTTCTACTAACAGTCTGTTCACAACAACTTAAGTATTCTCTAAGGTGGTTTAGTTTTCCTACCGTGTTTCTCATCCCTTGTGAGTCCTTACTAGTAGAGCTGTTAATGTCCATATTTCTACTAATAGTCTAGTAAAGTCAAAGCAAGCTAGGCTTTCTGTCATACTCCTCAAGATTATTCCAGTCTCTGCAACTGCCCAATTCCAAAGTCACTTCCACTTTTTTAAGTATTTGTTAGAGACACCCCCCTCCCCACTTCTGGTACCAGACTATGTATTAGTTTCCCATGGCTGCTGTAACAAATGATCACACTGCCGATTTATTATTTTATAGTTCTGGAGGTCAGCAATCTGAAGTGTCCCACTGGGCTAAAATCAAGGTTGTCATCAGGGCTTCATTCCTTTCTGGAGGCTCTAGGTGAGAAGCCATTTTCTTGCCTTTTCCAGCTTCTGGAGGCTGTCCCCATGCCTCGGCTCATGGACCCTTCCATCTTCAAAGCCAGCAATAGCAGGTCATGACTTTCTCATAGTGCATCATTCTGACACTGACTATTCTGCCTCCATGTGCCACATTTAAGGGCCCTTGTGATCACATTGGGCCCATCCAGATAATCCAGGACACTCTCCCTATCTTAAAGTCAGCCAATCTGTGACCACAATTTCATCTACTACCTTAATTGCCCTTTGCCATGGAATGTAGAACATTCACAGGTTCTCAGGGTTTAAGACACGGATATCCTTGGGAGGCCGTTACTCTGCCAGCCACACCTCCCTTCAGATTGGCAGATAGGCTCAATGGGGTTGGGAAGACTTCCTGGAGGCCCATCTACAGCTCGCTTTTCTAGCCCTTTCAGTGAGTTTGTTCGCATCCAATCTCCTAACTATAAGTAAATTCCTTACCCTCGGAGGGCTTCCACTTAGGGTGACGGCCTCACAGTTGTGAAGTGGCAGTGCAGAGCAAAGAGGTTGGTGACCCATCTCTCAGCCCTGAGGGAGGCATGCTGTGAGGACTGAGCAGCTGCTGCCCAAGAGGGCTTCGAGGAGGCAGCATGGACAGTGATAAATCGCAGGAGTGACTGGAGTTGATGGGAAGGGTGAAGGGTGTTAAACATCTACTCTCTGCTAGGCACTGCACTGGGCTTTTGTCCACAACAATTACATTAGTTAAGTTCATCTGCCATGAAGGAAGTACTCTATTCTGGGCTGTCCAATATGGTAGCCACTAGCCACATGTGACTACTAAGCATCTGAAATGTGGTTAGTATGACTCAAGAACTATGATTTAATTAATTTTAATTAATGTTCATTCACATAGCTACATGTGACTAGCAGCTACCATATCAGATGGCACAGCTGTGATAGGTTAAGCTGTCTGAGGTCTTACTGTGGCAGAATTAGGAAGTAATGAGAGGGAGGTTTGGAGTTGGGCAGTCCCGTCTCATCACACTTCCTGTGACTTGCCCTTGTGTGGCTGCTTCTCCCTGACCCTAGCCCCAGCCTTGAACAATTCAGCTCCCTCTGCTGTCTGGCCAGTGGCTGACACCAACCCTCTAAGCCTCATCTGTAACTCCTCCACGGTTGTGCCCCTGGAGTTGGGAACTTCTATAGTCGGTTCATGGTTTTAAGGGAGCCAGTAAGAGAGGGGGGTATGTCTGGGGTAGCAGAAGCCAGAGTCGCCCAGGCTGGTACCCTGTCGGACAGAGCCTCTGGATCATGGCACCTGAGATGTCATCGCAGCACCGTCACCCCACATGGGCTTGGCACGGTCCTGGAGCCTCCTTCCCCAGGGGCTGCCGTAGGTCACTTGTCAGTTGAGAGCAACTGGTATTTGCCCTCTTGGGCTCTCCTTTTCTGCTGTGCCCGCATAACCGCCTTTCTTGGCACAAGTAAGAGCAGGTGGCGTCACAGGGGTGGAGGTTGGCAGGGCTGTGCAGTGGGGGCTCGTGGCTCTGGGGACACCAGGGCCTCCTGGAGGCTGCTCCTCTCTGAGCCCCTGCCTGTGGCCCCGTGGGTGGCTTGGCAGAGCTACAGAGCCACGGATGATGGGACCGGCCTGTGGTTGGTGAAGGTGGGATCTGGGCAGAGGCTGGCTATAAGCGTTTGCCCAGGCAGAGGTTTCAAGCGTATGGTTTAGGGAATGTGCCTGAACTAAACACGTCATTAGCTGGATCATCTCTCCCAGCTGAGAACCAGCTTCTGTGGGTCCCCTGTGAAACGCTCAGTCACGAGTCAGGGAGACTGGCCCCACCCGGGGTGTGTGCCTGGCGTCAGTGAGTCTGCTGCCTGCATGGTTCATCCACTAGTTTATTCACTCGTTCATGTATCCATCACACAGTCCCCGGGCACTAGCTGGGCACCAGGCCCAGAGCTGGATGCTGGGGACCCGAAGGGGAACCGAACCAGATGGGGTCTCACAGACAGAGACCCATGGAAGACTGCAAAATGGTAAAACAAAGGTAGGTACGGAGAGCTGGGGTGTTCAGGATAAAAGGCTGAGATGAGGCTGGAGAGGTGGGCAGGGACCAACACGTGTGGAGGGCTTGGGAGTTTTGGTAGGAAGTCAGCCTCTGTTCCAGCTGTGATGGAGACTCCTGACGAGTCTTAGGAGAGGAGTGATGGGATCAGATGTGAGAAGGATGGATTAGAGGATACTGGCTAGTGCAGAGTGAGACCACTGAGGAGGCCGTTCGTTCATTCGCTCATTCATTCACTCATATTTTATCCAGCACGTATTTGGGTTCCTATGATCTGCCAGGCCCTATTCTAGGAACTAGGGGTGAATCACCGAACAAAATAGACAAAAACCTCTATCTTCAAGGAGCTTACATTTCTAGCAGAGAGAGGAGAGAGGTGGAGAGGGAAGGGGGACGAAGAGAGAAGGAGAGGAGGGAATAGGATACATAACAGCTATAATAAATGAGTGAACAATGTAGCATGTTAGAAGGTAATAAATGCTACAGAAAACAGAAAAAACAGAGCAGGACTCAAGGTTTGGGAAATGCTGAGGGCGGAGAGAGTACCTCTCGTGAGAGGGTAAGATTTGAGCAGAGACTTGGAGGCGAAGAAGTTATCAGAAGTTATCCCTGTATTGATAGATAGGGGCAACCCTAAGGCAAGAATGTATCTGATGTGTTTAAGGAACGGCTGGAGGACAGGGTGCCTGGAGTGGAATGGCCACAGCGGAGAGGAGCCCCGGGGTAGAGAGAAGGTGAGGTGGTGCAGATCATGTAGAGAGAGGTTTTATCCTAGTATGCTTGGACCCCGGAAGGGCTCATGGATAGAGTTCATGGGGTCTTTGAGCTTAAATGGCAAAAAAATTGGACACCTTTGTTTTCCTTAACCTTTAACTAAAATTTAGCATACCTTTCGATTATGATTGCAGGCAAAAAACCCACCTGTGATTTTCTTAACAATGCAAATTACAGATATTTTTATTCTACGTGAAAACTGTTTCAGATATCTTGAAATATTTCTTCTCACCCCTGGTTCAAACTTACAGTAGCCACAGATCCTATGATTTAATGCATACATATCACAGTATCACAAATTTTAAAAATGAACTATTTCAGTGGAATTGGTTTCATTTGTAATGCTCTGTACTTTTTATGCATGCAAAACCTTTCCCAAGGATGAGTCCTCTGGCATCACCGGCCTGCTAGGGGTCATGGCACAGAGACCGCCGAGAAGCTCTGCTGTGGAGTCTGAACGCACCTTAAGAACTTCGAGTGGAATGAGAAGCCATTGCAGGTTGTTGAACACAGAATCATCCTTTTAAAATGTAAACCGAGATTCTGGCTGCTCTGTTGCACCAAGACTGGTGGGATCGGGGCAAAGTGGCTGCAGTGATCCTGGCTGGAGACGGTGAAGGCTCAGGCCAGCGGGGAGGCAGTGGAGGCCATGTAGAGGGGGTAAACCTGGATGCGCTGTGAAGGGAAGGCCAAGAGGAATTGCAGCTGGATACGATGTGGGCAGCGTGAGAGAGGCATCAGGGATGCCTGGCTGCAGTGGTCTAGCTGCTCAGGACGGTTTCGAAGGAGGTGACATTTGAGCTGGGTTAGAAGGTGGTGTTGGCTGTGTTGCTGTGAGTCCTGCAGGGCCTGTGTCCTGTCGTCTCCCACCCTGGCAGCCCTGGCAGCTTGCCTAGGACCCATTGTAGGTCCTCACGATGTATCAGTCCAAAGGTGGGGTGCAGGTGGAGGGAAGATCCATGGGCGCGCTCAGGCTTCTGGCTGGGGTGCTAGGAGGGATGACTTGGGCGCGACAGAGGTCCTGCCACCCCCGGGAGAACAATGGGCGGAAGGCATTTGGTGATATGTAAACTCCCAGGCCAGGGAGGCATTAGCCTGTGCTGAGAGGGGGAAGGAAGCTCGCTGTAGCTCCCTCAGTTCTCTGTTTAGCGGGGGCGACTGACTGATCGCCACGGATTAATAACTCGGTCAACCAGGGCTACTCCGTGCAGGATGAATTTGGTTGAGATTTAAATATTTTATATCAGAGTATTAACTGTTTATTAAAATTGTATTGAGATTTACATGTTATGTGGCTATAATTGTAGACATCACAGAGAGGTCATTTGCTTGCTGGAAACATCTCTAACAGAGCTCTTAATCCGGAAACGTGTGTCCTGCAGTCAGGGGGTTTTCAGGTAGGGCATTTTACTTGTCTTATTAAGCAGAAATTAAACACAGGTATAAATGCTGATGGACATGCAGCTCCATTTTCTGGACCTACCCCGTGCAGGTCACGTGGCATCGCCAAGCCCTGACTCCGCTCCTCTGAGATAAAAGAGGGAGTTCTGTGCTGCTGGGCCTTCTTGGCTTGTGGTGACAGGGGGCACCCAGGGGAGAGCTGAGGCTGCTTCTCTCTTCCACCCATGTCCAGAGTCTGCTGGACTGCCCAGGTCTGGGGGACAAAGGGGACCTGCTGCAGACAGGCACACACCTCTGCTCATGGCTGGTGTATGCTTGCTGTGTTGACTCCTTCTTCTTGTGGCCTGGAGAGGGAGGTACCATACTCTCTGGGGATAGATTGGAGCCTGTGGTGGGTAAGTGATTATAGGTGTTTTTGAACTGAACATCTAGAACTTTCTCTATGAAAAAAATGTGATCGGTGCAAAACTTGGGGCAGGTGACCCTTGGGAAAAGAAATATTTCTTGAATGACCAAAGGGTGTTGAGTTTAAGGAGCAGCTTGGAGTCTGTCCTTCCTTCCATCCATCCATCCATCCATCCATCCATCCATCCATCCATCCATCCAGTGTACTGAGTGCCAGGTGCTGGGAATACAACAGCGAGCAAAATAGAAACTCTTGCCTGCAGGGAGCTTATATTTCCCTGGCGAAGTCAAGTATCAGACAGATAAACATATAATGGATCCAAATGGATAAACAACGAGGTCCTACCGTATAGCACAGAGAACTATATTCAGTATCCTATGATAAACCATAATGGAAAGGGACATAAAAAAAGAATATACATATGTATAACTGAATCACTTTGCTGTACAGCAGAAATTAACACAACATTGTAAACCAACTGTATACCTTTTTTTTCTTTTTTTTTAACTTTTGGCTGTGTTGGGTCTTTATTGCTGTGCGCGGGTTTTCTCTAGTTGTGGCAAGCGGGGGCTACTCTTCGTTGAGGTGCACAGGCTTCTCACTGCGGTGGCTTCTCTTGTTGTGGAGCATGGGCTCTAGGCGTGCGGGCTTCAGCAGTTGTGGCCTGCGGGTTCAGTACTTGTGGCTCACGGGCTCTAGAGCACAGGCTCAGTAGTTGTGGTGCTCAGGCTTAGTTTCTCCACGGCATGTGGGATCTTCCTGGACCAGGGCTTGAACCTGTGTCTCCTGCATTAGCAGGCGGATTCTTAACCACTGCGCCACCAGGGAAGCCTGTAAATCAACTATATGCCTTAATTTAAAAAATTGATTTAAAAAAAGGTTTTTTAAATGAGATTAAGAAAAAACATATAATGGATCCAGAGATCAGGCTGTATATAAGGGTAGTTTTATTAACCAAATTTAAATGATTTCTGTAACCTTTTTTTCTGTGGTTTGTTTTTATTTCTTTTTTTAAAAAAATTATTTATTTACTTATGCATTTTTGGCTGCATTGGGTCTTTGCTGTGTGTGGGCTTTCTCTAGTTGCGGCAAGCGGGGGCTACTCTTCGTTGAAGTGCGTGGGCTTCTCATCTCGGTGGCTTCTCTTGTTGCAGAGCACAGGCTCTAGGCTTGCGGGCTTCAGTAGTTGTGGCACGCGGGCTCAGTAGTTGTGGCTCGCAGGCTCAGTAGTTGTGGCTTGCAGGCTCTAGAGCACAGGCTCGGTAGTTGTGGTGCATGGGCTTAGTTGCTCCGCGGCATGTGGGATCTTCCCGGACCAGGGCTTGAACCCGTGTGCCCTGCACTGGCAGACGGATTCTTAACCACTGCACCACCAGGGAAGTCCCTTTATTTCTTTTAAAAATTGCTACACTTGTAGACACACAACTCAGTGTGTCCAAAACAGTCATATCTTGGCTTTCTGGGAAATGGGCAACTCCGGGCTATCTGGGTTTCTCACAGCTTCCTTTTACTTTTCTCATGGAAGTCCTTCCATAACGTTTTCTTGTGTTGCCTATTCCCTGACTCAGAAGGCAAGAGTGTATGAGATACACTGTCGTGGTAACTCCAGACTGTTGTCATGCCTGTTCTGGACTGTGATCCAGGGATGCCCTCTGAGGGTGGGGCACACTGTTTGCCCTGCACTAAGTGGTTCCAGGGCTCTACTTTTTGAGTCTTGGGGTCTTCTTTTTTGTAGTTTCCCCTCTCCTCCCTGCTGGCAGGCTGCTCCTCCTCTTTCTGTGCTCGCTCCTTCTCTCTCCATCTCCAGAGCCTCCTGGCATGCACACAGACACAATAGAAAATTGGCTCGTGTCTTCCAAGAGAAGGCTCGTTAGCAAATTGATAAGCACGTTCATCATTTTTGCCTTGAGGTTCCAAGAATTGTTTGTGAGCAAAGTCTTAGTCTGTGAAGAGAGGCACATCCTCGGGAAGAGTTGAGGGGCCTCTATCCATGGGAAGAGTTGAGGGGTCTCTCCTGACCAGAGCAGCTGTGAAATGGGCACACTTTCTGAAAGGAAGCTGAGGGAACAGGAGGTTCAGTGAGAGTAGAGGGTCTTCGCAGAGCCCTCAGGGCATTACCTGCCTCGGGTGCTGCTATAGCGCCAGCCCTGTGGAAGCGGCCCATTTCTGCTGTGATGGGGCCGCTGAGTGAATGGTCCTCCCAATTGGGGGTCTCATTTTCCTGGAGCCCCTAAACCTGCACCGTCCAAAGCAGTAGCCATTGGCCATGGGAGGCTTTAGAACGCTTCACATGTGACTAGTGGGGCTGAAGAGCTGAATTTTCAATATTTAAACATTTTAATTAATTTAAATTTAAAAACAAGTACAGCCTGCCAGCAGGGAGGAGAGAGAAGACTATAAAAAGCAGGACGCAAAAAGTTATTAGAAAAGTTCTAAGTATGTTTGGAATAACTTGGGTATGTGAATTTACGTTTATAACTGTCAATTTTATGAGACCTAAGTACTGATTAAGAATTTCTGAGGAAAATCAAGCATCTGAATTAACACCTGCTGTACGTGTAAAATACACACTGGAGTTCAAAGACATAGGATAAAAAAAAAGTTAAATATCCCATTAGTAATTTTTTATATTCAATTGCACATTGAAATGATAATATTTGGGGTATACTGGGTTTAAGAAAATACATTATTAAAATGAATTTCACCTGCTTCTGTTTACTCTAAAAGTGGCTTCTCTAAAACGACAAATTGTGTTTGTGACTGGCATTATATTTCTGTTGGACAGTACTGCTCTAGACCCTTCTCTGCGCTTGCTCAGAGCTGAGGCTATTACATAATTTGGGGGGGTTCAGCCTACCATTTATTGGACACTTACATGTGCTAGGCTCTGTGCTGAGAACTTAACATGTTTTCAGTCCTCCCAAGAGTCCTATGAGGTAGATGCTATGATCCCCATTTAAAGTGTAAGGACACTGAGTCTCAGAGTGATGAAGGAACTTGCTTAAGGTCACACAGCTAATGTGGAGCAGAGCTGGGCTCCTAGAGTCAGACAGGCCTGGCTTAAAGGCACCCTCATGACCACTACACCACATTGCCCCACCCCCACCCCCATGAGTGCAATGCCCATCTTGGGGCCGTATATCCCGGAGCAGGGTCAGCGAATGACCACAAGGATTATAAGAATCCATGAGGGGTCATGCCCTTGGGGGGGCTCTCACTGGAGAGGAGGTGAGCCCTGGGTGTACCTGGGGAGCATCACCACCCTGCTTTGAGGGGTGAGAGGTATGTGAAGGCACAGTCTGCAATTCTGGCAGCTTAACTGAAGCCCACATCCCAGCCACAGCCTTGTCCCATTTTGTGGCAGAGTGTTTTCAGTAACATCATGTGCTGGCGGGGCCAACAGAATCATCATCTCCATTTTGCAGGTGAGCAAATTGAGCTTCACTTGGGCGAAATGACTTCCCCGAGATCACTATCGGATCTGGGCCTAGAACCAAGGGTTCTGGTTCCAAATTTAGAGTTTTTTCCACTAAGAAAGTAGGTGAGACAGGGCTGCTTAGGGTGGAAGAGGTTGTAGGAGGTGAGTGGGCCACCTGCAGACCCAGGTTTGGCTTCCATTGTGCCCTCCCTGAGGCTAGAGGCCTCATTCCTAGAGGTCCCTGATATTCTCCGGATGCCTGAGAACAGACGGCCATTGGGTAGGACTTCCTGCGAGAAAGCAAGCCCTAGCCTGGATCTTGTCTCTAGGCTCACTTAGCTTTTGGAGCCCTGGGCTGTGTCCCCACATTCCTATTCACTACCTATGTAGTAACTAGGTAGTAAATACTACATTTACTGGGGCACATTGCTTCATCCCGCTGAACTTCTGTTTCCTTATCAGTAAACTGGGACTTTACCTTGCAGGGGAACGATTAGCACAGAGCATGGGAAATGCCCGGCACCTGGTGGTGCAGAAAGTAGTGGGGCTCATCACTTGTTGTTCTCTGGGGCCCTCCCTCTCTCTCCAGGGGAAGGTAAAAAACAGGACTGTGTAATTCTCTCCAGCTACAAACTGCATGTCTGGTCTAAGTGCTTTAGTTTTCTCACCATAAAATCTGTAGCACTGGGCTTCCCTGGTGGCGCAGTGGTTGAGAGTCCGCCTGCCGATGCAGGGGACGCGGGTTCGTGCCCCGGTCCGGGAAGATCCCACATGCCGCGGAGCGGCTGGGCCCGTGAGCCATGGCTGCTGAGCCTGCGCGTCCGGAGCCTGTGCTCCGCAATGGGAGAGGCCACAACAGTGAGAGGCCCGCGTACCGCAAAAAAAAAAAAAAAAAAAAAAAAAAAAAAAATCTGTAGCACTGCCAGTAAGCTTTAAAGGGATTGGCAGAGCTCAGAAATCCAGCGGATTCAGAGATTGCTGCTGATGAGTTGGAGGCAAGAGGACCCCCAAGGGAAAAATATGTGTGGTGTCGCCTTCACACAAAATTAGTTTCTCAAGGACCTGGCTTGCTGTACCAGACAATTTTCTTGAAAGTATTGGTCAAGCAGGGGCCATAGAGGGATTGCTTTTTTTTTTGCCCTTAAGGCAACCTAGTTTCCCGGAAGAGATTACAAATTCTGGATTGTATAACACTCTTTGTCCCAGAGGCATCTATGGAGAGCTTCGTTACTACAGCCAACCTGCCTTCAAGGTAGAGAAGCTGGACAGCCCCGCCAGAGGAGGCCCAAGCCTGCCTTTCTGAACTCGCAGGCGGCCTGCGGGGAGAGGCAGGGACGCTGAGCCTTGCCTGCGCCCCGCTTGTGTGGAGCATAGCTCTGTAGAGCCCATGCCTCCCTCCTCCCCGCTTTCTCCATGGTCAGTGGGGGTCTGAAGCCCCTTCCTGGCAGAAACCAGCAGTCTGCTTAAGCAGAAGGTGTATCCGGACCCATTTGTGTTCTCCCTTCCCCCACCCCAGACTATTGCTGCTGCAGCGTCAAGTTAAGACCCATCTTGAGAGGGAATCTTCACCTTCTCCTCCTGTCCCAGGGCCCAGTCAAGGAGGAGGGTGGGCAGACTGAGAGCTGATGGTGCTGGGACCCTGGGCCCTTTAAGAATCTGGCCTCCCTGGCTGGCCAGGAGCTGGGGTAAGCCTGGGTAGCCCCTCAACTCTGCTGATGGTCACTGGGTGATAAGCGGCAAAGACTGGCTCCTTTCAACTTTGAACTGAGCGCTCAGTCTTTCTCCCGCCTGGGAGCCGTTTTGAACTGCCAGTTCCTGGGGATTAGAAGCGTGTTTAGCCTGGATGAACTCATGAATGAAAATATTTTGCTTCGTGGTTTCGGCAACAGAGAGCTGCATGGTGAGCCCCCCCTTTTCTCTCTCCCTTGCCTAGCACCACCCACCCAGGCCTACCCTAATAGCCGGGGCCAAGGCTCTTCCAGCCGCATCCCAGCTGCCCCGTGATAGTTTGGACAGGGCCACTGTGCTGTGTGATGCCACCAGGCGACAGGCAGCCTCTGGGTGAGGTGAGTGCTTTCTTGATAATTTTTTGCATATCCATGATATCAGGATGGCGGAGAGGCAGCCCCAGGCTCTTCCGCTTGTGAGCAAGGGCAGGGTGAGGAGAGAGGAACTGGCCCCTGGGTTTGTGTGCTTCACCGAGCTCTGATTCCAGTGCCATGGGCTCCTTGAGCTTTGTGGGGTGTGGGTCATGTGGTTGGGGATCTGAGTCCTGTCATCTTGGAAGTGTTAGTGTCACGGAAGAAGCAGGAGGATCAGAGTTCAGATCTCTGCTCGTGCTCTTCTTAGTTGTGTGACCCTGAGAAAGTCATGCAGTTGCCTCACGTCCCCAGTTTATGGATGAAGATGCTGGGATTCCCACAGCTCCTTGCCGATCTGCTCTGAGGATTGTTAGCGTGTGAGATGCCAACCACTGTGTCGGGCACGGACTCGGAATTGCATCACTGTCTGTTTCCGGCTTGGCTGGGCCAGCTGCCTGGGCTGACACCCACTCCATGTCTCCTGTGCCCTACTTTCAGAGAATGAGGAAGACCCAAGGGAGGCGCTTACAGGGCCTCAGTGTGATGGATGAAGTCATCAGCTCCTAAGTGAATTAATGCCGCAATTAATAGATTGATGCTGTTGCTGGCTGGATTACACTCGTGGCTGATTCCACTATATATAGCATCTTTATTGTCACATAGCTCTAGGGGGAGCCTGAGGTCAGCAGCCACTGTCCAGAGGGCAGCTGCAAGGGGTTGCTGGGCACGTCCTGTAAGGGGCATTAGGCATCTGTACTGGGGTGTAATGCTTTCTCTTACTTAGTGAGTAGATTCAGTTGAAGATCAAAAGAAGCCTTGGGCTGGTGACCCGGCTTGTCTGGGTTGGGGAGTGTGCGTGCACGCATAGACCTCGTTATATGCCTGGTGCCACCTTGTGTGTGCGTGTATTGTGGGGCAGGGGTAGGCAGGGAATGTTATTCGGCTTTTCCCATCTTAACTCCTGATCAGTGGTCTATCGATGAACAATTGATAGTGTTATATGCAAATACTATATTGCTACTTTTTAGAAAAATTGGAACAAATAGAATAGAGTTAACCACTGTTAACACTTTGGAGTCTTCTAGTCTTTTTTTTCTCTCCATACATTTTTTTCTTATAAAACAGTATGATCCATTTTCATAACTTGTTCTCCCTTAACCAGTATATCATGGTTTGTATTGCTGCATATACTTCAATATATCCTTATAGCCTTGTACGTTCTACACCATCGTTTGTGAGACTCCATGGTGGCCCGTGGTATGGATGTGCTCTAGCATTCAAAACCACTCTCTCCTATGTGTTTATATAGGTTATCTCTGAGTGTCAGTCATCACCAACCACACTGTGGTGAAGATCCTTGTATAAGCATCCCTCAGACAACTGTTTGCCTACGATAAATGCTTAGAAGTTAAAGTTCTGAAAAAGGTATCTGTGTATTTTCGGCTTTTGATAGCTTTTGCTAAGTTGCCTTCCAAAAAGTTTGTACTAATTTACTTTCTTACCAGTAGTGTTTGAGAGTGTTTCCCTTTATTTCCCACCCCAAGTATCAAACGTCTAAAGTTTAAATCTCTCCTCTTCTCTACTAGAGAAAAAATGAATATCTTATTGTTGTTCTAATTTGCATTTTTTGACTACCTGGGAGGCTAAACACATTTTTGTATCATTACTGGGCACTTATATTGACTATTGTCTGAATTTGCTGTCTACATAATTTTCTCATTTTTCATTAAGTGTTTTTTCCTATTAGTGATTCGTAAGAGCTCTTTATGTATTAAGGATGTTTCATATGTTTTTACCCAGTTTGTGATTTGAAGGTTTAAATATTTACCAAACACTTGTGCATTCACTCATTCATCTATTCAGTCATTTAGAACTGCCTAAAAAATTCTGGACTCTACTGGGAGGAGTGGGTACTGGAGAATTAGGTCTGTGTGTCCCCTATCTCAGAGGAGATCAGAGGAACTTGTGGGATAATCAAGTTTGGTCCTAACCAGGTGGGCTAGGACGGTAGTCCTTAGTACTGTGATTGGATGTTGGAGAAGGAAACGTTGGTGTGGGCAGGCAGAGCATAAGGACATCCTGGAGGTGGCACTGGGAACTGGGCTGGAAAGAGGTGTAGGTTCAGATGTGGGGTGAGGAGGGCATTCTAGGTAAGAGAGCACAACTGAAACACGAGGTGGTGCTGCGCATAACCTATTAATAAGACTAGGATTTTAAATGACACAAACACAGATTGATTCAGGGCTGGCTGTGGAGGGAACTAGCACCCCTGGCGAGGGGGCATGGTGATGAGGTGGGGATGGGACTCTCCCCTTTCCTTCTGGGTCCTTGTAAGCCTAAGCGGAGTAGAAGGAGAAAACAGTCCTTTCCTCTTTTGGCATATGTGCCTTAGGCCTGGCTAGAAGATTTTAGAAGAACTTTCCTGCAGTGGAGGGGACCAGTGTGAGGGGTGTTGTCCTGCGTCAAAAGCCGGTTCAGGTCCCCGTGGGCAGTGAGGGTGCTGAACCCATTTCACAGATGAGGAATTGGGGGTTGAGAAGGCAAAGGGACCGAATGTGTCAGCCTGAGGAGGGCCTCAGAACCGAGGCCTGGGAGAGCCAGAGGCATCTCGGGTGAGAGGCAGCGGCTGCCTGCCTGCGGGGTTGGGGTGGGAGTGACCTAGGAGGCAAGGGTGAGCCTCTGGGCTGGCTGCCAGAAGAGCTGGGTGACAACTCGCCACACAACCAGCGGCTGGCTCTGCGAAGGCAGGACAGGAGCAGCCCTGGAACTTCAGCCCTGCACCTTCAGTGCTGGGGTCCCTCCCAGGGAGACCGGTCAGATGCAAGTGAGCAGGGGCTGTCCGGGGTGGGGTGCGCATGCGGTGGGGGAGGCCCGTGCTGAGTCTTTAGCGAGCAGCTGCCATGTGCAGTACTGTGCGAGGCCCAGGCGGGCGCTGGAGAAGCAGGGGATGGTGGGCCTTGTGCTCCGGGGGCCGATGGTCACATCCAGAGGTGAGGAAATGGTGTCTGGGGAAGTAGTGCTGTGGAATTGTTCCTTCAGCAGGTGTTTGTAGAGCCAGACTGTGGGCAGAAGCACTGAGAGCTGTGGGAACATGGAGGAGGAAGGTTGCATTAGAGAAGGAGGTTGCATTCAGGTTGAGGCCTGAAGGACTCTTCAGGGGAGGAAGGGGGAGAGGGTGTAAGTGCCTGGAATGCGGAGGGGGGGTGCGGATGGCAGTCGGGGTCACTGATGGGTGACCTCCAGCAGTGCTGGTAGGCTTCCCGGACCTTTGGAAGATGCGCGGGGGTGGGGCGGATCTGCATTAAGGAAGGGAGGTGTTGAGCCATCTGTGCTGCTGGTGTCCTAGAGCTACCCTGTAGCATGTTGGGGCGAGGGGCACCTCACGGCCTCCTCTCCCTACTCTGAAATATCCCATCTGATCAGCTCTGGGATGAGTCTCTCGAAAGGCTGAAAAGACCATTTCTCTGGATTCAGAAGCTGTGCTCTGCACCGTCCCATCCAGGAGGGCTCGAGAGCTCCGGGTGAGAGGGCGTCAAGAGGGGCCCTTGATACACAGACTTCAGCTCAGGGACGGGGCAGGCCTCTGCCCTGCTCTGCTCACCTCACTCCCACCGGCCTGCTTCCTGAAGGCCAGCTCCCACCATGCCCCTCCCGGCTGCCTCTGGAAGGACGGCCTGACTTCTCCCCAGGGCACCCGGGCACGTGCATGTGCTCTCCACATACGGGTCCAGTGTCCTGTCTTCTCTCCAGGGGAAACCTGTGCTTTCTCACTTCACACCTTTGCCTGTCTTGCTTCCTCTACCAGATCCCCATCTTAAGTCCTACTCATCCTTCCAGGTTGACGAAGACCACCTCCCCTGAGAAGCCCCTCTAGCTCTCCTGGCCCTCTGGGCAGAGCACAGCTCTCCTTGCTCAGGACATCACCCTTGGTCTTGGTGGCTGTCACCCCTCTATCATCACCTTTGTGTCTGAGCTGGTTCTGCCCCGGCAGGACTCCTGGGCAAGGGGCTATCCCTCCTCCACATGTCCCCAGAGGGCCCAGCCTCCTTGCACTCTGGTGGGGGCGGTGGGTGGTGGTGTCAGGGGGATGGATTTGTAAGGCAGCATTTTAAGAACCCACAGAAGTTGCTCAGTACGCACCTCCCTACCCCCACTGTCTTAGAGTACAGTGACAGTGCAGTAGCAGTGTGACATGGATTGGAGGTCAGGCTCAGAAAACAGCAGATCTTGCGAGGAGACCTGGCTTGGCCTCTTAGTTGCTGTGTAACCTCAGGCAAGTTATTTAACCTTTATGAACATTGGTTTCCTCATCTGTTTAATGGGGAATATGCCTCAGGGATGTTGTAAGCATTAAAGAGATAATGAGTGTGTAACCCTCGTAGCCCCAGAGCCCCATGTGGCCAGGTCTCGGCACAATCCGGCACCCGGAGTAATTAGAAAGCTGTCTCTTTATTGTCCTTTGAAGGAAAGCTGAACGTTGGGAGTCCTTCTCCTGTGCCCCAGTGGCACACTTGAGCCCATGTGCCCAGCTGCAGTTTCCTCCGTCATCAGTGTTCCTTTCCTCTGTGCTCCCCACACCCCAACCCTTTGCGATATAGATGGGCCCACTCTCCAACTAAGCGTTTCTCCAGTTTCATCCCTCCTCTGTTCTGCCTACCATCTCCTGATTCTGCATCACAGAAGAGGCAGGAACAGCTGGCAGACATAGAAGTCTCTTAGACTGGGTACGGGGAGGAAGGGACACTTACATGTGGATGGATGAAACGTCTTAGATGCGCAAGCCCCTGGCCCATTGTTAATGCTCCGTAGGTGTAAGGCTCACAATTCAGTTCAGTAAATGTTCGTGGGGGACCTCTTGTAGGCCCTGCACCAAGTTGGATTTCAGTCTCTAAAAAGCTCTGTGAAGTAGGTGGCGTTAGCGCCACGTGACAGATGAGAAACCTGAAGCTCAGAGCACCCGCGTTACTGTGTGTTGTACAATTTGTCGCCTCCACAGATGGTTAAGCGTTAGCTGGGTGCCAGGCTGTGTGGGGAGCTGTGCAGGGTGGGAGAGCCCTTCAGAGTCCTGCCCTTACTCCTGGGTCTGGTAGGGAGACCATTTGGATGAGGAGAGAACAGGCTAGAGGCAGGTGATGGGCAGATCCTAAATGTACAGGATTAAATATTTACATTAGGCAAAGAGGAGGGTTAAGTGCTTCGGCGGCAGGCAAGGGAAAGTGGAGGGAATTGCTGCCGGGGCAGCCCCAAATTGCTGCTAGGGAGGGGACCGTCTTGGGGGCTCGGCAAAACCATGAGGGGCTAGGGCCAGAACAGGAGTCAGTCTCACACATCTCCCGCGAGATGTGTGAGACTGTGTGGTGGCCCAGGAATGTGGGAGCTACATACTTTTGTGTAATTAGGTCGGCTCCTCTGCAGCAGCTGCAATTAGCTGCAGGCAGGAGACAGGACTTCCTGCAGCCAAGGTCACTTCTGCACCTGGGGCGGCTTACCTGGGCTCCTGCTGTCTGGGCCCTGTGGAGTTTCCGGCAGGGGCAGCCGAGAGGCAGGTGGGGCTGTTGGGACTCCAGGGTCACAGCTCCTACCTCACAGCAGGAGGACGGAATTGTCCTGGCCCTCCTCCTGCCACTCAGCCCTATTTATATCTTCTCTGAGGCTCATTTGAAGAGGGGTCTCTTGCCCCCTCTCTTCACCTTTTAGGGGGTGGTTTCTGAGCTTTTCTCACTGCTGTTGCCTGTGAGTAGCACTGTCAGTATCTGGAGGTAATCAGCACCCATGACTGGTCAGTGAATGCCTTGTATGCCTCCTTCCACGGGGAGCTCAGTGGCAGGAATATTCTGAGACTTTGGCTTTTCCTTTTGAGGGGCCCAATCTATCCTGCTTTAGTGGAAAATGTAAAAAATGAGATGATTAATGCTGCCACTTTGTTTCTTTTTGGAATCCAGGGAGTATTACTTTATTCATCTAATTTTATCTGCGGCAGTAACAATCACTGTCTTTGTGCTCTTTACCAGCCATGCCTGTGTGTCTCCTAGAATTGTGAGACAGTAGATATGAAAACTTGGAAGCAGGAGAGTAATTATTCACTTTTCTTTACAGATGGGAAAAACCAGAGGTTGGAGAAGTGAGTTGTTTGCTCAGGGTCACATGGGGAGGCTGACAGTGGCCCAGGGCCACCTGGGTACCAAGTGGCACCATCCTCAGGCTTTTGCATCTCAGCTGGGGTGGTGCTGTGGCCGAGATCGGGCACTCAGGTTGGCATCTGGGCTCTTCCACCACAACAAGCTGGGCTGGAGAGGGCGAGCTGCCTGGTCCATCACACAAGGTTGTGGACGTCAGTATGGTGCCCGATGCCTGTGAGCAGAGAGGAAGTGCTGCCCTGCAGTGGCCCAGGGCTGGGTGGTGGCAGGCTTGGGGCACGGCTTGGGGACAGGCTGGCTGCCCTCTCAGGCCACTCTCTCAAGGCTGGGCTGAGTCCCTGCTTCCTCCGTTCGCCATTGTGTACCCCAGAGCTGGAAAATGGTCTCAAAATCCTCGGAGCATGGCTTTTCCAGCTGTCCCCTTGAGGAGTCCAGGACACTGACTCCACTGACCACTTGCTACATAGCACAGGTTCCCTCGGGCAGGGGCCCTGAAGCCACCTACCTTCACAGGGCACGAGAGGGTGAAGTGAAGTACTGTGTGACAAATGTGAAGCCGTTAGTAGGTGCCTGCCTCCCAGTTCAGTTGGTGTTAGTGGTCGTTATTACAATTTTAAACGCTATTATTTAAAGACAAAGACAAGGTTCCAGGAGATAACGGGCCTGCCCTGGTCTGGGCAGGTGGTGCTGCGTGAAGAGTCGCTGACATCAGCTGTTGGCCCTGTATCTCCTTACATCTCACCCCCCCCGATAGGCCCAGGCACCTTCAGTGGGAAGGAAACTCCAGTTATTCTCATTATGTCTTGGTGGTTGTGTTCTAGAAAGTCACTACAACACTGAAATAACAAACGCTGAACTGTTGTTTCTAAGGGAAATACAGGGTTTGGGTCCTGTGAACCTCGGTCCCAACACACTCATCAACTGATCAATACCTAACCTTATGTGGGTTTCTGTTTAAAGACACCTTCTGTAATATATGCATATTTAATTAATGAACACTAAACTCACGGTCAGTAGCACACTCATGCCTGAACAGAGCTTGTCTAGCCCAGGGATGGTCTCAGTGAGGGGCACCATGGTACTCTTGCACTTAGGAATACTGGGTGGTACTTCCGCACTATAGTTGGGGGCCATTTTCGACAGCAAAATCACCAAGAAAAAGCTCAAAAATGTGGCAGACATGGCACTGTGCAGACCGTGGAAAGGGCGCTTGTTTGCAGCGTAAGAGCTGAAACAAGGCAGGGCGTCACCACCTTCCACCTGGGACTGTGCACATCAGGGAACGCAGAAATCTCACTGTTCTCCGCGCGTCTACGTCTGCCATGCCAGTCCTGCAGCTATTGATTTTGGGGGGTTACTCATCAGTTTTAGCAAGTAGGTGAATGGCATATGTGGAGTCTGCAAAGAGTGAGTATCGGCTGTGTATGGTAGAGAACCCAAACGTCTGGCCCAGCCCAGCTGATGGGGATTGCTCAAGGTTGGGAGGTGGCAGCAGAGCCCTGGAGCCACAGGCGACTCGGAGAGAGGGAGATCCTCAGATGACCCCGGGGCCAGCTGCCGGCCTGGCCCTGAGCATAGGGAGGCCGCGGGGCTCTGAGGCCGCGGGGCTCTGGGCTGTGGCTGAGCTGGAGGGCTTCATCCGAGGGGCCCTGATGGGTTCTCCATGCACAGCACTTCAGCTGTTTACGGCAGTGGAAGGGAGGGATGTGCTTATCCGTACTCTGTCCATATTTTGAACATACAATTGAGAAGAAACTAATCTTTGCAGGATTTTCACTTTGTACCCGCTTCTGCCTCCTGCAGAGAACTGGCAGAGATGAAAACATCGTTGGAGGTGTTTGTATGTTAGGAGCCCAAGCATCTGTGCAGATAGGAGGGAGGGATGGGTGATTATGGATTCCCCAGTAGAGATTCCCCCCAGCCTTGGCTCAAGGCGGGGTGGGGGGAGGAGGACTGGGGAGAAGCAGGGCAGTGCTCCCTCCCCAACTCCCTGGTCTCCTAGACTTACCTGTACCCTGTTAGTCCTCTAGAGACTGAGACCGTGGAGGGCCCCTGGGCTCCAGTCACCTTAAGCTCCAGGTGGTAAGTGAGGCCTAAGAGGGGCGGTGCTTCACCAGTCACCACAAAGCAGAGACGGGGCTGGAGCCCAGGCCTCTAGTCTCTCAGACTAGCTCTCTCTCCACGTCGGCACAGTGCCACAGCTGTCCCTTCTCACCGGAGCACTTTGCTTACGGCAGAAGGGCATGTTTTCTTCTTTTGTTAAGGACTGCCTTCAGTGTTTTGGAAAGGTTAGGAAGTTGGGCTTTAGAATCTTGGCTTAGTCACTTATTGGCTCTGTGACCTGGGGCAAGTGACTTAACTTCTCTGTGCCTCAGTTCTTTTTAAAATGGGGATGACAATAATAATACCTATTCCTTAAGGCTGCATTGAAGATTTCATCAGTTAATATTTATAAAATGTTTAGAACAGCAGCTGGCACAAAGTAAGAGCTCTGTGCTTGTTAAATAATCAAAATGTATAGAATTGCTGCGTGATCTTGGGCAAATCACCCTTCCTGTGCCACATATCTTTTGTCATTTAAAAAATGGGGGTAGATAATAATACCTACCACGAAGGGCTGTTGTGATCACTTGGTGTGATGAATAGTGAGTTTATGATGCTTAGTGCAGAGTAAGCTTTTAAAAACTCTGGCTAGTTTTTATTATGGGTATTCTTGCCTTGGTAGCCTTCTCCCCACTCAACCGGCAGTCTCCTGCCCTGGAGGAGATTCAGATGAGGGAGCGGGAGGAGAACAAACACAAAAGATGGGCCGGGGGAAGGGAGATGACAGGCTGCTGAGGTCTGCACACAGATGCGGCCAGAGGTGTCTTTGGGCTTCCCCTGACAAAGACCCTGTGACTAACTGGGTGGAGGTTCCCCGGGGATGAGTGGGGAGCTGTCCTCTGAACCACACCCTGCAGGGGCCTGCCTGCCCCACCCTCAGGAACTCTGAGGACCTGCACTGGTCGGTAGCGGTTCCTTCACCGAGTCTCCTGCGCAGGGCTTGTTTCTTGAGGGCGGCCCCTCCACCTGCCTGGGCATCGGGGCACATGTGTAGCCAAGGGCACTGCCAGCAGTGGGAATGCCATACAGGGGAGGCGGGTGCATGCAGAAAACTCCCTTCTGAAGTTCCCCTGGAGGGCTTGGGATACACTTCACAGGAAGCGTCAGCACAATTTTCTAATCAAGTTGAAGTCCGTGGCCCTAGTTAGAAACAATAAATGAAACGCAATTTGAGCCGGCACTTTGCCTGAGTCTCTGTTTCTGGAAGTGGGTGTGAGTGAGAAGCTGGTCTTTCTGAGGGAAGAACTTGACCCCCGACCCCGACCATTTAGCCCCCAGCCCTGCCATCAGCTTGCAGGGGCGGGACCCTAGGACTTTATTTTAGGTAATCATTCCAAATCCTGATTTTGATCTGTCAGGTCAAAGTCCACACTTCTCTGTAAATCGGTGCACACGATTTAGCAGACGCTTTGTTTTTCCTCCTCCCGGCTCCTTCTACCTACCATGCTAGAGTTTGGTCTCAGAGATCATTGTTTAATCAATATTAAACCATTCATGTAGTTTAAGTGTTTACTTATGTGCTTTGAATCATAGTTTGCAGTAAGAACAAGTGATGCCCCCCTAATCTGCCTTCACTACGCTCCCCAATACCCTAATTATGTAATTTAGAAAAGAACATTTCCTGACAGCAGTTTCTCAGTGCACGGCAACAAATGCCGACTGGGGACAGGACCAAACAACCTGGTAATAGCTAGCACATGGGGACCACTGCCTCAGTCCAGGCAGCCTTGGCTTGGGGCGGACGCCCGTCCGTTTGGGTTAAGGCTTTCAAATGATGGCGTATTAGTGCCAGTAGAAGTAATTCCACATGAAAAGAGCTATAGCTAATAGCCCATCCCCAGTCTCTCTTAGTTTGTGGAATAGGTCCTCACTGCAAATTGTTACTGACTCAGACAGTCAGGAACAGATATCTCACCCAGGCTATGAGATGGACGCGGCCAAAGATGTGTCCAAGAGGCCAAAGTTTAGACCAAGCTGCTCTTCGTGAACTTGCCAGTCCCCCTCATCTACGGTCCAGCGGCTGGGCCTGAATGTCCCTCACTGCTTTGGAGTGGAGTTTAGAGACTAGCCTCCTCAGTCAAGCTAAGTAGGTGTTTGAGGGGCTGTAGGTGTCGGGTTGCGTGGTTGGCAGGATCCGTGGTTTCAGGTATGCCTGCACTTCGGCATCATCCAGTCACCGTGGTGATTTTCGGCAGGAGGGGCCCTTAATGCCTTTCTCCTCCCCAGTCGGCCAGTGTCGACCACTAAGCGTCTCAAGCCCACTGCCCCTTGTAAGCAGAACCCAGCTTACCCTTCTCTGGCCACGTGAGGCCTAAATGCTTACTGATTCATCTGCTTCCATAACAGGAATGGAAAAGTACCCTTTCTGCTTCCCCATCCCCCATGGAGACCTCGGTCCGACAAATATTCCGTTGCTATAGAAACCCAGCTGACACCTTTGGGGGCTCACCTGTCTCAGCATTTGGGGCATTGGTGTGCAGCCACTCCTTGGGCAGAATCCAGCAGCTGCGGGCCTGTGTTGTTATGTAGTCATCCAGCCACTCGGGGCCGAGCTCTTGAAGGTCCCAGAGGAGGGGTAGGGGATGAGTGAGGAACAAACTGAGCTGTGGAAATTTTAATTTGGCTGTGAGTCCCAAACCAATGTGTTAGCCTTTCTAGAAGTGCTGGTTGCTATGGTGATAGAAGCGGTGCCAATTGCAAGAGTTGTTTTTGTGGTTAGGGTGCCTGTCTTAGACAAAGAGATTGAGGCCAAGCCGACAGCGTCAGTCCGCCCACCCTTCCAAGAGTTGGATATTGTCAAGTCCTGGCCTTGGGAGGAGGGGGTGACAGCCTCCCACAGTGGCCATTTTGCCCTTACGTTTTTCTGGGGGTCCAATGGCTTCTGCCAGAAAGGAGTGCAATTACCTAGCCCTCCAAGACAGACCCCACAGGTGGGCTCACCAGTGAAGAAGGGGCTACTCAGTTATGGCAGAAATCAGAGTTTAGCGATTTCTTTCTCCGAGCAAACTCACCATAGAGTGTTCTTTATGGAATCGTCTACCACCCAGAGCACGGCCATGGGCCTGTGTATAGGGGTCTGCTTCTTCAGGCCACGTTTTGTCTTGGGCCTCAAATATTAGCTCCCCTGAAAAATTTCCTAAGTGACGGAATGGAGGCCTTTTCTGTAGCCGGGGTGCTTGTGTAGCTCATTAATTCTCAAAGTGTTTTACAAATATTTATCTACCGTAGGTCATTTGCAAACCTAACCCCTGTCATCCCACCTCAAGGTTGTCCCCTCCAGCCTGGTTGCCCAAAATGAAGTCAGAAGCCTTGGACTGGGAATTCCACGTTGGCGGATTTTGAAAAGCTGGCCTGAATGGTTTGTTTATTTCTCTAGTCTGCCCTTCTTAGAGTCCCAGAATGTGTCAGGGCTTCCCAGGCCAGACATGCAAAGCCCTTTGCCCTCCCTGCCAGAGGTGAGAGCATTTTATTTATGAATTCATCTTAAATCACTTTTTAAAATCACTTTTAATCAAATTAATAGTCTTTCTCTAAGATTATGTCAAATCATCAAAAATAAAGAGGGCTTTAGCTTGGAGTGAGGTATTTTAGGACAGGTAACCAATTCCCTTCGACTTGCTTTCCCCGCTGGCCTGGGCAAGTAGAGAAAGCCTATTTGGTTTCGCTCTCGGAGAGCCCTGAAGTCTGTCTGTTTCCTTGTAAAGAGGAAGGCCCCTGGGATCTGGAGGCCCGGGTCCTTCCCAGGGGCAGATGCATGCTGAATGTCAGTGATATTTCCCCCAAGACCCACCCAGATGATTCCTGGGTTCCTCCCCCTCCCCGTCTTCCCAGCAACCCTCTGCCCTGAGTTTCATCAGGGCTGCTGGCCTCAAAGTGACCAAACCTGAATTTGCCTCGGCCCCTGGTCTCAGAAGTTGTGACTGATGAAGGCTGACCCCTGGTGAATTTTCAGAAGCCACGACTTGTCTGCACCAAGCCTGTTGTGCCGATAAGACAGGCTTTTGTGTCGAGTGGGCAGTAGGGGTAGCAGCTTCAATACGGTCCGTATCATGGTGTTCCTAATCCTTGGCTGGTTAATGTTTGCCAAATAAATAGCCTCATTGGGAAGGGCTATAAAAGTCCAATAAGATTCTTCTAATTACCCCCCAAAGCACAAATACTTGGGGTTTCAGATTAGTATAATAGGAGACATCGAGAATAGAGGGGAGAATGTATGAGTGTGAATGTTTTTCAACAATGGCTTTCCCTCCTTCCCAGCCCTAACACTGGCTCATCTAGCTTTTCATATTTTGCTTCTGCAAAAGCAAGAAATCGCTGAACAGAAGAAAAAAAAGACACTGACATATTTTAGGTTACTATTTCACCTTTGCAAATCAAGATGCAAGCCATTAAAACTACATTTTTCCATGAATGATAAGTGTAATTACCTCTCTTGCCATAAAAACTTGTCCTTATTAAATGTAAATATTTAAAAATTATTGAAATATATTTGAAGGGCACTTTATAGCTTGATTTTATACGCTGACATCTGGGTTGCCTTTCCTAAAACACTCTATTTCTTGGAGAGTTATTAAATGAGTATTTTGAGAAGACTAACACTAGACTTGTTCCTTATTTCAATTTAAATTTCGTACGTATTTAGATTTGCCGGGAACTCAGAGAGGGCTTACATTTAGCTAATACATTGTTATGTTTGCGGGGCTTGTACGTGTAGAAAGTGTGATATTATTTGCAGAAGGAATCTTTAAACAGTGGGAAGCTCCGTCTCCACCCCTGCAAAGTATATAAGAGTAAAGGAATCAAGATTCCAAGATTGCTGACTATAAGTGTTTAATTTTCCAATTCTTTTGAGCAGGAAGATTGTTTTAAATATTTACTGTACTTTTAATTGTGCATCATTTGAGATAGCAAATTGCCCGATCCGTTTTTTTTTGTAGATCTGTCGGAGGCTATTTAGTTGAACTCCAAGAAAGATATGCAGTGTGATCACTTTTCATTATTATTATTTTTTAGCTCCACTCTTTGAAAGAGATTTTCGTTTTCTTTAAAAATTCTCATTTTTAGTTGTCTCATTCTGTCTCTATTTTTGGAAAGGTGAGATTATTCAGTTCTGTGCTTGAGAGAGTTTCAGAGAACGATAGAAAATCTAATATTTGAAAACACAAGCTTTACTAACATACTTAATTCCAGACGGCAAAAAGACCTTGCCCAAAAATGTGAAAGAATTCAATATTTGGTGGCTCAAATATTTTTTCATGATAAACAAATATTTCTGGGATAGATGTATTCCTGAGCTCTGCATAGGAAAGCAACCAACCATGCAAGCCGTGCTGGGCTGCCCTTCAAACCCTCTTTACTCTTTTCCTTTCACTGTGTTAAATCCTAGAGATGTGTAAAGATGTTATGATAGGCAGTGGGTCAAGTAATCTGCACATGTAGCTTTTTATAAATTTTTCTTTGCAAAGGAAAATTTTTCTTCAAATAAATCCCCCCAAATAAATGGTTTGTAAAAACAAAAGTCTATTTGTTTTGAAATTGCACACAAGAAACCATGTTATAACAATATCGCTTTTTGAGTTCCGCCTGAGAAAAGAAATTTACCTACAGTCAGCGATTTCCCTCATGATAAGCCTTTAAAAAATAAATTTGTCTCTTGGGAGAAAATAAACATTAGCAAAGTGTAGATATTTGTAACGAGGTGGCCTTTATTCACTTGCCCAGTGGATCTGTCGAACCTTTGTTTTTCTATCCCTCCCACTCTATGTCTTTTTCTTTCTTTATAGTTCTATTCATGCGAATTCCTGAGCCATAAGCATTTTAGAAATTTGTTGCTCTTAATTACATAGATGCTTCTTGAATGAACAAATGTGCTATTTTCTCCCCACGCAGAGTAGAAATTTTAGATAAGTTTTGAAACTCTTTTTATTATTTTTTGCTGAAGCATTTGGCAAATGTCTGGGGCTTGGTTGGGGGTATTTTCACGGTGTCCCTGAAGGTGAGCAAACGCATGGGGAACACGCAGCGTTCACCAGGCAGTGACTTGGGAATTTTTCAGGAGGCATTATTTTCTTACGTTAATGCCTTTGTAGGTTCTATCGACGATGTTCAGACAACAAAGAGCGTGCAATTAATAATGGGCATCTGGAGGGCCGATCACATGCTTCCGATGTTAAAGTGGTGAACGACAGGAAAATCAGCCGTGGTCAGGTATTAGCTGTAATCATTTCTAAACAACAGCAACGAATTCTTCTCTTTTGTGCCTCCGCTTTCAGAAACGCAAAGGTTCACATACAAAAGGTTCCCATAGACGTTTTCCTTCTGGTGGGTGAGTGCGTAATAAATGATTTGTAGACCTACATCGTCAGTGTTGAGTCAAATCACTTTAATTTCTTCAGTAAATGCAAACCCAATTTTGTGTGAACTTTTCCCCTTGAAGCCCAACATGGATGTGGGGGCGACAGACAGCTGGTTGTGTTATTTGAGTCTTTAGTTAATCCTCACAGGTTGCCCCTTTATTTGTTTGCATTTTCCAAAATATACGAATATTTTTCTAGCACTAGGATAATAGTCCTTCTCTGCCTGCTGCCACTGAAAGCATCCTTACTAGTTATTCCATTTCTTTGATGGTAGCCTGTTTATCTTTTCCAAAGTGATCTATGTTACCCAACCCCAAGTAACATAGGATAGGCAGACTTAAGACTGCATTTAAGCTCAACAAAAATGTTCCAGAGAAATATGGTGCTTTGGGCTCTAAATGCTACAGCAGGTATGAAAACCTGCAACTGTTTAACAATAATTCTTATTTGAGTAGGTCACAGATAATAAAGGAATGCTTGTTTCTGGGAAATTAAAAAAAATGACATGGGGGGAGAATATTTATTTGCTCTCTACATTGGTCAAATGACTGGTGGATATTAAAAACTTGTAAACAGACAGATGCAACCAATTCTCTTTCATTAACAAATTGCAATTTCACAATAAAGTAAATGCGTTCAAAAAAAAGTCAACTTCCGAGACGCTGAAATTGTCAGAGCTTGAGCATGCTTTAATTGTTAAAAAACATTTTTTTTATATTCTAATCAGTTTAGGGAAAAAAGTTTTCTTGGAAATCTTTAAAGAACCAACTTAAATGTTAAAGTCTCCTTTGGCCGTTCAGGTAGCAAAAGTGCCGATCAACTTTGTGTACATTTCTGTACATTTGGCCCTAGACTAAATCTACCAAGTCGCCAGTTTTGTTTTCCTTCTAAGTGCAAGCCGTATCAGCAGCACATTTTAAAGTTAATTTGAAGCAGGGTCCATATTGCCATCAGCAAATATGTTATAAGCTTATTATTTAATAGCGATTCCTGGGTAAGGCCATCATCCCCTTCCTAAATCCAAATATAAAAGCTGAAATCGTATTTGTTAAAACTGTCATTTTGAATTTGTGGCCCAGATTGTTTTCCTGAGCGTGCTGGGCCAGAGGCTCGAATGCTCCCAGCTGCAGGCACCCCCGAGCCCAGCAAAGCTGCTGAGGCCGGTGGCTGAGACGCTCCAAGCCGCGCAAACCGCCTGCTTCCCCCAAACAGAGCTCCAGCCCAGCCTGCTCACGGCTTTTCCACATTGTAAAATCATTTGATTTATTTGTTTGGTTTGGTTTGGTTTTTAGAAGCACTGCAGAAATTATTTCCTACTGGCAGAGAGGGCACTTTGTGTTACACTACATTAGTTTCACATCATTAGTTTAGGGTTCTCAAACTTAAAATTGTAAAGTATATGGGAGGCTTCTACAGACCTCAGTTCTGACCAGAGCAGAACCAATTAAACCTGATGGATTCCTTTCACTGTCTGTAACGTGTGAGGCCATACAGAACAAAGTGCTGTGGCATTGCTGAAGGGGTTCCCTCTGTTAGCTTTGGAATTTGGTGGTAGGAAATGTTGCAGTTATGTATAAAGAGGCAAAATTCCTCTGTTACCGTTCCCGTTCTCAAAAAACGTAATTTTATCGTCACTGCTTGTAGCAAGAAGGGGTGCCGATGACAGCCACGACCCCATCTCTCTGCGCTGTCTCTCTCACCTCCGCCAGCCCCTTCCCACTCCGGACTCTTGTTCTTTACAACTAATTCTAAGCGCGCCTGAGTATAGAGGACTAGCCGGTCGGAGCGGCCGGCGGGGTGCCAGGCTGCGGGAACCTGCACCCCGGGGCGGGGACTCTCCAAGCCCGGGTCCCCGCAGGGGTCTGCACCAAGCAGAGTTCCCCACCGCCTGGTCCCCGGAGGTGGGGTTGCGAGGGAGATGCCAGGCTGGAGCCTGGAGCACCTTCTACGAGGTGGAGCGGGAGAGCCCCGGCTGGCTGTGGCTCCCACGCGCCCACTCTCTGCACTTTCCTCTCCGGCTCTTCCTTCCCCGGGATCCCTTCCTTCCCGGAGTGTTTGAGCGCGACCTCGGCCTTTGCCGGCTGTGGCGGTGGGAGAGCCGCGGCCTCAGGTAAGCGCTCCCCGAAGCTCTTCTGCCACCTGTTGGCCGCCCGAGGTGGTGACGCCGGGAGAAGCCGAGCTGGTGGGATTCGCCAGGCCTGGCTTCCAAACGCCGGCTTAGAATTGTTGATGACCTCTCTGCGGCCTCCTCTGTGTTCGGCCAAGGCGCACAGACTGGCAGACCCGCAGCTGTCTCCTGAAGCCCCCCTCAGCTGGTCCTCCTACATTTCCTGGGCCGCCTCTGTGGCCCCTGAGCTCCCCCGCCCAGGAATATGATGTACAGGATGCCTCCTATCCTGGCGTCCTGCCTCTGAGGCCGTCATGGGGCCAGTGGAGGGTTCAGGGTGTCTCTGGGTCCTCGTATGGCACTGGTGTCTGGGAAAGGCTTGGAGTGTGCCGTGTAGGAGCCACAGTGGGAGGTGTGGGCTGAGTCCCCCTGACATGGTGGCCCTGCTCTGCCGTGAGACAGTGGAACAAAGGGAGGACAGGCCAGCCTGTCCAACTTGGGCTTTCTTGACACTGGGCGGAGGGGTCTGCCCAGTCCCCTCTCGTTCCGTCTTTCCTGGGGGAGTCCCCAGGGTGTGGATGGACTGACATCACCAGGAACTTCAGCCAAAGGTCAGAAAGAAAGGTGTAGGAGCTTCAGTGTGCAGGAGACTGCAGAGCTTTCTCACTGGAAGCCGGGGACATTTCACTGCACAATAAACCACCCCAGTTGCATAGATGAGCAGTTGTGTTCTGGGGAAGTCGGGAACCCACCACAAACAGGCCGGGGTTCACTCATGTGAATAGCTCTGTAGGGTACTTTTAACAAAGTGGGGCTCTAGTTCGGTGGCTGTTTGGGGCATTTTGACACAAAGCAGTCACATTTCTGAACCATCTGGGGGCAGAACTAAACATCTTTCCAGGTCCTGGTGGGCCAAGTCTTAGGAACGGATTTGGCCTGGTTGTGAGAATGTAACACGTGCTTTAGTAGCACTGAAGGGCAGAGGACAGATGTGGTGATGATACTCTCATCCGTATTTTGGGGTGGGGGTCCAGAGCCATGTCTCCCCGCTAGGCCCCGCTGGAGGGGGCTGAGAGTCACAGCTGCTGTTGGCCCACAGAGCAGCGGTCAGCCCGGTTTGAGACGCGATGTTTTTTCATCCCATGGTAGTTTTATACACAAAGACTGCGTCACTCTCAACTCCGCCCGCCTGCAGCACGCATGAGCCTTAAACACAGCGTCTGAGGTCCAGCGGGGCATCCGTTCTTAGTCTCGCTCAGCAGCATGACTAGACCGCTGACACCCTAATTTTACCAACAGAGGTCAAGCCGTTTCCATTGGCCCAACTTATGTCTAACCCCGACACCTTTTCTCCAGCCTGTTAGAGGGGGGTTGTCCCTGAAAGCCGAGGGTGCCTGTTTTTAGGTGATTGTCGCCTGGCTTATCTAAGGCCAAAATGTTCTTCCCTGCTGGTCTCTGAAATCATGAGGAAGGGACTCTGGTATTTGGCCAAATGGCTGCTGAGAAGCCAGCCCTGAAAAGTTATTTTCTTAGTCCAGGGACCCTTGTGAGCCCTGGACTAGGGGGTGATTAATTTTGTTTTTCAGCTCACCTCATAATTTAATGTAGAAGAAATTCTTTGGCATGTTTCCTCCTGGGTGCCGACTGCCTTTGGAGCAGTTCTGTATGGAGCAATGCCCCGTGGTCAGAAATCTTCTCGTTATGCTAGGTCTGGGCTTTCGGTATCCCCTGAGTGGCTCGCTGTAATCTCTCAGGTTGGCCAACAGAGGAGGGAGAGAAATCCTCCTTAGCCGGGACTTGAATTTTTATGGAGAAGAAGGAATGTTAGAGAAGTTGGTAAACTTCCAGTCCTCCCGACCCTGTGCACATGAGGAGAAGAAAAAACCCCAGCCTGCTGGTTATTTACCCCCAGCACAAAAGCGGCCTCCCTCCCGTCCCTCCCTTTTATTTCCAGCCGCTCTGACAGAAACGCATTACTGGCTGAATACGCCTTCCCACAGTACTGTCCATCACACAGGTATTGGGGGACCAAAGGTAAGGTGAACTTTAAACACACCTGGCACTGCTGGCTCCCGCCTTTGTGCTTGGAATGGCCACCAGCCGGGTGGCCGCCCTGTTCCCCATTCACAGGCTCTCCGGAGGAATTCTGACAGATGGACTTCTTTCTGAGGCCACACAGTATTCTCAAATCAGGCCATTCAGCTGCCTTGGGAGAGTCGGGACAACCTCCCTGGTGAGCAGCGTTATCAGGCTCTTAAAGCTTGAAGCTGCTCAGCCTGGAGAATTATCTGGGGGAGAGCAGACTCCAAGACTCTTGACTCCCTACCGGCCTTCAGCAGCACACAGGACAGGGTTTCCAAGGCACCCAGGTGAGCCCACCCAGTGTTGCTAACTGTGCTGATGCTCTTCCCCTAGCCACTTGTGGGCACCTTGGAAGAGGGGGCAGATGGCTGAGCTGTGGACCGTCTCTCCAGTTTTATGCATCTGGAATTGTGAGCTTTTCTCCAGAGTTGTGGCAGAGTACTTTATTGGTGGTAACCGGGACGGTGGCCGTTCTTCCTCCCGCCAGGCTGCTTGAAGGTACAACTCAGCTTTTGACTTTTGCCATAACTGGGTAGGAAATGACCCTTTCTGGAACGAGGAAGAAAGACTCCTGAGTCATTCTCAGTGTTCTCTCCAGCTGCTCCAAGTTCACGTGTTATAACTTCCCCAAGATAACATATTCCAGAGGCCAGTGAAAAGAAACTGTGGAAAAGTCTTTTAAGTGGGAACATGCTGGGTTGGGAGATGGAGCAGTTCGGGAGGACCTTGGTGCTTTCCCGGGTCACAAAGCCGAGAGGTGAGGAGGCCACAGTGGTACTTGGATTTGGGGCGGGTAAGACTGGCTTTTGTAAAACGCTGGAATCCTCTGTGATTATCAGTTGGGAAATTCATCGGAGTGTTTATCTGTCAAGGAAGACAACATGGACTTTGAGAGTGTCAACCCATCACTTAGTGAGCGTTTGCTCTGCCTGTTGAGTGTCATTGCTATTAGCCACTTTATCCCCGGGAAAGGCCAGGCTCTGGGTCACCCCCATCTTAGAGATAAAATCCAGCCCTGCTTTTCTTCTCCATGGGATCTCGGCCTAGGCAGCTGAGCGCTGCTCTGATCCAACAAGCAGACCCCTGCAGTCAAAGTCCTTGTTATTAGCTTGAACCCAAATTGTATCTTGACCTCACATGAGATTCAAGAGCATAGAAACAAACCCTTTGGGAAGAACTAAAGGAGGTGACAAAGCTGTCGTCGCAGACGTCAGGCCCTCTCCCTGAATTTCCACGCCCCTCTCCTTCCCATCTCCCTCACCCCTGCTTGCCCCGCTGGAATCATTCGGTATTCACCTGGCTGTGGGAGTGAACGTTGTGAAATTCTGGAATTGCTGCAGCGACTTGAAGACATGGAAAATGCAGACTCCTTGCTTGATCTGTCCTGTCTTCAGCCAATACAATTTCACGGATCCGTGGGCGTACTGATGCCAGATATGATCCAACTAAATAAATCTGTAAGAACATGAAACGAAAGCGCTCTCCCATTTTCCTTTTGTTTTCGGCACAAAAGCCATTCTCAGTATATGAGTGGTGTCAGATGCAATAATCCAGAATAAATCTCCAGGAAGAAAAATGCATCTACACATGAGTGCTCACTCGTTTCCCATTTTCCCTCACTCCCCCCATTTTTATATCGGATGAGTCACTGTGGTGTCTGCTGACAGCTCCCGTTGGCCAGCCAGACCGGTGGGGGGGTGATCACGGGGACTTCTTACAAGGGCTGGGGTTGCAGCCAGATCGATACAGGTTGTTGAATTCCAGATGGGGAGAGTTTTGGGCTTTTGCCCTTTGGGCCATGTCCATTCTGGCTGAGGGTCAGAGGAAGGCCACACCCTTTGGTTCCAGGCCTCCACCATGGCCAAGGCTTCTCCAGGAGGTCCTCTGGGGTTCTTGCCAAGTGCATCCACTGTTGAAGTCTGGGAGCACTTAAGTCATACTATACTCTTTGGCAGACGCAAGTCCGGGAGTCTGGGGCTGCCCTCTCCGGGCCCTGGACGGCTGCCCTCCTTACAACACCTGCCTATCATTAGTGAAGGTGACATGGCCGTGGGGAAGAATACGTGGGGACATTTGCCAAATTGATATTTCATAAGCTTCCTTCAGAATTGGAAGACTTTTGCCATTGAATAGTTAATCCTCTCCCTGCATCTACAGTCCCTGTTCCCCGTTTTTCCTTTCACTACGGGATCCAGTCCATGAGCGTTTATTGCATTTAGTTGTCAGCTCTCTTTCAAACAACCTTCAATCTGGAACCATTCTTCAGCCTTTCTTTGTCTATCACAACAATGATGTTTCGTTGAAGAACAGATCGAAATGCAGAACATTCCTCAGTTTGGGTTCGTCGTATGTTTCCTCATGATTAGATTCAGATTAGCGAGCTCTGGCTGGGCTGCAGCATCCTTTCAGGGTGTCATAGCTGGAGGCACGCGCTGCCTCCCTGCCCCGTGTTGGTGATGTTCACTTAGATTTCCCGGTCAAGGTGTTGTCTAGTTACTACGTTATATGCAGCTGACCCTTGGACAACATGGGAGTTGGGGGTGCCCACCCTCCACGCAGCAAAAATCTGCATGTAACTTATAGGCGGCCCTCTGTATGTGCGGTTCCACTGTATCCGCTGTTTCCCGTCCTTGAATTCGACACACCGTGGATCGTGGAGTACCGCAGTGTTTACTATCAAAACAGATCTGCGTGTAAATGGGCCTGTGCAGTTCAGACTCGTGTTGCTCAAGGGTCAACTGTAGTTACTTTTCTCCCTTGTAACTAATAAGTGGTCTGTGAGGAGACACTCTGACATGCAAATACCCTGCTCGTCATCAAATACCCTCCACCCCGAATTTAGCATCCATCAATGATCCCTTCTCCAACCAGTCTTTACTATGTTGGTCATAAAATGGTGATTTTCCAGTCCCAATACTTTCTCCACATTTATCAGTTCTCATTCTCCTTTGGTGAAGAGCCTACCATCCTTTTCCCCAAACCTCTCTCCTTCCTTTTTCCTTTCCCTCCTCCTCCCCTCCCTTCTGCTTCTGCTTCTGCTTCTGCTTCTGCTTCTGCTTCTCCTTCTCCTTCTCCTTCTCCTGCTGCTGCCTCCTCAGTATAGGCTCATAGATGCCTATTTTATTCTATAGCTTATAAGCTATACTATCAATATTTATTTTGATGCTGTAATTGTCCCAAGATGTAGACAGTGAGATTGCCTTCCAGCTTGGCTCCTGTGTCCTTCTGACATGCTACCATCAATATTTTGAGTTTGCTTTCTGACACTAACAAGATGTTCCAGGCTTACCTTGTACCTTTCTTGTCATAGTCTTGGAATCAGGCATTTTGCTAAGGAAGCCGGCTTCCTTTTAGTGGGGAATGATATTTAAATAGCAAGATCTAGGCAGTAGGTATGCCCAATGCTACGAAGTGTCATTGCTTCTAGACCCCTTCAAATATAGGAAACCCACACACACTTATATATCCTAGCTTTAAAATATAGAAATAAGTACATATACATATTTGAAGTTATATATACATATATGTATACATATTTGAAATTTTATATACATATATGTATATAAAATACATATTTTCGGGCTTCCCTGGTGGCGCAGTGGTTGAGAGTCTGCCTGCCGATGCAGGGGACACGGGTCCGTGCCCCGGTCCGGGAAGATCCCACATGCCGCAGAGCGGCTGGGCCCGTGAGCCATGGCCGCTGAGCCTGCGCGTCCGGAGCCTGTGCTCCGCAACGGGACAGGCCACAACAGTGAGAGGCCTGCGTACCGCAAAAAAAACAAAATACATATTTTCCCATGATTCCATGATGTTGCCCTCAAATCCATTCCATTCCTACGTGTTCTTCATTGCCTCCCCTCATCCCATATTTGAATCTCCCTTCTTCTGCAGTGAGAACGCTGGCTCCCAACAACAGCACAATTTACTCATATCTTCAGTCCTACAATATACATAAAATAGTTTCACAATGGCTACACCCATACCACTATGAAAAACAAGCCTAATTAAAAGAGTTCACAATTAGTTTGCAGGTCTTTTTTCCTTTAGACTGAGGGTATATAGTCAACATACTTTGTTAAAAAAATTACTTGGATTACTTCTTATTTCCTTTCCTCTTCAGTGCGGTTAGGGTTTGTCAGATGATTTCTCATGATTAGATTGATCAGGAATACAGTTTGCTTCATTTGCTTTCAATTTTAGTTTTTTGTTCCCCTCATCCGTGTTGATTTAATTTTATTTTTGATTATGTAGAATATTAATATGCTTCCAAAAGTCCAAGCTATACTAAAAGTATGCTCAGAGAAGTGTCACACCTCTCCATATCCCTTTCATTCCGTTTCCTCCCCGATCCCTCAGACGTAACCAATTTTTTTTTCTGTTTTTTTTCCTTACTGTGCTTGTTTTTTTTGCAAAAATCAGCAAACACGTGTTTTCCTATTTCTCCTTTTTTCTTACACAAAAGGTAGCATACTATAAGTATTCTTTTGCATCTTGCTTTTTTCTTTTAACAGTATATTCTAGAAATCACTCCATATCAATTCATAAAGATCTTTCCCATTCTTTTTTACAGCAGTATATTTTACTCCATTGTATGTATGTAACATAAGTTTATTTTCAACCAGCTTCCTGTGTTTAAGAACTTAGGTAGTTTCCAACATTATGCTGCAATGAATAAACTTTATGTGTGTATATGCTTATTGTGGGAGATGTATCTTTAGGGTAATTTCTTAGAAGTAGGATTGCTAGGTAAATAAAGACATAGTTTTGTTAGTGTTCCAAATTCCTCTTCATAGGAATTGTGCAAAATGCATTCTCACCAGCAGTGTATGAGAATACCTGTTTCCTTACAGCTTTGCCAACAGACCGTATGTGAAGATTTTGAATTTTTGCCAATCTGATGGATGAAAAATAGTATCTCAGTGAAGTCTTGATTTGCATTTCTCTGATTATGCATGGAGTTGAACATCTTTCATAAGTTTCAGAAGCATTCTTAAGTCTTTTTAGTGAGTTCTCTGTTTATGTCTTTGCTCATTTTCCTATATGATTTTGGGGAGTCTTTTTAAGGTATATTAGCCCTTTATCTGTGATGTACGTTGCAAATATTTGCTTGCAGTTTGGCGTTTGTCTTTTGATTTTGCTTGTGGTGTTTTGTTGCCATGGGAAACTTAAAAAATATTTGGTAGTCAAAATTATCATTTTTTAAATTTGATTTCATCTGTATTTTGATTCATAATTCTTATAGAAGAATTCACTCGTTTTCTTTTAGTTGTAGTGTAATTTAGTTTTTCACACTTAGATCTCTAGTCAATTTGGAATTTATTTTTGCATGTAACATAAGGAATGGATCAAATTTTAATTTTTTTTCCAAATGTCTATCCAGTGTATCAGCACCCTTTATTACAAAATCTATCTCTGCCTGAGTGATTTGAGATATCACCTTTATCATGTACTAGATTTCCACAGGTGGTTTGGTTTATTTCTGAACTTTGTAGTTTCTTCCATTCGTCTGTCTCTTTATGTGCCATTATCACACTGTTTTAATTCTAGAGGCTTTGTAATATTTAAAACTATCTGGTAGGGCCACTTCCCTTTTCACTGTTTTCCTACCTATTCTTACACATTAATTTTTCCATATGAACCTTACTATCACTTTGTCCAGTTACAGAAAAAAAATCTGTTTAGAATTTTTATTGGGATCATATTAAGTTTATAAATTAATTTAGGAAGAACTGACATCTTAACAATGTTGGAATCTCCTGACCATGAACAAAGCGTATCTTTTCCATTAGTTCAAGTCAACTTTTGTGTTTTTTAGGCGTGTGCTATAGTTTTCTTCATAAGGGTTTTGAATATTTCTTGTTAGATTTATTTTTAAGTACTTTATATTTTCTACTGCTTTTGTAAATGGGAGGTTTCTCTTCTGTTACCTCGTATGATTGGTTTTTATTTGTGCTTATGAAGCCTATTGACTCTTGCTATTTATTTTATATCATACTACCTTGATGAATTATTTTACTGTCTGAGTTAATTCAATGGCTCTCACTATGTGGTCTCAGTACATTTGAGGTTCCTGAAACACATTTAGTGGATTCACAAGGCCCAAATAATTTTCATAATAATAAGACATAATTTGCCCTTTTAACTTCATTGTCTTTTGAGTGTATAGTGGAGTTTTCCAGAGGCTATATAATGTGTGATATAATAACAGACTGAATGCAGAAGCAGATATGAAAATCCAGCTGTTTTCTATTAAGCTCAACAAGAAAGATGTGCAAAAATGTAAAACAATGTCATTCTCACTGGAAGTCTTTGTTTATGCTTAGTTTTCAAAAAATGCTCTTTATGTTAACATGTTTATTAGTGTTTACTTTTTTTTAACATCTTTATTGGGGTATAATTGCTTTACAATGTTGTGTTAGTTGCTGCTGTATAACAAAGTGAATCAGCTATATGTATACATATATCCCCATATGTCCTCCCTCTTGCATCTCCCTAGTGTTTACTTTTAAGTTAATAAATATTTAAATTTTTCTCAGTTTTAATTTCTAATCTAGTAAATATAACTAGATATAATGCACATAAATAAAAGCTCTTTGAGGTCCTTAACAATTTTTAAGGGTGTAAAGGGGTTCTGAGATCAAAGTTTTTGAGCAATTCTGAGTTAGTTTTGTTATTTATTCTCTAGGTTTTCTGGGTATACTATCATGTCCTCTGCAGTACAGTTTGCTTTCCTTATTCTTTTCCAATTCTCAAGACTCTTATTATTTTCTCTTGCCTAACTGCATTAGCTAATACTTCCAGTACAGTGTTAGCAGTGGAAAAGTGGGCATCTGTGTCTTGTTCTAACTTCAGTGGGAATGCCTCTGGCGTTTCCCCATTAAATAATAGGCTGAGATGCTGCCTTAGGACTGTGTGTATTATGTTATGTTTATTGAGTTCCTTTCTCTGAGTGTGATGTATTTCCATTATTGTCTAAAAATTTCTTTGGTGTTTAGATAGGTTTGTATTTTTGATCTGGTGGTTGCCTTTGCATTTATACCTTCTATACTGCCCTTAATCCATCCTCTTCTTAAGCTTTTACTATGTGGTCTGTCAGTTTTAAATGATATACTTTGACTCCCACCTATTACCTAAACAACAATCAGTGGTCATATTTTACATTCCCCTTTGTTCCCATTTTTAAGGTTGCATTCTTTCTGCTTGGTCAGAACATATAATGTGTATATATCCTTCTGTTACCACAACCCCACCTTTTGTTATTCTTAGCTCTATAATTAAATATATCAAGTGATCACCATCAGTCCTTTTGCTGAAGCTCCCTATTATCTTTTGGTTGGGTAAAGCTTGGTTGGATGAAGGTTAGATATAAAATCCTTGGCTTGTACTGTCTTTCCTTGTGTGTTGAAAATGCTGCTTCACTCTGGCCCTGTTGTTTGTGTTGCTCTCCGGAAGTCTTATGCCAGCCTAAATTTCTCACCTGCATAAGTATTTGATGCTTTTGCATAGAGGTTCCTGAGGACTTTTTCTTTGTCATTAAAATCTAATAGTTTTACTAGGGAACATCTCAGAGTTGATCATTCGAGATCAATTTTCCAAGCACCCAGGGGCCTCTTCAATATGTTGGTTTAAGATCTTATTTCTGGACAGTTTTCTTGGATTATATTTCTAAATACTATTTCTGTTCCATTGTTTTGTTTTTCTTGCTCACAGACTCCAATCATACATATGTTGGACCTTCTTTGCCTGCCTTCCATTTCAGCTACTTCTCTTTGATCTTTTTTACTTCTTTTTAAACTCATTTCCATTCTGGTTTTTGTTTTACTACCTTTCTTCATTGTCCCTTATTAACTTTTTATTTGGACCTATTCTCTTGTGGGTACCTTGTAATTTATTCTTTATTTCTGAGATAATTTTGACTTTTTCTTCAATTTTTTTTCCTGAATTTGATCAACTTTCACTGCATTTCTTCTTGATTTTGGGGATCCTCTTGTATTCTTAGTTTTTATACGTGAATCTAGTTTTTTAAATCTTCAAATTGATAATATTTAATTCAGCTTGAAATGTTACTTTATAGTTTTCTTCTGCTTCATGGTTGATTTTTTTGGAGGGGGAGAATTTTCTTTAGCTAAGATGTTGTTATTCATATTTTATCTTTTCTTCTTATAGTAGCTAAGTATGGCATTAGTCTGATTTTTTCCCCTCCCACTTCGAGGCATTTTTAAGGAGAGTTCCTGTTTCAAGAGTGCCCTCTTCTGTCAGTATAGTGAAGTGCAATTTATTGAACGGATAGTGCTGGGGTGGGGGGGAGGAGGAATGGTTGGTTGCTTGCTCTCTTTTTTTCTGCAAAAGTCTTAGTTTCCCCCTCACACACACCTTTTTTTTTTCTTTTACTGTCACATCTCTAAGGGGCAGCACCTCTTCTTTATTTATTTCCTTCTTCTTCTAGAAGCCATAATTCTCTATCATTGCCACCTCTAAACCTACTCACTTTCAAGTACCTTTCCTGTAGCCAGTGTTGTGAACTACTAAGTTTCAGACTTGTGTTCATTGTTCTGCATTTAGTGGGGGGTTTTATTTTTTTCAGCTTTATTGAGGTATAATAGACTTTAGTGTTGGACTTTTCCTTTCTGGGGTGATTCCGTCTATGATTTATCTATGTCCTCCACTTGCCTCTCCTTTTTCCTCATGGAATTTCTTAAGACTCCCCTTTTTAGCTGTGTATACTTGCAAACTTGCAGCAGTAGTAGGTGCTCTGTTGGAATTTGGTGCTTATTTCTCTACTTGACTGTAATTTGAGGTTCATAGTATTATCTAGTACCTTGTAACATTGAAGGCATGGGTCATGTGTAGATATATTTTCCTTGTTGGTTTTCTTTTTTTCCTTGTCAATCTTAGCTTTTTGTTTGTGTTTCTTGTTTTTGGTTTTAGATGTGAGGAGAGGTTTGGATTTAGGAGGCCATAATTACCTTCCATACTTATTGCTGAATAAACAGTGAAAATACCGATTTTAAAGGAACTTTTGTCATTTCAACAAATAATTTTAAAATTACTTGGATTAACATATTTGGTGACAGTAAGACCACTAACTGTGTTAATCATGTTTTCATTTATTATTTTCAGTGGGAGAAATACCCCATAGTGGAAGTTTTTAGAAATATTTTCATACAGCATATGATGTGAACCTCTTGTGGGAGAGGGGGGTCCCTATAGAAATATAATTGCTCTTCCTAAAAACACTTATTCTCTGAAAGCCATTTCAATTTTAATGCTGGCATTTTTCTACTATTCCTTATGGTTCAAGAACCCCTGCTCTCATCTTCTTTGCTGGTCATTGGCATATTGTTAAGTATCCAGTAATTTTTTTAAGCATCAAAAGAAATACTCTTAAGCTCTACATTTTTCTCTTGATGGAAATGAGTTCAGTCCAGGGTAAGTCTTTATAGGTGAGAAGAGCCTTGGTTCTGACAAGTGGCTGCTAACAAGAGAATTGTCTTTCTAATGAGGCAACTGCACACCTTTTGCTTCTTGGAGCTGCTGTTTTGCTGTCTCCACTAGTCTCTTAGGGCTTTTCTTACTCAATTTTCAGTAGGTGTTTTGTTTTTGTTTTTTCTCCTAAAAGAATCTTTGTAAAAACTGAGAGCAGTGCAAGGCAAGTATTTCTTGAACAAGACACAAAACTGCTAACCATACAAGCAGATAAATTGATAAATTAGACGACATTAAACATACAAACTTCTCTTCATCAAAAGACACCATTAGGAAAGTGAAAAGGCAGTCTATAGAATGGAAGAAGACATTTGCAAAACCTACGTCTGACAGATGACTTGCATCCAGAATATATAAATAACTTTTGCAAATTGATAAGAAAAAGAAGATAGCTCACTAGGAAAATGTACAAAAGACCTGAAAAGGTACTTCAAAAAGAGGATATCCAAATGGCCAAAAAGCACATGAAGTAGTGTTCAGCTTCATTAGTCATCAAATAAATACAAATTAAAACCACAGTGAGATAACACCACATATACCAGAATGACTGCAGTGGAACAAAGAAACCCAGAAAATACCCAACTGTTGGCAAGGATATTGAATACCAGAAATCATATATACTCTGTATAACTGTGTCTATCAAGGTTAAACATACGCCTTCTTATGACCCAGCCTTTCCCTAGTAGGTGTATACCCAACAGAAATGCAAGTATACGAACATTGAAAGACAGGTATTAGGATGTCTATAACAACACCATTTGTAACAGCTACAAACTGGAAACGACCACATTCCCATCAAGAGTAGGATGGGTAAATGAATTACGGTATAAATTCACACGGTAGAATACAATATATTGCAATGAAAATGAGAAACCTACGACTATTTGCAACAATATGGAATGGAACTCGTGAACATAAAGCTGTACTTCAATACAAAGTTAAAACAGGAATAAAACCAAAAAACTAGGCCAAACAACCTAGAAACTGATGCTCAGATGGGAGGTACTCCTGTGGTTTTGTAATAATGAGATCCTCCACATTTAGAACAGGTTGGCAAGGACATCCAGAGCTAGTTGGGCCCCCAGCCCACTGAAGGGGCCAGCATGGCCACCTGGCCAGCCTCTGAGCCATGGCTCTAGGACACATGGTAGGGAAAAAGCCGTGACAGGGTCACAAACTCAAAGCAAAGACAGAGTCTTCTCACCCACAGAAGTTATAGCTTTGAGAATTCCTTTGTTTTTAATCAATTTTTAGTTACTCAGGCAATATAGAAATATAATTTCCTTACAAAGTTAAAACATTACTGGTGATGTGATATCTTAGATTTGCTTTAAAACAATATGGGGTGGGGAGTGGCTGGGGGCCCATAGTTGAAACAAGATTGGTCATGGGCTGATGGTCATTGAGGCTGGGCAGTGGATACCTGGGACCTTGTGGTGGTGTTCTCTCCATTTTTGTATATGCTTAAAATTTTTACTGTAAAAAGCAAACACGCAGCACATCATTACTGAAAAGTCACTATAGACCTCTAAGCTTCAGATACTGGTGTTCATCCCTCTCTTCCCCCATTCCCCACCGCAGTTAACCACTGTTACCAGTTTGGGTTTTGTCTTAGGAGGAAACAGATGGCACATTCTAACTAGGATAATTTGAGGAGTTTTTTAATAGAGAGGCAATACATAAAGTCATGTGAGGGGAAGCCACAAAGCATCACGCAGCACCCCGGGGAAGTCTTTCTCACCTTTAGGCCCAAGAAACCAAACCTGGGGAGAAGAGAGTGGGGCACCTTGAAAGGAGCGGGACCTTTGGTTGAGGGCTGTGGCCAGTTTTGGAGACTCCATAGGTGGAAACTGGGAGAATAAATACTCCAGTCTCATTCTCCTCCATTCCTTTGACCTCGCGCTGGTGCTCAGCATTGGCTGGAAGGCAAGGCCACCCACTGATGGCATTCATTCAGGTCAGTCTCCCAGGGCACGGAGCAGGCTGGAGCACAGCGGAGAGGGGATCTGCAGGGGCACATGGAAGAGATCTCATTGAGTGTGGATCTTGCCAGATGTTTTTTTTGTGAATTTGCATATATGTTTATCAATCCAGTGGTTTTGTTTTCATTGTTTTTTAATATCCTTGGGGTCATGTCCTGTCCAGGTGTTCTTTCCATGCCAGTACTTCAAGGTCAACCTCATTCTTCTTTGTGGCTGGAGTCTTCCGCAATGTGGACACAGTATAGTTTATCTCGCCCTTACCCCTTGACAACAATTTAAGTTGCTTCCTTCTTGAGAACTTGTCTTAACCCTGGAGACTCTCTTGCCGTCTTGGGAACATCTGGGAAATGGCCATATGTAATACGTTGTTTGTTCCCATGGAGTCTCATGGCTGGTTGAAGCCTTTTTGTGTTGTCGTATATACTTGAACTGTCCAAACAGTTCTGATTTTTTGGCTGCTGGGGAGAATGTCAGGTAAGGAGAGTCATGAGGACTGTATCAGGCGTTGGAAGACGGGTTTGAGTTCCAGGTTTGCCACAGCCTTGCTGTGTGACCTTGAGCAAGTTGCTTAACCTCTCTGACCCTCAGTTTTACCTCTATAAACTGCAGTTGATACTTATACCTGCTCCACCTGCCACCCCCTGCCCCCCACTCCCCATGGTAGTTGTAAAGGTGTTCGGAGACAAAGGGTGGGAAAGAGCTTGAAGTGGAAGCCAGTGACAGTTCCCTGTCAGGGGACAGGGCTTGTGCCCCTCTCCTCCAAGCTCCCCTCTGCAGTCAGGACAATGGGAGTGTTGCCGAGAGGTGTGCTGTTTCCCTGCACACAACACGCCCGTATCCTGACCCATAGCCATGGCTCAGTCCACCCCAGACCAAGAATTGTCTGACATTGTGCTTTTTGGTTGTTTATTTCTAAGGGGCTAAGTTGCTGTGGGATTTGTACTTCTTTTTCGTGGAAGACTGAGTGTCTCTTGGTATTGGAGTTTTCTTTCCATGGTTGGCGGACCAGTAGCTGATCCTTCCCTCTTCCTCTGGCTTCAGATCAGAGAGGCAGCATGAGACAATATCACCCCCCGACAAGGGCAGGATGGCAAGCTAGGGAATGGGTCTCCATCTCGTACTTCTACCAAAGCCTCAAAACTTGCCTTCTGCAGAAAGCTTCTCTCACAATAAACCACAGCTGATGCTCCTCGAGTGCTCACTCCCTGCCTGGCACCATGCTAAGTGCTTTCCATATATTATCTCATTTAGTCCTCACAAGAACCCTAGGATCACTAGTCTTACTTACATTTTACAGAAGAGGAAACATAGGCTCAAAAAGTTTAAGACCCTTGCCCCAGGTCGTGCAGTTAGAAAGAGGCAGAGTTAGAATCCACACCCCAGTCCAGTCTCTCGGACAGCAGGGCCATGTCCTTGGCCACTGGGCTCTACTGCCTCCTGGTTCACCCTGCCATCCCTGAACTCTGTTGCGCATTTCTTAGGGTTTCTGTGTGATTTGACCCACAATATTTCCGGCCCATGTGTGTGCCTGGCTCCCTAAAAAAATAGTGAATGTGTTCTCTGCTCTTTTTTCCCTCCCAGAGTAACTGGGACAGAGTTGTGTATGTAGTAGGAGCTCAGCGAATGCCAATTTCTTATGACAGTCCCACTGGGGGTGCTGTTGGCAGGCTCGGCATAGCAAAAAGCTATGTTGGCCCTTTATGGAAGTTATCAGGAAGATGAATAAGGCTTGAAATGCGAGACCCTGGCAGGGCTGACTCAGACCTCACAGAATGGCTTGCCTTGGCCTTTGAAGAGCTGAGAGCTATTTACATCCAGCTAACGGACCTTACTGGCTGTGAGCAGTCAAAGCCGCTGTATAACTACTCTGGCCTAAGGCCACAGAGTGAGTGAGGACAGGAACAGGAAGAGACCCCTCTTCATCCTCATCCTGTCCCGGAGAAGCCCATGGGGAAGCAATGGCTCTGGTTTGGTGGGAAGCCACTGGCAGCAGGCCTGTGTGGGGTAGCAGAATCGTCCCTAGTTGGCAATGCGGTATGCTGAAGCCTTTCCCGGCACCGGCTGCTTTGCATAAATAAATGGCGGCCAGCTGTTAGTCCTCCTATCAGCGTGAACATCCATCACGGCTTGTTTCAAATACAAGGCTGGGAAGGAGAAGCTCAGACGCCCATGAAAGGCAAATGTTGGGATGATCACCCGGCCTGGTCTGGCACACATCGGCTTCGAGAAACTCACAAACTGGAAACACTGGCTGGGGTCTATCCCGGGGGCTGGGCACAGTGTCTCATGTTCTCTCTAGGTGTCCCCCACCCCACCCAGGGGCTGAGTTTTTTTCCAACGGGGGACACACAATGAGACCAGTCTCCTGTTGGGGACCTATCTGGTGGAGCCAACGCAGTGCTGATGGCTGCTTCCATCTTCTGGGTGTCCTTCCCCGTCTCCTGCCACCAGCCTTGACTCACAACAGACCTTGAGAACAGGTAGGCTGGGAAGGGAAAAGTCCCCTCCCGTTGGGCCCAGCCCCCAGCCTGCACATAGCGGTCACGGCCCAGTGGCCGTTTGAGGTGCCCTGGTGTGGGGCTTAGCTGGTAACACGGCAGAATGTCACCATCAGTCTATGGCGAGCTCTCCAGTGCCACTCTGTCCACCTGCTGCAGGCCCAGAACCCACCTTGGTAGTCTTGTCTGCCTCCAGCCGGGCTGTGTGAAGGAGGCAGGTGCCTGCCCTGCCTGTACCCCTCACCTCCTGCGACCAAGGATGCTGTCTCTCTCCTCATTCGTTTTAGATCATTCGTATTGCTTTTTTGTCTTTCTGGGAACTCATTCATTCACCTACCCATTCTAAAAATATTTATTTTGCATCTACAGTGTGCCAGGCACTGGGAAGACAGGGGTGAGCCAAGAGGTGGTCCCGACTTCCTGGAACTGACGTTTCATTGGAGAGGAGCATAGTCGGACAAAACACAAGAGACTAAAAAATAACAGCCTGTCGGGAAGAGTGCTGTTAAAGAAACAAAGGGTAGGTAGGGTAACAGGAGAGACCTAGTCTAGATGGAGTGGCTTTTCTGAAGAGGTGACTTTTTAGGCTGAGGCCTAAAGACTGAGAGGGAGTCTGCCAAGTGAAGAATAGGGGAAAGAGCATTCCAGAAGCGAGACTAGCATGTGCAAAGGGCCTGAGGTCGGGCAGAGCTTGGTTTCCTTGTGGAATTAAAAGACACCAAGGTGTCTGGAGTGTAGAGAGTTGAAGGCGAGCTAAGAACAACTCAGGGTGGCATCGCAGGCCCTGTGACAGTCTGGAGAGCAGAGGAGCTTAGCGGGCTCTGCTGAGGCAGGGAGGTTTAATGGGGGCAGGGGATGCGGGACACTGAGAATGTTGCTTTAGGTGATTTGGGTACATTTGTTACATTTATTGGGAGCCCAGTGCTTGCCAGGTCTTGTGCTGAGTGCCGGGGCAGGTGAAATTTAGTTTGGACCGTCTCCTGGAAGCAAAGAGGACCCCACGTGGGTCTTTAATGTGGGGTGACGTGGTGAGATGGGAAACGGGGCAGCCACAGGGGTAGTGGTTTCAGTGAGTTCTCTGCAAAACGGCTTCCCAGAAACCAGCCCTCCACTTTCCACCTGCAGCCTGGGGCTCAGGCTCGTTTGGTCTCTCGCTGCAGATGTGTCCGGTGCCCCCCTCACAGTAGGTGCATGCCGCACCCAGACTCTGTGGGGTGTGAGCTGAGGAGGCCTGGTCCTTGGGAGGAGGAGGAGGTCTGCTCTAAGGCACAGAAAGCACAGAGGTTGCAGCCCGCGTTGCAGATGTAAAGGGGAAACAGCACTTGTTGCCCACCCTCTTTGCAGGCGGAGAAACTGAGTCCTGGGGAGAGAGTAAAGTTTCTTGACTAGTTGATAATTGTACTTTCCATTTAATGTTTGAAAAGTACTTAAAGAGATAGGTGCCTGGACTTGCACAGCTCAAATATCTACCGCTAGTGCCGTGAAGGCGCTCGGGTGTTCCTGAGAGCATCCAGCAGCGGTGTCCTGGAGAACCCTCGGCTTGTGTATCCCAGCTCCTTTATTCCTGAGGACAAATGGAGTCACCTCTGGCCACAGAGGCTCTGCACCCTCATGTTTCTGGAGGGGTCCTTCCTGTTCTTAGGTTCTTTGCTTTCTTTGCAGGTTTACATAAAGTGTTTATAGCTGTTACCCATACTAGCCTCTGCTTACCACCATGGAAAACACGGGCAGGACTTATTTTGCTTTAGGATTTGGGCTTTAAATGGAAGACACTAGTGTGTGCTGGGAAGGCTGTGGCCTCCAGAGTCATGTTGTGCGGGTTCTAGCTGTTTGATTTTGGAGGATTGACTTAACGTCCCTGAGCCTCGGGTCCAGCAGGGGAGAGGGGAGAGAGTCAGATGGCGATTCCTGCAGTGGTGACTACAGCTTGCTTGCCAGGTGCTTGTCATTAGGCACCTTCCACCCATAGCTCAGTGACGCTCCACCTTGAATGCAGCACAATCACTGGAGGGTCTGTGCAAGCAGGTTGCTGGGTCCCACCTCCAGAGGATCCCATCCAGGAGGACTAAGGTGGACATGAGAATCTGCATTTCTAACCAGTTCCAGGCTGCTGGTCCCAGGACCACACTTTGAGAATGCCTGTGTGAGTTAATTTAATTCAGTCATCACGACAATCCCCTCAACTTGGTATTATTGTTATTGTGACTTTGCTGATGACGAAATTAAGGATTAGAGACTGAAATAACTTGCCCAGGGTCACACAGCCATTGGGTGGAGAAGCTGGGATTCACATCCAGGTCTGGGCTACGCAAAGCCATTGTTCTTAGACTCTGCAGGAAGGAGTGTGTGAGTCCCAGCAAGGTGCCTGCCTGTCAGGGATGAGGCCCTCAGTAGATGCTGGCTGCAGTCCCTTTACCCCTTTAGACACCAATGGGCCTTTATCCAAGATGATAGTTGACACCAAATGGTTTTCATTATTGTTTTGTGATACAGCAGAACCAAATTCTACTCAGAAAACTTGGATGAGAAAATCCAAACTTGAAAGGATGAGTAGCTGGAGAGATGTTGATTCGCCAGACAGTCATAGGCCTCCAGGGCCAGCAGGGACTGGGGAATCACCTGGTGCCCCTCACCTTCCCCAGCAAGGGGTTCCCAGCCCCGCGGGAGGGCTTCCAGGGCTGCGGAGCTTACTCCCTCCCCTGACACTGGGACAGGGAGAAATGGCTTCACTTTCAGAGGGCGGGGATTGGCCTGATGGAGCCAAGCCAGGCCAGCAGAGGGAAGTCACAGCCTCTGTCTTTCTGGGCCTCTTACCCAACTGGGGTAGAGGATCCCGTCCCTAGAGGATAAACTGTCTGCACCGTGAGCCCCTCAAGCCTGTGCAGACAGCATGGGCATGAACGCGAAAGACTGAGTCCAGGGAAGCAGTGGGGACCTTAAAGCTGGACTTTATAGGAGGGGAGGGATTCCTGGCAGGGGAACTGGCAGGAGCGAAGGTTCAGGGCGTGGAAATGCACACGGCACCCTCAAGGCCTATCATCTGGTTCTTCCAACACATCCCCTCCTCTCTCCCCAGTGATGTTTCCCCTATGGAAACTTTTTTCTACTCTGGTCAGACAGTGGGCAGCCTTGAATACCAAGCTGAGGCATTTGGGTTGTCTCTGTTGAGGTAAGGGAGCCAGGGGCTACAAGGTTCTAGAAGGAGGGAGACCCCACCGCCCAGCCCATCTCAGCCTGAGCTTCAGCTGCCCTGGGGCCATGTCGCCTTTCTTTTTGAATTCTCAGCTCAAACATTTCTGCAGACTTTCCATGGGAATCCTCTGGAAGCTGAGTTAGCATGGAGAATTCAGCCAGGCACTCCCTTCTTTGCCCCCACCTTCCTTTTTTTTTTTTTTTTTTTTTTGCTGGCAGAGCCGTTGTCCTGTTCCAGCTCCCCCAGCCTGGAGCAGGCGCTGCTTAAGCTGGTACCTTCATCTCGGTGAGCTCAACCCTAAAGTCTCTGGGTCTTAGCTGGATTAAGGGCCTAGGTTGTTGCTGAGGAGGAAGGAGGTGCCTCCGTAATTGCTGTTTAAATCTACCTAACAATAGCCACATGTGAAGCCAGCTTTGAGGCTTATTATATATGAGCACCATTCTTCCCCCAAGCATGTCTGTGTTTGCATAGCTGGGCAGCACGGGGAAGGGGGAGGGAGAAGGTTGCAGGGTCGAAAGGGGGCTTCAGAGGCCCCGATGCTGAGAGAGAACGGCCCTTGGTTCAGCCAGGAAGACTGGTGACCAGAGTCGCCCAGCCCCGACCCGGGGACGCTTCCTTCTGGGGCACTGGGACCCATCACCCACAGAGCTCCTCTGTCTGTAAGCTCTGAAGTCCCAGCAGGAGCAGCTGCTTCAGAAAAGCTTGGTGGGGGCAGTGCGGAGGGACTCACCCCAGGGCACTGCTCCTTCCCTAGAGGGTCTTGTCCCTCTGCAGCAGCTGCCTGCCGTCTTGGGGTGACACAGAGGGAAGTGTGGGGTGCTGTGGAAGGGCTGGCCCGTCTGCAGCCATTTGGGGACAGGCGGGCATGTGCGTCTCAGCTTTTCCCTAGTGCCCCTTGCCCACCATATAGGGTGATGGGAAAGAAAAGTGTGTTTTTCAGGTGTGCCACGCCGTTGGTTCCCGCTCTTTCCACTTGGGGGTGGAGGGCAAGCGGGGGGCTCAGTTTCCCTGCTCTGCGTTGTCAGGCCTGTGAGCGGACTGACTCACATGGTCTCATTCGGATCAGCTGCTGTTTTGGAGACATGTGCTGTGCACGTGTGTGTGTATCTTCATGACAGGGAACCGGGTCAGGGAAAGGCCTGGAGTGAGCATGGGGATGCCTATCGAGGGAGTGTGGTCCCCAGAAGGGTGCAGTGAGGTTCCTGTGCGACCCTCTGCTTTGGGTGCTGTGCTACCGCCTGAGGCTATGGGGACTCCCGAGCAAAGGTCCAGCAGCGCCAGGTGGCTCTAGGGCCCCGGAGGCAGGACAGCAGGTGCTGGCCAAGGCAGAGGCCAGTGAATGCTGGTGCACCGGGAGGGTGACCGTTCTGAGCCCCAGGGGCGGGGCAGACCTGGCTTCCCTTTGGAGTGTTCCTCTCCTGTCACTCATCAGACACGGTGTCTTCTTAGCCATGGAGAACAGAATTAAAATCCTGCAAAGACATGTCTTTCCAGGTGACGGATCCTTTGATTTGTGCTTTAAATTATAGATTTCAGCAACTTTGTCAACTATGTTACTAAAGTTGAATTTCTAGAATGGAATCTAAAGCGTCATAAAGACAAAGCACAAACAGGGAATACGTTTGTGTATTGATCGATACATGATCAATATGATCGATACATGATCATATATCATACAGATATAACATACAAATTCTTACAAATCAGTAGAAACTTCTTTCTTATGAGGCTGGGGAAGTAGGAACCCTTGTATAATGCTGGTGCACGTGGCCAGAGTGTTGCTGAAAGGCCCTTTGTCAAAATGTATTAAATACCTTTAAAATATGCACAGAGCTTTATCTTTTGTCTCTTTCTACATGGTTCTGTTTCTTACAGATTTTTCTCCCTGTTTTTATTTTTTTCTGGTCAAGAACAGCAAATTTTCTTTCTGCGGGTCCAGTAGTATAATATATTTGTTATAACTTTTGTTATATTTATAATGCAGTTTGTATTGAAATGCTGTTACAGATCGTTTCTATCCTGTCCGTAGTCCATGTTAGTAATGTTTCTAAGAGTGCTTTAATAAAAGCGGGGATGGGGTTGAGGAGAAGGGAGAAGTATGGGCTTCGGTGATGGTCAAGGGTGCCAATCCCAGCAGTGTACCTTATTTCCTGTGTGGTTTCAGTTGGGTTACCTAACCTCTCTGAGCCTCAGTGTCTGCCTCTTTCACATGGGGTCCTGCTCACCAAGGGGCACTGTTGCGAGGATCAAATGAAGGAATAAGTGTAAAGCCCCTAGGCACCGCTTCTGCACGTGGGGAATGCTTGATGAATGGAGTGATCGTTACCAGGTGGACAGGGTTCATGTGACTAGCAATCACTTGGTCCCAGGGAGCTTCGGTGGTTCCTCAGGTCCAATCCCCTGCGTCTTGGCAGGACTGTATTCCAGGCATCCTCAAGAGACTGCAATCCACCCCCATCTCAGAGAGCTCATGGGGAAGGAGAGCCCAGACTCCTGCTTACTAATGCATTCCAGGGTCACGCCCTAAGAGCCAGGTAGTCCTCCTGAGTGTCTACACTTAATCCCCACGGCCAGATTTGAAGCTTCTTTTTTTCTTGCTGTTCTCTTAGGGAAAAAAGACTGAAATTTTGCTTATGTAAGAAGGTGTCTGACTTCCGTGGCAAGCAGCTCTATCTTGCAATCTCCGTATGAAATCCCCTTGTAGGAAGGTTCAGGAGGAGGAAGTGGGAGGGGCCGTGGAGAGAGAGCTGTAATATCCTGGGGCTTGTCCCTGAGCAGCCCTTGGAAAGGAACCACATTGCTGTACATGCCCATGTCCTCCCTTGGGACTTGTGTATTCTCCTGCATTCACTGTATTTCCACATGGCTGTCTCAGAGGAATATAAGACTCACTCTGGGGCTTCCCTGGTGGCGCAGTGGTTGAGCGTCTGCCTGCCGATGCAGGGGACACGGGTTCGTGCCCTGGTCCGGGAAGATCCCACGTGCCGTGGAGCGGCTGGGCCCGTGAGCCATGGCCGCTGAGCCTGCGCGTCCGGAGCCTGTGCTCCGCAACGGGAGAGGCCACAACAGTGAGAGGCCCGTGTACCGCAAAAAAAAAAAAAAAAAAAAAGACTCACTCTGACCCTTCTACCGCAGCACACCCACTCCTCCAGGCTCCCTCAACTCAGGGGATGTGTCTGTTCATCCACTCACACAGCTGGACACCTAGGAGGCACCCCTGACAGGTCCTCTCTCTAACCCCCCGGGGGATCCAGCCCTACGTCTTGTTAGTTTTATGTCCTGTAGCTCTTGAATCCCTCTTTTTCTGTCCACCCTCGCTGCTGCCACTCTAGTCCATCTGCCTTTGTCTCTCACCTGGACAGCTGCCGCTGCACCCTAGCTGCCCTCCCACTCTCACCTGGCCCTCCTGAGTCCTTTCTCCACTCAGCACCCAGAGCCATCTCTGCAAAACACCCTTGCACCCACCTGCTTAAGCCATCCAGCGGTGTCCCACTGTCCTTTGCATAAAGACAGAATTCCTTTGGGTGCCCCATGAGCCCTTGTCTGTGGTCGTGCTGCCCCTTGCTCTCTGCCCCTCATCTACTTTGGCCACCTCTCCCAGTTCCTCAAACATACCATGTTCCCTCCTACCCCAGGGCCCTGACACATGGTCTTGCCTCTTCCCGGACCACTTTCTGCCCTACCCATGTTTGCCTGGTTAACTGTCACTTAACCCTGAGATGTCGACTTAACAGTTACTTCCGGAAAAGCCTTCCCTGACCCTCAGGCCAGCTCAGGTGGCTTTATTAAAAGCTCTCCTAGACCGGAGCTCCTCTCCTATAGAGTCCCTAGCTGAGTTTACAGTTGGGCATTCACGAGCGTGGCTATCTGGCGTCTGTCTTGACGTGCCACCACATCATGAGCTCCAGGAGCACAGGATTCTTGTTGGTTTAGTTCCCTGTTTCCTCCTGTGCCTAGCATCATGCCTGGCTCTCGGTAGGGACTCCATCCACCCCGTGGGATGAGTGTTTATCTCTGAAGTTCAACAAGGACCAGAGCTTTCCCAGCCTGCCATTTCGGGATTGTCTTAGAGCCCAGGCCTGCTTTCCCTGGCATCCTTTCTGTGGTCGTGCTCCCTTTACTACCCAGATCGTTTTTGTGGACAGGTTTGGTGTTTCGACCAGACAGGAGTTGTTCATCAGGTGCTTTGCACAGGATTGTTGTCAAGTCCTGACCTATGAGGACCTTTGTGCTTCTGAATGGCTGGTGCACTCAGAGTCTTTGTGGATGGGATTATACCCAAATGCAAGTAGAAGGGCTCTCGTTGTTTGTAAGAACCTGGGGTGGAAAAAAAACAATCCTTCGGTAAAGCAAATAATTACCAGCTAATTGGTCCCTTTCGTGACTGCAGTTTGCTGTATGTACTGAGAGCTTTATGAGCTACCTGCTAGAGAAATGAGTGGCGTTAGCTGGCTAGAAGGTCTTTGTGGGAGTAGGGCCCAAGGACCCTGGTGGTCATGGTGTCTTCTCAGTTAACTGGCTCCACCTCCAAGTCTCAGAAGTGATGTCAAAGGTATTCAGTGGTTCCCACAAATAAATTGTTACTGTGTACAAACTCCCCGGTGAGTTGAAGAGCGAATTCTCTTTCTGTATCCGCCCCAGTCTCCCATCTCAGATGCATAACACCCTCTGGCAGCTCCAGTGTCTCAGTATTGGTGGGTAAAAAATGCCAACCTGAAAGGCAGGTGGTCTGGTGGGCAGGTTGGCCTGGGTCTTGTCCTGGCTTGTCACTGGCTGTCTGTGTAAGCTGCAGCGTCCCTTCATCTGTTTGACCTCAGTCTCCGCCTGCCTGATGCATTACTTACGTGTGTTGTGCTCACTCTAAGAAAATGGGTTAGAGGTGCTTTGAAAAGTCTACTTTATTCAAATCCAGGGAACTCTGAGGATTGAAATAGACCAGTTGGCAAATTCTGGTTTTCCAGTGTGAAGATTTTTTTTTTTTTAATTTTATTTATTTATGGCTGTGTTGGGTCTTCGTTGCAGTGCGAGGGCTTTCTCTAGTTGCGGCGAGCGGGGGCCACTCTTCATCGCGGGGCGCGGGCCTCTCACTATCGCGGCCTCTCTTGTTGCGGAGCACAGGCTCCAGACGCGCGCAGGCTCAGTAGTTGCGGCTCATGGGCCCAGTTGCTCCGCGGCACGTGGGATCCTCCCAGACCAGGGCTCGAACCCGTGTCCCCTGCATTAGCAGGCAGATTCTCAACCACTGTGCCACCAGGGAAGCCCCAGTGTGAAGATTTTTTAAAGCTTGATCTTCTATTCTCATGCGTGACCTTCTTGCATGAGTTCATCTACTTCCCTGTGCCTCAGTTTCCCCATCTGTGAAACAAGATGGGTTGATTCTGGGTTGGCAAATAAGAGAACTAAATGTTGTCCCCCTCTGTCCTCCCACAGTTAAGGCAGACATCACTAATGAAGTCCGAGAACGCAGTCCTTCTGAGCAGAGCGCCACAGCCAGCCAGCCAGGGCTACTCTATCCAGGCTGACATCTCCAGCGAAGCTGTTTGCCAGTCGTGGAGAGCAAATCGTTGCAAATCAATCGTGAGGTGCCTAAGGGAGAATCAAGGCCCAGGGAGGTTGACTTGCCGAAGACTTGGGGGGTAAGTGCATCTATGAACTTACAGCCAGCTTTGGGATGGTGTTCTGGGTGGGTTCTTATGTTTGGAACATACTGAACAGGTCCGACTCAGGGCCAAGATGGGCCCTTCGTGTGTTTCAAAGGCATCACTTTTTTCTTCTGCCCGCCTCGCAGGAGGCCTTTGACTTTGTCATCTCCCGGAGGTCTCTGTGTGAGTTCCTTTGTCTGGCTGCCTCCCCTCTCGGGTGACCATGGCAGAGACCCCAACAGGGATTCTGCTTGTCCCTGTGGAAGCAGATCCGTGGCCATGTCCCTCCCTGAGGCCTGGGGCTGAGCACGCTGCTTGGAACACGTATTTGGGGCCAGGAGCCCCCAGAGGTACCATCCTTTCTTTAGAAGCAAGCTCGTTTCCCATCTCAGAGGTGCCCCAGGCAGCGGAGTGAGGACGGAGAGTTATTCTGTGGGGAGGGGAGGGGCCTGGGGAGTCTGTGCTGCAACAGGAAGCTTAGGTGAGTGGCTCAGAGCTCTCCCGCCCTCTCTCCCCGCTCCTTCCAGTGTTGGGTCCTGTGCAGGCACGTGGCCGGGGAAGGAAGGGCGGGCGTGCCAAATGGGGCCTGAGCTGAATTCAGGTGTGGGGTGGTGAGCGGGCAGTGCGATGTTTGGCATGGGCTCCCGAGGGCAGCAGGCCCGGTTGAGACACCAGCTCTGTATCGTGGGTGGGGTGGGGACTGGACTTAGGGGCAGAGGCCTGCTTGCTGGGGGCCAGGACAGGGTGGGTGGAGGTACCACAGGAGAGGCGAAGGTCCTGTCTGGTCTCTGGACCTCTCTCATCCCCTTCTCTAATTTTATTCTTTCCATTTTGCTTAAGAAATTGACGTAATGAAGGCGTTATGTGGCCCAGTAGGCCAGACCCCAAGTGTGACCTCCAAACCCCAGATCCAGATAACCCTCCCCCACTGCTCAGGCATGTCCCAACGGCCAGGTACCCCTGCTTGTGAATTCTGGGCGTCTCACACAGGCCCTTTCCTCCGACCTGGTTATGCCGTTTAACAAATTCATTTGGGGGCGAGCTTGGAGATGAGCTTCAGAGGAGAGAATGAATTGTATTTTCTTAACTGTCCCCGGGACGCCTCGAGCAGGCTTGGAGGATTCTCACTAATCTAATCCCTGTCAGAAAGGGAACGATAAAACAATTCAGGCTTTAGAAGTCAAATCCCCTTCCTGCACTCACACTACGTCTCTCTCTCTCCCGTACCATTTTCCCTCCTCTGTGATGAAGCCGAGGTTCAGCTTCTCTGTAAGGGTTTCAGTGGATAAGGATTTCATATTTCACTCTTCCATTTTTCATATTTAAATTTGCTTTACTCTCCGATTTGACTTTCCAATGACCCTTGAAGAATTGGCATATTTTAAGGAGGGGGAAGAGATCTCATTATAGGAAATGAGAAAAATGGGGCAGAGTTTTAAAACTTTTAATGACTAAAACACAGTGTTCCAAGTCAGTATTGCACTGGGGTTGAAGTCACCGTTTGGTTACAAGTCTTTAGGTCTAAACGGGGTTGATGACATCTGTTTAATTTTAGATGTCTGGAATACATTCTGAAAATAATGAAATCCAAATGTATGACCAAATTAGAGAACAATTTTATCTGCGACAAAGAAGTTTTTAAAACAAGAGCAAACATCTCGACCAAACAAAACTTTAAAAGACCTATCAAACCTTTGGTCATCTTGCCTCGACTTTTCCCAGTGGGTCTCCACGGTTGAGAGAAACTTGTGTGTGAACCAGACGTTATTATGTAATTTTATACCCATTTTCCTGTCCTTTCTCTGGGCGTGCGCTCTGCTCTGTGCTGTCAGCCATGGAGAGACCATATTTAGGGAAGAGAGGACCGTTTGCAGCAAAGCTTCATTGACGAAGCAAAGGGTACTTGTCGCAAATACTTGGGGGACCACTCGTCAGCTGTTATGTAATAAGCTCAATAGCTTGGGCAGGGCCCCAGGGAAAAACTACAAAGTGCAAAGGCCGTGCTGATGCGGCGGGGGGCTACCCCGGGCATCGGGAGAGAGAAGGAGTACTTCTGACTCTCACATGCCTGGTGTGACTGGGGCAAGTCCCCGACCCTTTCTGGGCCTGGCTTTTTCCATTTGTATGAGGAGCTCGGGGATTCTGGGAGGCTTGTCGGGGTTGGCCTCTCTCCAGGAAGGTTGTGTTGTGGTGAGGGTCCCCTACGACTGGGATGTGCACTGAACAATTCCTCCCACCCTCCCTAAAAGCCCAGCATCTAGTATGATGTGGAGATTCTGTGTGGGTCTCTTTGTTGTCCTCATCCTCGGGAGTCCTACGAGGGTGGTGTTGGCTGACCAACGTTCTGTGGAGTCCACTCCATGCTGCCAGGGGATCCAGCGTCTGGCCGTCTCCTCCATCCTGGGCGAGGCTTTCAGTTAAAGACAAGACGTAAATTATGGTCAGAGTTTTGCCTGATATCTTAAAACATTTGGTTGCTTGGCAAGGTAATTCTGCCCTTCCTGGGTGTTTACACCTTCCAAATATTTGTAGACTCTTACCTCCATGCCTTGTCCCACCCCTCCAATGTCAGCTCAGGTCTCTCCCTGAGAGCCAGCCCCTTCTCTGTTGGGTTCCCCCCAGTCCCCTTGCCCAAGGCCATCTGGCCAGGTCAGCTTCCTGAACCATAGTCCCATGTACCATTGTCTGCGCATTTCCCATATGGGTTAGGCTTGTCTGCTGGACATCTCAGAGATGGAAGAAGGCTTCCCAAGGGCTTGCCCTTGACCGGTGACCACAGGCATACCTGGAAATGGGGGTTATCTGCCTGTGCTGCCCAGGCTCAAGTGCCTGGCGTAAAGCTCAGGCTTGGTGACGCTTCCGAGCCAGACTGGCCTCTGCAGAAATGAACAGGTTGAGGTGCTGGCTGCTACGGATAGGTGACAGATGGATGGACAATGCTGAGGTGAGCCCAGGCCCGCCCGGAACTCTGGGGTCTGTACACTTTGTCCATCGGCCACTTCCTTGCACTCTCTGGCCCATTCTCAGGACTCTGTTTCGCGTCTGATGCCCCAACTAGTTGGGAGGCGTCATTAGCTGTGCTCTTGGCGGTGGTGGAGGATGACCTGATGGTGGTGATATTTGGCAGGTATATTTGGATACATTGGTAGGGATTCCAGAGGCTCCATTGTCCAGGAACGTGGACTCTTACCTCAAAGACAATGGGCTGAGGTCAACAAGATGAGAGGCGTAGGAGCGGGGGCCAGAGGGACACCTCCAACAGCAGGTAGTTGGTGAGGAGCTGTGGGTCTCTAGGGACCTGGAGTGGGGGTTTGGTTGAGGTGTGAGAGGTGGTGGGTGGAGAGCACAGAGCACTGGCGTGGGAGGCGACACGACTCCCACCTCTGATGCTCCATTGTGACCTTGGGCCAGCCAGAAACCCTGCTGGGCCTCGGTTCAAAATCTGTGAGATGTGAAGGCTGGTACCAGCCTGATAGGCTTACGGTGAAGCCCACATCACAAAACGGAATCGAAAACGACTGTAAAGATGGCATTTTGTGGAGTCTAGACAAGAATGAGGAATTTGAATTTTTGTTGGTACTAATAGAGATGCCAAAGGCGTATTGATGATAATAAGTCCATCCCTATTTTTTTTTTTTTTAAGCCACTCAGGACAGAGGGTTTGAAAGAACAAGGAAACAGGAGTCAGATTATTGGATTTCCAGGTTTCTTGTCCCTCACTCTCTGTGTGGCCCCGGGGCCGAGTTCTACATGTCTTTGGGTATTAATGTCCCTGTGTGCATGGGGGGGCCTGTAGTCCTCACTCTCTTTTCCTCCCTGGGCTGCTTAGAGGCTGGGGTGTGGACAGGGTGCTGGCGACGTGAGCAAGTGCTCTTGCGGCCTGGAGGCACCATGGGTTGGGCTGGTGTTGACGGCGTAGGTTGCTGGGAAGGGCATTCAGGCCAGGACGTCTCGGTGCAACTCCGAGGACCAACGCATACCCTGTGGATTAGCCTGAGCTGGACGTTTCCCCGTGGCCCAGGTAACGAGGCTGCAGAGCTCGGTCCCTACATTTTTGTCTGGCAGTGAGGGGCTGAGTGGACCATAAGTTTGTCGGTGTGGCCGTCATTAGAACCCAGCCATTGCAGGTATTAAGTGTGGCTTAATGTTTTAACTACGGCACAATAAATTTGCAGCATCAGGGCTGTGTCTAGCTACCTGGTAGACTGAAGGCATAAAGAGGCACAGTCACATTCAGCCAGGTACATATCAGAAGGGACTCCTGGGCACCAGGCTTGGTGCTGGGCTTTTACAACTTTTTAATTTTTTAACAGCTTTCGTTTTAATAGAGCAGTTTTAGGTTCACAGCAAAATTGAGGGGGAGGTAAAGAGAGTTTCCATTTACTCCCCCGACCACAGTAGCACATGTGTTATCACTGATTAACCTGCGTTGACACATCATGATCGCCCAGAGTCTGTAGTTTATGTCGGGGTCCACTCTTATTGCTGTACCTTGTGTGGGTTTGGAGAAACGTTTAATGATATGTATCTACCATGATAGTATCAGACAGAGTCGTTTCACTGCCTTAAAGATCCTCTGTGCTCCCCCTGTTCATCCCTCCCTTCCCCCACCCCCTGGCAACCACTGATCTTTTCACTGTCTTCAGAGAGGTGAAGAGACCTGCTCAGGTCCCTCGGCCATAAGTGGGGAGCCAGGATTTGAGCCCTGGCTGTCTTTCTGCAGAGCTGGTGCTCCAGAGCACAGGGCTGCCTCCTCGGCATTTCTCCCTCAGGCCAGGGCAGGCGTGGCCCAGGGCAGCCTGGGCAGTGGGGAGGTGGGAGTGGTGGCTGAGGCTCTGGGGGGTAAAGACAGCCACTGTGATTCCCACTCCCCTTCGCCCCCACCCCTAAGCTCTGACATAATCAGGACACTGATCTTCAACGTGTGGACAGTGGGCCTTGTGAGAAAGGCCAGGGTGTTGGGGGAGGTTGGGTGGGTGATAGGAGGAGGGCTGAAGAGATGGGATGACACAGTCACTCACGTCATGGTGATTGAGCATCAAGGCTGAGCCAGGTTCTGTGCTGGATGCTGGGGGCACAGCAGAAAGCATGACAGATGAGGTCCCTGTCTCCTGGGGCTCCCACTCTGGTGAGAGACACAGGTAGCACACATATATTAATGAACAAGGAAATTGTCGGGGGTGACAAGTATACCGTAAAGCATTAAAAATGGTTGATGTGAGGGACAACTCTTTTAAACTGGGTGGTCAGGGACGGCTTCCCCATGGAGGTGACAGTTTGGCTGAGATCTGCATGACAAGGGATCAGCTGTGAGAATATCAGGGGAAGGCATTACAGGCAGATGAAACTGCAAGTGCAAAGGCCCTGGGGTTGAACAAGACTGGTGTGTTGACGATGCAGAATGGACAGTACAGCTGGATGTAGGAATCCAGAAGGGAGTGCTAAAGGATGATACGGGCGAGATAGGGTTCAGATCCTATGCAGCTGTATGGGGCAGTGTCTAGGAGTTTGGATATGATTCCAAGTACAGTGGGAAGCTAGAGTGGTGGTGGTGGTGATGACTTGATTGGATTTGTGTTTTAAACAGATCCCTTTGACCACTGAATGGACAGTGGATTGTAGGGAGCAGAGGTGAAGATGGGAGGTCAGTTAGGCTAGTGCAGGAGTCCGGGTGCAAAATGGTGATGGCGTAGGCTGGCGGGGCATGGTGAGGCTGGAGAGACGTGGGTGGCTCCAGGTATGTGCTGGGGGTATAGTCAAGAGGGTTTTCTGATGGATTGGCACTCCGTCCACAGAGTTGCTCAAGCCAAGAGTTACGCCTAACTTCCCTCTTTGCCTCAGCCCCACAGCCGTTTGCTGAGGTGGGGGAGGAGCAGAGGAAGAACAGGTTTGGGGGAGTGGGAACCAGGAGTGCAGTTTGGGACCTGTTAAGTTTGAGAGGCCTCTTAGACACATAAGCGATGACATCGAGTTTGCCGTCAGGCGTGCGGCGCGGAGGGGAGGGGCGGGACTGGACACGGACATTTTGGCATCATGGGTGTAGAATTCAGCGCCACAGGACTGGACGAGCTGGTGGGTGGAGAGAGAGAAGAGAAGAGGGCTCAGAGACTAGGGACAGGGCAGTCGTGGATGCGGGAGGCACCAGCCAGGGCGATGGGGAAGGTACAGCCAGACAGGTGGGAGGGAAAGGCTGCTGAGGGTGGCCTTTGACCACCTGAGCTGTTGGTGACCTGGTGAGAGCCAGTCCACCGGGGAGCTGTGGGAGGAGACAGCTCTATCCGATTCCCTCCCAGCTCTCGAGGTGTTTTGCCATCAAATGGGCAGCAGTGAAACGGGGTGGCACCTTGAGAGGGATGTGGGGGTCCAGGCAGGGTTTTCTGAGACATAGGAAAAAATAGAGCACATTTGTATGCTGATGTGAAAGATGCAGGAGGAAGCAGAAGTTTAATGATCCCGAGAGAGGGGCCATCGGCAGGAGCAATGTCTTTGGGAGGGTTCAGGAGGTGCGACTTGGTGTTGAAGGCAGGAGCTGGCCTTGAATAGGAGCAGGGATGCTTTCTTCATGCCCGGTCGCTGGAGGGAAGGCAGGGAGGGTGGATTTGGTGGAAGGATCCCTCTGGTTCTGTGACCCCTAGATGTCTGTCCCCAGACCAGACCTCTCTCCCGATCCTTCTGCCTTATCTGACTCCTAAGGTCTCCAGCCACGTGCCTCTGAGCATACTCGTCCTTTCTTACCTTTGCGCCCCATTTTATCCACTTCCACTGTCTTCTGTGCTTCAGCCCATTCTTCCCCAGCCTACCTCTTAGACCCTTCCTCCAGGGAGTCTTCCCAGATTACCTCAGCTGCTGGGGCCCTGATGATCCAGAACCTAGACAGACCCCTGGTTACTAGGCCTCCAGGACCAGTGGGAGGGATGCTGCGTTGTCAGATCTCTTGTGCCATTGTCCTTAAGTCCTCTGTGGCTAGGGAGCACGCCGTTACTTTGTGGAGTGAGAGAGGAGAAATTGAGGGCTTGGGTCCTGAGGTCTCACTGACCTGGGTTCAAGTCAGAGGTCCTTCCTGGTTCTCTGACCTCTGGCAGCTTTTTTTTTAGCCTCTCTGAGCCTTGGTTTCCTCATCTGTAAAATAAGGTTAATAACAGGACTTATCTCACTGGCGTTTGGTGAGGGTTAAATGAGATAATGCACATAAAACTGTGCCTGGCGTGTTACCGACACTCAATTAATATCATCATGATCATCGTCATTCATATATTATTTTTTCCCTACCATTTCTTCAGTGGGACCTTAGGGAAGTCACCTGACCTTTCCATGCTTCAGTTTCTTTATCTGAAAACCAGGGATCCTAGCGGCACCCTCCTGAGAGGGCTGCTGTGTTTAATGAGGTGAAGCGTGCAAATAGTTGAATACAAGAGTTGGCACGTAGTAGGTGTTTAAGAAGAGGGACTTGCTGCTGGTGATGATGCTGGCAATGATGATGATGATCACTGTGCCTTCCTGTCTCCCGGGACTGTGCAGCTGGTTGCCTGGGCGGGTTGGTGGGGGGGTCCCTCCAGCTCTGCCAGGCCTTGGCAAAGGTGCCCCCCACCTCACCCTGCTCCTCCCAGGCTCAGCTCTTCACGTGTTCCTTCTTACACTTTCCCACGAACCCATTCATCTCTGGCTGTAAGGTTACAAGGCTTTGAAAATGGATTTTAAAAACTGTACTCTTCTGTCCCTTTACATTTCATTTTAAATCCCCCTAGTGCCTAAACGAAGCTCAGGCTATTTTGGGCCTCTTGGAGAAGCAAGGCTGACAGTGCCTTCTGAAATTTATATAAAAACATAGCAATGCACATGGACCCAAATATATACCTGTATAATTAAGAATAAAAATCATAATCCCCTAAGCGGACTGTGTTAGTGAGCATCAGGTTTAATAGGGGATTAGGAGGAGGAATTAAAGTTGCCCAAGGGGTACACGGAGAGACTTCAAACACCTCTCAGAAAACAAACTAACGCGGTATTCAGAAATCATTTTCCAAGGGCGGCAGAGGGTTTCCTCGGGTTTCCCTGCTTTCTTTCGAAATGTATTTTTAACACTTGTATAAATAGTTTACGCCTGTGGCACGGGGCTTCCTGTGCTCCCTTCATTAGCTGGCGTCTCTGGAAGAAGAATCCGGCTCATTATCTGGGCATTTGGACCTTCCTGGCAGCGGCTGTTGCTGCTGGGCCCGGCCTGGGACCACTCTTTTCTCTTTCCTGTTGCCTAGTGGGGTGGAGCCCATCGGTGTGTGCCTCGGCCTGTTTCCACATCTACCCACTCAAGCCTGGCTCCTGGGAGGTGGCCTCAATTCCTAGAGAACGGGACTCCTCGGGCAGAGGGCGGTGGCCTGGAGGTTGGAGGCTGGACATACCTCAGGTTCATCTGAGAAGCTGGCAGAATTGGCCTTCAGCGCCCAGTCTCCTCTGGCCCCTTGGTTTGTTTCCCGTTCCCCTCTCCTCACGCGCATCTGCAGTGGAATTCCTGGCCTCTGCGGGTACAGAGTTTCCCATCACTGGAGGTATTCAAGCAGTGTCCGGGCCTAGGTTTTGAGGGGAGCTGTGCCCACCTGTGGAGTGGACCTGAATGGGCATTCAAGTTCCTCGTAAACCTGAGATTCTGTGATTTACGCTTTACAAATGGAGTCTGAACTGGGCCATGCTGAGCCTTTACAGTCACGAGGATCCCTGTGATAGAAGATGCAACACCTGGCTCCAGTCACCATCAGTGACCGCTGTTCTGCTGTCCTTGCCTGGGGCAAAGGAGAGGGCTTCCTATTCTCTCCGAAGGTTCCAGGCTTACACGCAATCATAGGGCTACCTCTACAGAGTTGATCCTGCAGGGACTCGGGACAAATTGTGTCTCTCTGGGGACCCTTTTAAAGCTCCCTTTCTTCCTGTGTAGAATGGGGGTAATAAATTATCATAGATCCAACTTCTTAAGCTCTTATTATGTGCCCGAAGCCCCTGGTTGCTTATAACCACTCGGGAGGCAGTACTATTATCGCTCCCACTTTGCAGAGGAGGAAACCGAGGCCCACGGAGTTGAACTCACTCGCCCAAGGCCACAGCTAGTAAGTGATGAGTGATAACATCTGATAACCATGTGCTGGGGATCTGCTGAGCTCTTCACGGGGAAGTGGGGGTGACCCCTCGAACTACCCTGAGTTCTGCCGGGAAACCAGGAGGGCACAGCCCTGCCTGGCCCTTGACCTCCTGGGAAGGCTCCGTGAGAGGAGCGCCTCACGACTTGGTCAGTGCCCTGTCCAAGGCTGGCAGGGCACAAGCGGTGAGCGTGGCATTGCCTTTCCCACCGAGAGAAGAGCTGGCCAACCAGTGGCATCCAGGCTGGGTGGTGGGTGTGCCGTCTCCTAGAAGTTTTCCTCACCTTTGCAAACGGGCTGGCGGCTGGAGGTGAGCCCCGAGGCTGATTCACCCTGAGTTCACATGAGGCCGCTTGCCCGCTTCTTATCTCTGCTTCCCGCCACTGTTGGGCAGGTGCCTGTGAGGAAGAAGGAGGGAACTTCCTTATCCCGAGGAAGGGGGTCATAGAAAGGGAGGGAGCGCTTATTTCCCTGATCTGTGGGTAAGGACACAGAGAGGACCTGGCAGCTTCCGCGCTCACGTAATACTGCTTCTCACTGGACCTGTGCATAAACCTCCCCGACGCCCCCAGGCTGCCTGCCCTGCTCTCAAAGGGGGCTTTGGTCTTATGTCACAGAGCCATGGTCCCCAGCAGTGGGCTGCTGGTAGGGAACAGGACCACTCAGCTGAGCTCACTGGTCTGGCTGCACCAAGGAGATTGAACCTTGAAGCACGGGAGAATCTCTATTGGCAGAGCAGGGGGTGGGAGTGGTTTTGAGCAACCCCTGGACCATGAGTGGTGCTCAGCTTGCAGCACACATGCTCTTGTTTCTTGCTTATCACTGTGCTGCTACCTGCCTTTTCTGGGTCAGGGGACAGAGGAGGGCAAACGACTTGCCCAAGGTCATACAACTGGATCTGAAGTTAGGACAGAAGCATGCCCTTGAGCTCTCCCCTTGAGCAGCTGGGGGAAAGCGTGACCTACGGAAGGACCTGGTGGGTTTGGTGAACAGCTGGAGGGAGAGGGTGGAAGGGAGGAGGTGGCAGAACGTGAGGCTGGGGTTGATGGTGGTGATGGAGAAATCCCAGCATGTCAAAGGCCTCATTTAGTAGTTTGCTCATAAGCATTTAACAACCACCTCTCCAGGAAGAAGAAGAAGAAGAAAAGAAAAAGCCCTGATGTGAAGTGTTTGCCCATTTCCATGGTGTAAGTATTTCCACCATGGCCCACTTCAAGTTACCCATGTGATGGCGCTAAGTTCTTCTGAGGCAGCGTGAGCTGTCTTCAGCATTCTCACGGCTCATCTCTGTGGCTCTGGTGTTTGGGGTTTATTCAGGAGGGAGAGATCGTAGGACGACAGGTGACCTCTCAGGGTTGGCTCACGTTGGGGAAAGAGGCTGGAGAACATGGCCAATTAAGAAGCCACTGCTGACCCTTGCAGGCTGGAGGCGGCAGGGCTCGGGGCAGGCAGGGGTGGGTGGGGTCCTTGAAAGGGAAGGGCCAGATGCCATCATATTCAGTGAAGCAAACGTCTTTCCCTCTGTTGGAAAACGCATGGGTCTCTTGCTCTAAAAATTCATGTGTCAGTGGGAGGCTTCTGGAGGCAGTGAGACCTCAATGCTCCCACCTCCGCGTTCCCCTCCCAGGTCAGGCTGGGCCTTGAGCCGTTTCACATGGGAGTGCTCGGCTTCCTTTTGTGCGTTCACTTTGTACAGCAACGACATATATTCCCCCAAGAAATGACCTGGGAATTTTCATTTGGGAAAAAAAAGATTTCCTTGAAAATAAAGCCAGTTGGGGAGTTCAGGGCAGAAGGGCACATCAGTGTTTTGCTCAGCTGTGACAGAGACCTGCTGAGCTGCTGGGATATCTTTGGGACTGGGGAGAGTTCAGAGAGGGCCTCCTGCCCTGACCCCATGTGGGCAAGGGGACCAAGGCCAGAGGAGTGTGGCCGGACAGACTGAGAGCAGGGCTGGTGCAGAATCAGCCCCCAGAGCTTCCCGAGGGGAGATGGTTGGGCTGAACTTTGAAGTGTGGGCAGGATCTGGAAGCATCAGGGTCTCTAGGTGGGAGGCTGAGGGTGTCTACGTGGCCCTCATTTGCTCAGAGCTGTTCCCAGCCCCTCCCCTGCTGGCTCCACCGGCAGGAGGCTGGAGGGCTGGAGGAAGGGAGAGAAGAGGGCACTCCTTCCCGTCTCCCTCCCGCAGCACCCGCCTCCCCCGGGGCTCCAGCTCTCACTCGTTGGCCTGTCTCCCCATGGTCTTGGCTCCCTCAGCAGGAGAAGGCCCTTATGTGAACGTAGCTTCTACTGGATGGCCTGGTTTCTGGGCTCTCGAAGCACCTCCTCTAGCTTTTCCTCCGGTCCTAGGGTGGATATTGCCCTCCTCTTGCTAAGGTTGACGACCTCTGCATCGCCTGTCTTTCCCCTGCTCGTCTTCGCAGCTTCTCCGACTGTGTAACCGCATCACTGTGATGCCCTCCTGGGCGTGAGCTCTGGGCTCTGTTTTCCCGACCGGATCCTGACTGATCCAGCCTGCCTCTTGGGGTGGGAAGGGGTGGGGGGCAGGAGAGGCCTCCTGGGAGTAGGGGGGCTGGGGTCTTGAGCCAGACCTGATGCCTCTGCCCCCCTGGACCCCAGACCCCTGAGGCTTTGGCGACTTCTGAAGCTGACTCCTGCCATCCCAGCAGGGCTGTCTTTAGAGACCAGGAACTTGGCTGACGCAGTGACCCATTATCTTGCGGTTCCTTCGTTCGTGTGGTTGGAACTGGCCCCTTGAGACTCTGCCAGCACCCACATGCTGACTGGGTGCCTTTCCCTCTGCCAGGCCCTTCTCCCTCACCCTGCCCTGACCTGCCCAGGGTAGAGGGCCCACTGACCTCTGGCCCAGGCCTCCCATTCTGTAGCTTCTTGGAAGCCTGTATCTGAGTGGGTAGAAAGGGTGAGACCAGGATTCTGTCTTGTGAAGAGGAAACACTCACCCAGGGTGACGCACCAGGGACAGGCGGTCTCAGCTCTGAGACACTTCCAGGCCACGAGTGTGACCACCAGGCTTCTAGGAGCAAAGCTGGGAAGTCATCAGTCTAGTCCCAGCTTCTGTTTTATGTGTGAAGAAGCAGCAGCCAGACAGGAACAAGGACTCTCCCAGAGTCTCTCTGAGCCAGTGGTGGAGCCGGCGCTCAGGCTGTGGTCCCCATCCGGCACCCGGTGGGCCCTGTCTCCAGGCCCTCAGTGGCTTTGGGAAGCACAGTGGGACGGGCCGGAAGAAGGTGTGTGGTGAAAGCAGTGGCCCATGTGCAGGCAGAAGAGGCCTCAGGCAGGCCAGGGCCGCGGCGGTGCTCATTGCCCAGGAGCCCCTGCACCCAGCAGCCCACACGGAGGTCAGCAGAGGCCTCTCCAGGGCCGAGGTGCGCCTGGCCACCGTTCTCCAGGTGCAGGGTGTGCATGTGTGGCTCCCTGCCCTGGGAGCGGGTGCAGCCGCAGAGAAATCCCCAAGTACCTGCCAGCAGGACGGTGCCAGGTTGCACAAGAGCTGTGTGGCAGTGGTTGTGCTTGTGTGACTTTGTACAGAACTGGGGGGGCTGCACCTTTCGTGGGTGAGGGGTGACTCAGCAGTGCCCGGCCCCTCAGGGGAGTTGCCAGGGGAGACCAGGACGGCAGGACCACCCTGAGGGTGGAGACAGTGTGTGCAGAGCCCTGCGGGAACCCGGCGGTCGGGAGTGGAGGGTGCCCTCTGCCCAGGCCGCTGACCGGCTCGTGCACCTGTGCACTGAAAACACGCACCACCTAAAAGGTGAGAGCTATGTTTTATTCGGCAGACTGTCTGAGGACTTAAGCCCAGGACACGGCATCTCAGATAACGCTGAGAAAACTGTTCCGAAGAGGCAAGGAGGGAAGCCAGGATATATAGAAGTTTTTGCAACAAGAGACCAGGTGGTCGGAACATCAAAGGATTACTGTCAATAAAAGAAAACCAGGCATCTCAAGTTAAGGAAGTTAGCGCTTTTCTCTGTATGGGAAAAGGCAAGAGTCTGGGCTCACTGCATTCATTCCTTTGATCTGCACCTCAGCTCTCTGGGGCCTGTATCCCCTGTCTTCTCTTCCTCAGTGCCCTCCAAGCTCATCGTCTGGCTGGAAGGTAATGGCTCGATGGCTGCAACATCCTTTGTGTACTGATACGGCGGGCAGTACTTTCTTTCTCACACCCACCAAGTCCCCTCCCACACCCAGCCCTCGCTCTGCGGCTGCCTGACCAGCACGTGGGCCTCCCCTGGCTGACGAGCTCCCCTCACGCTCGGGCAGACCCCCAGCTCTGGGCAGCAGCCGCGGGTCTGCACGCATTTGAAGTCGGGACCCTTAGAGGCAGGCGAAGCCAGGAGCTCAGCGGGTAGTCCCATTTGGGTGGGAGATAGTATGTGTGTGTGTGAGAGCCCCGAAAAAGATGTCTAGAGAGCAGAGGTCGCTGCCTTGTCACACGAGGCCTTCAGTGACTGGTCTGCCTGGACTTCAGTGTGTGAAAACAGAGAACCATGGAAGGCTCTGGGGCAGGAGGGCGCTGATGCCAGAGAAGTGCTTCAGGAAGGTAGGGAGGGAGCGCGTGGGTGGAGCTAGAGCAGGGTGGGCAGCCAGGGTTGAGACCACACAGTTTGTAACACAAGCACTGAAGCGGGCAGGTTCGGGGCGGTGGCCACAGAGGGGGAGCCAGGCTCAGTCAGCCTCGCTCAGCGGGTCCCCAAGGTCTGAAAAGGCACTGCTTTCCCTATGGCAGGAGGGTTGGGGGTCAGGAATGTGAGGTGGCAGTGGAGAGCACCCTGCCACACCCTGACTGACACCGTGGACAAGTTACTTAATGAGCCATGAAGTTACTAAGTTATTCACTTATTAAGCAAACTGAGACTCCCAACCTGCTAGTTGGAACCGATCCATACATCCTAGCATTGTTGAGAGGACTGAATGTATGCAGGAGGCCTGGCGTGCCACCTGGTGCTTACCTGGAAAGTGCTGGGTCCCTGGAGGCAGAGGGAGGGTGACTGATCCCCACGCTAGTTGATGATTTCTCCCAAAGGTCAGATCCAACACCCCAGCATACGGCCTTCCAAGGTCCCTTCCTTCACCGCCTCTGTGAGGCACCCTCGGGTCAAGGTAGGGTCACTGCCAAGGTCCCTCCCCACTCAAGGCACCTTCACCTCTCACTGCGCCCGTGACTTGGACGAGGCAGGAACCAGCCTGCCCTTTTTACCCACTGAGGTCACTGGGGGGTCATGGCCCGAGATGCCCCATCTCCAACCACAGGGCTGGACCCAGGATGGGTTTCCCTTGGCCTCCTGGCTTGGGGAGCCGGTGAGGAAATGTGCCATGGGGTGGGTGGCCTGACTAGGCTGCTTCCACCTGTCACTTCTAAATCCCCCTTCCTTTAATGATGCTTATTGTAAGAAGTGTCTCAGAGAAAGCCTTTTGAAGTGAAGAGATGGGAAAGGAACGTTGCCATTAACTGAAACGTGTTTCTGGGAGGGCCCTGGTTTCTCTCCCATCAAGCGTGGGCCTAGGTTGGTGGGGGGCCTGGACAAGCCCCTCTTCCTGTCAAAGGAAAGCCAGTCTCCTTTCTCGGGTCCTTGAGCCGAAAGTGTGGGCACGCTGGGGGCCACTAGAACATGGAAGAGCACAGAAACCTCCCTGCAGTCAGGTGAGGGGAAGGTGGGCTCGGAGCCAAGCCTTGGGGGCCGCTGGAAGGGGCGCTCCCTCCCTGGGAGGTGGGCAAAGCTGCCGCCGGCTAAGGAACTAGTCCCAGGCCTCTTCCTCCCCGTGGATGCCACGCCCTGGGCTGACCTGTTCCCGGCTTGGTGGGGCTGCCGGGCCTTTGTCTCTGTAGGTTCCTGGCTTCATCCTCACGCCTGGGCAGTGAGCGGAGATGACTGACACAGAGCAGTGCTTTCTTGGCAAACAGGGCACTCCCTCCTGTTGGAGACTGGGTAGGAGGCTGCATTTGCCCGGGTCGAGGCTGTGTGTGTGTGCATGTGTGTGAGAGAGAGAAAGACACCATCAGGAGGGTGAGGGGCTTGTCCTCAGGTCACTGGGACAAGCAGCCTGAGGCCTTGGAGAGCATCTGGAAGAACTGCTTCCTCCAGCCCGGGAAGGAACAGGCTGAGGAGAGGTTTTCCTCCCTGGATGTTTGCTGCACGGAAGCCCATCCTCAGCGTCTGAAGAGACTGAGGGGCCGTGTAAGGCATGAATAAGGAGAGTTGTTTTTCCTCTAGGCTCATGCCCCGGGGAGCTGAGTCTTAAGAGAAGCTGCTGAGTCCCACGGTTGTGCCGGGGGCTTGCGTGCTGGCAGGAGACTGGATAAGGTGACCTCCTGCTCAGCTGCACCTGCTCTCTGACCTCTGGGGTAGCTGGTCTTGGCTAGCACCCACCCTGAGGACAGGTGCCAGGCCACAGTGAGCATTTGGGCAGGGTGCCAGGGCCCAGTCCCATTGCAGAAGGGCTCCCCCTGCAGGCAGCCCCCCACCGTGCAGCCCAGGGCTTAGAGGTCCCGCATAAAAGAGAATCATGGTGCTCTTGTCCATACTGACAGGGGAAACAAAACCCAGACTGGAGAGAACTTATGTTCTCAAGTATAAGTTTTTCCGCCATAAAATTTTAATTAAACCTTTGGCACCCATTATGTCTTCATCCCCGGAAAGCCCTTGCAGATGCCAGTATTACAGAACCATTTCAAAACATGTGTGGATCCAGTGAGCTGATTTGCAGTTCCACACGGGCCCTGCCAGGACGGGAACTTTAATAGTTTTCTGGTGGCCCGATGGTCACATTTCCAACTGGTAAGATTGTGCTTAATCCCTGGGCTGGAATTCAGTGCATCAGTGCTCCGCTGTGTCTCCTGGGGGGCCTCGGTGACAAGTGCCAAGGTCCTTGAATAGGTAAAGAGATCAGTGGCTCAGGGCTCTGCTTTGTAATTCTCAAAGGTCTACATTTCCATTTTGATGACAATCCTTGGAATTCATATGATCTTATCTATTTTATCTTGGTACCCAGCTTGTAACCTGGTATTGCTGGATGATTTAAGAAACATTCGCATGTCTTCCTGATGGGGTTGGTGTATTTGATTGCTCACGTTTGCTCCAAGGGAAAGTGAAATATAGCCTCAGTCCACTGTCTGGAGGAAGCTTAGTTCGGTTGCGTTAGTTCAGACAGAGAAAAGTGAGGGCAGAACGAGGCACGTGCCAGTAGGCCACGCCAGTGGCCAAGATACCTGTTTGCTGGTGGCCAGGGTCACTTTCATAGGACAAACAGATCCCAGATTGACGCGTGGCAACCGGTTAGAGTGTGTTGGCAGCAACAGTGCTGGGAAAAAATACGTGAGGAAGAGATAGCTCGAATTAGGATGAGAAGATTAAGAGTTTATTTAAGGCAGACTTTAGTAGGACCGTAAGGCTGATGTGGTGTCAAGTGAACAGGATACCGCTACAGAGTCATCAAGTAATCCCTCGTTAAATTGGTGCTGCAGGCCTATGTGTAGGGTTTTGGTTTTGTATGAAAGCTGCTTATCCCTGTAAACAAAGCCTTAAAGTTATTAATGCCACTTTGTTTGCACACATCTGTTTGCAAGCATTTACTCTCTGTGTTGGTATTAATTACATCAAAATACAGAAACAGAACTGGCTCGAGGCCCTATCTTTCTACTATTAAAACCCATTCTTGGCAATTGAACTCGAGCAGAACATATCATCTAATTTTGTCGGTTTTGTTTGGATTTAATTTCCAAGTTCGCCTTGGCTTTTTATGCGTTCAAGATTGCTAAGTGTGAGGAGTGGCTAGCTGCGGTTTTGCTTCTGTGTGTGCGTGCGTTCATTTACTAGTACATGGATTGAGCTCCTACTGTGCAAGACGCATGTCCTAGGCACTGAGGAGGCGGCAGTGAACACATGAGATCCCGGTCCTCATGGAGTTTACAACCTAGAGAGGGAAATAGACCAAAAACAAAACAAAACAAAACCCCCACAAACAAATGAGTAAATATGTAAGATGAGTAAATAACATTATTAGGTGGAGATACAGAAAAATTTGGGTGAGGGAACAGAGCTGATGAAGAGTGACCTTAGATAGGATGGTTGGGACAGACGTCTCTGAAGCGGTGACGTTACTCAGAGCCCTGAGTGAAGCGTGCTGGTCGGGAGAAGAGAGCTCTAACTTAGGGAGCAGCAAAGACCCCTGAAATGGGGACATGGTCAGTGTGTGTTGTATAATATTATTTTAATCGTGATATGAATAAAACGTTGATATTCCTCAACACATGATGAGACTGGGTCCTGGGGTTTGGGGGTCTGCAGTGAGAAGTTGGGTAGACTCTCAGCCTCCTGGGGGTGAGGAGACCCACAAGGACCCCTGACTCACAGAGGAGCAGCCCTTGGGAGCAAAAGGGCTCCCTCAGGCTTGCTAGCTTGGGAAGTGGGTACACCCCCTTGAGCTGAAGGAGAGCAGAGGAGCTGCTGGCACCCCGGCCCCGTGTCCTGTCCACCCCTCCCTGCCCCCAACCCGACGACTTGGTGATCCAGAGCTGCGTCACAGTCACCTAGGGGGCTTGTTAAAACACACACTGCTGAGCTCCACCCCCGGATTTCTGATTGAGGAGGCCTGGGGTGGGGCCTGAGAATGCATTTCATCCAAGTTCCCAGGTGATGCTGCTGCTTCTGCCGGTCCAGGGACCACACCTTGAGAACCACTGAGAGCAAACCGAAAACCGCGCTGGGATCTGTCCAGAGTGACTAGAGAGGGAACGAGGACTGAGCCTTCAGGAACTGACCTGCCTGGGCTGCACACAGATGGTCCCCTGGCGCAGTGGGCCCTGCTGCAGAGTTACAACCGTGATTCTGGGGCCCCCAGGGACATGACCAGGTCAGATGTGTCCCTTGCTGAACGCTGGTGCACGTGTGGGACGGACATTGCCCGTGCACCAGCACATCCACACCGGCTGCTGTGGCCATGACAGTCAGGAGCTTCCCGGGTCAGGTCCTGCAGCTGAGCGGCGGGCGGCGGGGGCACAGCCCTGGCCCAGGGCCCCGGGCAGCCAGCGCTCAGAAAATGCCAGCGGATGCTGAGTAATGCCGGCTCTGATGTCACCGCCTAGAGATTCTCATCTCCGCCCCGTGGTTCCAGGGTCCGGCAGCTCGTCTGCCCTCTTCTCCCCTCCCTGAGTTTAGTCTCGTCTCCCAGCGCAGCTGTGTGTGAGGGTCCTCTCCCAAAGGTTTGGTGCTTTGGAAATGGGAGGTGGTGTTACTGAGGGTCCCCCCCCCCGGCTCTGTTCTCCTCTCTAGTACAGCCGTGGGCGTGGGTTTGAGCGTCGAGGGAGAACGGAGGCTGCGGGCTGTGCTCAGCAGCCTGGAAGCGTGGCAGGAGCTGATGGGAAACAGTGGAGCCAATGGCTCTGTGCACTCAGAGAATAAATCCTGGCTTCTGAAGAAGCTGCTGCAGAAAATTGATTATTCTCAGCTTCAATGGTCATCCTGAAGGATTTGGCGGGACTGAAACCGGGCCCATTTTCTCATCTCTGTGCACCCCGTGCTGCTGGGTCAGGGGTTGCACAGGCTTGTCCCAGAGGCAGAGAGGCCTGGGTTGGCCCCCGTCGCCCCTTCTTGCCCCTCCCACCACCCTGTGCACCGGGAAGGGATGTAGGGCCCTTCTTCCTCGGCTGCCCTCCGTGGCCAGCTGCTGCTTGTCTGTTGCTTGCCTTTTGGGCCTGCTGCCACGGATGTGAAAGGTGCGTGTGCGTGTGCAGCCAAGCTGGGATTGGGGTGTGTGTCCAGGGATGCAGCCGTGGCCCTTTCCTGTCTGGGGCGCGGCGGGACAGGGCTGCTATGGGCGCCTTGGGGAACTCAGCCTTTCCATGTCTGTTCGGTCCTTCAGAGAGCGCTGCTGAGGGCTCTGGGGAGACAGCAGCCAGCCAGATGGGGTCTGGTGTAGCTGGGCCCCTGGCACTGGGTGGCCTTGCCAGCGGTGGGCCTTGTCTGGGAACAAGGGCCCGCCTTCAGCACGTTTCCCCTGTGTGTGTGGAGAGTGGACTTAGCCCAAGCCCGAGGGAGCTGAAGGTTCCCACAGCCAGGGAGGAAGCTGCAGCTACAGACTGACGGTTCCCGGAGCTTCTGTTGGCTTTGGGTGATTTCAGGGAACAGTTGGCCAGAGCGCTGCGAGGCAGAGCTATGACCTCTCGGCCCAGCAGCCGGCAGAAGGAGTGGCTTAGCCTTCCAGAGAAGTGCAGTGTGGGTTGCCACACCCTCCCCTGGCCAAGAGTCCAGGGAGCAGAGGACCTGGCTCTGTCCCAACTCGGCCCTGCGGACGTCTCTGCATCTCTCTTAGCCTGCTCCCTGGCTGTCAGGAGAGACTAGTCCCCCCCTTGCCTGGCTGCAGTGAAAATCCAGTGAGACTGGACCTAAAGTACCCCACCTCTGCCCACGTGCAGAGGTGGAGAATCAGACGTGGAAGGAGTCTGAGCTTTTGTGGTCCCTTCTGTTGAGGTTTGGAATCTGGAAATGGATCATCTTTGCCGGTGGTCCTCACTGATGTGGACTGTCAGGGCCTCCCCCTGTGAGCAGCGTGGCCTTGCATCGCTTGGATGTTTCCGTCTTGCTGGACTTATTGGAAGGAGCTATAAGTGAAACACTCTGCCCCAAAATGTCAAGTTCATCAGGGGGTTTCATGCTAAAGCCCCTGAAAAGTGGCAGACGTTTCTTGTTCCTTGCCTTGTTTGTAGTGGCAGCGTCTGTTGCCCATGCCCGGTGGCCCTGGTGTTTGAGCTTAGGGATGTGGTGCGGACATGGGGGTAGGGGAGGAGGAGGGAAGAAAAGGGGAGCATTGGACAGCTTATCAGGCTAGTAAGAAAAGATACTTTCGTTAGGTAAAGCATGAAATGGGAGCCCAGTTGGAAATAATAATAATGGTATGGATATAGTGTTATGAATATCGTTATTTTCCCCCAGCTTTGGCCTGATCAGGGCTTACATGCACTGGGATTTTATATATATATATATATATATATATATATATATATATCACATATTAATATCAAGTGTTATTAATAATCTTAATTACTAAAGAGTAGCTAACTTTTACCAGACTTTTATTTGCAGATACTGCAAAGTGCTAAGCCCTGTAATATGCATTATTTCATGAAATTTTCTCAAGAACCTTATGGGTAATTATCATCCCCATTTTAGAGCGAGGGAAACGGAAGCTGAGAGGTTGAACATCTTGTCCGAGGTGCACTGAGGCAGGGCAGGGGAGCCAGCAGCTCGAGCCCCCGCCTCAGACCCTGGGTTTCCCCTAAGGATACCACTTCCTGGGTGCTAGGTTGTGCCTGGGTGTGACCGATCGGCAGGCAGGGCAGGGCTTTCATTATACTAATGAGGAGGACAGTGGTCCAATGGCGGTCAAGGGCAAAGGTTGTGGAGCTGGACTGCCTGACTCCACATGCCCATACGACTGCTTACCAGCTGGGTGGCCTTGGGCAAATGACTGATCTGCTCCTCGGTTTACTCATCTGTGCCTCCCTCAAGGGTTGTTGTGAGGATTAACACCGGCGAAGGGCCTAGAAGGGGGCTGTCAATATGCGTTCATCATTGTTCTGTCACTGTCCCTGTGCATGGTCCCGGGTCCACACTTGGGGGGTGTCTCTGGGTCAGGATGGAGACTGGCATGAAACAGGTGCCCAATAAACATTCTCTGCGTGAGGGAATGGAGTTTACCAGGTGGTCGGCAGGGCTCCTCTAGTCATCAGTCTTCTCTTCCAAGGATCTTCCCCACCGTTTCCTGCCTGAGACGGACCCATAAGCAGGGCTGACCCTTCCTCTCATCCACGCTGGCCAGCACGAGCTCGCTGGGTCTGCCTGGGGGGAGGGTCCTAGTGGACCCCGGTGATGGCTGGAGACACAGGCTTCTTGCAGAGGCAATTGATGGCAGATGCCAGCTCTCCAGCCTGCAGGGTGGGGCGTGTGGGAAGCCGGCTGTTCTCTGAATAGTGGGGGCTGCTCCGTGTGAGTGTGTGAGCTGCGGAGCTGGAGTCCCTGCCCGAGCCTCATGGGAGGGGCTCAGAGGGCTGGGCGGGCCAGTGCAGGAGGCTGCAGAGCCTGTCAAGGTTAACAGATAGGCCTTGGCTCTCCCCTAGGAAGTCATTCAGTTTCTCCCCTGACTCAGGCCACATTGTTTCAAAGCATGTGGTATAAACTACTAACCACTGGGGAATTGCTTGAATTAACAAACTCATTTTTCCCGAGACCTGAGGTTGAACTTGAGTGAGGAGTTCAGGGCTCTTTCGCAGAAATCCAATAGATCAGGAGAACTCATGTTACACCATGTTTTCAACCTTGATCAAATGCACATTTGGCACGGTGGGGCCTTCTCCACGCCTGCACACTTCCAGCTGCACCGATAGCTCAGGGCCGTGGCAGACCGGGGCAGTAGCTGGCACTGGGGTTGGGCTTTGGGGGAGCTGGCCTCCTGCCTGGGTTGGAAGGCGCTTCAGAAAGGTTCCTCTCTTCCTCTCTCCCTCTTCTCCTCCCAACTCCTGCCACCCCCACGCCTGCCCTTCTGAGTGCCATTACTTAAGAAGAGGCATGAAGGTTTTGCTGGAACGGTCCTGGGTTCTGGGCTGAGTCACGGGGCCCCAGCTCAGCTCTCCGGTGTGTCTTGTCTCTGCCTGTGAAGACCTGCTGGGCCTGCTTCCCCTTCAGCAGGGCGCCCGGCACAGGGGCCACTATAGGTCTGCAGGGTCAAGCAGGAATCAGTCCCTCTCCCACGGCCATCCCCACCCACAGAGCCCATGGCCAGGCCACGTCCAAGAGCGGAAGCTCAGGGGAGGCCTGGAGATGGCTCTACAGCCTACAGGACAGAGGCCAGTCCCAGTAGGCCAGGAACTCCCCAGGGACGAAGTTTCTGTGTGTGGTATAGGACTGAAACCACAGGAGACGTGGATGGCAGAGGATGGGGAAGGTGGGGCTCAGGGAGGAGTTCATGTAAGGAGGGTAGGCTTCCTAGAGGAGGCTGGGTGGCACGTGGAGCCCCAAGAAAGAAGAGAACGGATTTTTCCAGACAGATGAGGAACTTCCCAGAAAACAACATTGCTCCCCAGACCCTGTCCTTTGCCATCCAGATGCTGGGGATTCTGTTTTTTGTGAGGCAAGGTGTATATGGCCCAAACTGGTGGTTCTTAAACCAGGCTCAGCCGCCTGATCACCTGGGGAACTTTGTAACACTATAGACGTACGGCCCCACCCCAGACCTATCCAGTCAATTGCCCTTCGATGGGGTCTGGACATCTGCAGTTCTGAAGCTCCCCAGAGTGTTACGGTGCTGGGCCAGGGTCCAGAGACCCTTCCCCCTGCATGGGTTGGCTGTGCTCAGCCCTCTTCTTTCCTGGCTGGTGGCTATCTGGGGCTCAAGGACATTAAGCCATGGGGACACATTTGATGGAATCGCCATGGATTTCAGTGTCCCTGTGGCCCAACTCAGCTCAGGCCGTAGGAGGGTAACTTCTGGATCACGGAGGGTAGGACTTCCGGGCCCCAGGGGTAGGAGAGGATGGCTCAGCTACTCCCCTGTGCTGGCCTCTCTCCACCTGATGGTGGAGGGCTCTCACCCTCTCCTCTGCCCCCTGGCCTCTGTCTCGCAGCTTAGGGAGAGCCGGCTTTGGGAAATGTCATGAGTTTTCAGCTACAACTGCTGCTGCACTGCAGTTCTCTTGGGATTTTGTCATTCCAAGTTCCAGGGCAGGGAATCAGTTTGGCCCAACTCCGAGGTCAATGGTAGCCCATCGATTACTGCCTCGGGGGCAGAGGGGAGGACAGATAATACAAAACACAGTCGCCAGTGCATCAGGGGTGGGGCAGGCAGGTCATGGCCATGTCCAGTACAGTCTCTTGGTTTTGAGGCAGAATCTTCTGGGAAACTGAAGCCTGGTAGGGGCATCTCCACCAGGAGAGCTGGGTGGGTAGCCTTGGCCTCCATGTGCGGGCAGGAGAACTGAAGGTTAGAGAGGGCACCCCACTAGAACATTGACGAGCTGGAGTCTTCATTGTCATTTAGGCTGAGAAGAGGTCAGCGACCCCAGAGGCGGGTCCTGGGCCATCTTCTGGCCACAGGCGCGGCTCCTACCTTGTGCATTCTAGAGCCTAGGGGGCTGGGGGAGTCATAGCTGCATGGGGATCGCTTCTCTGCCTTGGTCTCCTTGTGATGGGGAGCTTTTATCACAGACTGTCTTCATCTGACCTCCCCATGACACTGGATGAAAAGTGTTGTGTGAGCTTTTCTGGGCAGAGGGTCCGTACCTCTCTGAGATTCTCCCAGGGGCCCTGGACTCAGTCATGTGTAGACCCGCTGCTTCTTGGAACTTGTTAGTGAAAACAATTTCTTGTGTCCGCAACTCTGGAGCACGTGGCCTGGCTCTTTGTCATCAAAGACATGAGGAGGTGCCTTCAGAGTCTTTGCTGCAGGCCGGGGAGGTTGTCACCCAGGAGAGGGTGCACAGGGGCTGTGTTGTGTTCACGTGCTCCCCGCTGCTGGGTTGGCACCTGGCTCGGGAGAGCCCTTGGACTTGGGTCCAGGAGCGTTTTTTCCCCTGCCTCCCCCTGTTCTTCCAAAAGAGCCTCCCCTGGGGCTGGGGAGCCACGTGAGCTTCTTGGAATGTGTGCCCACAGGGAGAAAGAACCTCCTTCCTTTCCTGCCTCTTTAGGGGTCATATCATAGCCCATGACCAGAGTGTTCCCCTTGTGGCTTCCTGTCCGGGTCAGGGCCAAGTTTCCCAGGCTTTAAGGGGTTCTCTGAAAAGATCAGACCCAGCGACGAACGCCACTGCACCTTTCAGAAAGCAGCTGTCACACAAGGTATTAGTTATGTGCCCGGAGGTTCCGACAGAGACATGTCAGTGCCCGGCCGGAATGCCTGAAAACATTCATCCCGGTGGCATGTGGGTGCTGACGGTGGGTGCTGCCACCCTCCCGCTGCCCGTGCTTCACATGGACATGTGTGTACTATTTACGTGGCTAATAGGCTTCTTTACTGAGGGTGACGTTCACATGCTCTAAAAAGCCCATTAACTGAATTTAAGCTTCTCCAAGAGGTCGTCTTTAGCATGTGACGTGGAGGGAATTGGAAATCCAAGGACCCCTTCTGCTGGACCTTTACCGGGACTGGAGACAGTGAGCTTTGCTGAGTGAGTAGGTAAGTGAATGAGTGTGTGGGCTGTGTGAGACAGTGAGAGGATGGTATCTCTGGGGCCAAGCGTTTGTCTTGTAAGTCTCGTGAACAAAATGAAGCTATTTTTAGATGAGTATTCAGCAAACAGCGTTTGATTTTGAATGCCAAGTGGCACGGTCAAAATTCTCTATGGTAACAAGACAGCTTTTTTATTTTTGAAGATCAAAGTGTTTGAAAATACTGTCCTCTGTTTTTAAATCAACTGTTCAGAAAGCATTTTTGTTTTTAAGCTAAAGACTTCACAGGTTGAGAACCCACAGGCGTTTACCTTGCCCCAGTGCTACATTTTAAGCCTGAGCTGAGGATCGCATGTGCGTTCAGGCAGGGCCCTTTGGCCCATCTGCAAAGGGGACAGATCTGCTGGGTCCCTCTCCTGCCCTTGGAGAGTCACCCAGGTCCCGGAGCCACAGGCGGGCGGTAGATTTGTTTAAAGCAAGGTCTCTGCTGCTCTTCCTGGACCACGGCAGAGTTTGAGTGACTCATACACCCCTGGTCTGGAAGCTTTCTCCAGTCACCCCCTCCCCTGGACCTCCTAGAGAGTGACCACCCCACGCCTCTTGGGGCTCACACCTGAGAACAGTCAAACTGAGAGCTCCCAGGGACAAGCGTGGACCCCTCTTTCTGAAGCCCTTTTCTAACCCATTGCTGGACTTTTCTTACCCATTGAGTGTCTGATGCCACTGTTCCAAACAGAACAGTGTGAGGTGGTGGGAAGCCATAACGTGACACTCTGGATCCTGGGAGGCACGCGCCGTGGGAAAGATAGAAACTTCAGAACCAGAGCACCCTGAGCTTGAATCCCGGCTCTCCGCTCACTAACTGTATGAGTTTGGAAAAGTGACATGACTCCTCTGAGCCTCACTTTGCTTACCTGTCACATGGGGGTGATGATATCCATATCTCACGGGTTGTTTAGAGAGCTTTGGGAATATGATGACCGTTGAGTGTCACACTCAGCATAGATACTGCACATGAGAGCAACATCACAACAGCCCGGATCTGAATCCTGGCACTGCTACTTCCATGAACCTGAAGCTCGGGGAGACCAAGTGACTTGCTGGTTTCCTCCGTAAATGGTGTGCCGTCTCCTCCCTCCCCGTGAGGACCCAAGCCTCTGGTACCGGGCTGAGCCTGTCGGTGCTGATGACCGTGCAGTTGGCCCTCTCTGCTCACTGGTCAGGTCACCCAGCAGTGGGGGGACCACCCCATGGGCTGTGGGTACTGCCGGGCTCCCGTCTACACGTAGGGGCCGCGGTGATTTCACGACCGTCCTCCCAGTCTGGGTTTGGGGGATTTGGAGCAGAAGGGCCTTAGCAAGTACCCCCTTTCCCAGGCAGGCCCCCGAGCCCACTCCACTTCTTGATTGCTAGCAGGCCTCAGAACTGGCCAGGCTGTGGAGCTCAGCCTGGCCCTGACCTCAGGCCCCGAGCCCCCGTGCTGCCCTGCCTGTCATCCGCAGCCCCGTCAGGGCCAGCTCTCCGGGCCCAGGGGCTGCCCTGTGTTCCTCTGAGTCCCTGGCCGAGCGCACAGAGTTATGTAATGCTGCTGAGCCAACATTTCTGAGTCGCAGCCAATTTGCCGGCCTCGAGTTACACTGTGCAGATGCTCTGCGTTACGGTTGGCTTTTGTCTCGGAGGCCGTAAGTAAGCAGATAGCATAACTCCGCTTACCATTAGACGTTTCGCAAATCATCTGGGCTCTAGCGTGCCGCAGCCAGACAGTTCATTTATGCTGCGAATGGTATGATTTGTAAAGTAATAAATTTCCCGTCCCTCTGCCAGCAATAAAGTACAGCAAGCAGGCGAGACCAGAGCCCTCCAAAAATACACTGGCTCCCAGTGAGACCTGGATGAGGGTCCTGTCCAGGTTCTGTCTCTGTTCCTGCCTTCGCTGGATTCTGGGAAATCAGGTTTGGGCCATAAATCCCCTCGACCATCTAGGTGGCCCAGGGTCCTGGCACGGACTTGTTATGAGCATGGGTAATTGGTCCCCGACCATGACACATTTGTCACTTCCCGGGCCCCTCTCGATCCTGGCACGAAAGGGCAGGATGACAGGCCTCGCTCAGACCGCAGTGATGGAAAGTCGTTGCCTGTCCCTCCCTCTCCCTGGCAGCACATCTCTGCTCGGGGCCGAGTCAGGGCTGTTTGGGAAGTCAACAGCAGACAGACAGCTGGTCGGAGCGTCTTACAGCCTCCCGGGAAGGGGTGCAAGGGCATTGCTCCACCCACAGATCAGGGGTCTCTGTTGTGAAGGTGGTTGCTCAGGGAGAAAGTCGAGGACAGAATTGGAACGAGCCTTAGGCTGTCTGGGTCCCACTTTCCTTTTGGGGGGGGCGGGTCAGTTGGTGGTGGGTGCCTGTGATCAGCAGATGCTTTCACGGCAGCAGGAGTTGCCAGGGAGACCCCAGAGCTGCAGCCCCAAGTGCCAGCTGTGGTCTGGGACCCCAGAGTGCAAGTGCGTGGCTTGGAGTCCCCAGTTTTGACCAGCTCTGTCTTCTTGTCCTGAGTAGTGGCTTCTGTGGAGAGACCTGGCTCTGGCTCTGACCTCTGCCCCGGGTGATTGTGATGGCCGCTCCGTTAGACAGTCTGCTGCTTAGCTGTGTCTCTGTCCCGTCTGGGGAAGGAGGGCCTGGGAGTGGTCCACAGGGTGCAAACACCCTCCTGCTCAGCTCTGGGGTGCTTCTCACGCCCTTCACCTTCTTCCTCCTCCTCCTCTACCTCTGCCTCTACTTCTCCCACCACTGGTATTTGCTTTTTCAAAATCCCATTTCAAAATGAAATACCGTTTAAGAGCTAGATATAGAAAAAGGGAGTTCTCTGTAGTGTATTCGCTGCCTAAACGCAGTCGCGGTGATGGTTTTGCTGTGTTTCCTCCAGACCCGCCTTCGGTGGCCCCGCGAGAGACACCTTCCCTCAGTCAGGGCAGCTCTGCCGCCCCCCTGAGGACATACTGGGCTTGTACGGAGCTTTTTGTCTCGGGGTGGGGTCAGGTGGATTCACTCCTCCCAGCGGGATGTGAGGAGGGTTTGCTTCCCAAAGGCAGAGCCCCACCTTGGAGATGGGCCCCCAAGAGGGCTGGAAGGAGCTGAGGCCTCCTCAGGGCCGTGCTTCCCTGAGCGTAGCCCCCAGGGCCTCCTTGGCTCTTCTGTGTGCACCACAGCCTCCACTGAGGGTCCTACCCTGTTGTCTCCTTCCAGCCTAGGTAGGTCCGTCCCTCAGTGGCGTCACTCCCTGCATGTTGACCTTGGGCCGCTTGCCTTGCCCGTCCCGGCCTCAGTGCGGCCCTGAAGCGGGGTGCTGGTCCCTGCCGGGTGGGGCTGTGTGAGGATGAAAGGAGATGGTCTGGCATCCAGAGGGCTTCAGCAGTGCTGACCAGCTGTGCAGATCCGCCTGCAGCGGGCACAGGGCTGTGTTGTGGCTCAGGCCCAGGAGGGGCCCAGACGCTGTCATGCTCGCAAATATCTCCCTTCCCTGCCCGGACTGGGCAGTGCACAGCCTCGCCCTGGAGGTGGCCACCCTGAAGGTGATGTTTCGGGGCCTGGGACTGAAAACTGAGAGTCCAGAAGAGAAGTTTGCAGGGGAAGGAGGAGAGCCCAGCATGGGCAGTAAAGGGAAGACTTGAGTCTTTGGACCTTGTTCTGGGGGAGAGTGGGCAAGGGTGGTGGGCTGACCCGGGCCATGGGGAGGAAGCTGCTCATTGCCATCTTGGTCTCTTTGGAGAGAGGTGAGGGTCGGAGGCCGAGAGTGTGGTCAGGACCTACTGGCCAAAAGACCAGATTAGAAAGGCTGCAGAGAAAGAAATACTGCTATAGATTGCCAGGAAGGGTGACCTGAAACAAGTGCTGAGGCTCCAGGGGGCAGGAGTCCCGGGCAGGAGACCCAGGATGGAGCTGCCCTCTGCAGCCAGAGCTGCGGGGGGTGCGAGCACACTGCCCCCAGGGGACCGAGCCTGGTGTACAACCAGGAAGGTCGCTAGGGACTGGTAGAGGGCTGCCTGGTTTTCACAGAATGTCACACATCACTCCCTTCTTTCTAGAGACATGGCAGATGTCTGTTGAGCAAGTTAGATGGGCCAGGCACCATGGGAGGGACTTCATGTATATGAGCTCATTTATTTAATCCTCACTGCAGCTCTGTGAGTGGGCATTAGAATGGGGAAACTGAGGTTCAGAGAGGTTAAACTGATCTGCCCCACCTTTCCCAGCTAGGAAAGAAATAGAAGCAGGGTTTCAATCATTTCAAAAACATCTACTAGGGACTTCCCTGGTGGCTCAGTGGTTAAGAATTTGCCTGCCAATGCAGGGGACACGGGTTCGATCCATGGTCCGGGAAGATCCCACATGCCGCGGAGCAACTAAGCCCGTGCGCCACAGCTACTGAGCCTGCGCTCTAGAGCCCGAGAGCCACAACTACTGAAGCCTGTGCACCTAGAGCCCGCAAGCTACAACTACTGATCCCGCGTGCCACAATTACTGAAGCCTGCGTGCCTAGAGTCCGTGCTCCGCAACAAGAGAAGCCACCGCGATGAAAAGCCCGCGCACCGCAACGAAGAGTAGCCCTGGCTCGCCGCGACTAGAGAAAGCCTGTGCGCAGCAGTGAAGACCCAATGCAGCCAAAAACTAAGTAAATAAATTTATTAAAAAAAAAAAAAAAACCTTCTACTAGACCGTAAGCTCTGTGAAGGTAGAGCCTGGGCCAGTCCTGCTCTGGGCTGACTGCCCCATTGTACAGCCAGCTACCTGGCACAGGCAGGATGGAGCGAATGAGCCAGTGAGGGCAGAGATGGTCCCCGGTCTGAGTGTTTCCCAGCCCACACCTGTGGTCTGGGTGCTCCACCTGGCCGGTTCTCTCTGCCCTGCCTGGGGGTTCCACTTGCTGGTGGGGCAGACCTTGGGCTGACAGCACCCTTCTCCCTGCTCCCTAGACACTCTAGGCCCCAAAGAAACTATTGAGTCATGTGTTTTCCTTGGGCTTTGGTGATTCGCGATTCATGTTTGCGAGGAAGGAGAGAGAGTGACTCATGCTGATTTAATAAGCTTACGAACATTCTCAAGAATCGGCTGATAGATCGCAGGCTGGCAGCCCACTCCCCAGCGCCTGCCAGCGCCAAGCGCTCAGAAATCACCAAGTTAAACAAGTCTGCAGAAAATTCAATCTCCCTAGCATTATTTTCCTTATTTGAGCTAATAGCACAAGGCGCCTCTCTTCTGGCAACGCGAGGTGCACCAGGGGGCCCCGCCGCCTGCCCTGGGGTCCTGTGGGAGAAGGAAAGCAAATGCTTCACATTCGGCAAGTTCCTGAGGGTTCGACAGCGATAAGAGCTGCTAAGACCTCCCAGGGTTTACTTTGTGCCCTCGGAACCAGCGGCTGAGCCCCTGGGGAGCCAGCCCTGTGCCCCAGTGCCTGAATGATGGGGTAACGCGAGCGAGGCCCCTTCCCTGCAGAGTAACGAGAACAAGGCCGACAGCAGCCGTCCTGGCCTCTCTGGGCCATGTCAGGACTAACACGCCTCGGTCAGGCCCGCTGAGCTCAGGTTACTCGATGTAAACAAGTGAAGGTGCAACGTGGCAGCCCAGAGGAGCAGGCCAAGGTGGCAGGGAGTGCGTCATTTCAGACGCTCTCAGGTGACCGAGAGGATCCCTGACATCTAGCAGGTGTTGACATGGGGGTTAATCCTACTGGTTTATGGTTCTGTGCTGAGTCCCCATGTCCCTGTGCTCCAAGGCACTCAGACCAGTGGGCTGGAGAAGAAATTCAGAGATGCACTAGGCCAGCATCTGGGCAAAGATCCTGTTACTGTCTGTATGCTCTCAATTGGGACTGCATCCTTTCAGAAGTTCCTCCAGTCCAAAGATGGGGGTAGGAGGGGTCAGGCCATGAGGAATCAGGGTGCCCTATTCAGATGCAAGTGATTTCCTAAGTCTGATCTCTTTTCCGTAAGTTCTTTGGTGTTCCCTCCCCATAATCACTGAGCCCCTAGTGGGAAATTAAGCTCCATGCTGGGTCCAGCCAGAGGAGCAGCGTTCTGCTGGAGCAGGTTTGGTGAGTCTGGTACTGGATTAGAGTGCAGTCTCCCCCCAACCGCCCCATTCCCCCCTCTTTCTATTCATCCAACCATCCAAAAAATATAGATTAAACGTGATAATGTATGTAAAGCGTTTAGCATCATGTCTGGCTCCATAAATGTTAGTTTTTATCATCATTAATATCATTGCTATTATTTGATATCTGTTGCATGCCAGGCAAAAAAGGTGAATAATGGTACAAACTGGTGAATGAGAGCTGGAAATCATCGAGACAGTCTAACGTTGCCCCTCATGCAGCAGATGGGCATAGTGAGGCCCCGAGAGATGAAGAGGCAGACTGACGGGGGTCTCACAGTGAGGGCGCAGCTGTGTCAACCCTAGCGCTCGGGGCCCCCTCTGCCGTGGCGTGCGGCTGTCACACTGGGGTGGGGCAGTCTGAAGGAGCTTCGGAACCCACCTGGGGAGGGTGGGTTTTAAGATGAGCTTCGGAATAAGAGTAGGAATGAGACCCGCAGGAGAGAAGGGGCAGAGTGCAGCCTGGCGTGGCACAGTGTGGAGGAGGAGGCTATCGGCGGAGAAGGACAGCGGGAGAGGCACCACAGCCATCTGTGTGGCATCATTTGAGGAGTCCTGAGGAGGCTGCATTGTCCTCAGATCATTCTGTCATTACCAGCAGGTGCTTCTTTCTGGCACATGCAAATCAGGACGGTTGGGGTTAGGGCTCAGCTCAGCCTGCCTTTGCTCATGCTCAGTGAGGGCCCGTGGGTCCAGGCTGCAAGTCACAGGCCAGGAGTGGGTTCCTCTGGGAGAGGAAACCCATTCAGTCATAATTTGCCATTCACCCCTTGCATTTGTTTCCTTGGGCTGTTGTAGCAAATCACCAGGAAGCTGGTGGCTTAAAAGAACAGAAATTTATTCTTCCACCGTTCTGGAGGCCAGAAGTTCAAAATCCAGGTGTTGGCAGGGTTGGTTCCTTCTAGAGGCTCTGAGGGAGTATCTGTTCCATGCCTCACTTGTAGCTTCTGGTGGCTGCCGGCAGCCCTGGACTTTCCTTGCCTTGGAGCTGTGTAACTTGTCTCTGCTTCTATCCTCATGTGGCCTTCTCCTCTTCTGTCTGTATCTTCTCCTCTTCTTATAAAGATACTAGTCATTGGACTTAGGGCCTGTTGATGAATGAATCCAGGATGGTCTTTTCTTTTCTTTTTTTTTTTTTTTGCGGTACGCGGGCCTCTCACTGTTGTGGCCTCTCCCGTTGCGGAGCACAGGCTCCGGATGCACAGGCTCAGCGGCCATGGCTCATGGGCCTAGCCACTCCGCGGCATGTGGGATCTTCCCGGACCAGGGCACGAACCCGTGTCCCCTGCATCGGCAGGCGGACTCTCAACCACTGCGCCACCACGGAAGCCCCCAGGATGGTCTTTTCTTAATTGCATCCACAAAGACCCTTTTTCCAAATAAGTTCACAGGTTCCAGGAGGACATATCTTATGGAGGGCCACCATTCCATCCACTGTACCCCTAGAGCAGTGTGGAAGTATGGCTCAAGAGATGAGTCACGAGGTCACTTTTGATGGCATGAGGGGATAAGTCTGGTTGAGACACAGCACTGAGGGTACTAGGAAAATTCGCAGAAGTGTTTGGACCTTGGATGTAGGGGGTTTTTTTGAGACTGAGGGACCAGCTTAGAATTGTTGATCGGGGGCATATGGGCATCCAGCAGGGCCTGTTGACACAGGTCCACCATGTTGGGGATGGACCATTGTGACCACCGCCTGCTCTTGGAATGGTCCGGAGCAATGCTATTACACTGCTATTACACAGCACATTACAATGATGGAAATGTTCTTTACTATCTGATCCATCTGACACAGTGGTCACTAGCCACGTGTCTACTGAGCTTTTGAAATGTGACCAGTACAATGAAAGGACTAGATTTTACTTCTATTTAATTTTACTTTATTATATTTAAACTTAAGTAGACCTGTATGGCTAGTGGCTACCTATTGGCCAGCACATCCCAAATGTCTTGATGTGACCCTTTCCCCTCGTCTGCTCATCATTTCACTATCAAAAATACATTTCATCATAAAGAGGTTAAATTCCTCTTTTGCTTTTTTATGTGTGTAATGCTTACTGTTTTAACTTTTGGCTGAGGGATAGAGGCCAGATGGAGTTGACTGGTTTTAGACCCAGTACAAGAAAACGTGGCTTGCTCTTTGAGTAACGGGAAAAGAGTAGTGTTTCCCTATGGACACTCTTGTAGCTGACAGTTGCCTGGTAGTTAATCCGGAGCTGCAGCTAGAGAGGCCGTGGCGAAATCTATCCTCGCTGGCAACGAGGAGGTTGCCTGGAGAGGTTGCTGAGAGCCCGAGGAAACGGGTGATGGCCCGTGTCTACTCCTCTGGCCCATGTTTGGGGGTCTATGAGTTTGGGCTTCTTTGCTCAAAAAGAAACTTCTTTTCACGGCTTCTGGAAAGCCATAGATACCATTTGGGTCTCATAGAGCTATTTCTCCCAAACTCCTCCTTGTATTCCTGCTTCCCCAGATGGGATACTGCACACTGTCTTACTTTAGAGTTAGGATATTTATTTTTGCACACTGTTTAGACATGATCTTAAGCAACACTTCATTTATTTACACACTTGCATGTTTTGGACCCTCTGGATGAAAAATAAAGCATTTTCCTGAGAGCAGAAAATCTCAAAGGAGGCAGTTCTCGGGGTGATGGGGTCTGCGTTGGTGGGACACGTGTGGGCTTACAGCTCATCTTTCCTCTTTCTCCTTGCTTCTTTCTTACCTGTGCTAATCAGACCCGGTGGCTTTGGGTCTTGAAGCTCAGTCTGCTTGCCTGCCTCGGTGCTCACGCCCGACGGGAACTCAGGGGTCTCAGCTGGAAGTGGTAGGCCAGACACAGAAGAAGGTTCTGGCAATGCAGGAAGAGCAGCCTGTTGTAGATGGGGAGTTGTGCTCAGGGTCACGCTAACACCGCACTGTGTACATGTAAGACACAAATGAGGGATTTAGAGGTGAGGAGTCCGATGAGTGTTGCTAGGCAACTTTTCAGCTGGGCCTGGAGGTAACATAATCTCTGGGAGCAGCCTGGTAGGAGGGCCTCCTAAGGACAGAGCTGAACTTCAGAACCAGCGCCTTCTGTGCCCGTACCCGCCAGCGCTGCCTCTGGGAGGGAGCGGGAAAGGTCAGTGGAGCTGTGTTACATAAGCCGCTGGGGTGACTGACGCGTCCACGGATTCTTTATTTGCTGTGTCCTCTTTTTCTTACGTATCTACTTGTACCCCACCTTGTACAGAAGGGCATCTGAGGTGGTTTCAGAAATACAGCTGCTGTTACAGGATAAACATTAAATAAGGGAAGAAACTGGGGCAAAGGGAAAAGAAGGGTAAGGAAACGGGTGCGACTGGTCGTTTGACAAGTCTCTGTTGAGTATTGATTGTGTGCCTGGCTGTGTAGGTAGAGCAGTGAACCGAACAGCCACAGTTCCTGCTCTCCTAGAACTTACAGTCTCATAGGAGAGGTGTGAAGAAAAAAAAACCCACGGGTCCAGTGCTCTTACTGGGGGTAGGCTACAAATCAGATTCTGAGACTCCTAGTGGCCAAGGCGAGAGGGGACCACAATTACGCGGGGCTGGGTGTATTCTCAGTGTTGTGTCGGTAACAATAGAGCAACAGTAATGAGCTTCGTCCACCTGTCCTGGACGTGCAGACCATGGCACAGTGCCCTTCTGCCCCTATGCAGAGATGCCCTTAGCCTCCCCTTCACTGCCAGCCTCCTGGCTGGGTTCCAATAGTCAGCCCAGATGTCCTGGGAGGCTGCCCGTAAGTGAAGGACTCGAGCACTTTGGGCCCAATGAGCTCCAGAACTCTCCCTGCACCTTCCCACACCGTGTCTTAGGCCAGACCACCCCTCCCCCAGGATGCCAGTTATCTCTGTTGTTGTCACTGTTTTCTCCCTTACCTATTTAGGGCTCTCCATTGTTTTCAACGTGCCCTTTACTGGCAGCATTTCACTTGATTCTCCCAGCAACACTTGTGAACTAGCCATGATTTTAGCCATTTGACAACAAAAGGAAACAAAGACACAGAAGGGCAAAGCAGTTTGCCTGAGGTCCCACAGCTTCATGACTCCACTTTGACCCTATCTTTTTTTTTTTTTGCGGTACGCAGGCCTCTAACTGTTGTGGCCTCTCCCATTGTGGAGCACAGGCTCCAGACGCGCAGGCTCAGCGGCCATGGCTCACGGGCCCAGCCACTCCGCGACATGTGGGATCTTCCCAGACGGGGGCACGAACCCGCGTCCCCTGCATCAGCAGGCGGACTCTCAACCACTGCGCCACCAGGGAAGCCCTATCTTTGACTTCCTCCAATTTGGTATTCATTATTATGCTTTCTATAGCCGGAGCCCCACTTGCTTATACATTCTGGAGAAGCCTGATCCTTCAGCCCCTGGCATCTCTTTGGGAGGCAGGTGGAATGTCATTAGCTGCTTCCATCGGCAGGCCAGGGTCTTCCCGTCATCCCAGGGACGGGTGGGATGGCTTGCTCTTTGAGTAAAGATACTGGCAGGTAGGAATCCATCCTTCCAAGGCAGCCCTTTTGTTTGTCTATTTATTCATTCATTCATTCATTCAACAAATATTTCTTGAGCATGTCAGGTGTTGTGTGTTAACCACCCATCATCCCTGCTGTCGAGGAGCCCAAGGTTTAGTTGAGGAAGAAGGATCAGTACATGTGAGATTTGAGTACAGAGTGAGAGAGGTTTGAGCATGAGGTAGAGTGCTAATCATCAGAGCAGAGATAAAAAACATAAGCAGGCTAAATGCATCCTGACTGTTTAACGGCTTTTTATGTCCTGGCCACAGAACTCCCCTCATCCTGAGTGCCCCTCCACAGGGCTCACTCTATTTGGACAAAGTCCACCTTAAGGTGCAAGGGTTCAGAATGCAGTACACCTTGTACAAGTTAGCCATACAGAAGCAAGAAGGGCCTCACCTCCTCTGTTCTTGGAAGTGCACTTCTATTCATGCAACCTTAATTTGTAGCAACCTAGTGGTATAAGAGAGCGCCTAGAACAGGTACGCCTGCGATACCAGCCTCTTGTACAAGCAGTGCTGCCCAAGTGGGCCATGCTGAGGAACGCTGAGGGTGTCTTTCTCAAGGACATGAAGGCAAGTGCCTTGTGTGTGCTCCAATACTGAATGCTACCCATTCTCAGGTTACACGAGCAGTGCTCTTGGATGGATTTCAACGTTTTGATCCCTCTTTAAAGAAAGCAACCACAGCTATTCCAATTATGAATTCTGTAATACCGTTTTGCAGCCATTGGGGTGGGAGATGACTGGGCCATTGTGTTATCATTCCATGCATCTCCCAGAGATAGAGACCTGCATAAGTAAAACCATATTTCTGTTTTCCAAGATCCAAGGTACCAATCCCAGGGACTGTTAGGCAGGCTCAGGAAGCAGCACGTGGGGAACATTCTCCGACTTGGTAAGTGGCTGGCCCGCTGATAGAGGAGATTAAGGTGCTTTTGATCTCTTTGCCCCTAATGGCAACGTCTCTAGTTTTTAAAGTGACCCGGCAAAGTCTTCCTTTGAACAACCAAGGGATTGCTTCAAGAAAAGCAAGCCCTATTCTAGACAGACTGTCAGGGAAGTTATGCTGCTAAATTGTAAATGTAGTTACATGAAGTTTTCCTTCCAGTTCCTTGAGATCGTGGGTTTGGCCTTCAGATCCATTAGTTGATGACCCACAGTGCACTGGGGCTCCCCACTCCCTCCTCAAGTCAGGCTGTCTGTGGAGGCCCCCCAGGGCCTCAGGGGCTCTCACTGGCCAGTCCCGTCTTCCCTCTGCATTTGCCCAAGGACTCATCTGCAGGCTCGTCCTACTTAGGGCCACTGCTCTGCTGCCACGCTCTGCAAACCTCCATCCAGTCTTGGCCTTCTGCCCATTATATTGGGTGGGTGGACTGGAGAGGGTGTTCTCCTGAAGACAGTAGGGCGATGTGAGGGCATTCTGGTGACATGAAATGTGGGAGTGGCACTTGCGGAGGATTTGTGTGAAAAAATGGTTGTGTGTGTGCGTGTTGCTCTGACCTTGGGTGTTTGGAGAGCTATATGAATTAGTCAGAACTTAGATGTCAGATCATCGGCATAAGAAAATTTAGTTTAAGTCAATATTTAACCTCTCACTCACTCTTTTATGAAATGGAGGTAAAGAGTAGAGTCCAGAATCCAGACTGCTTTGATTCAGGTCTTGGTTTCTCTAGTTATCAGCTATGTGGCCTTGGTCAAGTCATTTTATTCCTCTGAATGTGAATTTCCTCATCTGGAAAACAGTATCGAGTTCATTGAGTTGTGACAAATAAAATCATGCATATATAAGATAGTGCCTGTTTTACCTGCTGTGTGCCCAGATGTTTGTTGTTATAGTTATTCTAATGTTAGCCATTCCTTCATTGATTGCACACAAATTCTTTTTTTTCTTTAAAGTATTTATTTATTTATTTTTACATCTTTATTGGAGTATAATTGCTTTACAATGTTGTGTTAGTTTCTGCTTTATAACAAAGTGAATCAGTTATACATATACATATGTTCCCATATCTCTTCCCTCTTTGCACACAAATTCTTTACCCCATTACTGTTCATAAGCTCTATGTGCAAGGAGCTGTGGGACTAAAGGAAAAGGGTAAGATTTTATTACAATTTCACTAGAAAAGAATAAAGGTACAAAAAGTGAATTTGTGTCAAAAATCTTATAAATACATACCCAAAGCGAGAGATTATTAGTTACTCATATTCATATTTAATGAGGGCTTTTGCATGGGCTGTAAACAGTTGCAAGAGAACGTTGCACCCTAACAGTAAGAACAAGGCAGACTGTTTACAAAATCATGTATTTTTAAGTGTGTCAGAGAGCTGAGGACACAGGGTAAACTGATGAATTAAAATCCAAAGAGTGACAGCCCCTCCAAGAAGAGATGGGACACGTGATTGTTTCACCGTGTGCTGAGCTGCAGGAAGAAGAGGTAGCCATCATAGAAGCAAGTGAGAAGAAAACAGCTGAAGTTGGAATGAACTTTTAAGAGCCAAGTGTGGGCTACCATAACAGTTTAGAATTCTTGGAAGCCCCAGACCCAAGAGGTGTCTTCCTACTTACTTTTGTCCATGGGCTTCTACTGAGTGCTCACAAGGAAGATTGGGGGCAGGACAGGAGAACAGAGAGAAAACTCTCTGTGGTGCAGGTACACAGGACCTGCCCGAGTCTGTAGTTAAAGCAGGAGAACCAATACAAACTCTCCCATTTCCTGACCTTTCAGGAATAAGAGGCAGAAGTTATTTGCCACTGGGAGAGGGTAGGAGTGTTGAGAGACCTTCACCCTTGAGGAATTATCAGACAGAGACTGTAAAATAACTGTCATAAATGTGTTAAAGGATCTAGTGGGAATCGTGGGCAACATGGATGAACAGATAGAGAATTTTTGCAGAGGTATGAAAAGTATAAAAAAAAGATCTAAATGGAAATACTGGAAATGAAAAACAGGATGTCAGGCATGAAAATTCTGTTGGTGAATTTAGGAAATTGGATACAACAGAGGAAAGAATCAGTAAAGACATGTAATAGAAATCATCCAAACTGAAACAAAAAGAGTAAAAAAATGAAACAGAGTGTTTGCGATCTAAGGGATAACACCAAAACGTCGAACACACTTGTGATTGGAATCCTAGAAAAAGAAGGTGAGAGAGAAAACGGCAGAAAAAAATATTTGAAGAGATAGGGACCAAACATTTTCCCAACTAATGGAAAAAAAAAAAAAAATCAAGCCACCAAAGGTCTAAGAAGCTTGGAGAATCTCAGTTGGAATCGTAGTCATATTGCTGGAAAAGGATAAGGATAAAATATTTCTGTTAGATTTATCATAGACATAGAAGAACAGTGACAAGAATGGTAATTGACTTTTCATCATAAATAATAGAGGTCAGAGGCAATGGAATGTCGTCTTTAGAGTGCTGCATGGAAAAACAAACAAAACTTGTCAACCTGGAAACCTATATCCAGTGAAAATATACTTCAGAAACGAAATAAAGACATATTCACACAAACCAAAGCTGAAAGAATCCCTCTCCAGAAGAGCAGAAAATGCTAAAAGCAGTTCTATAGGCTAAAAGAAAATGATTTCAGAAGAAAACCTGTTCCTACAGAAAGGACTGGTATGAATGAAGAACCCCAGAAAGAGTGAATAGGTCTATAAATTAAAAGTACCTTTAAAACTCTTTAAAGATAATTGGTCAGTTAAAGTAAAAACAATAACAAAGGAATATGGAGGTTTATAGTCTTTTAGAACTAAAACCTGTGGTGACTAAGAGCATAAAGGGTGGAAGTGTTGTAATTGGAAATATACCGTTATTAGTTCTTAAACTATGCAGGAAGTAGTAAAATATTTTTTGCAAGTTAACTGATAGATTAAAGGCAAACATGTAATCTCTAGAGAAATCGTTAAAATATGATACAAATAAGCATGCCTAGCATGTCAATAGGGGAAGTGAAATGAAATACTAACAATATTTGTTTCATTACAAAAATTCAGGGTAGGAGTAACAGGAAAACAAAGGGTGTAAAGGACTAGTAAGAATCAAATCCAAATTTGGTACATTTAAAATCAAAGTATTGAGGCTTCCCCGGTGGCGCAGTGGTTAAGAATCCGCCTGCCAATGCAGGGGACATGGGTTCCAGCCCTGGTCCGGGAAGATCCCACATGCCACGGAGCAACTAAGCCTGTGTGCCACAACTACTGAGCCTGCGCTCTAGAGCCCGAGAGACACAACTACTGAGTCCGTGTGCCACAATTACTGAAGCCCGTGCGCCTAGAGCCCATGCTTCGCAACAAGAGAAGCCACCGCAATGAGAAGCCCATACACCGCGACAAGGAGTAGCCCCCACTCACGGCAACTAGAGAAAGCCCGTGCGCAGCAACGAAGACCCAACACAGCTAAAAATAAGTAAATATATAAATTTATTTTAAAAAATCAAAGTATATAAATAATTGAATTATATGTAAATGGATTAACCTTCCCAATTAAAAAGCAGGGATTGTCAGATTGGATAAGAATGCAAGACCCAACCATATGTGGTTTATAAGAAATACACTTTAAATATAAAGTCACAAATAGAAGGAAGGTAAAAGATTGGGAAAAGATACCATGCAAACACTGGGCGTAAGAAAACAGTTGAAGCAATACTAATATCAGAATGAGCAGACTTCAAGATGATACAAAGATAAAAGGTGCATTTTATAGTGGCATTAAGTGTTAATTAATCAAGAAGATATAAAAATCTAAAATTTGTCCCTAATAACAAAGCTCCAAAATACATGAAACAAAAATTGACAGAACTAAAGCTGAATCACAGCTGAGGAATTTAAGACCCTTCTCTTTGCAATTGATATATTGAAAGATTGGTGACTATATGGAAAATTTGAACAATGCCAATAACCTGATCTAATTTACATTTATCCAACACTCCACCCAACAAAAGCAAAATGCACGTACTACTCAAGTGTACATGGAGCATTCCTCAACATAGACCATAAACCAAACCATAAAACAAATCTAAATAAATTTATAAGCATTGAATTTCTAAGTATGTTCTCTGAACGAAATAGAATTAAAGTAGACATCAGTGACAACAAGATACATACAAAATTCTTCAAATATTTGGAAATTAAACAGTATAGGACTAAATAATCCATGAGTCAAAGAAGGAGTCACAGGGAAATTAGAAAATATTTTAAAATTAATGATAATGAAAAGATGACATCAAAATTTGTGGGATGCATAATTTTTAAAGGGAAATGTATAGCTTTAAATGCTTATCTTAGGAAATAAGGATGCAAGATCAATTGCCTTTGCTTGCACCTTAAAAGTTAACAAGAGCTGAGCTAATTAAACCCAAATAAGAGTGGAAATCAATGAAATAGAAAACAAATAATAGAGAAAATCAGCAAAGACTAATGTTGGTTTGTTAAAAAGATTAATAAAATTGATAAACACCTAGGAAATTTTATTATTTAATGGATAAAGAATTTCAGTTTTGCAAGATGAAAAATTCTGGAGATTGGTTGTACAACAATGTGAATATACTTAACACTGTTGAACTATAGACTTAGAAATGGTTCTGAGGGTAAATTTTATGTTATGTATTTTTTAACCACAACAAAAAATTATAAAAAGGAAAAAGTGAGAAGACACGAATTATTAATACCAGGAATAAAAGGGGGCCATTACTAAAGACATTAAAAGGGTAAAGAGGTGATGTTATGAACAACTCTACAGCAGTAGTTCTACAGAACATCCAATTTCTACAAAATATCCAACATTCAAAAAAATCCAAGTCATCAGTGACTGGGATGAAAGGGACACATTACTTGAAAAACATAGCTTACAAAACTGACACAAGAAGCAACAACAAATCTAAACCCTATATTCGCTAAAGACATTGATTTGGTAATGAAACAACTTCCCACAAACAAATGTCCAGGCTCAGATAGTTTTTCTGGTGAATTCTTTCCAGTATTTAAGGAAGAACTAATATCAATTTTACACAAACTCTTTCAGAAAATAGAATATTAGGGAACACTTCCTAACTTATTTTGAGTACAGCATTCCTTTGATGCCAATACCAGACAAGGACATTACAAGAAAAGAAAATTACAGAGCAAAGTCCCGCATTAGCATAGGTATAAAAATCTTTAAGAAAATGTTAGCGAATGCAATCAACAATGTATAGAAAAGTGTAGAGTCCATCCCAGGAATGTAAAGTTGATATAATATTAAAAATCAATCAGTATAATTCACCACATTAACTACAGAAGAAAATAATATTTCCATAGATGCAGAAAAAGCTATGGATGAATTTAGACATCTATTCATGCAAAGACTCAGCAAACTAGGCACAAAAGGGAGCTTTCTCAACCTGACAAATAGCATCTACAAAAAACCTACAGCTGACATACTTACTGGTGACTGAATTCTTTCTTTCAGAGGTTGAAGACTAAGTGAGGATGACTCTTTTACAACTTTTATTCAACACTTTACTGGAAGTCTTAGACAAGGCAATGATATAAGCGAAAGAAATAAAGGACATACAGATTGGAAAGGAAGAAGGAAAATTGTCTTTACTTACAGGTGACATGATTTTGTACAAAGAAACTCCTAAGGATTTTTTAAAAAAATGAGTAGAAATAATAATTTATTTTGCAACAGTGAAAGATATAACAAAGTTATGGTTCCACATACTAGAAATGAACAGTCGACATTGAAAGTTTTTAAATAACATTTACTATAGCATAAAAATCAAATACTTAGGGATAAATTTAATGAAAGATGCATAAGACTGAAACTATAGAACATTGCTGACAGAAATTTGAGAAGATCTAAATAAATGAAGAAATGTACCAAGTTTATGAATTGGAAGACTCGCTATTATTAAAATGTCAATTCTCCCAAATTGGTCAATCCCAACTGAAAGCCCACAAAGTGGGCATTTTTTCCTTTGACAAAGTGGTTTTAGAATTTATATGGAAAGACAAAAAGGCCTATAATAACCGAACAATATTAAAAAGGTAAAACAAATTTGGAAGACTTACTGTACCTTATTACAAGACTGACTACACAGCTATAGTAATCAAGACAGGGTAGTATTGATGAAGAATGGATAAATGGTTAAGTGGAACAGAATGGAGTCTATACATAGACCTACAGATATATGGTCCAAAGATTTTTGACGACAGTATCAAGGAAATTCAATAGGGAAAGAAAATCTCTTCAACAAATTGTATGGGAACAATTGGTTATCCATTTGGGAAAAAAAAAAAAAAAACAACCTTGGCTTCTATCTCTAATCATCTATAAAAATCAATTCAATCTAGGTCATTGACCTAAACATAAAAGCTAAAGCAATAAAATGCCTAGAAAAAAAAATAAGAGAGTTTTTGTGAACTTAGGGTAGACAAAGATTTCTTAGAGAGGTCACAGAAAACACAGGCCATAAAAACAAAACTTGGTAAACTGGATTTCATCAAAATACTAAATTGAGGCTCATCAAAAGACATTGTTAAGGAAATGAATAGGCTGACACGTATGTCTGACAGAAGACTTGCATCCAGAGTATAAAAACTCTTACGATTCAACAGTAAAAAGACAATTCAATTAAAAATGGGCCAAAACAATTTTAGTAGAAACGTCACTAAAGAAGATATTCAAGTGTATATCACCTGAAAAAGTATGCACCTGAAAAAGTGTTCAACATCATTAGCTTTCAGGGAAATGCAAGTTAAAGTTACAGTGAGTTACTGGTAGTTATGCACTAGAGGTTATCCACTGAAAGGGTTAAAGTGAAAAAAATTGACAATGTGAAATGTGAGAGAGGATGTGGAGGGACTGGAACCCTCCGGCATTGCTGGTGGGAGTATAAAATGATATAACCACTTTGGAAAACTGGCACCTTCTTAAAAAGTTAAAAATACATGTATCCTGTGACCTAGCAATTCCACTTTTAGATATTTCCCTGAGAAAAATGAAAATACATTTTCACAAAAATTTTTCATAGAAATGTTCATAGCAACTTTATTCATAAAATTCTGAAACTGGAAGACAGCCCAGGTGTCCACCAGCAAAGAATGAATGGATAAACACACTGTGGTACAGTCATGACAATACCAAGTAATATAAAGGAAGGAGTTTCCAATACACACGGTATCATGGGTGAATCTCAAAACCATGCTGAGTGAATGAAGCTGGTTACAAAAATATGTGTACTATGTGGTCGATTTACAAGAAATTCTAGAGTAGGAAAAACTAACCTATGGTGATAGGAATCAGATAAGCAGTTGATTCTGGGGGTGGAAAATTGAGAAGAGGTGTGGGGAACTTTCTGGATGAGAGAAATGTTCCATGTCTTTGTATATATTCTTCCGGATGGATTGAACAAAACACTTAAAACCTGAGCATTTCACTTTCTGTAAATTATATACTAATAAAAAAATGTGGGATAAAAAATCATTTTCTTTCACTGGACTTCAAATCCCAGTTAGCAGATTTGAAAGTATTACATTTAAAATAACCCAATGATATAACTATTATATTTTGATGGGAAAATGCTATGATAAAACTATTGGAAGCTTTGAGTTCACTTTTTTTTAAATAAATAAATTTATTTATTTTGGGCTGAGTTGGGTCTTTGTTGCTGTGCACAGGCTTTCTCTAGTTGCGGCGAGCGGGGGCTACTCTTCATTGCGGTGCTCAGGCTTCTCATTGCGGTGGCTTCTCTTGTTGCGGAGCATGGGCCCTAGGCACACAGGCTTCACAAGTTGTGGCTCGCAGGCTCTAGAGCAGAGGCTCAGTAGTTGTGGCTCACGGGCTTAGTTGCTCCACGGCATGTGGGATCTTCCCGGACCAGGGCTCGAACCCGTGTCCCCTGCATTGGCAGGCGGATTCTTAACCTCTGCGCCACCAGGGAAGCCCTGAGTTCACTTTTGACAAAGGTGGTAAATTCAGACAACATTATGATCTAATAAACTTTATATTGTAAAAATGAAAAAAAAAGCAAGTATTGGAAACCTAATTTGAACTATTTCACAAGAGCTACATCCTTTAAGCCTGTTCTCTAGCAGCAGCTATTCTCAAACCCAGATCTGCTCACTCAGCCTTCATTTGCGGGGAGGCGAGGCTGGGTTGCAGGTGAGAGGCAGCCTCCGCCTGCCTCATGGTGAATGGGCACAGTGTCCACAGAAATGAACTTCAGTGGTATCTGTATATTATCTGCTGCTGAATCTGGAGTTTATGAAACACTGTTCACCAGAGTTCAGAAGCTGGTGAGTCGTCTTGGTTATCTCTTTGAGGAGCCCAATGTATCCCTCTCACCAATCTGTGACATCAAAGATTCGGTTTCATTGCAGAATTCTCTGGTATGATTGGCGTCAGGTTGGCTCCCCTTGGGAAGGGTTTGGAAAACAATGATGACTCAGAGCTCCGCTGAGGAGCATCTAACCCACCTTCCTCCTCCACGTGGCTTAGCCTAGAGAAGGAGGGGGCAGGGGGACCTGGCCCCCATGGGAAGGAGGCTCAGAGGCCTTGCAGAGATTTGGGGCTAAGCCCTCCATCCTGCCTGTGGGAACAAACCTCTCAACCTAGGCTGGGAAGGGTAGGGTTTATTTGCTTGCTCTCCTTGCTTTTTTGGTCTTTGGTGATAGTTTTCATTGACTGTGGAGTAAAACTACACTCCTTTCCTGAACTGGTCAGGGTCAGTTTTGATTCTGGGTCCTCCTTTTCCCATCCTTTTATTAAAGTGAAATGAGGATGGGTCCCTATCAGGTTCTTAGGTGAGAGTATATTTCTGTTTGTGCTGCTTCCCATGTTTTCCTTGCTAGAGTAAATTTTGTTTTCCTAAAATAATATAAATTTTAATTTGTTTACATGTTTTTAAACCTAAGAACGTGAGTTAAATTTTATTTGTAGACAAAAACGGAACGAAAGATTGCTTCCCTACTTGTTTTTCTGCTCCCTGGCATACGCTTTGGAAGTTAAAAATCTGGGTTGTTCCTTCTCGTGCTAACAATTCCCATCTCACTAAATCATGGCACAGATGCGAAGTTTCAGTTTAATTTGGATTCTGGTATTATGCTTACAGAGGTAAATGAAGACCCAGGCTTCGTAAATCTTTTTTGTTTTTCCACTTTTATTTTTACACGTAGCTAGACTCAAAGTTTATGTCCATTTAGCTGACCTTTTCCGTAATAAGAGCTATTTTATAAGGCAGCAGAAGTGAAAGTTATCAGCAAGGCTGGGTAATGTAAAGTATTTATGAATGAACGTGCAAAAACCAACCTGGGGGTGTAAAATATGGGGCTGTGCTCAGTCAGAACTGCTTGTGACTTGAGCCTTCTTTGCAGTAAAGCATAATTCATGGTGCTGTTAGCCCTTAGAACAGGAAATAATATACCCATTTAACTTAATCACAATTTATATTACATGTGCATATTTCTAAACAAATGTTGTAGATGGAGAGTTTGGTAGCAATAATATTTATGAATTACACTTTTAGTTAGCAAAGGAAATGTGTGACCTCTTACATTTGGTTTGACATTTGAATTTGGTGTTCAGTGTATTTGACAGGGGTGATGGATTCTCATTAGCTCAACGTATAAACAGGAAATGCTTCCTCGGTGAACAGTTATTAATGTGGGACATCTCTGAATTTGAATTTTTAGTTGCTTATTCTGGGCCAGACTGTGAAACTTATTTAAGCTCTCTCTTTAAAAAAATAAAAGGAAAAAGCAAGGTTTTAATTTTGTGGCTAGCGAACCTGAGCATATGCATGTCAGCCTCTAAAAAACACAGTGGTTCATGGGCAGGTGGCAAGTGAGGCTGCAGAGATCTCAGACGCAGGGAGCAGCCGGAGCAGCGGGTGGCCCCCACGTGGAGTTGGCTTGCCTTAATTTCTAAATAAGATAACCTATAGGAATTAGAACATGACGTGGGGGCAGATTGGAGTAAGCTCATACTTAACCTTTATCCACACCAGGATTAAAGCAGTTGGTGCAAAACGGGAATTGGAGCCCATTTGCAACATGGTTTAAGACAGCAATTTCATTTTGAGTTTTCAGCGCTAACTTGCTACTCTGCGACGATACCACAAAACAGGAGCTGGAGGAAAAGGTACGGGAAAGTTCAGAGTGGCATCCGACTTCTGATGGGAATGAGGAAAAACCAGGCCAGCGCGTGGGCCTGGGCCTGTGCTCGGCCGCTTCTGAGTAACGCTCAGAATCTAATTAGAAGTCAGTTAGAAACCCGGAAAGTGAAGCTGGCAGGCCCTTAATCTGAATTTCAGGTCTGCAGAGGGGGAAAGTAGCATTTTTATTGTTGGAGGTCAAAGTTTAAATTTAGTTTATATCAGATTACCAAAATATGCTTTCGGTAAGGTTAGATTCTCATGCTCGGAGAGAGTGGGACTGTAATGAAAGCAAACAGGGCTGGAGATAATCCCATTACAGATGAACTCTTCACTCGAACTTCAAACATTTGGGAACCATAATAATACCATCTCAGCAAGAAGATAAAGGCTGAGCATGCGGGAGCTGAGAGGGAACCTCGCTGACCACCCTATTTAACATACCCCCTTCCCCTATCCCAGGAGCACACCCTGCTCCTGCTTCCCTTACAGCATTTGGCAAAATGACTTATTTATTAATTAGTTTTTCTTCTACTTCTGCCCCTAAAATTTAAGCCCCACTGGGGTAGAGATTTTTTTTTTTTCCATTTTGTTCCCTACAATATGCCCACCCTGTAGATCACAGCTAAAGCATTCACTAAAGAAACACTCACTAAACATTGGTGGAATGAATGAAGGAAGCTCACTTCCTCTGAGCAGAAAGGGAAGATTTTTAAAATCAAAGATTTTGAAACCAAGGTAGGGAGTCAGCCCCTTTGGGTTCTGAAAGAAGCGACGATTGCCCCAGAAGGAGGAAGGTGTCATCATTCCTGTGGGTTCTGGGAGGGAAGCTGTGAGTCTCAGATTGAAGGTTGCCAGCTCCAAGTCCATGAGAGCAGGAGCCATACCTGCCCTGGTACCCAAGGCCTTGCACCCAGCTATGGATGTAGCTAGGGATAAAACTGGACAGAATTAACGAGGAATTGGGTTGGAAGAACCCTCAGTTGCACATCTGGGAAATCATGTGTGTCCTTGCCCCACACTCTCAGGACAGTGAATGAGTACAGGCTGAGCAGGACCAAGTGAACACCACCGGTCACAGACCGGACATGGATGGGGATGAACCATCTGAGGGCTGAGAAAAGGAGCTGGCAGGGAGGGATGCTTCTCTCTTCAGAGCTGGCTTTGCTATCCCTGAGTAGACTAGGAGTATAAACCCAACCAGGACATTCCTGGGCTTGAAACAAAATAAAGCGTCACCCTTTTCAGCTAACGATGTGCCTGTGGGAAAACCACGCTCCTCGCTTATTCCTCCTTTAGAAATCACATAAAATAGCCCAACTGCTTATGCCTGCAATGAAAATATTTTGCAAATTACCCTCTTTCCTCCTTCCCCGATGGAAATAATGCACAGCCTGTCCTCTTCCTTCTCCAAATACTCACTTAAGAATATTGGTATGGGTCACTATTTTCATTTGGCCTCTCAAAACAAAACTTTGTTTATCAGTCTTGTAAACTCCAGATCCTAGCTCTCTCCTTCCAACCCCTGGTAGTGTTATCATTCTGCAAGACAGCAAGGTGGGAAGCCAGATGCTTCTGCAACAAAGACCAACTGTGCAGACCAACATGAGCTTGTCATTTACTCATCGAAGCCTCTGACAAGGGAGCGTGACGCCAGGCAGAGCTGGTCGCTCGCTGCCCTCAAGCAGCTTAGAAACCAGCTGGGAAGACAGCAGCCGCCATCTGTGTGCTTCCCAGTGAGGCGGGTTCACTTGAGGCGGGGGTGGCGATGGGAACCGACCTGGGCGTGGCATGAATACCACTCTGTGACCCCAGAGGTGAGCCTCTGCTCCCTGGTGGGGCTCCCAGACTTTGGAGAGGCTGCCTTTGGCTCAGCACTTGGGGCAGAGAGCAGTCTGGCTGTGAATCATTCCCCACAGAACCGGTCCTTGGAAGGGAAACCAAAACCTGTCCTTTGCAGAGGCAGTGTTCAGGCTGATGTGCAGACTCTCGTTGACCAGTGCCACCTTCTGAAGAGAAGGAGGTGCAGCAGGCAGAGCTCAGGAAGCACTTCTGAGCATCTACTGAGTGCCAGGCTCTTTCCTAGACCCCAGCCTCTCATGACCAGGCTCATTCACAGCCAGGGACCTTTTGTTTGTGCTGCTGCTGCTCTTGTGCTCCCTAATCCTCCATTTATCCAAGACCTTGCATTCTCAAAGCCTTGGAAACCTCCACCATGAAGCCCTCCGTGAACACCCCAGATCCTGTCTGCCCCTGAACCTCTGTGGATTTTAAAGTTGTTTCTAAGGGTTTCATGTATTTTGTCCTCCTGACTTGTCTGTGAGCTCCCTGAGTTCAGGGGCGGTGCTGCTTCTCTGACCATGCCATAGTATTAATTAGTACACTCCATTAAGCACGTCTTGAGGTTCAGCTATCACTTCCCCTTTACCAAAGAACTTTGTTTTTGGAGCGATTAAAATTTTTTCTACTTAAAAATATTATAAGTGTAATATATGTTTGCTCTAAAATACCCAAACAATTCAGAGTTGTATGTAGAAAAAGTTAATAGTTCTTGGGTCCCGATTCCAATCCCATTCCTCTGAGGTTATCAGTCCTAACAGGATAGGGTAATTCCATCTACACCTCTCTCCATGCACAGACAAGCTTAAATTAAAATGTACGAATACACGTATATTGGAATTTAAAATTTTCCTATTTTAAATTATTTATTTATCGTTAAAAAGAAAATCTGGCTCATACTAAACAAAGTACTCTATCTTGACATTGCTTTTTAATTAACACCACATCGTGGTATTGTGTTAGCTAGTAAATTTGCTGAGAAAAGCCTCCTTTATCAGTAAGGGACATAGGCAAATTCAAACCTTCTGACATTCATGGATAACTCTTTTTTAATTAATTAATTAATTAATTAATTTATTTATTTTTAGTTGTGTTGGGTCTTCGTTGCTGCGCACAGGCTTTCTCTAGCTGTAGTAAGTGGGGGCTACTCTTTGCTGTGGTGCGCGAGCTTCTCACTGTAGTGGCTTCTCTTGTTGCGGAGCACGGGCTCTATGCCTGCGGGCTTCAGTAGTTGTGGCACGTGGGCTGAGTAGTGGCTCGTGGGCTCAGTAGTTGTGGCTCGCAGGCTCTAGAGCACAGGCTCAGTAGTTGCGGCGCACGGGCTTAGTTGCTCCGCAGCATGTGGGATCTTCCCGGACCAGGGTTCGAACCCGTGTCCCCTGCACTTGCAGGCAGATTCTTAACCACTGCGCCACCAGGGAAGTCCCCCATGGATAACTCTTTAAAAGATTAATTAATGTAAAGGAAAAATAAAGAAAAAGAGACTGAGTAATAAAACAATAGATGTTAAAGGACACTGCATTATAATATATAAGTAATTAAAAAGGAAAAAATTCATCATGGCGTTTTTCTGTTAGTACATGTAGGATGTTATTTATTCTTTTTTCCCCTGATAGCTGCATAATTTATATTCAAGGGTATAAACATAACACAATTTATTCAATACTTTAACTGATGGACATGCATTTTGATTATACTTTCTGCCCTACCAAACAATGCTGCTATAAACATTCTTATATATATGCCCTGTAGGACATATTCCTATAAGTGAGATTGCAGGTATTTTAAATGTTAATAGGTGGTGCTAGACATCTTTTCTAAAGGTTGTAGCAGTTCATCAGACCCTAGCAGTGAAGGAGCACTCCTGTTCCCCTACACTTTTACCAGCACTGGGTGCTACTATTCTATTTTAATTTTGTCACTCTAATGGGTCAGATTTGTTGTTTTAATTTGTATTTCCCTAACTACCAGTAAAGTTGCATATCTTTTCATTGCTTACTGGCAATTCACATTTCCTTCTCTTTAAATCGCCTTTTCCTTTGCCTCTTTTTCTGCTATTCTTTCTTTTTCTTATTTATTCGTAGGAGTCCTTTATTAAGATAGCATATAAACCCTTTGCCGTAAGTTTTACAAATTTTTCCTCCCATCTATTCTTTTAATTTTTGTCTATAATAAATCTGGCTACCTAAAAATTTCAAACTTTGTATTGTCATGTGTTAAAACCTCTCTTTCTTTGTGGCTTTGGTTTTTATGTCTTCTTTAAGAAGACCTTGCCCCTCAGAATTTACATATTTACAATTTACATTTTCTTAAATTTTCTTCTAATATTTTTTATAGTTTTATTTTTTTCATTTAGATCTTTAATTCACCAGGAAGCTGTAGATGGTATGATGTGCAGAGCGGTCTAGCTTTATTTAATAGATGATGATGCACTAACTGCCTATCCATAAGGGAAAAAACCAAACCAAAGCAAAACATCCTTTCCCCACTGTCTACACCTGTGTCATATATGGAGTTATTCTCCCTTATGATATATTAGGTCCCCAGACCTTGCTTTTAAAACTTTTCATTTGGGGTGGAAGACAGCACCCATTGTCCCGACAATGTACAAAGAATCAACACGAGCACTGGTTCCCTGCTTAGGTAAAGCTCACTTTTCTTGACATTCAGCTGTCAACAGGGAAAGGGAGGGTTTAGATTACACTTTCTCAAACTTAGGCCTATGTGAAGCTCTCAAAGCAGCAAATATCCCTTCTTTTGTCTTGAAGAAAAAGGACCAAATTTTGAATTAAACAACCCCAAGTGGTGCCCTAAATCACCAGGCTTCTTACATGCTGGTGACAACAGAGCCCCAGTATAAGAGGTCCTGGTCAGAGGCACCCTTGTCCTTGGGAGGCTTGGGGGTGGTGTCTGGCTGGCTTTCTTTTCAGTATCTACTCCTGGGCTGAGATTTTCTTTAGGCCAAGTTTCAGCCTGGAGCAAATTTTTTATGGCTGTGAGCTAATCCCCTAGCAAACCCTGGTTTATATAGAAACGCTGACACAGTGCTAGCTCTGGTGATTCAACTGGGGCGGCTGGGCTATTTTTGGCTCCCTGATGCCAATAGGGGATCATTCTCATTTAATAGATTCCGTTTCTGTTGGGACAGGGATCCCGCTTTTTCTTTCCAGTGGAGTGGTGGAACTTCTTGCCCCAAGACCTGAGCAACTGGGCGGCTGCCGGGGGTGAGGGCTGCCTGCCACGGGAGCAGCTCAGGCTGCAGTAAGTTACAATCAAGGTGGGCTTTTCATCCTGGGATTGCAAGAGCCTTAGAAACAAATAAATATTTTCATCTCCTATTTTGTCTCTGGGCAGTGGGCCCAAAAAGCATCTTGATTCTTCTCAGTGAAACTTGGGAGAAAAGCTGAGGATGACTTAATTCCCTCTTCCTCTTCCCCTTTCTGCACTTCGTTCTTTGCACTGAGGAGACCTGCAGCGAGGGTCCTAGGCAGCCACTGTTTGTGGGTGTGAGCCAGGCAGGGTTGTACTCGGGGACCTCTGAGCGGTGAGGCTGTGCACATGACAGACCCCTCCTGAGATGGCTCCTGTGCCCCATGTCGGGGCCGATGGGGCCATGGGATGGATTGGGGGCTGGCGGGAGGGGGCCAGTTCTTGGTCTGGGCTTCATTTTTGAAATCAGCAGGTATGAATCTTGGGTTTCAGCTTGAGCTCTTAGAAGAACTAGGGAGTGCTTTCTTTCCATTCCTCTCAACTGTCTCCTTACCTAGGGTCAGACTTTCAAAAAAAATTGCGATAAACTATTCATGACATAAAATTTACCATTTTAACCATTTTGAGGCATATGGTTCAGTGACATTAGGTCAACTTATATTGTGCAACCATTCCCACCATCCATCTCCAGAACTCTTTTCATCTTACCCAGCTGAAACTCTGTGCTCATTAAACAGTAATTCCCGTTCCCTGGGAGATGGACTCTTGCCACTACAGGATAAGGGGGTTTGGAGCTGTGAGCTCTGATGGCCTGGGGTGGGTGGTGGGGTGTTGGGAATTGAGCCTGCAGGTGCCGTGTGGCCTGGTCCTTTCTTCACTCCTCCTTTCCCGGTGCCACCATTGCATTCAGTTCTCACTGCTACCCAGGGCCCCGTTAGGATGGCTCTCAGGGCTGCCAAGAAACAGACAGCTCCATACAGAAGGGAGCCCTCTTCACCACGTCAAACCTGTCCCAGTGATGTTTGGAGGACTAGACAGGTAAACGTCATGGTCCCCATTTGTCAGAGAAGACCCAGAGCAGCAAGAGTAAGCAACCCAGTTACCCAGTGGCCGAGCTGGGGCTTGAACTGGGGCTGCTTGGCTCCAGAGCCTGTGCCCTTAACCCAGGCTGTATACTTATTGATAAGCTCTGGGGCTCCTGAAATAATCCCCAGACCAACAGGGTCATTGCAGGAGCACCGAGCGTTGCTCTCAGCTCAGCAAAGCATCCAGACTGGCCCCACCTAATTCGTGGCCTTTGAAGTCAGCAATGTCAAAAGCGGGACAGCCTTGTCTTTTACCAGTTTTATGGGGCCTGTCAGGGGGATGGAAACACTTAGAGATGGCAGGCAGATAAAGGATGGGCCGGGCTTGCCCTGATAAGGTGGCCCAGGACGGGGGGAGACACTGAAGCCGCCAGGGCTGTGGTTTCTGCATGGGAGTAAGCGCAGTTTCTGGCAGAGCCGGAGAAGCTGTGAAGACAGGCTGGCGGCCACGGGATTTAGTGGTTTAGCTTTGTTGAAATCCTCAACTTCAAGGACTTCCCCTGGTGACTGAGTTTTGTCAGGCTAATTAAGAGCAAGCCCAGCCCTGCGGCCAGCCAAGCTCTGGGAAGAGAGGAGGGAGAGAAAGGGTGGGCGAGGGATGCCCAGACGGCTGGGAAGCAAGGAGCTGGTGTCACCCCTGATGGATAAGGACCCACCTGTGACTGGCAAGACAGATGGTGAGGAAGATCCCGGGGTGAGTCCTGTTCTGCCTTTCACAGCTCCTCTTCCAGGTACCCCCTTCACCTTCCCAAAGGACCTGCCAGGCCAGGGTACCCACCTGGGGCTGGGAGGGGTTGGGGACTCAAGCCTGGGGAGTGGGTGGCTTAAGCATCCTTGGATTCAGGGTTCATCCATCATCTTGCCCTCACACGTGAGCTTGGCTGGAGACTAGAACCCGATGTGTGTCTCGTGAGGGACCGTGGGCTTGGAAGAAAGAGAGGAGCTGTGCGCGGATGGGAGCACACAGGGAGGCTGAGCGCGCTCCCGGATAAACGCTTCTTCAGGGCCATCTCCATGACGCAGGTGCTAGTGAGCATACCTGCCCAGGGCCTGCCTACAGCACAGGAAATAGGTTCCAGAAATGGGTGGGGTCTTATTGACTAGTTTAATCCTCCCCAAGCCCCTGTGATGTGAAATGGATACTCTTGTTATCCCTGTTTTACAGCTGAGGAAATCTAGGCTCAGAGACGTTGAATAACTCGCACAGTGTCACACAGAATGTATTTGAACCTATGTCTGACCCCAGAGCCTAAGCTCTTCAGCACAGGTTATGGAACCGGCAGCAGTGCCTGTCTGGCCGTCTGCCCTCAGACCGATGCAAAGAGACAGACCTGAGATGGGGCCCAGCTCACCTGTGGCCTCACTTCAGTTCCTTCTGCTTAAGAGGCTCTCTGGACTCAAGCTGGGTCCCTCAGCCAGAGGTGCGACAGGAAGTGTGGAGAGGCCTCAAGAGCCCCATTGGCCGCCGCACGGTGCTGGGAGCAGATCGGGGGAAGCCCTCGAAGGCAGGGACCACGTGGGGAATCTGTGTTCACACTCCAAGAAGCTGAATAACAAGCCAGGCAGTTCCCGCCACTGCTAACAGAGCAGGGGCACAGGCGGAGCCGGCTGAGGCAAGGGGGGAGGGAGGGTTTCTGGGAGCTGGAAGCCCTTGCCTGAGCTGGAGAGCAGGACGCTGGGTCTGGGAGGGTGAGCAGGAGTTGGAGGACAGCCCCGAGTAAGGAAGAGCATTGCTGCTGGGCAGAAGAGCCCAGTCGTCTGCTGTTTATGACCTTGAGCAACTTAACCTCTCTGTGCCTTTCTGCATCCCTGGGGATAATAATAGTACATGTGGCATGTGGTTGAAGACCAGATGAATTAGTACAGACAGAAATCTAGGTCTATCTTCAGTAAACTGTGAAGTGACCACGTGGGCTCTGGGCTGCCCTTATTCTCCCAGCTAAGAAACGCTAGCAGGCACAACCTTTGGACAGAGGTGGAGGAAGGGGGCCGGCTGCTTGGCCTGCAAGTGGGCAGGTTACCCTTGTCTTTCTGGCCTGGCTCCCTGACACCCTACTCTTTTACATGGGTCTTCCCAGTGTGACATGTCAAGTATCGTCCAATAGAACATTTCCCAGGGTTGGTGGTGTTGCTCCAACTCGATTAAGAGTTAAAGCTTGTGGGGAAGGCCATCCCAAAGAGTGGAGAGGTGCTTACTTCATTCAACACACAGTCTTTGACTGGTCTCTGTGCTCCCTGTGCAAGGCAACAAGCTAGGCTCTGGGAGGACAAACCAGTCATGGTCCTTGCCCTTAAGGAGCTCACAGTCGAGTGAGAAGACATTATTCATTCATTCATGCATTCACTCAGCCACCATTTACTGAGCACCCACCTGATGCCAGGGACCTCTCTAGACGTTGAGAACCCAGCAGAGAACAGGACAGTTGGCAACTTCCTGCAGGCTACACTGGTGGCTTGCTTTTCCAGGATGGCATCAAGATGCATTCAGTCTGGCGTGATCACCGTGACCCTCAGTCCCTCATATGTGCTGAGTACTGGGAATCCACTGGTGGACAGTATGGCAGAGTGGTTAACAGCTGGGTCTCGGGTCACACAGCCTGGGTTTGTATCTTAGCTCTGCTGTGTACTGGCTGTGAGACCCTAGGCAGGTGACTTGACCTGTCTAAGTCTGTTCTTTGTCTGTAAAATGGGGATGCCAGTGATACCTTTCTCGTAGGGTCATGGTAAGGACGAAATGAGATGATGTGCAAAAGGCACTCAGTGCTCAGCACGCTAGCAGTACTTACGCGATGTCCACCTGTTGGGACCACTGTCGTTATTGCTCTCCTCCTGCTTTTAGGTGCTCACCTGAGACCTTGGGACTACTATCCCCTCCTCCCAGTTGATTTTAGGATTTAACATCCAAGTACTGTTAGAAAAGCAGGTGTGTAATTCCGGTTCAAGGTTAACAAGTTTCCTTATTTTATAAGTAAACTTTGACATATATACACTACTATGTATAAAATAGATAACTACTGAGAACCTACTGTATAGCACAGGGAACTCTACTCAATGCTCTGTGGTGACCTAAATGGGAAGGAAATCCAAAAAAGAGGGGATATATGTATACGTATAGCTGATTCACTTTGCTGTGCAGTAGAAACTAACGCAGCATTGTAAAGCAACTATACTCCAATAAAAAATAATTAAAAAATCAATTAGACTCTGTAATGATCTATATGGGAATAGAATCTAAAAAAGAGTGGATGTATGTATAACTGATTCACTTTGCTATACAGAAACTAACAGCAGGAACTATCACAACTTTGTAAATTGACTAAACTCCAATAAAAATTAATTAAAAATAAAAATAAATAAAAATCAATCAATCACCAGGGCTTCCCTGGTGGCGCAGTGGTTGAGAATCTGCCTGCCAATGCAGGGGACATGGGTTCAATCCCTAGTCCGGGAAGATCCCACATTCCACGGAGCAACTAAGCCTGTGCGCCACAACTACTGAGCCCATGCTTTAGAGCCCGTGAGCCACAACTACTGAAGCCCGTGCGCCTAGAGCCCGTGCTCCAAAACGAGAGAAGCCACCACAATGAGAAGCCTGTGCACTGCAGCAAAGAGTAGTCCCCGCTCGCCACAACTAGAGAAAGCCCATGCACAGCAACGAAAGACCCAACACAGCCAAAAATAAATAAATAAATTTATTTTAAAAAATCAATTAGAAAAAGGCAGACAACCCAATGGAAAGATGGGTAAAGACTTGAGCAAGTAGTTCACAGAAACAGAAATAAAAATAGCTTATAGGCAAATGAAAAGAAGTTCAACCTTATCTGTATTTTTTAAAATGTCTATTAACATAACAAGATACAATTTTCACCCTGCAAACAAGTGAAGGTTTAAAAATTTGCGAGTACCTTTTGTTGGAAAGGGTATGGGGAAACAGGCACAATCACACATAGTGGGCGGGGGGTGTGAATTGGTGTGAGACTTCTGGGGAAAGTTTGACAGTTTCTGCAGTATTAAAAACACACCATCCTTTCAACTTAGTAATTCTACATACAGGACTTTATCTTATGGGTATAATAACAAATGAATACAGTGATATGCATCTAAGGACATTTACTACATCCCTATTTATTATAGAGAAAAAGATGGACAGAACTATAAACATCCCCCAATGGAGGACTGATTAAACTAAGGTACATCTATACAATGGAGTACCCTGCAGCCGTTATAAAGAACATGGGGGCCTATGTGTACTTTGGAGATCTAACATATTGCCAAGATATGTTAAATAAGTATAGAAAAAGGAAAGTGCAGAGCAATATGCACAGAGTTCTTCCATCTGGATTAAAATAAATAAAAGGTATAGGCCAATATACATGTTTATATGTACAGAATATACCCCAAGGAATGTCTAAGAAACTATACTCACAGTGATTTCCTTTAGCCAGAGGTCCTGGGAGCCTGAACAGGCACAGGGGGCTGATGACTCTTCATCCTACCTTCTTGTATTGTCAGAATGTTTTTAATACCCATGAATTGCTTTTATAATTCTAAAGAAAAAATCAAACCAATTAGATCTACTCAGTAGTAGTTACAACATTTGTAGTTAAAAGGTGAAGTCCTGTTCCAAGTTTTTTTGTCTGTGTTTTGGTGTTGGGACGGACACAGTGTTCTTCCTCTGAAACCCTCCCAAACTAGCTAAGAGGTGGCTTTCAGGCAGGGTTACCCATTTAGGTGTTTCAAACATAAAACAGCATCCTGCCATGCTTTGCTCAAGGTGGAGCAGAAAGCCCAGGGGTTGAGTCTGACCTAGCTGGTTGCGGGGGCTATCTCTCCTTCCTGAGTGCTTGAACAGTTGGTGGTTTGGTCCTGCATTTTGATCTCCCCTGTAGAATCAGAATCCAGAAACCCCTAGGGTGAGGCCTGAGGTTCTCAATGCATTCTCAGAACCAACCTCATCCCTGTGCTG